>NC_044984.1:117793844-118393844 GCF_008728515.1 Papio anubis
TTTTTTGAGATGGAGTTTTGCTCTTGTTGCCCAGGCTGGAGTGCAACGGCATGATCTCACCTCACTGCAACCTCCGCCCTCCGGGTTCAAGCAATTCTCCTGCCTCAGCCTCCCAGGTAGCTGAGATTACATGCATGCGCCACCATGCCTGGCTAATTTTGTATTTTCGGTAGAGACAAGGTTTCTCCATGTTGATCAGGCTGGTCTTGAACTCCTGACCCGAGGTGATCCACCTGCCTCTGCCTCCCAAAGTGCTGGGATTATAGGCGTGAGCCACCATGCCTGGCCATATATATTTTTTGAGTCTCACTTTGTTGTTCAGGCTGGGGCGCAGTGGTGTAATCTCAGCTCGCTGCAACCTCTGCCACCCAGGTTCAAGCGATTCTCCTGCCTCAGCATCCTAAGTAGCTGGGATTACAGGTGTGCACCACCATACTCTGCTAATTTTTTTGTGTTTTTTGTAGAGACTGGGTTTCACCATGTTGGCCACGCTGGTCTCAAACTCCCGACCTCAAGTCATATTCCTGCCTGGGCCTCCCAAAGTGCTGGGGTTAGAGGCATGAGCCACCATGCCCAGTGTTGATAATTATAATTTATGTACTCTTTGCAATAAATTACTATTCAGATTTACAATCTATCAATCTACCCTTTGCTTAAAACCATTTAGTGGCTTCCCATTGGACTGGAGTAAAAATCTAAGTCTTACTAGGGCCTTTCTGTAAGTCGGCATCCAGTTAGGAAAACAGAGAGAAGTTAAAATAGGAAATTCATTAAACAGGCGACAGAGGACTGAGAAGACAGAAAGAGAACACCGAGGTAATGTAAATAGCAACTAGAGGAAACAGCTACCACCTCCAAAGCTGGAGATAAAAAAAACCCCAAAAAAACAAGTTGGGGTTAGCAGCGCTAGCAAAATCGGAGGAAGAGCCCCAGAGAGCTCGTTCTCACCCCTCCAAGAAAGACACACATAGCCAGGCGCCATGGTTCATGCCTGTAATCCCAGCACTTTCAAAGGCCGAGGTGGGCGTATCACTTGAGGTCAGGAGTTTGAGACCAGCCTGACCAACATGCAAAACCCTGTCTCTACTAAAAATACAAAAAATTAGCTTGGTGTGGTGGTGCATGCTGGTAATTCCAGCTATGTGGGAGGCTGAGGCAGGAGAATCGTTTGAACCCAGAAGGCAGAGGCTGCAGTGAGCTGAGATTGTGCCACTGCACTCTAGCCCAGGTGACAGAGTGAGACTCTGTCTCAAAACAAACAAACAAACAAAAAATAAATAAAGATGGAAAGAAAAAAAGAAAGAGGCACGACCAGATTGGTGCTGGGCCTCCCAGAGCCCTGCCTAGTTGGGACTTAAAACTCTGAGGAGGGGTCTGCCGTTGGTGCCTCCACGGGAGCACAAGGAGACTGTTTCTGGGAGTGTGCAAATAACCTGGAGACTGAACCAAATGCTACTGCCAGATGCAGTGTTATTACTGAGGGAACATGCTAGGAGTAGCAAGCAAACAGGCAAGAATAAGTCCCCTCTCTTCCTCCTGCCTCCCAGGCTTCTTGTTTCCGCTCTCATTGGAAGAATCTAACATTAACTGAGAACGGGGAATTATGGTTTGCTGCCCTGTATTACGAACAGGGTAGAAAAGTGGATATTACCCAGGCTGGTCTCAAACTCATGAGATCAAGGGATACACCTGCCACGGACTCCCAAAGTGCTGGGATTATAGGCATGAGCCACTGGGCCTGGCCTGCCTTTTTTCCTTATAGCATTAATCACTATTTAAAATGATCTTTTGGGCTGGATGTGGTGGCTCATGCCTGTAATCCTAGCAATTTGGAAGGCCAAGGTAGGCAGATCACTTGAGGTCAGGAGTTTGAGACCAGCCTGGCCAACATGGCAAAACCCCATCTCTGCTAAAAATACAAAAATTAGCTGGGTGTGATGGCGGGCGCCTGTAATCCCAGCTATCTGGGAGGCTAAGGCAGGAGAATCTCTTGAACCCGGGAGGCATAGGTTGTGGTAAGCCAAGATCCTGCCACTTTACTCCAGCCTAGGCGACAGAACGAGACTCTGTCTCAAAAAATAAATAAATAGGCCGGGTGCAGTGGCTCATGCCTATAATCCCAGCACTTTGGGAGGCCAAGGCAGACTGATCAGCTGAGGTCAGGAGTTTGAGACCAGCCTGACCAACATGGAGAAACCTTGTCTCTACTAAAAATATAAAATTAGCCGGGCATCGTGGTGCACATGCCTGTAATCCCAGCTACTCTGGAGGTTGAGGCAGGAGAATCGCTTGAACCTGGGAGGTGGAGGTCGCAGTAAGCCAAGATCGTACCATTGCACTCCAGCCTGGGCAACAAGAGCGAAACTCTGTCTCAAAAAAAAAAAAAAAAATAAATAAATAAATAAATAAAATAATCTTTTGGATGGGTGTGGTGGCTCACACCTGTAATCCCAACACTTTGGGAAGCCAAGGCAGGTAGATCATTTGAGGTCAGGAATTCAAGACCAGCTTGGCCAACGTGGTGAAACCCCTTTTCTACTAAAAATATAAAAATATGGCCGGGTGCAGTGGCTCACGCCTGTAAGCCAAGCACTTTGGGAGGCTGAGGTGGGCAGATCACTTGAGGTCAGGAGTTCAAGACTAGCCTGGGAAACATGGTGAAACCTCGTCTGTACTAAAAATACAAAAAAATAGCCGGGTGTTTTGGCACATGCCTATAATCCCAGCTACTCGGGAGGCTGAGGCAGGAGAATTGCTTGAACTTAGGAGGCAGAGGTTGCAGTGAGCTGAGATCATGCCATTGCACTCCAGCCTGGGTGACATGGGTGACAGAGCGAGACTCCATCTCAAAAAAAAAAAGTAGGCATGATTGGCACACTCTTGTAATCCCAACTACTTGGGAGGCAGAGGCAGGAGAATTGCTTGAGCCCAAGAGGTGGAGGTTGCAGTGAGCCGAGAATGCGCCCCTGCACTCTAGCCTGGATGACAGAATGAGACTCTGTCTCAATAAATAAATAAAATAAAATAAAATAATCTTTTAGGCTGGGGGTGGTGGGCTCACGCCTATAATCCTAGCACTTTGGAAGGCTGAGGCGGGCAGATCACATGATGCCAGGAGTTTGAGACGAGCCTGGCCAACATGGTGAAACACTATCTCTATTAAAAATAAAAAAATTGGGGAGGGGGAGGGATAGCATTAGGAGATATACCTAATGTAAATGACGAGTTAATGGGTGCAGCACACCAACATGGCACATGTATACATATGTAACAAACCTGCACGTTGTGCACATGTACCCTAGAACTTAAAGTAAAATAATAATAATAATAAAAAAATTGGGCTGAGCGCAGTGGGTCACGCCTGTAATCCCAGCACTCTGGGAGACTGAGGCCGTCAGATCAATTGAGGTCAGGAGTTCGAATCCAGCCTGGCCAACAAAAATTAGCCAGGCATGGTGGTGGGCGCCTATAATTCCAGCTACTCGGGATGCTGAGGCAGAATTGCTTGAGCCCAGGAGGTAGATGTAGTGAGCCGAGATCGAACCACTGCACTCCAGCCTAGGACAACAGAGAGAGGCTTCGTCTCAAGAAAAATAAAAATAAATAAATAAAATGATCGTTTTTTTTTTTTTTTGAGATGGAGTCTCGCTCTGTTGCCCAGGCTGGAGTGCAGTGGTGCAATCTCAGCTCACTGCAAGCTCCGCGTCCCAGGTTCTTGCCATTCTCCTGCCTCAGCCTCCCGAGTAGCTGGGACTACAGATGCCTGCCACCCACGCCCAGCTAATTTTTTTTGGCATTTTTAGTAGAGATGGGGTTTCACCGTGTTAGTCAGGATGGTCTCAATCTCCTGACCTGGTGATCCGCCTGCCTCAGCCTCCACACCTCTACATATTTATGGAAGCTGTAAGGCACGCTGGAGATTACAGCACCAGCTCCTCCATTTGACAGCTAGGGAAATGGAAGGCCAGAGAGCTGAACTGATGTGCCAAGTGACACAGTGACTTTGTGACAAAAGTGTCCTTTTCTACCTTTCCCAGTGCTTTCACATATATCATTTTATTTTCCTTTCCTATTTTCCTGGTGCTTTGGCAGGGTCCTTGGGCAATGATTGGGTCTCCAAAATCTTTTCAGCTACCAAAGAGACAGGACGGATTAGTGACTTCATCCCACACCCCTGGGAGGGGCCCCAGGGAAGAGCAGTAGTAACTGGACACCTTCCCTGAGTCCAAAGCAAAGACACTCCAGGACACCTGATCCTCTGGGAACATACTGACTGAGCCCCCTCTCCCAGAGGGGAACAGCGAATACTTGCTTCCCTGGGGTTAAGGTGGCCATTTAGTGTTTGAACAGTGGAGAGACTGATCCAGGCCCTGCAATTACATTGCTGGGTGACCTTGGGCAGTGCATAGGTGACCCACTTCCTCTATTGCCCCATCGGTAAAATGGGTGGGTGTGAAGCATTAGGATCTTTGCGGTCCTGGAAGGACCTCTACTGACCCAGTTAGTTGGTAGGAGTTGTGCCTGTGGGTTTTGAATACTGGAATATTCAATAAACCTTTTTTTTTTTTTTTTTTTTTTTTGAGACAGTGTTTCGCTCTTGTTGCCCAGGCTAGAGTGCAATGTTGTGGTCTCGGCTCACCTCTCGGCTCACCGTAACCTCTGCCTCCTGGGTTCAAGTTATTCTCTTGCCTCAGCCTCCTGAGTAGCTGGGATTACATGCATGCGCCACCACGCCAGGCTAATTTTGTATTTTTAGTAGAGACTGGGTTTCTCCATGTTGGCCAGGCCGGTCTCGAACTACGGACCTCAGGTGATCCTCCCGCCTCAGCCTCCAAAAGTGCTGGGATTACAGGCGTGAACCACCTCGCTCGGCCTAAACCTTTCAAACCTGAGAATGAAAGGATCAAACTGCCAGAGGGGTCGGTGTGCTGGAGTTGCTAAACTGCTGGGAGACTCAGGTTTCCCAGCTCATTAGGAGGTATCAGGGGTCAAAGGTCGGGTTCCGGTCAAGCCCGCGGAGAACCGGAAGTCCCGCATCCGGTCGGCTCTGAGCCCGGGGCTCCTGACGGGCGACTCACGCTCCAGAGGCGGAGCTTCATCAACGGGAGGGGGAGTAGTCTAGGGCGTCCCAATGGCAGCTCGGGTGTCTTCCATCGCAGCCAATCAACGTCGGTCGACGGTCAAATTTAAACCCCCCCCCCCCCACCTCCTCCCCCGGGACCTGTCGGGAAAGCGTTTGTAGTTAGTGCGACGGCTGGACCCGCCCCGCCGCCTAAGAGGCGGGAGAAGGGCGTGGCCTCCTTCCGAGTTCGCCTATCACGACGGGCAACCTGCGGAGAGGCGGGCGGCGGCGCCAATCGGGGCGAACAGCTGGAGCCCTGCGGAGCAGTTGGCTGCAGTTGTTGCAACTTTTTTCGAAAGCTGGGTTTCCCGGGAGATCCCAGGCGGTGACAGAGTGGGGTCATGGCTAGAGGTATTTGCCCAAGTGGCCAGCGCCGGGGCAGCTGGGTCGGGGGTCGTGCTGGAGGGGTGGCCGGGGTGGCGGCAGCGTCTGCGGGGAGGCGTCCTCCTCGGGTGGCTCGGGGCGAGCTTGGGGACCCGCGTGGGGGGTGTAGGGGTGCTGCTTCGGAATCCGCCGGCCCCCCTGAGGCTCCAGATACCCCCAGAAACCCCTCCCACTGCCGTGCTTCTGTTTCCCCTCTATGAAGTGAGCATCTGCGGGCCTGCCTCTCCACGGCAGCAGATCCATATGTCACAGCTCTTTGGAAACTAAAGCGCAGGGCAGCTCCAGGGAATAGGTGTTATTGATAGAAGTGGGGCGGGGGCGGGAGTGAGGCTTCGCCCACTTTGGGGCTCTCTCTTTTTGGGAAAGGAGGTGATCCCGAGGCGAAGGCGCAGATCGATAACCTGCATGTTGGGGTGTGCGTCAGGGTGGACACCGCGGCAGGCGCCTTTCCTCCTTCCCCACGTCCTGAGTCAGCTCTGCGCCGCCGGAGCGAGGGCCGGGCCCTGCTGGCCCACTTTGGGGTGAAACGGGTTCATGGCACCTCGCTGGCGCGGTCGTTCGCCCCGCATCTGGTCAGGACTTCGCCCCTCGGTAGATGGCTTGGGTGGGCTGGTACAGCCCTGGGAGGCGATGTCCTGCCTGAAATCCTTTGCATACTTAGTTGGCTGTCAGGCCAGTGCCTCCCAGGTATGCGGCAAAGAGCTCTCCAACCGCTTGGTCATTTCCAGCCACTGCGTCTCCTTCACGCTAAAGGGCCAAAAACTTGAGCGTGAAAGTTGAGAGTAGAATTAGTTTTTTAAAAAAATCAGTTGGGGTGGCCTGGCGCGGTGGCTCAAGCCTGTAATCCCAGCACTTTGGGAGGCCGAGACGGGCGGATCACGAGGCCAGGAGATCGAGACCATCCTGGCTAACACAGCGAAACCCCGTCTCTACTAAAAAAATACAAAAAACTAGCCGGGCGAGGTGGCGGGCGCCTGTAGTCCCAGCTACTCGGGAGGCTGAGGCAGGAGAATGACGTAAACCCGGGAGGCGGAGCTTGCAGTGAGCTGAGATCCAGCCACTGTACTCCAGCCTGGGCGACAGAGTGAGACTCCGTCTCAAAAAAAAAAAAAAAAAAAAAATCAGTTGGGGTATTATATTTTTCTAAAAATTCCAAGGCATCAAGTGTTAGTAGGAATTTGCTTTAGTGCAGTATGCTCCCTATAGCAATAACAATGAATAAAATAATGATTCATTCAACAAATATATATTGGGTCCCTTTGTTTTCAGGCCCTGAAGTCAGTTGCATCATTTATTCTCCCAGCATCCCTAGAGGGTCTTTTGGATTAAGACTTCCCCAGAGCCTGATGAAAAAATGAGGCATAGTAAACTTCAGGTTTTAGAGCTTCATCACCCAACTCATGGAGAAAATTAAGACTAATATTTTTCCTTAGAAAAGTGTTAAGCATCTAAAAGTATATTTAACATTATCTGACTAATTTATCTGACAAATTTTAATAAAACTATGCTTCCTGGGTTCATTTTTCTCATCACAGTACAATCATTTAAGTACTTGTTTTAAAAGTAGTGCATTAATGAATCTATGAAGAAAACTAACCATCTATCATTGAAATACTTAAAATATGACTAAATAATAATTATGGCCGGGCACGGTGGCTCACACCTGTAATCCAAACACTTTGGGAGGCGGAGGCAGTCGGATCACCTGAGGTCGGGAGTTCGAGACCAGCCTGACCAACATGGAGAAACCCCGTCTCTACTAAAAATACAAAATTAGCCGGGCATGGCAGCGCATGTCTGTAATCCCAGCTACTTGAGAGGCTGAGGCAGGGAGAATTGCTTGAACTGGGGAGGCGGAGCTTGCAGTGAGCCGAGATCGCGTCACTGTACTCCAGCCTGGGCAACAGAGCGAGACTCCATCTCAAAAAAACAAACAACAACAACAACAAATAATAATAATAATTACCACTGAAGGCCAGGCACTTTATTAACTCAATTCATCTTTACAAATTGTTATTCTCATTTTTTAGAGGAGGAAGCCTGAAGTCCAAACTTGCTGTCCAGACTCTAGCTTGGCTGGGTCTTTACTTGTGCCACACAACCTCCCTTACTTACCCAAAGCGAAGATAATGTTTGTCAGCTCCTCCCATGGTCAGCTTACAAATCACCTATGTAATTATTAGTTATTGATTCTCACTGTCTCACTTGACCCCAAAATTAGTTGCCTGTTTCTTAGGCTTTATTGCCCTTGCAAGCTATTAAATTGGATATTTTTTTTTTTTTTTTTTTTTTTTGAGACGGAGTCTCGCTCTGTAGCCCAGGCTGGAGTGCAGTGGCCGGATCTCAGCTCACTGCAAGCTCCGCCTCCCGGGTTCACGCCATTCTCCGGCCTCAGCCTCCCAAGTAGCTGAGACTACAGGCGCCCGCCACCTCGCCCGGCTAGTTTTTTGTATTTTTTTAGTAGAGACGGGGTTTCACCGTGTCAGCCAGGATGGTCTCGATCTCCTGACCTCGTGATCCGCCCGTCTCGGCCTCCCAAAGTGCTGGGATTACAGGCTTGAGCCACCGCGCCCTGCCCTAAATTGGATATTTAGATCTAGATTATTATTTTTTTTCTTGAGACAGAGGCTTACTCTGTTGCCCAGGCTGGAGTGCAGTGGAGTGATTTCAACTCACTGCACCCTCCCTCTCCTGTGTTCAAGTGATTCTTGTGCCTCAGCATCCCAAGTAGCTGGGATTACAGGCACCTGTCACCACACCCAGCTAATTTTTGTATTTTTAGTAGAGACGGGGTTTCGCCATGTTGGCCAGGCTGGTCTTGAATTCCCGACCTCAGGTTATACGCCAGCCTTGGCCTCCCAAAGTGCTGGGATTACAGGCATAAGCCACCATGCCTGGCCAATATTTAGATTGTAAATACCAAATCATTTATAGCACTTCAAATGAACAGTCTTTTTCTTCTAGAAAATTGGGCTTTGAACTTGCAATTCACTTTGAGAGCCCTGCTGGGCCACAAAAACAAACTGTTCAGATGCCAGCCAATGCCTCACTCATTTTGAAGTTTTATAATCATGCAAATATTTACAATTCCAATATATTAGTCTCAGGGGTCAGTCCACCTACCTTTCGCTATTTCTACTGCCATTGTTGAATGGTCTCTTAGTTGGTAGACCTCCTCATTTTGCCATCTCCAGTTCATTATCCCTTAGCACCTGGTTGGGGGGGGTCTCCAAAAATAGACTTTTTTTTTTTTTTGGGAGACAGAATCTCACTCTGTCACCCAGGATAGAGTGCAGTAACATGATCTTGGCTCACTGCAACCTCTGCCTCCCGGGTTCAAGTGATTCTCCTGCCTGAGCCTCCCAAGTAGCTGGGATTACAGGCATGCACAACCATGCCAAGCTAATTTTTGTATTTTTAGTAGAAATGGGGTTTCGCCATGTTGGCCAGGCTGGTCTCAAACTCCCGACCTCAGGTGATTTGCCCACCTTGGCCTCCCAAAGTGCTGGGATTACAGGTGTGAACCACCACGCCCAGCCAGTATATTTGTTATATATGTATAAACTTGCAGAGAAAGGACTGTTTTGAAACTTACATTGAATGATCTGTGTTTACATCTTCTAGGTACTGGAGCTGCAGAATTGAGAGGAATAGGTGCTAGACTTGTAATGTGTCCCCTGCAATTGGGGGCTCAAATGCAGAGAAAGCTACGACCATGAGTGGGGTGTGGGGTGCAGCTCGGTATACTAGTATGTGAAATGGACAAGATGATCTATGTGGGTGCTTCCTGCTCCAAAACCATGATTCTCATGGTAATTAAGCTGCAAAACTTCTCTGCCTTGCAGAAGTGGAAAACACTTTCAAATGGCTCAACCTGGTTATGAGAGTGTCACTTTCGAATTCTCTTTCACCCTCTGGGTAATCTTTTGGATATTCAACTGTAGTAGGCTCTGCAGAGGGCATGGGCAGAGTACCTAGCCCACTGGAGTTAGTGGTTGGGCTGGGGGACCCTGCCTTGAAGGATGCTAAAGCATGAGCTGATTTGGGAGGAATCCCAAATTGTCTGAGCAGTGACCTGTCACCACCTAATCCTACTCAGTCTTATCTGTTCTAATGGGAGGCGAGGGAGGCCAGGTGGGGGGATGGCTACAAACAGCCATTTGTATATCTGTGGATGTTGGAAGGTGCTCCGGTGGATTATGGAATTCAAGGTTCTTGGTTTTTACCCATGAGGACACTGAGGCCCAGACTGGGGAAGTGACTTGGCAATGGTCACAAAACACCTCTGGGCAGATGCAGGGAAATAAGTCCAGCCCCTGACTCCCAGGCCATGGCCCAGGCTGCAGAAGCTGGATGCCTTGAAGTGTCTTGTTTGCATCTATGACTTTGCACAAATGCAGTGAATCTGGCTATGGGCCCTCAATCCTTAATGGCCACAGCATAATGGTGCAGGGCAGTGAGCTATGCTGAAACAGCCACCAGAGTGACAGGAACCTCATCTGCCTATGGGGCTTTTTCTCACGGCGGGATAGGAGAACAAGGTGACTTGTTAAACCCTTCTGTAAGACCATTTGCTCCTCCCAACTTCCATTTCCTCCTCTGTAACCAGGAAGGGTAGTGGCTGGGAGGGCAGGCCTTGGGGTCAGTTGGCCGGGGCTGGAAACCCATCTAGTTCTGAGAATTTGGCCAAGCTCCTCACTTTCTCCATCTGTTGAAATGAGATAATAATGGTGTCTACCTTTGCAGGGCTGCTGTGAGGTTTCAATGAGATAGCGGCAAAAGACTCGCCCAGGAAACCGATCATTATAACCCCTGGCTATGTCTCCCCAGGGCTTCCTACCGGTCAAGTACAGCCCTTCTGGGTTTGACACCTGGCCCCATCACTTCCTAGTTTTGTGGCCTGGGACAAACCCCAGCACTTCCCTTGAGTCACGGTGTCACCATTGTAAGCTGGGATGCCGACAGGACCTGCCCCCGTGGGCGTGCGGGGAGGATTCAATGCCTGTGAAACTCTCGGTGGGCACAGCGCCGGGCACACCCGAGGGCCTGGCTTGGCGCGTTCACCGCTGCTGATTTCGCCTGGCACAGACCGGGCTCCCAAAATATCCGCGGAGCCAGCGGAAAAAGGAGCCGGGCGGGCTGGCGGGCGGGCGGGCGGGAGCCTGGGCTGTCATGACAGTGTTTCCCATCCCTTCCTCCGCGAGTGGCTGAGGCTGCGCGCGAGGGGGCGCGCCCGAGCCGGGATTCGCCGAGCCCGCCCGCCCGCCCGCCCTCCGGAGCGGCCTGGCACCACCCTACCAACCCCTCCCAAGGCCAGGCGCCTGACGGTAGAGCAGCTGCGAGCGAAGCAGACGGGACTGCGAGAACGCGCCACCTACGCCTCCTTCCTGCGATACCCTCACCCCAGGCCGCCAGGCTGCCGCAGTGCGGAGTGCCGAACCCGCCTCACGGCGCGGGAAGGGGCGCCGTGGGGCGCCGCCGACCCTTCCCAGAGACGCCGCGAAGCGCTTTATCAGTGGCAGCAGCAGCAACAGCAGCAGCAGCGGCAGCCAGTGGTGAAAGCCGGGCAGCGAGGGCGCGGGGCCGCGCCACGCCATGGAACCTAGCCGGGCTGCAGGCGGTGTGTCGGGCCGACCGCGCTGGGGGCGGGCGGCGCGCGAACCCGGCAGGCCCGAGCAGGCGGGCGACGCAGGCTCCGTTGCAGCCTCCGGCAACTCAGCAACGCCGAGGGCCTCGAAATATGGCTGCGGCAGGAGGCGCCGTCGCGGCGCCCGGCCCGGGCGGCCCGCCGCCCGCCAGCGCCCTGGCGCCCCTCCCCCGCCCGGGTCCCCTCTCCAGGCAGGAAGATGTCCAAGCCCCGCGCGGTGGAGGCGGCGGCGGCGGCGGCGGCGGTGGCAGCGACGGCCCCGGGCCCGGAGATGGTGGAGCGGAGGGGCCCGGGGAGGCCCCGCACCGACGGGGTAAGCAGGCACCCTCCCCGCACCCCTGCGGCGCGCCCGCCGGGCCGGGGCCGCGAGCACATGGGCGATCCCGGGTCCCTGCCCGCGCCGCCCAGGGGCGCCCGGCCGGGCCGCTTCCTTTGCTGCCGCCTGGCTGGGAGTGGCGCCCACAGGGCTCCGCCATGAGCCTGGCGGTGTTTGACCTCGGAAAAGTTTGACTGCGCCTTCATGGCGTCTCCGCAGCCCGAGACCCTACTTCCCCGGAGGTGGCCGCCGTTCCAGGCTGTGCGCGGCCTGCCCGGGCCCCTCGGAGAGGTCACGGGTCTCGCCGCCTCGGTGTTGAATGGTCCCCGAGGCGGCCAGGGCCCCGCTTTGCTTCTGGGGACGCCCTCCTCCGTCTGCTTACTCAGAGGAGGGGCCGGCCCCACGCCCAGAGACGCCCGCAGTGACCTGAACCGCCCCACCGCCCCGTCCTCTCTCTTACTCCCAGGTGCGGCTTGCGACAGAGTGGCCGCCCTGAATGCGCTGGTTGTGGCTCCTGCTCTTCCCAGCTTCCCCAGTCGCCCTGAGAGAAGTCCTTCCGTCGCCGCCCTGGGAGGCTGCGGGGCTGCAGTGATTTGAGAGGGGTCAGGCTCGGGCACGCATGGGGCTCTGGCTGTACTGACAGGCCCTCCAGCCGCCCTCAGCACCAAGTGGTTAATCAGGTTCCCCGGGGCCTGTTTCTGTGCTGAGTCCCTGCGGCTCCTGCCAGGGGAATGAACTCCTAAAGATAGCCTAGCTCTTCACATGCCCGGGTACTTTTGACCTCCCTGTTGCGGGTAGGCTGTCTTCTTCCTATATAGACGTTGGTTGCAGCCGGCTCTCCTGCTGGCCAGCTGTCCCCTTAGTGAATTAGAGACCAGCGCGTTCAGGAAACGTTTCACTGGACCTGGGATTCTAAACCTGCCAGTGCTCTCCTGAGACAACGGGGGCTGGCATCCCTTGATAGCCCAGTTTTTGAAAAACGGTGTTGTCTGATTTTCATCTTTTGTATTCCTCCTCCTCGCGAATGCTCTAGGATCTTCTTCTTCAAGCCTCTTTCAGAATATGCTTTTGTCTTTTTAGGAGAATGTGTTTACCGGGCAGTCAAAGATCTATTCCTACATGAGCCCGAACAAATGCTCTGGAATGCGTTTCCCCCTTCAGGAAGAGAACTCAGTTACACATCACGAAGTCAAATGCCAGGGGAAACCATTAGCTGGAATCTACAGGAAACGAGAAGGTAAGCTTTTGAAATGGCCTCGTTCTGATCCCAGCTGGTCGGGTTGCGGAAGCCTCTCTCTTCTGCAAGAATGCACATATATATTTATCCAGCCGTTTCAGTCTCAGGTTTGGGAGGTTTGAGCCATGTTCTGTCTTGTTGCTAAAAGAGTGGCTTGTCTCAGGGTGTGTGCCCTGTTGGTCTGACAGGTTCTCCCTGCTTTCACAAGAGTTAGCGTGTCCTTCAAGCTTGACTGTCTTGCCTAGTTGCAAAAATAACATACCTGACCCACAATTAGAGAGGCTCACAAGCGCTGAAAGTGCAGAAGTCATGAATTCAGGTTGTATAGACCAGGCGATTGCAGACCTAACTGATGTGTTCATGCAGGGAACTGACTTCCTTCCCTTTTATGAGTTAGCCTTGACCCCATTTCTTTTTCTTTTTTTGAGATGGATTTCTGCTCTTGTCCCCCAGGCTGGAGTGCAGTGGCACAATCTCAGCTCACTGCAACCTCCACCTCCTGGACTCAAGCGATTCTCCTGCCTCAGCCTCCTGAGTAGCTGGGATTACAAGCGGCCACCACCATGCCCACCTAATTTTTGTATTTTTGGTAGAGATGGGATTTCACCATGTTGGCCAGACTGGTCTTGAATTCCTGACCTCAGTTGATCCACCCGCCTTGGCCTCCCAAAATGCTGGGATTACAGGCATGAGCCTCCGTGCCTAGCTGTCTTGACCCCATTTCTAAAGTTTCTTGCCACTCAAGCGTTACGTGTTAGTCTCTGAAGCAGTATTTTATGCAATGAGATTTGGAGTTAAAATGTTGAACAAGAAAATGCAGGGTTAATGAAGACTGTCTGGCCTTGCAAAACAAACTGAAACCTCTTAGACATCTTGCTCTAATCCAAATATTCCCTTTCAAAGCTGCAGTGGGGAGTGTCAGCTTTCCCCAATTCACCATGCTCTCTTCTAATTAAAACTTGTCTGAAAGAAGCAAAGCCTCTGGCTGCCAGCAGCTCCATACAAGGAAGCCTTGTGTTCGCTAACAGAAAGTGTCATAAATGATGATTTGGCATGACCTCTGGGGCCGGATCTGAGAACCAGGGCTGGGCAAGCCCTGAACTGGGGACAGGAGCTCACCCTGGGCTTGATTTCCCCTGGTACACAGGGCAATATTGTTTTATTTGATCTTCAAATGACTTGGGTTCCAACCTTAAGTTTGCCACCCGAAAGAAGGAGGCTTAGATAGGTTGCTGCTCTCTTCTGAGCCTCCGTTCTCTCATCTGTAAATGGGGAGAGAGGAGTCTGACCTCACACAGGACTGTTTTGAAGGGTGGTTGCAGCATGGATGCCAAAGGGCTTTGTGATGGGCTCCGTGTGCCAGCTCTTCACCCCCGGACTGCCAGCTCATCCCTGGACCTGCGGCACTTAGAATTCTTGCCCATAGGATTGGGGAGAGGCACTATCTATAAATGGTACTTGCCCAGACTCTAGTCCTTTAAAATAGGGCAGTCTTGGCTGGGCGCGGTGGCTCATGCCTGTAATCCCAGCACTTTGGGAGGCCGAGGCGGGCAGATCACGAGGTCAGGAGATCGAGACCATCCTGGCTAACACGGTGAAACCCCGTCTCTACTAAAAATACAAAAAATTAGCCGGGCGTGGTGGCAGGCGCCTGTAGTCCCAGCTACTTGGGAGGCTGAGGCAGGAGAATGGCGTGAACCCGGGAGGCAGAGCTTGCAGTGAGCCGAGATCGTGCCACTGCACTCCAGCCTGGGCAATGGAGCAAGACTCCGTCTCAAAAAAAAAAAAAAAAATATATATATATATATATATATATGGCAGTCTATACCTTGTACCAAATGGTGGCCTGGTATACAAGCTAGTGTATTTGGCTCATAGTTTTACTAAATGGCCATGATTAGAATCTTGGGTCAGAGTCTGGGCATGGTGGCTCAGGCTTGTAATTCCAGCACTTCGGTAGGCCAAGGCAGGAGGATCACTTGAGCCCAGGAATTTGAGACCAGCCTGGGCAACATAGTGAGGCCTCGTCTCTACAAAAATGAAAATAAAAAAAATTTGCCTGGCATGGTGGCATGCATCTATAGTCCCAGCTGCTTGGGAGGCTAAGGCACAAGAATTCCTAGAGCCCAGGAGTTTAAAGCTACAGTGAGCTATGATCATGCCACTGCACTCCAGCCTGGGCAACAGAGAGAAACCCCATCTCTAATTTAAAAACATAAAGAATTTAGGTAAGCTGGACTCTGGAGACCCCAAGGTCCAGGCTCTTCTTGTCCATGATTCTGCTGTGATACAGACTGAGTGACAGATGATGTTCACGGGCACCACACACTCCTGGGCCTGATGTCCTGGCTTTAATTCTCTCTGATTTCACCCAGGAAGGCATGTAGAGGAGGAAGAAAGATCTGGATGGTTTTTTTTTTTTTTTTTTTTGAGACGGAGTCTCGCTCTGTCGTCCAGGCTGGAGCGCAGTGGCCGGATCTCAGCTCACTGCAAGCTCCACCTCCCGGGTTTACGCCATTCTCCTGCCTCAGCCTCCCGAGTAACTGGGACTACAGGCGCCCGCCACCTCGCCCGGCTAGTTTTTTGTATTTTTTAGTAGAGACGGGATTTCACCGTGTTAGCCAGGATGGTCTCGATCTCCTGACCTCGCGATCCGCCCGTCTCGGCCTCCCAAAGTGCTGGGATTACAGGCTTGAGACACCGCGCCCGGCCGATCTGGATGGTTTTAATGGGTTTGTTTGTTTGTTTGTTTGTTTGAGACAGAGTCTCGCTCTGTTGCACAGTCTGGAGTGCAGTGGTGCGATCTTGGCTCACTGCAAACCTCCATGTCCCGGATTCCAGCAATTATCCTGCCTCAGCCTCCCAAGTAGCTGAGATTACAGGCATCCGCCACCACGCTCGGCTAATTTTTTCTATTTTTAGTAGAGATGGGGTTTCACCATGTCAGCCAGGCTGGTCTTGAACTCCTGACCTCAGGTGGCCTACCCGTGTTGGCCTCCCAAAGTGCTGGGATTACAGGCGGGAGTCACTGCACCCGGCCTAGTGTATTTATTTATTTTTCTGTTTTGTTAATCTAGATATAGTTAATATATCATAATGTTCGTTTTAAAGCATATGAGTTGGTGGTTTTTAGTATATTCACAGAGTTGTGGAACCATTACCACGGTCTACTTCCAGAACGTTTCCATCACCCCAGAAAGGTACCCATTAGGCGTCACCTTCGATTCCCCTATCCTTCTAGTCCAAGGCAACCATTAAAGTACTTTCTGTCTCTATGGATTTGCCTGTTCTGGACATTTCATATGGATGGAATCACAAAATGTGTGGCCTTTTGTGTCTGGCTTCTTTCACTGAGCATCATATTTTCAAGGTCTATCCATGGTGTAATAAGTATCAGTGCTTCAATCCTTTGTTTAATTTATTTTTATTTATTTTTTTTATTTTTATTTTTATTTTTTTTTGAGACGGAGTCTTGCTCTGTCCCCCTGGCTGGAGTGCAGTGGCGCGATCTCGGCTCACTGCAAGCTCCGCCTCCCGGGTTCCTGCCATTCTCCTGCCTCAGCCTCCTGAGTAGCTGGGACTACAGGCGCCCGCCGCTGCGCCCGGCTAATTTTTTTCTATTTTTAGTAGAGACGGGGTTTCACCATGGTCTCGATCTCCTGACCTTGTGATCCGCCCGCCTCGGCCTCCCAAAGTGCTGGGATTACAGGCGTGAGCCACCGCGCCCGGCCTTCTTTTTTTTATTTTTGAGAAGGAGTCTGTCTCTGTCGCCCAGGCTAGAGGGTAGTGGTGCAGTCTTGGCTCACTGCAACCTCCGCCTCCCAGATTCAAGTGATTCTCCTGCCTCAGCCTCCCAAGTAGCTGGGATTATAGGTGCGCACCACCACGCCTGGCTCATATTTTTATATTTTTAGTAGAGATGGGGGTCTTACCATGTTGGCCAGGCTGGTCTCGAACTCCTGACCTCCGGGGAGCCACCCTGCCCAGCCCTTCATTCCTTTTTATGGCTGGATAATATTCCTTTGTATGGATAGGCCACATTTTGTTTATTCATCTGTTGATGGACATTTGGGTTGTTTTCACTTTTTGGCTATGCCAAATAAGCTGTTATATTCCTGCATAGATTTTTTTGGGGGCATATGTTTTTAATTCTCTGGAATAGATGCCTAGGAGTGAAATTGCTGGGTCATATGGTAACTCTATGTTTAACTTTTTGGGAAGATGCCAAACTGTTTCTAAAGCGGCTGCACCATTTTACATCTGTGAGCAGTGCACTATTTACTTAATTTTTTTTTTCCTTTTTTTTTTTTTTTTTTTTTTTTTTTGAGACGGAGTCTTGCTCTGTCGCCCAGGCTGGAGTGCAGTGGCGCAATCTCGGCTCACTGCAAGCTCCGCCTCCCGGGTTCACGTCATTCTCCTGCCTCAGCCTCCCGAGTAGCTGGGACTACAGGCGCCCGCCGCTGCGCCCGGCTAATTTTTTTCTATTTTTAGTAGAGACGGAGTTTCACCATGGTCTCGATCTCCTGACCTTGTGATCCGCCCGCCTCGGCCTCCCAAAGTGCTGGGATTACAGGCGTGAGCCACCGCGCCCGGCCTTTTTTTTTTTTTTTGAGACAGACTCTCACTCTGTCGCCCAGGCTGGAGTGCAATACGCTTGGCTCACTGCAACATCCGCCTCCCAGGTTCAAGCAGTTCTCCTGCCTCAGCCTCCTGAGTAGCTGGGATTACAAGTCCCTGCCAGTACGCCTGGCTAATTTTTATATTTTTAGTGGAGATGGGGTTTTACCATGTTGGCCAGGCTGGTCTCGAACTCCCGACCTCAGGTGATCCACCCACCTTGGCCTCCCAAAGTGCTGGGATTACAGGCATGAGCCACTGTGTCGAGCCTATTTACTTAGTTTTTTAAAAGGAAAACATGTTTTAAAAATGTAAGCAGTTTTCCAACACTGGCACTCCACAAGTGTTTTAAGTGACAGATCATTGCCGTGTGTCTCCCGATACCCAGGCCAGTCTGCTGGGGCACCATGCTGAGAACTGCTGTGAACCTGGGGCTTCAACCCCACTAGAAGGGGGCCTTCTTTTTCTTTAGAGTCTGAAATGAAGGGTGCCAGGCAGCTCTTGGGGAAGAGTTTCTGCTTTGTCACCTTACTCCTGTCCCTTAATGCTGTCCCAGCCTTCAGGAATGGAGCTTTTGATCTGAGTCTGCAGCCTGATTCCTGAAAGTTATTGATCGAGCGCCCTTGCCAGCATCTCTGTCTCTGGTGCCTCTGCCTCACAGGCTTTCTATCTCCCACGTCAAGACACAGAAGTCTAAAACCTCTGTCCAGTGTCTTGGTCAAAAAATTGAGCTGGAGCTAGGCACTCCTCCCATCATAGCCCATAGCGGACACGGGGCTTAGCAGGCCAAGGGCACTCCTGCCTGACAAACCCAGGATCCTCTCTTCTCAAAGCCTGTCTTAGAATGCAGCTGGTGGTCTAGAAATTGAGAGACAGAGTACAGAGTAAACCCCTGTCTTTCCTCCACCTCCGCCTGCAGAGAAAAGAAATGCTGGGAATGCAGTACGGAGCGCCATGAAGTCCGAGGAACAGAAGATCAAAGACGCCAGGAGAGGTCCCCTGGCACCTTTTCCAAACCAAAAATCTGAAGCAGCAGAACCTCCAAAAACTCCACCCTCATCTTGTGATTCCACCAATGCAGCCATCACCAAGCAAGCCCTGAAAAAGCCCATCAAGGGCAAACAGGCCCCCCGAAAAAAGTAAGTGTCCCCTTCAGTCCTCTTCCTAACGTGGAGCAGTTTGGTTCCTCTGACCCCAGGGAAGCCTGCTCAGGTGCCCGTGGGGGTACAGTGGCCACCTCTCAGCCTCTCTTACGTCAAAGACTCAGATGCCCCGAGTCGTCAGCAGGGATGCCACTGTTTGTCAGTTTCTGGATCTGGCATGGGTCCAGAGTTCAAGAGCCTCTCCTTCCTCCCCTCCTCACCCACCCCAGCATAAGCAGCCCTTCTTTTTTAAATTTATTTTTTTGTTTGTTTTTTTGGTGGTTGGTGTTTTTTTGTTGTTGTTTTGTTTTGTTTTTGAGACAGAGTCTCTGTTGCCCAGGTTGGAGTGCAGTAGTGTAATCTCGGCTCACTGCAAACTCCACCTCCTGTGTTCAAGCAATTCTCCTGCCTCAGCCTCCTGAGTAGCTGGGATTACAGGTGTGTGCCACCATGCCCTGCTTATTTTTGTATTTTTATTGGAGACGGGGTTTCACCATGTTGGTCAGGCTGGTCTCAAACTCCTGACCTCGTGATTTGCCTGCCTCAGCCTCCCAAAGTGCTGGGATTACAGGTGTGAGCCACCACACCTGACTTGTGTTTTTTGAGATGGGGTCTCATTCTATCACCTAGGCTGGAGTGCAGTTAACTCACTGCAGCCTCAATCTCTTGGGACTAAGTGATCCTCCTACTTCAGCCTCCCGAGCAATTGGGACCATAGGTGTGCACCACTATGCCTGGCTAATTTCTTTCCTTTTTTCAGAGATGGGGTTTTGCTGTGTTGCCTGGGTTGGTCTCGAACTCCTGGGCTCAAGTGATCCTCCCGCCTCAGCCTCCCAGAGTGTTGGGCTTACAGGCGTGAGCCACTGCGCCCAGCCAGCAGCCTGTCTTTGAAACTCCTCTGAGGCCCTCATGGGCAGGTGAACTGAGTGACCCACAGGCTCCAGTGGACAAAGGTGTTTAAGTGACATCATCTCCAAGGAGCTGTGTGCCTCTTTGGTGTGTGCCTTCTCCTAAGGAGCTGTGTGCCTCTAGGTTTTCAGTCCTGATATTTATTTTCTCCTCTTCCCCTTACCCAGAGCTCAAGGAAAAACGCAACAGAACCGCAAACTTACGGATTTCTACCCTGTCCGAAGGAGCTCCAGGAAGAGCAAAGCCGAGCTGCAGGTAGTTGCGTGCTTTAAATTCCAGTTCGTGGAGGGGCAGGGTGGCCCACCGGGCAGTGCTTGGTGTGTGTGTGTGTGTCCTGAGCTTTGTTTTCGTCAGCTTGAGGCAAGTCTCTTGGCCCCTCTGGACTTGGTTTTCTCCTGGATCTATCGGGGATCCTCACAAAGCTTGTCCTGCCTTTCTGATAGGATCACTGCAGGGCTTGGTTAAGATACTTGTGTGAAGGAACCTTGTGACTTGTGGCATGTGGCAGGGAAAGCCTGGCGCAACTGTGAAGGTGGATTTTCCAGGACTTGTTGGCAGAGCCATTGGGAGCCTGGGACTGTGGGAAAGCCTGCCTGTTTTTTCAGAGGCTTTTCTTATCTGTTTGCTGGAAGTTTCCATGTTGTGGCCCAGGATGGTAAAGAGCAGTGGCTTGGAGCCACTTGCTGGTTGCGTAGCCTCGGGCCAGTCACTTACCCTGTCCATGCCTTGGCTCTCCAGTCTGTAAAATGATACAATAATGTAGTACCTGCTAGGACTGTGGTGAGCATTCAGTAAATGTGCGGGTGCAAGAGGAACCTTTAGAACCATGCTTGACACTCAGTAAGTGCCAGCTAACTGTTACTATCGCCACCACTGTTTCCTCAGCGTTGTCACTCCTGTCTGGTCTTTCCCATGCTACTGCCATGGTAGGAACCTGCAGACCAGTGAGCAGCACCGGCTGGCAGGCGGCTGGCCTGTGCGGGCCTCTGCTGCTTTTTTGCAGAGGGCTGAGCTATGCAGCAGGCAGTCAATATTTGCTGCAGTGAGGTGTGGTTATTGCTTTTCTGTGAAGGAAACCCAGGGCGTGTCAGGTCCCTCTGCTCTTCCCCCTCAGGGACACCTGGGGCTGCCCCTCCGCTCTCCCTCACCCCCACAGTGACCACCAGGTTGGGAGAGGCACTCAAGATTGCATCCTACACAGAGGTGGGGACCCCAGCTTTGGCAGTTTCAGCATTTCAACCCTCATGCAGACTCCTTCAGTGTTCTTGATGTTAAATGTTCAGATACACAGTGGTCTAGTATTCTTTCTCTTTTTCTTTTAATTGATGAAGCTTCATTAAAAAAAAAAAAAGTCAATTTTCTTCCCCACAGAGAGCAGCTTTGGTTTTATTGCCTGAAAAAGGCAATGTCTTTCAGCCGAGAATGAGCTGTTTAAAACATTTGCGGCAGTGGGAGACTGTGCTAGGTCACTTTTTTTTTTTTGAGATGGTGTTTTGCTCTTGTTGCCCAGGCTGGAGTGCAGTGGCATGATCTCGACTCACCACAGCCTCCACCTGTTGGGTTCAAGCGATTCTCCTGTCTCAGCCTCCTGAGTAGCTGGGACTACAGGTGTTTGCCGCCACACCTGGCTAATTTTGTATTTTTTTTCTTTTAGTAGAGACCGGATTTGTCCATGTTGGTCAGGCTGGTCTCGAACTCCCGACGTAGGGTGATCTGCCCACCTGAGCCTCCCAAAGTGCTGGGATCACAGACGTGAGCCACGACGCCTGGCCTGCTAAGTCTCTCTTAAAGACAGCACTGGGCCAGGCGTGGTGGCTCATGCCTGTAACCCTAGCACTTCGGGAGGCCCAGGTGGGCGGATCACCTGAAGTCAGGAGTTCGAGACCAGCCTGGCCAACATGGTGAAACCCTGTCTCTACTAAAATACAAAAATTAGCCTGGCGTGATGGCAGGTGCCTGTAATCCCAGCTACTTGGGAGGCTGAGACAGGAGAATCACTTGAACCCTGAAGACGGTGGTTGCAGTGAGCCAAGATCACGCCACTGCACTCCAGCCTGGGTGGCTGAGCGAGGTTCCGTCTTTAAAAAAAAAAAAAAAGGACAACACTGCAAAGGGTGAGGTGGTGCCAGGCCACAGAATCCCAGACACCTCCCAGCCAGGGTTGGAGCTGTGGCGTGCCCACACAGAGGGCCTCTACTGAGCGCCCATCAAGGGCTGCTGTGGACTTTAGGGTGGGGGGAGCTGAGTTGGCCTTTTTAATAAGAAGCAAGAGTTTGTGCTGGGCAGAGTGAAGGCTGCAATGGGACAGGATGCAGGTCTGCTAAATCTTGCAGCAGATGAGCAGAAGGAAAGGACGCACTTGCTTCCCTAAAGCACGGTCTGCAAACACAAGAAAGCTTGCCCTGTTCCTGGACCAGGAGCCGTGCTCTGCCCCCGACTGTTTGTGTTGGCTCTGCTGAGTGCAGCCATGCAAGCTGTTGCTGGCCAGGGCAGGGAGGCCGTAGCTGGCCGGGATGACGTGGCTGGAGCTGGTTAGGGTGGAGTATTTTCTGACTGCACAGATAAAACTCAAGAACGGGATAGCTGGGGCTCATCTGAAGGGTGGGGTCAGTCCTGACCTGAATGCCATGTTGGGCCCAGGCTGTGAGTCCAGGAGGGTGGGGCATAATAGAGCCTGTTGTTGGCCAGATGGTCTGGGGCGAAACTGCAGTTCAGAGCCTCTTGTATACTTCCACTGAGGCTGAAGACAGCAGCCAGGGCGGGCCTAGCGCCAGGGCATGGGTCCTGGGCAACCGGGTGGGATCAGGGCTGCTGGGTTTGGACACAAGGTGGGCCTTGGAGAGATGCCCTACCCACCGAATGCTTCACTGCTGGGGCCCCTTGGCTGGCCAGCCTGGCTGCGGGTGGGGTGGCAGCCAGTAGCAGGGCAGGGACCATGCCTCTTGGCAATGCCTGGGCTTCCTCATGCCCAGCTTGACCCCAGGGCCAGATGTGCAAGCAGCCTGCTGATTCCGCTCGGAAAGGTCCCCTCCTTCCTTGTCACAGGTGCTTCTCACTAGCCCTAGTTCCGACCTTGTATTGCTCCCACTCCATCTGCCTCTAGGCCCATCTGTGGGCTCCTGCCAGAATTCCCTTTAGGAAGCCCAGGGCTGGTTGTTTGCAGGCCCTAAACTCCAGGCCTTTGGGAGACTCAGCCTCCCTGGCTTTGTGCTGGGGCATCTGGCCTGGTCCCAGCTTCCCTCTGCGCATCTCTTACCTGCCGTGTTCGGTCCCAGCAGAAAAACCCCCATTCCACTACTGCGGTCTTTCTCTGATCACTCCCGTTTCCATGGGCCCGGTACTGCTCAGCCCTTGCTGCACGGTTGTAATGAATGGGTCACGCAGCAAGGCGGTGGGGTGTGTGATGGCGGTGGTGTTGCTTTGAGGGCCTGCTGTGTGCACTGTTCTAGACCAGGAGATTCCACAGTAAACTAGACCAGCCCCTGGGACTCATGGGGCTTATTTTCAAATGGGGAGTAATTAACAACAAAAAAGACACCAGCTACTTGGGAGGCTGAGGTGGGAGGATTACTTGAAAGCAGGAGTTCAGCACCAACCTGGGCAACATCGTGAGACCCCATCTTTTTTTTTTTTTTTTTTGAGACGGAGTCTCGCTGTGTCGCCCAGGCTGGAGTGCCGTGGCCGGATCTCTCAGCTCATTGCAAGCTCCGCCTCCTGAGTTTTTACGCCATTCTCCTGCCTCAGCCTCCCGAGTAGCTGGGACTACAGGCGCCCACCACCTCGCCCGGCTAGTTTTTTGTATTTTTTAGTAGAGATGGGGTTTCACCGTGTTAGCCAGGATGGTCTCGAACTTCTGACCTCGTGATCCGCCCGTCTCGGCCTCCCAAAGTGCTGGGATTACAGGCTTGAGCCACCGCGCCCGGCCGGACCCCATCTTTTTTGGTTGGTTGGTTGGTTTGTTTTTGAGACAGAGTTTCACATTGTCACCTGGCCTGGAGTGCAATGGCGCGATCTCGGCTCACTGCAACCTCCACCTCCCAGGTTCAGATGATTCTCCTGCCTCAGTCTCCCAAGTACCTGAGATTACAGGTGCGCACCACCATGCCCAGCTAATTTTTTGTATTTTCAGTAGAGATGGTGTTTCACTATGTTGGCCAGGCTGGTCTCAAACGCCTGACCTTGTGATCCACCCACCTCAGCCTCCCAAAGTGCTGGGATTATAGGCGTGAGCCACTGAGCCCAGCCGTGAGACCCCATCTTAAAAGATAATTTAAAAGGCCAGGCATGGGGGCTCACACCTGTAATCCCAGCACTTTGGGAGGCTGAGGCGGGCGGATCATGAGGTCAGGAGATGGAGACCATCCTGGCTAACACGGTGAAACCCCATTTCTACTAAAAATACAAAAAATTAGCTGGGCATGGTGGTGGGCGCCTGTGGTCCCAGCTACTCGGGAGGCTGAGGCAGGAGAATGGCGTGGCCACAGGAGGAGAGCTGGGACTCCAGGCTTCCGCCACCACGCCTGGCCAATTTTTTGTATTTTTAGTAGAAACGGGGTTTCACCGTGTTAGTCAGGATGGTCTCGATCTCCTGACTTCGTGATCCGCCTGCTCAGCCTCTCAAAGTGCTGGGATTACAGACGTGTATCTTTTTTTTTTTTTTTAACCTTCTTGACCATTATCTTCCATATGTTTTAAGTGGAAAATTTAGTCCATTTATGTGAAAGGTTAATATTGATATGTGAGGTTTTGTTAGGTATGTTACTATTAAGTAAGTTTATGGGAAGGATTTTTGGTTTTTCTTTGTTTCTTTCTTTTTGAGACGGAGTCTTGCTCTGTCTGCCAGGCTGGAGTGCAGTAGTGCGATCTTGGCCTACTGCAAACTCCACCTCCTGGGTTCAAACGATTCTCCTGCCTCAGCCTCCTGAGTAGCTGGGATTACAGGCACGCACCACCATGCCCAACTAATTTTTGTGTTTTTGGTAGAGACGGGATTTTGCCACGTTGGCCAGGCTGGTCTCAAACTCCTAACCTCAAGTGATCCGCCCACCTCAGCTTCCCAAAGTGCTGGGATAGCAGACGTGAGCCACCATCCTGGTCACGTTTTCTGTTTTTTTAAGACAGGGTCTCACTCTGTTGCCCAGGCTGGAGTGCAGTGGCGCAATCATGGCTCACTGCAGCCTCAGCCTCCTGGGCTCCAGCAATCCTCCTTCTTCAGCCTCTAGAGTAGCTGGGACCAAAGGTGTGTGCCTCCACATCCAGCTTATTTATTTTTTGTAGGGACAGGGTCTGGATCTGTTGCTTAGGCTGGTCTCTAACTCCTGTCCTTAAGCGATCCTTCTTCCTGGTCCTCCTGATATGTTAGGATTATAGGAGAGAGCCATGCACCTGGCCTCATTTACATTTTAAAAGACCCCTCTGGCTGCCCTGTGGAGAACTGAGTGTTCTCTGGGGTCAGAGTGGAAGCCTGGTGACTAGCGAGGGGGCGGGGCCGTGGCTGGGCCGCAGGGCCGCAGTGGGAATGGAGATGGAGAGGAGGTGGCAGGATTTGGGACTGTCCTTGAGGTTACTCATTCACAATTGTTCCCAGCACAGACTGCAGGGCCTGGCACGTTGCAGGTGTGGACTGAGTGCCTGGAAAAGCTGCAAGCTGGTTTGGGCCTCTGTGTAGGGGGAATGGGTTGAGCTCAGCAGTTGGTGTCAGGCTCCTGACATGTGCCATCTGGTTTGGTGAAAGTCTGTGCCAGCAAGTCATGCTGGTTTGGGGGGAGCCACACTGGTTTGGAGCTTCTGGTCTGTCTTCATTTGGTTCGCTTTTGCTCCATAGTATCTGTGCGATGGCAGAGCAGTAGAACCCAGGGATAGGGATGGAGGTAGGTGCAGGAGGGGTGGCCTTAGAGGAGAGGTGGATCCCGGGGTGCCCCCTTCCTGTTTCTGTTCAGGGCTGTGTTGACCCTCGGGATTGGAGGCCCTCTTCCCATCCATGGTGGTGGCCTCCATACAGGTGAACCTCAGAGATCCTAAACATTTTGATAGCAGTACGCGCCATCAGACCAGAGGGATGTGGACCACGTGTGTCCCATCCAAAGGGCACAGCCTCTGATCTGCTGTACCCGATTTTCTTTTTTCTTTTTTTTTTTTTTTGAGACGGAGTCTTGCTCTGTCACCTGGCCTGGAGTGCAGTGGCACAATCTCAGCTCACTGCAACCTCTGCCTCCCAGGTTCAAGTGATTCTCTTGCCTCAGCCTCCCTAGTAACTGGGACTACAGGCTCCTGCCACCACACCTGGCTAATTTTTATATCTTTAATAGAGATAGGGTTTTACCATATTTGCCAGGCTGGTCTCGAACTCCTGACCTTACGATCCACCTGCCTTGGCCTCCCAAAGTGTTGAGATTACAGGCGTGAGCCACCACACCTGGCTCACTGTACCTGATTTTCTATGAAGTCAGAGGCCTGATTTTCAGGTGTGGGCAAGTTGGACATTTTTTAACATGCTGCATGGGCAACAGAACATATCTACAAGCCCCATTCTGTTCTTGGGTCCTTACTGTTTCCCTTCTGATCCAGTTGAACCTCGGTGACAGATCTTCCACAACAGATGGGTGATGAGAAAAGGAGGGATACTTGGGAGCTTTGCCATCAGTGGGGACCCGTCATCCCCAGTGATGCCAAATGAGGCCGACTGTGGCCCTGTGGGCATGGCCTGGGGCAGTCAGGGCTCAAGACCATGAAGCTACCCACGACGGGCCTGGGAAAGGATACTGATGCTGCTTTTCTTTCTCTCCACCCAGTCTGAAGAAAGGAAAAGAATAGATGAATTGATTGAGAGTGGGAAGGAAGAAGGGATGAAGGTAAGGGGCTGCTTGCTTGCTGCATCGTAGCTGAAGCTGGAAGAGCTCACCTTCCCTGGTCCCGTGGCTGAGAGTGGCCACTGTGTGGCTTTAACCCTCTAATGGCCATGGTGACCAGGCAGACTCTCTTAGATTGTCAAAGAGCCAAATACTAAAACTTGTTAAGGAAATGTCTTATGAAGGAAACATAAATGGACTTTGTATATAAATGTTATCCAGGGGAAACTTTTCTTAGAAATTGTGGTTAAAAAATTCGGTGACTTTTTGTACATTCACAATGCAATGCAACCATCATCCCTGTCTAATTTCAGAATTTTTTCATCCTCCCAAACGGAAACCCTTACCCATTACTTAGCACTGCCCACCATCCCTGCCTGTCCCCTGCCCAGCCCCTGACAGCCACTCAGCTGCTTTCTGTCTCAGTGGAATTGATCTTCTGTATACTTCATATAAATGGGATTATACAATATGTAGCTGATGCCCAGGAAAACTTTTAAAAGGAGAAACTAATACATTTTTTAAACTCTGTTTTCCTAGATAATGACAATGCCCAAGAAATGTGCTTTTCTCTTACTGTATTTCAAACATACTGAGTTTGGGCAAGAGGAGAACTCTCTACAGGGAGGCTCAGATGGGCCTAGACTAGGGCTCAGGGCTTAGAAAGCTTCCACTTCCACCCACCACCTAGGGGAGATTCCAGCTTAAGTCCTGGGCCCCTAAGAGCAACCCCATCCAACTCCATGTAGAATAGAGTGAGGAGACACAGGAGAGAAATTGTGGAACGAGGCAGAGACCCAGACCACTGGACCTGCTGTTCGCCTAAGAAGGCATAGCGCACAGCCCCTAGACAGAGAAACCAAGTGTGTGGATTTGAGCTGTGTCACTGCCTAGCTGTGTGGCCTCAGACACGTGGCTGTGCCTCTTTAAGCCTCAGTTTCCTCATCTACAAAATGGGGCAGTCTCCACCTAGCAGATCTCTCACGAGCTCTGATATAACTGCTTTGCAGATGAGCACCAAGGAATCACGTTTGTGGAGTGAGGGAAATGTTCTAGAGCTGGCCTGTAGTGACGGTTGCACAGGTGTATACACTTCATAAAACCCATCAACCTGTACATGTAAAGCAAGTGAATTTTATAGCATAGCTCAGTACAGCTGTTAAAGATTGGGGTAAGCCCCCAGCTCCCTGGAGACCTGCTGTGGACAGTGGCATCCATTGCTATTATGAACCAACACACACTCTTATCACTTCCTGACAGATTGACCTCATCGATGGCAAAGGCAGGGGTGTGATTGCCACCAAGCAGTTCTCCCGAGGTGACTTTGTGGTGGAATACCACGGGGACCTCATCGAGATCACCGATGCCAAGAAACGGGAGGCTCTGTACGCACAGGACCCTTCCACGGGCTGTTACATGTACTATTTTCAGTATCTGAGCAAAACCTATTGGTGAGTCCACTGTTGCTTTGAGTGGCTTTTCTATCCTCTGGGCAGTGAGGAAAGGCCAAAGGGCCAGGAACTCCTGATTCTGTTTGGTGGCCAGTCTTCTGGTTTTGTTCTTGTTGACTTTTTTTTTTGAGACAGAGTCTTGCTCTGTTGCCTAGCCTGGAGTGCAGTGGCGTGATCTCAGCTCACTGCAACCTCCTGTTGGTCTCAAGGAATTCTCCTGCCTCAGCCTCTGGAGTAGCCCGGCTAATTTTTTTTTTTTTTGCATTTTTAGTAGAGATGGACTTTTGCCACATTGGCCAAGCTGGTCTTGAACGACCTCAGACGATCCACCTGCCTTGGTCTTCCAAAGTGCTAGGATTACAGGCGTGAGCCACTGTGCCTGGCCTGTTATTGCCTTTTTTCAAAGCTGTAATGCAGCTATCCCCTGCTTCTCTTTTTTTTTTTTTTTTTTTTTTTTTTTGAGTCTCAATCTGTCGCCCAGGCTGGAGTGCAGTGGCACAATCTTGGCTCACTGCAACCTCCTCCTCCTGGGTTCAAGGGATTCTTCTGCCTCAGCCTCCCACAGAGCTGGGATTACAGGTATGTGTCACCACGCCCAGCTAGTTTTTGTATTTTTTTTAGTAGAGACGGGGTTTCGTTATGTTGGCCAGGCTGGTCTGACCTCAGATGGTCCGCCCGCCTCAGCCTCCCAAAGTGCTGGCATTACAGGTGTGAGCCACTGCGCCTGGACCCTGCTTCCCTCGAGACGGAGTCTCACTCTGTCGCCCAGGCTGGAGTGCAGTGGCACAGTGATTGGCTCACTGCCTCAGCCTCTTGAGTAGCTGGGACTACACACACATGCCACCATGCCCGGCTAATTTTTTGTATTTTTAGTAGAGATAGAGTTTCACTGTGTTAGCCAGAATAGTCTTGATCTCCCAACCTTGTGATCCACCCGCCTTAGTCTCCCAAAGTGCTGGGATCACAGGCATGAGCCACCGTGCCTGGCCCCCAGCTTCCCATTTTTAATCTTTGGAATTGGAGCTGTCCTGGATGTTATCTCATCCAACAAAGGGGAGAAGTGGACTAGTCACATGAAAACCTGTTAAGCAGCTCACCTGGCTCTCCTTCAGGGCATTTGGCCAGAGCGGCTCTGGAAATCACTAATTGCTTTTTCCTGGCTATAACCAGCGGAGTTGATTTTTTTTTTTTTTTTTTTTTGAGATGGAGTTTCACTCTTGTTATCCAGGCTGGAGTGCAGTGGCGCGATCTTCGCTCACTGCAACCTCCACTTCCCCAGTTCAAGCGATTCTCCTGCCTCAGCCTCCCAAATAACTGGGATTACAGGCAAGCACCACCACGCCCAGCTAATTTTGTATTTTTAGCACAGACAGGATTTCACCATGCTGGCCAGGCTGGTTTCGAAATCCAGACCTCAGGTAATCCACCTGCCTCAGCCTCCCAAAGTGCTGGGATTACAGGCGCGAGCCACCACACCTGGCGGGGTTGATTTTTGTAATCCATGTATTTGTTTTGGGAAACTCTACCATTTCCCCCTGTGCCTCCATAAAGAGCCCTGTGGGTCCCACCCCATCCCCTCACCCAGGTCCTGTGCAGGCTCTCAAAAATAGCTTTGTGGGCCAGGCGTGGGTGCTCACGCCTGTAATCCCAGCCCTTTGGGTGGCTGAGGTGGATGCATCATGAGGTCAGGAGTTTGAGACCCACATGGCGAAACTCCGTCTCTACTAAAAATACAAAAAAATCAGCCTGGCGTGGTGGCGCACGCTTCTAATCCCAGTGACTCAGGAGGCTGAGGCAGGAGAATTGCCTTAATCCGGGAGGCAGAGGTTGCGATGAGCTGAGATCACGCCACTGCACTCCACCTTAGGTGACAGAGCAAGACTCTGTCTCAGGAAAAAAAAAAAATAGCCTTGTGAATTGGGCCAGGTGCAGTGGCTGATGCCTGTAATCCCAATACATTTGGAGGCTGAGGCAGGAAAGATTGATAGAACCCAGGAGTTTGAGACTTGGGCAACATAGGGATATATCCTGCCTCTACAAAAATTTTAGAAATTTTTAAAAATTAGCCAGCTTTGGTGGTGAACACCTGTAGTCCTAGCAACTCAGGAGGCTGAGGTACGATGATCACTTGAGCCTAGGAGGTTGAGGTTACAATGAGCCGTGATCGCCCCACTGCACTCTAGCCTGGGTGACAGAGCGAGACTCTGTCTCAAAAAATACATTTAAAAAAATTCTGGCCGTGTGTGGTGCCTCACACCTGTTGTCCCACCACTTTGGGAGGCCAAGGTGGGCGGATTACCTGAGGTCAGGAGTTCAAGACCAGCCTGACCAACATGGTGAAACCGTGTTTCTGCTAAAAATACAAAAATTAGCTGGGCATATTGGTGTGCACCTATAGTCCCAGCTACTCGGGAGGATGAGACAGGAGAATCTCTTGAAGCTGGGAGGTGGAGGTTGCAGTGAGCCAAGATCATGCCACTGCACTCCAGCCTGGGCGACAGAGTGACGAGACTCCCTCTCAAAAAAAAAACAGACCTGGTGGCTCATGCTTGTAATCTCAAAAACTCAGGAGGCCAAGGCCAGAAGATCACTTGAGCCCAGGAGTTGGAGACCAGCCTGGGCAATGTAGGGAGACCTTGTCTCTACAAAAACAACTAAAAATTAGCCTGATGTTGTGGCATGTAGCTGTGGTCAAAGATACTGGGGAGGCTGAGGTAGGAAGATGACTTGAGCCTGGGAGGTGGAGGAGGCTGCAGTGAGCCGTGATCGCACTGCTGCTCTCCAGCCTGGGTGACACGGCGAGACCCCCTCTAAAAAGGAAAAAGAAAATAGCTTTATGAATTGAATCTTTCCAAAACACGTGACTTTAAATCAGCATCCCGCCAGAGCTGAGCACAAGTGTGACTCTCTCCGGGTTAAAAAGCCTCTTTATCAATTTAATCCTCTCTGGCCCTCCCTCCCCTCCAGCGTGGATGCAACTAGAGAGACAAATCGCCTAGGAAGACTGATCAATCATAGCAAATGTGGGAACTGCCAAACCAAACTGCACGACATTGATGGCGTACCTCACCTCATCCTCATCGCCTCCCGAGACATCGCGGCTGGGGAGGAGCTCCTGTATGACTATGGGGACCGCAGCAAGGCTTCCATTGAAGCTCACCCGTGGCTGAAGCATTAACCGGCTGACCCCACACCCTCCCCACCCCACCTTCCCTTCTGCAAAGGACAAAGTGCCCTCAAAGGGAATTGAATTTTTTTTTTTTACACACTTACTTAATCTTAGCGGATTACTTCAGATGTTTTTAAAAAGTATATTAAGATGCCTTTTCACTGTAGTATTTAAATATCTGTTACAGGTTTCCAAGGTGGACTTGAACAGATGGCCTTATATTACCAAAACTTTTATATTCTAGTTGTTTTTGTACTTTTTTTGCATACAAGCCGAACGTTTGTGCTTCCCGTGCATGCAGTCAAAGACTCAGCACAGGTTTTAGAGGAAAGAGTCAAACATGAACTAGGAAGCCAGGTGAGTCTCCTTTCTCCAGTGGAAGAGCCGGGACCTTCCCCCTGCACCCCTGACATCCAGGGACGGGGTGTGAGGAAGACGCTGCCTCCCAGTGGCCTGGACGGAATGTTTCCAAGCTCTTGTTCTCCTAACGCCTCGACAGGCGCTCACTGAAGTGTATGAATATTTTTTAAAAAGGTTTTGCAGTAAACTAGTCTTCCCCTCTGCTTTCTCGAAAGCTTACTGAGCCCTGGGCCCCGAGCCTGGGCCGGGCATCGATTTCCTCTTCCACAAGCTGCCGCTTTTCTGGGCACCTTGAAGCATCAGGGCGCGAAATCGAACTAGATGTGGGCAGGGAGAGTGTTGCTTACCTGCCCTGCGGGGGCAGGGTCTCCTGAAACTGGGTTAATTCTTTATAGAAATGTGAACACTGAATTTATTTTAAAAAAAATAATAAAAATTTAAAAAAATAAAAATTAAAAAAAAAAACCACAGAAAACAACTTACATGTATATAGGTCTTGAAGTGAGTGAAGTGGCTGCTTTTTTTTTTCTTTTGCTTTTGCTTTTTTTTGCTTTTTGTAGAAGAGATTGAGAATGGTACTCTAATCAAAAATAAAGTTTTGTAGTGGGACCAGAAATTACTTACCTAACATCCACCCCCATTTCCCCTCATCCTGCTGGGGTTGAAGGTTCCAGACCTGCTGTCGAGGCCTTGTGTTTGTCAGACACCCGGCATCCTCCTGCAAGGACGCAACTGTGAGCTGAGGTGTGAGCCTAGGAGCCCAGGACCCCGACCCCAGCCACTGCTGCCAGCCTCAGAAAGGCACCCAGGTGTGCAGGGGAGCATGCAGGGCCTGGCGGCCCCCAGGAATCACAGATAGGGCTAAGGTTTTCACCTTAACTGTGAAGGCAGGAGGAGTAGGTGGCTGTCTCCTCCCGTCCTTCACAGAACTGATTCTCACTCTGTCCCTTCAGTCCAGGGGGCCAGGGCTCAGGAGCCATGACCTGGTGTCTCCTGCCCACCTTGGTCCCAGGTAAATGTGAATGGAGACAGGTATGAGAGCTCGTCCTAGTCTTTGATTCCCCCCAGCCCCACCTCGGGCCTCACGACGGTGCTACCTAAGAAAGTCTTCCCTCCCACCCCCGCCAGCCTGGTCAGTGGTCAGCAAATTGGAAGAGGATCCGACAGGAGTGTAAATGTGAGACACAGTGTCGATTATACCTATTTGTGGTTTAGCTTTGTATTTAAACAAGGAAATAAACTTGAAAATTATTTGTCATCATAAAAATGAAACAAAAATTAAAATATTTATTGCCAGGCAAGGCCACCTGTGTGTCTTTCTGTTTTTACAATTTGACTGTGTCACACCAACATGAGTCTAAGCTTTGGTAAGCGTCCTCCTGGGGAACCAGAAAAGCGTACTGATGTGATTTTGAACATGTTTTCTAGAACTCTTGAGTTCTTTGGTTTCCTCATCTGTATACTGGGGACCATAGGGTATGTGAAGATTAAAAGGTAATGCTTTTTTTTTTGGAGACAGTCTCACTCTGTTACCTAGGCTGGAGTTCAGTGGGGCAATCTCAGCTCACTGCAACCTCCTGGGTTCAAGCGATTCTCGTGCCTCAGCCACTTGAATATCTGGGATTACAGGCATGCGCCACCACACCCAGCCTTTTCTCTTTTTTTGAGATGGAATTTCGCTCTGTCACTCAGGCTGGAATGCAGTGGCATGATCTGGGCTCACTGCAACCTTCACCTCCCAGGTTCAAGTGATTCTACCTCAACCTCCCAAGTAGCTGGGATTATAGGTGCCTGCCACCGTACCCAGCTAATTTTTTTGTATTTTTAGTAGAGACGGTCTTTCACCATGTTGACCAGGCTGGTTTTGAACTTCTGACCTCAAGTGATCTGCCCACCTTGGCCTCCCAAACTGCTAGGGTTACAGGCGTGAGCCACTGTACCCGGCCACAGTAGAGTCGGTTTCACCATGTTGGCCAGGCTGGTCTCAAACTCCTGACCTTAAGTGATCCACCTGCCTTGGCCTCCCAAAATGCTGGGATTACAGGCATGAACCACCACGCCCAGCTTAAAAGTTAATGCATTTTGAGCCTTAGAACAGTGCCTGGCACATAGTAAGCATCATAAATTTTAGCTGATGTAATTGTCATTGTGACTTACAATGTACTAGACTTGATGATTCTCAGGACGCTCTGAATCATCACTGCACCTGTCTTGTGTTAGAAGTCCCTATTAGCAGCCCAGATCCCTGTCCCCTCCATGCTTGGGCACTGGTGGCAGATTGGAACGGTGAGTAGAGCCCTTGGTTTAGATACAAGAGATCCAGTTCCAGCATCAGTTTTAAGTGTTTGTCAGCTGTGTGACATTGGTCAAGTCAATTCCCCTCTCTGAAACTTGTCTGTCAAATAGGGATAATCTCTGCCCACTTGACTTGCCTCCTCCCCCAAAGATTCAGGCATCAGTATTATAGCCTCACCTTGGAGGGGGCATGTGGCCGCTGGAACAGAACATCTGCTTCCAATCCACTGCTGTGTAACTCGGGCAGGTACGTAGTCTCCTTGTGCATCAGTTTCCCTCCCTGTAACATGGAGATGGTAATACTTGTGCGGGGCCAGGCGCGGTGGCTCATGCCTGTAATCCCAGGACTTTGGGAGGCTGAGGTGGGCGGATCATGAGGTCAGGAGATCGAGACCATCCTGGCTAACACGGTGAAACCCCATCTCTACTAAAAATACAAAAAAAAAAAAAAAAAATTAGCCGGGCGTGGTGGCGGGTGCCTGTAGTCCCAGCTACTCGGGAGGCTGAGGCAGGAGAATGGCATGAACCAAGGAGGTGGAGCTTGAAGTGAGCCGAGATTGCGCCACTGCACTCCAGCCTGGGTGACAGAGCGAGACTGCATCTCAATAAATAAATAAATAAATAATATTAATAATACTTGTACGGGGTGATTGTGAGGATTTAATGAGTTAATACAAAAAAGCACTTGGAACAGTGCCTTGCACATAGACAATCTTCAGTAATCAGTATTAGCTATTATTAGAATTAAAAATTTGGCTAGCTTCTATTCAGTGTTTACAAGTGCTCAGGACTAATAGCTAATAAGTGCCTCCAAGTTCTGATATGTAGTTGCTATATTTATTTGTTCATTTTATTTTTTGTAGAGATAGGGTCTCATTATGTTGCCCAAGCTAGTCTCAAACTCCTGGCCTCAAGCGATTCTCACGTCTCACCCTCCCACAGGGCTGTGATTACAGGCATGCGTGAGCCACTGTGCCTGACCTATTTGTTCCTTTTTTTCTTTTTTTTCTTTTTTTTTTTTGAGATGGAGTCTTTGTCTGTTGCCCAGGCTGGAGTGCAGAGGCACAATCTCAGCTCACTGAAACCTCCACCTCCCAGGTTCAAGCAATTCTCCTGCCTCAGCCTCCTGAGTAGCTAGGATTACAGGTGTGTGCCACCACACTCAGCTAATTTTTGTACTTTTAGTAGAGATGAGGTTTCACCATGTTGGCCAGCCTGGTCTCCTGACCTCGTGATCTGCCCATCTCCCAAAGTGCTAGGATTACAGATGTGAGCCACTGCGCCCGGCCTTATTTGTTCATTGTAAAAGATGACTGCTGGCAGGGCACAGTGGCTCACGCCTGTAATCCCACCACTTTGGGAGGGCGAGGCAGGCGGATCATGAGGTCAGGAGCTGATACTGTGCCACTGCACTCCAGCCTGGGCGACAGAGCGAGACTCCGTCTCAAATAAGTAAATGAAATAAAAGATGATTGCTACAGCAACTACTTCCTGTGCCTTCTGAGGCTTGGCTTGAAAATCTACTTCTTTTTTTTTTTTTTTTTTGAGATGGAGTCTCACTCTGTCGCCCAGGCTGGAGTGCAGTGGTGTGATCTCAGTTCACTGCAACCTCTGCCGTCCAGGTTCAAGCAATTCTCCTGCCTTAGCCTCCCGAATAGCTAATTTTTGTATTTTTAGTAGAGACAGGGTTTCACCATCTTGGCCAGGCTGGTCTTGGATTCCTGACCTTGTGATCCACCCACCTCAGCCTCCCAAAGTGCTAGGATTACACGCGTGAGCCACTGCACCCAGCGAAAACCTACTTCTAAGCCTGTTCCTCCCCAGGCTAGGTTTGTAGTTGGAATCCTGCAGTGTGAGAACCGCCAGAGCTCAACTGATGTCACAACTCTGTTATCTGTGGTCAAGCTAGGCCCGTCTCTGGGAGAATCACCCTCCAGGACTTATTTTCCAGAATGCCCACCTGCCAGCATCAGATTTTACCAAGAGTTGCACTCCAAGCATTTCTCACCGTAACTTTTTTTAGTCTCCTGGGGTACCAGAGTCACCCGTGCCATCTTAACCTGGCATTTCTTTCGGAGTGGGTTCTCCCACCCTATCTATCCCCACAGGGAGGCAGGGGAGCATTTACATATTTGGAGACAGGGTCTCACTCTGTCACCCAGGCTGGAGTACAGTGGTGTGATCATAACTCACTGCAGCCTGAAACTCCCGGGCTCCATTCATCTTCCTGCCTCAGCCTCCCCAGTACCTGGGACTACAGCTGCTCACCACCATGCCTGGCTAATTTTTTATTTTTTTGTAAAGACAGGGTGTTACTGTGTTGCCCAGGCTGGTCTCAAACTCCTGGGCTCAAGCAATTCTCTCACCTTGGCCTCCCAAAGTGCTGGAATAACAGGCTTGAACCACTAGCCCTGGCCAGGGTTGCAGTGTTACACGGGGTTCTGGGGATCAGGAGCCCTGATCTAACGATACTGTCGAAACAGTGTTCTGGACTAGACTCTTAAACACTGCCAGCTCTTCCTGGAAGGCAGGTGCTTGAAGCCTGGGTGTGGACTTTGTATCTGGGCTGAAGTCCCGCTTCTACCACTTTCTAGCTGAGGACCTTGGACAAGTCTTTTCACCCATTATGCCTTAACCCCCTTGGGAGGACCCCAAGGACAATAGTGATCCCCATCCCACAAAGGTATGTGAGACAGCATCAGAAAGGTATTTAGAATGATGCAGCAAGGTATACAGTAAATTATTAATATTAAATTACTAATATTAAGACTTGCCAGTGACTCTGGACCCATAGAGCTTGGCAGCTCCCAGCCCGGGCCTTGGAATCAGGCCTGCATTTGCCTCCTGTGCAAGCTGCTTCCTAGCTCAACAGCCAGAGTTTCAGTTTCTAAACCTATAAACTGGCCGGACGTAGTGGCTCACACCTGTAATCCCAGCATTTTGGGAGGCCGATGTGGGCAGATCATGAGGTCAGGAGTTCGAGACCAGCCTGATCAATATGGTGAAACCCCGTCTCTACTAAAAATACAAAAATCAACCCAGTGTGGTGGCACATGCCTGTAGTCCCAGCTAGTTGGGAGGCTGAGGCAGGAGAATCGCTTGAATCTGGGAGGCAGAGGCTGAAGTGAACCCAGATGGTGCCACTGCACTCCAGCCTGGGCGATAGAGCAAGACTCTGTCCCCCGCCTCAAAAAAAAAGCCAGGAACGGTGGCTCAAGCCTGTAATCCCAGCACTTTGGGAGGCCGAGGTGGGCGGATCACGAGGTCAGGAGATCGAGACCATCCTGGCTAACATGGTGAAACCCCGTCTCTACTAAAAATACAAAAAATTAGCCGGGTGTGGTGGCAGGAGCCTGTAGTCCCAGCTACTTGGGAGGCTGAGGCAGGAGAATGGCGTGAACCTGGGAGGTGGAGCTTGCAGTGAGCTGAGATCCGGCCACTGCACTCCAGCTTGGGCAACAGAGAGAGACTCCATCTCAAAAAAAAAAAAAAAATCTATAAACTGGTGCACCAGTACCGGTTCCCATCTACCCAGGTTATAAGGAACAAACGAGATAAGCCACAGAGCAGGTGAAACACACTGAATAAGCCACTGTTATTTACTAAGAGGACAGGCTCACGGAATGGGTGCGGTAGCCTCATTAATTCCTTTGCAAAGTGCAGACACCCACTCTCTGTTTCATTGATTCCTAAATGCATTTTGTTCACATCTTAACACCTCTGAAATCACGATGAGTCCTAAAATCAATAGCTTCTTAACATTTTAGTTTGCAGCAATCTTTCCCTTCATAGTGACACCAAATAATGGTTTATTGCTTAGATTCAATGAATGCAATTGATTCATTATACAATGAAATGTATATATGTGACATATACACATATACACCACCATGTATACCATCATAACTAAGAGACCACTCTGGATAAGCTATAGAAAGTATAAAAGTCATTTTACTTTAATACAAAATCACATAAAGAAAGGCATGTTGGCTAAATCAAATATTCACTAAATATCAGTGAAGTCACCACTGGAATATCAATAGCACATTTTCCTGCTTTCTTTTCTCCTTTCTGCTAAACATTGAAGACCAGGGTCATCCCTGGGAGCAGATGAATAGGACATGCATCTGCACGCAGGAGGCCCTGGGGGTTGACGTAGGAGCAGGAAGTGGGCCCCAACCCCCACACATCCCTTCTGTTTTTCTTGATTTCTGCTTCACTGGCCCAGGCCAAATCTTCAAGGGTGTCTAGTTCCGCAGTCAGGGAGAAAGTGATGCCAAGAGAACCTTGTCTCCTCCCTCCTCAGTCTGCTTTGAAGGGGAAATGAATACGCAGGCCCAGTGTGTCTGTGTGGCACAGAGAGGTGGCTTTGCCAGGCATCTTGGAAGGTTGTCATCCAGAATCAGAGCCATAGCCTTAGTCGTGGCCTTGGATCTAGGTCTGTTTCCCCGATCGAAAAAAGAACCTGGTGTGGAGAGAGAGGGGTCAGGGCAAGCAGAAGGTACAAAGCAAGGGGTGCAGAACCCCCTGTAAAATTTCTAAGTAGCTCTTGCAACTGTTGACTCAAAAATATGTCTAGGCCAGGTGTTGTGGCTCACGCCTGTAATCCTATCACTCTGGGAGGCTGAGGCAAGAGATGAGGATCACTTGATCCCAGGAGTCTGAGATATGCCTGGGCAGCATAGTGAGACCCCCATCTCTAAAAAAAAAAAAAAACTAGCCAGGCACGGTGGCGCACACCTGTAATCCCAGCTACTCAGGAGGCTGAGGCAGGAGAACCGCATGAATCCGGGAGGCAGAGGTTGCAGTGAGCCGAGATTGCGCTACAGCACTCCAGCCTGGGCAACAGAGCAAGACCCTATCTCAAAAAAAAAAAAGAAAAAACAAAAAACCGGGTGCGGTGGCTCACACCTATAATCCCAGCACTTTGGGAGGCAGAGGCGGGTAGATCACAAGGTCAGGAGATTGAGATCATCCTGGCTCACACGGTGAAACCCCGTCTCTACTAAAAATACAAAAAATTAGCCGGGCGTGGTGGTGGGCACCTGTAGTCCCAGCTGCCTTAGGAGGCTGAGGCGGGAGAATGGCGTGAACCCGGGAGGCGGAGCTTGCAGTGAGCCGAGATTGCACCACTGCACTCCAGCCTGGGCGACAGAGTGAGACTCTGTCTCAAAAAAACAAAACAAAATAAAAAAACCACTCATTCATTCATTCATTCACTCATTCATTCTAGTAGCTCATTAAGTTTATCTGAACCTGAAAGGGTGGCCTCACGTTCATTAGCCACTAGCCACATGTCCTCAGGCTAGCTCATGCACAGAACACACACTTCACTTTTGCCCTATCAGGCTCAAACTCCACTTAGGTGTCCTAAGCTCCCGTAGAAGGACGCTGAAAGAAACCAGTAGTTTATGCCTTCTGGAAGCCTGATTTGCAACGAGATAGCCAATGAACGTCCTAAATGAATACCTTCAGGTCTGACACCTGGGTGGAGGTGCTCTTTCATGATCTTACCTCAGAAGACCCTTCCTTGTGGAAGAAACACTTCCACTAAGCTGGGTGCAGTGACTTATGCCCATAATCCTAGCGCTTTGGGAGGCTGAGGCGGGCGGATCGCTTGAGCTCAGGAGTTCCAGACCAGCCTGAGAAACATGGAGAAACCCCATCTTTACCAAAAATACAAAAATTAGCTGGGCGTGGTGGTGAACACCTGTGGTCCCAGCTACTCGGGAAGCTGAGGTGGGAGGATCACTTGAACCTGGGAGGCGGAGGTTGCAGTGAGCTGAGATCGAGCCGCCACACTCCAGCCTGGGTGACAGAGTGAGACCCCATCTCAAAAAAAAAAAAAAAAAAAAAGAAAGAAAAAGAAAAAGAAAAGAGAAACACCCACCTTGGCCTTGCTTTGACCCTGTCTCCCAACCCTTCTCCACAAGGCAATCAGAGTGAGCTTTTTATATGTAAATACTGTCATGTTACTCTCCAGCTTAAAACCATCCAATGTCTCTTCCCAATGCACCTAGAATAAAACCCACAGTCAGCACCAGAATCCAGGTGGCCCTGGGTGACCCAGCCCCTCCCACCTCTCCAATCTTGCCTTCATTCTCTTCCCTGTTCCAGTCACCATGGTCTTCTGTTCTGAAAACTTCTTCTTTTTTTTTTTTTAAGACAGAGTTTCACTCTGGTTGCCCAGGCTCAAGTGTAATGGCAAGGTCTCGGCCCACCGCAACCTCCGCCTACTGGAGTTCAAGCAATTCTCCTGGCTCAGCCTACCAAGTAGCTGGGACTACAGGCATGTGCCACCACACCCAGCTAATTTTTGTATTTTTAGTAGAGATGGGGTTTCACCATGTTGGCCAGGATGGTCACGATCTCTTGACCTGGTGATCCACCTGCCTTGGCCTCCCAAAGTGTTGGGATTACAGGTGTAAGCCACCGTGCCCGGCCTATTTTTATTTTTTTGAGACAGAGTCTTGTTTTGTTGCCTAGGCTGGAGTGCAGTGGTGCAATCTCAGTTCAACTGCAACCTCTGCCTCCTGGGCTGAGGCGATTCTCCCGCCTCAGCCTCCCGAGTAGCTGGGATTACAGGCATCTGCCACCAGGCCTGGCTAATTTTTGTATTTTTAGTAGAGACAGGGCTTCACCATGTTGGCCAGGCTGGTCTCGAACTCCTGACCTCAGGGGATCCTCCCACCTCAGCCTCCCGAAGTGCTAGGTTTACAGGCGTGAGCCACCGCGCCCGGCCGAGTTTGACTCTTGATTCCATTTCCTGGGCATCACTGTGTGCAGCAGGAAACATTCTGGAAAGGGGTTTTTCCTGCTGAAGATTTCATGTAGCCCAAGATTAAGGGCGAATGAACTTAGGAGGTAAATAGATGTGGCTTCAGGTCTGAGTTTCACCACCACCAACCCGCTGTGTAACCTTTGCAAGTCACTGATCTTCTCTCTCAGTTTGCCCATCTGTAAAACGGACCTCCTGAGTAGATGTTTACTCAGCTCAGTGTCTGGCACATAGAAATGCTCACTAAGTGGGAGCTATGGTGAATCTTTTTTTTTTTTTTTTTTTTGAGACAGGGTCTCACTGTCGCTCAGACTGGAGTGCAGTGGCACCATCTTGGCTCACCTCAACTCCTGGCTAAATTCTCCGGGCCATCCCTGAATAACCCCTAAGCACCCAGCATCTCATGCCACTGCAGCCAGTGCATGTTTTAATGGTGTAGGGGTTTCCTTGCTTGGTGGCAGGCTGGTCTCAGGCTTTCCTGACCTTAAATGATCCACGCCATCTACGACTGAAGTGCTGGGATTACAGGTGTAAGCTACCTCAACTTATATGAGTGAATCTTAAAGGGTATGAGATTATCTTTCTTTCCTGGTCTGCTTTCTCTCCTCAAACCAACAGCCTCTGAGTAATGTGGGAGGCATAACACTGCCCACCATACTGAGCTCGTGGTGCCTTAGAGGAAGAACCATGACTTTGCTCTCCGGAAGCTACATGCCTGGCTGCCTCTTCCTTTGGTTCTTTTACAGGGCTGCCGCGCTCTTTCACTGGGCAGAGATGGCCTCCCTGTGGCTGCCCTTTGCCCTCTGCCCCCTGCTCCCTCCCAAGATCCTCAAGGTCCTGTCCCTGAGAAAGAAGGCCTGGGTTATTCCTTTTTTTTTTTTCAAGTCTCACTCTGTCCCCCAGGCTGGAGTGCAATAGCCACGATCTGACTCACCTGCAGCACCCACGGCCGTCTGCCAGATTATTATCATTTTGTTTTCTTTCTTTTCTTTTTTGTTTCTTTTCTTTCTTTTCTCTCTCTTCTCTTTCTCTCTCTTTCTCTCTCTCTCTCTCTCCTTCCTTCCTTCCTTCTTTTTTTTCTTCTTCTTCTTTTTTTTTTTTTTTTGAGATAGAGTCACGCTCTGCTACCCAGGCTGGAGTGTAGTGATGTGATAATAGTGATAATACCTTACTGTAGCCTTGAACTCCTGGGCTTAAGTAATCCTCCAGTCTCATCCTCCTGAGTAGCTGGGACCACAGGTGCAGGACACCACACCCAGCTAACTTCACTTGATCTCAGCCAAAAGACTGACAAATGATACCAGCTAATTTAAAATAAATAAATAAATAAATAAATTTGGCCAGGCTCAGTGGCTCACGCCTGTAATCCCAGCACTTTGGGAGGCTGAAGCAAGTTGGTCACAAGGATTTCAAGACCAGCCAGACTAACATGGTGAAACCTCGTCTCTACTAAAAATACAAAAATTAGCCAGGCATAGTGGTGCATGCCTGTAATCCCAGCTACTCAGTAGGCTGAGGCAGGAGAATTGCTTGAACCCGGGAGATGGAGGTTGCAGTGAGCTGAGATTGTGCCACTGCACTCCGGCCTGGGCGACAGGACGAGACTCCGTCTCAAAAAAAAAAATAATAATTTTTTTTGGTTGACATGGGGTCTCACTTTGTTGTCCAGGCTAGTCTCAAACTCCTGGCTTCAAGTGATCCTCTTGCCTCAGCCTCCTGTTATCTCTGTTGAGATTATAGGTGTGAGCCATGCACCCAGCCTGGTCAAACATCACAGGGAGGCAGTAGCGTGTAGAAGCCAGATTTCCTTGGGTTCCTGACTTCACTATTTACCATCTGTGCGACCTTGGGCAAATTACCTTACCTCTCAGTAGCCATTTCTCCACCTGTAATATAGTATCTACCTTGTAGGGTCACTGTGATGATTCGATGAATATATGCCAAGTGCCTAGGCTACTGCCTGGCAGATATCATTATAATACACTGGCACTGAGTTTTCCCATGAGCTGCAGCACCACAACCGGGCGAGTGGAGGCAGCTCCCCACCTGCCCTGGGCAGCTGGCCAGCCTCTTCTTGCCCTCAACTACTTCCTTATTATTCAGCAGGACCGGGGGGCAGCAAGGTGACACTTACAGCTTTTTTATGATTGTCTTCTCCTCCTTGTTCCTGCCAGCATTGTTGGCCCTAGTAACCACAGCATCTTTTTCTCTTCTTCCTCCTGGGCCTTCTCTTGGTGGAATCAGGCCACTGGGAAATGGGGCAAAAAATAAATGGATTATTTTATTACAGACCTTTTTTTTTGAGTTGGAGTCTTGCTCTGTTGCCCAGGCTGGAGGGCAGTGGCACCATCTCAGCTCACTGCAACCTCTGCCTCCCGGGTTCAAGCAATTCTTCTGCTTCAGCCTCCTGAGTAGCTAGGACTACAGGGGCCCGCCACCATGCCTGGCTAAGTTTTGTATTTTTAGTAGACATGGGCTTCACCATGTTGCCCAGGCTGGTCTCAAACTCCTGACCTCAAGTGATCCATCTGTCTCAACTTCCCAAAGTGCTGGGATTACAGGCATGAACCATTGAGCCTGGCTTTTATTACAGACCTCTTATCTGTGCAGCTCTGAAAATAAAGGGTCTTAATGATGATGATGATTATAGTAATATTATGGTTGAAAGAACTAGAGTCAGAGAAATTCTGTTTAAAATTAGAATCTTCCCTCTACCTTTCCAATGTGATGCCTCTTATTTCTTTCTCTTAATTGCATTGGCTACTGCTGCAAGCTTCTCAGTTTTCTAGGAACATGATTGTGTATAAATTCTCTAACTTAAGCCTTGGTTTCCTAACCTATAAAATGAGTCTAATAATAGTACCTACCTCAAAGGATTGAGAGATTATGTAAGATAATACATAGTGATTAACATTCAACAAATATTTATTAAGCTACCTACTGTGGTTAATACATATTTTGTCTCTGAACTATTTTGTCTCTGAATAAAATAGACAAAATATCTTCTCTCAAGTAATCTATATTCCAGTGGGAGAAGGAAACAGTCAATAAAGAAACAAGTAAAATAAAAGTACAAATTGTAAGTCAGATGGTGATGAGTTAGATTTTTTTTTTTGAGACAGAGTTTCACTCTTGTTGCCCAGGCTGGAGTGCAGTGGCGTGATCTCGACTCACCATAACCTCCTCCTCCTGGATTCAAACGATTCTCCTGCCTCAGCCTCCCAAGTAGCTGGGATTACAGGTGTGCACCACCATGCCCGGCTAATTTTTTATTTTTAGTAGAGATGGGGTTTCTTCATGTTGATCAGGCTGGTCTCAAACTCCCAACCTCAGGTGATCCACCCATCTTGGCCTCCCAAAGTGCTGGGATTACAGGCGTGAGCCACCGTGCCTGGCAAGAGCTAGATTTATACTGATTGATACTGCAGTCAGGGAATATTGAGATCTGGCCTGAGGAGGGCCAGAGTATTTCCCTGGACTTGATGTACAGAATTTAGAAGAAGGACGTTTTCTCTTACTCCACTGGGACTGCCAGAAGTCTGATTCCTAAGATTCAGAGGAGGCTTGTCTGTAATGCAAAATAATGAGGCCACGAGCAAAGAAAGGCAAAGAGGAGAGAAAGAGGCACCAAGTCCCTGATTCCAACCATTGCAATGTTTCTTTTTTTTTTTCTTTTCTTGTTTTTTTGAGATGGAGTCTTGCTCCATCACCCATGCTGGAGTGCAGTGGCACAATCTTGGCTCACTGCAACCTCTGCCTCCCAGGCTCAGGCGATTCTCGTGCCTCAGCTTCCTGAGCAGCTGAGATTACAGGCATATGCCACCATGTCTGGCTAATTTTTATATTTTTAGTAGAGACGGGGTTTCACCATGTTGGTCGGGCTGGTGTCGAACTCCTCACCTCAAGCGATCTGCTCGACTCAGCCTCCTGAAGTGCTGGGATTCAGGCATGAGGCACTGTGCCCGGCCTTCCTTTTTTTTTGTTTCTTTTTTTTTGAGATAAGAGTCTCTCTGTAACTCAGGCTATAGTGCAGTGGCATGATCACAGCCCACTGTAACCTTGAATTCCTGGGTTCCGGTAATCCTCCCACCTCAGTCTCCCAAGCAGCCGGTATCACAGTCATGCGCCACCATGCCCAGCTAATTTTTTAATTTTTTGTAGAGACGGAGACTCGCTGTGTTGCCTAAGCTGGTCTCGAACTTTTGGCTTCAGCCTCCTGAGTAGCTAGGACTACAGGCGCCCACCACGCCTGGCTAATTTTTGTATTTTTAGTAGAGATGGGCTTCACCATGTTGCCCAGGCTGGTCTCAAACTCTTGACCTCAAGTGATCCATCTGTCTCAGCCTCCCAAAGTGCTGGAATTACAGGCATGAGCCAGTCACTGCACCCAACTCCTTCCCAATTATGTTACCAAAAAATTTCCTTTTGTGTTTAAGCTAGTTTAAATTGGACTTCTGTCACTTGCAACCATAAGAAGCCTGACCAAAATGAAACATTTCAATTATGGCACAGTACAACTCGTCACATCCACTTAGGCGTTTGGTTGCAGTGCCCACTGGTAAATTTATCCCCATGGTGTTGTCCCCTTGCTGTGGACCGAATTGTGTATTTTTATTTTTTTATTTTATTTTTAAATTTTTATTTATTTATTTATTTGAGACGGAGTCTTGCTCTGTTGCCCAGGCTGGAGTGCAGTGGCGCGATCTCTGCTCACTGCAAGCTCCGCCTCCCGGGTTCATGCCATTCTCCTGCCTCAGCCTCCCGAGTAGCTGGGACTACAGTCATCTGCCACCATGCCCAGCTAATTTTTTGTATTTTTAGTAGAGACACGGTTTGACCATGTTGGCCAGGCTGGTCTTGAACTCCTGACCTCGAGTGATCTGCCCACCTGGGCCTCCCAAAGTGCTGGGATTACAGGTGTGAGCCATCGTGCCTGGCTGAATTGTGTGTCTTTAATAAAAATTCCTGGCGGGGCTCAGTGGCTCACTGTGTATTTCGTGGCAACTTGAGCTGACAAAGATACCTCTTTCAGCGTGAGAGTGAAAGGGCAGGCTTCATACTTCGCCCTCCTTCTTCATAAAAGAGTTTTGCAAAGAGTAGGCTCTTATGATTTACTTTTTTTTTTTTTGAGACAGCGTCTTGCTCTGTCATCCAGGCTGGAGTGCAGTGGTGCGATCTTAGCTCACTGCAACCTCCACCTCCCTGGTTCAAGCAATTTCCCTGCCTCAGCCTCCTGAGTAGCTGGGATTACAGGCACACACCACCATGCCTGGCTAATTTTTTTGTATATTTAGTAGAGACGAGGTTTCACCATGTTGACCAGACAGGTCTTGAACTCCTGACCTCAGGCAATCTGCCTGCCTTGGCCTCCCAAAGTGCTGGGATTACAGGTATGAGCCACTGCGCCCACTCATTACTTACTATCAATAATTTTAAAGAAATTTTTTGAGACAGGCTCTTGATCCATCGCCCAGGCTCACCTCAAACTCCTGGGCTCAAGTGTTCCTCCTGCCTCAGACTCCCAAAGTGCTGGGATTACAGGCATGAGCCACCGCACCCGGCCTAAATTTTTGTAATTATAAAATATTATATTATTTCTATTCTAATTTTATTTTATTTTTGAGACAGAGTCTCACTCTACCGCCCAAGCTGGAGTGCAGTGGCCAAATCTCTGCTCACTACAACCCCCACCGCCTGGGTTCAAGTGATTCTTGTGCCTCAGCCTTTGAGTAGCTGGGGTTACAGGTGTGCGCCACCACACCCAGCTAATTTTTGTATTTTTAGTATTGACAGAGTTTTGCCATGTTGGCCAGGCTGGTGTTGACTGAACTCCTGACCTCAGGTGATCCACCCTCTTTGGCCTCCCAAAGTGTTGGGATTACAAGTGTGAGCTGCCCGCCCAGCCGATATTTTATTATAGATACTTATTATAATAATGGTTTAACAAGAAGCATCATCTAAAATTTCCATTTTTCCATGATCTATTATTACATAAATTAAACTTGGTGACTAAAAACAACCGTAACATAATCTCCAATGATGACCCTTTCTTATAATTGGCTTTTTTTTTTTTTTTTTTAGATCAGGTCTTACTGTGTTGCCCAGGCTGGAGTGCAGCTGCTATTCACAGGCACTGAAGCCTCAAATTCCTGGTCTCGCGGGATCCTCCTGCCTCAGCCTCCCAAGTAGCTGAGACTATAGGCACTGAGACTATAGGTGCACACTGCTGTGCCTGGCTTCTTATGGTTGGCTCTGTGGTCCTCCTGCTAGCCTGAGCTTCTCACTTGGCTGTGTTCAGTGGGGCATCGGCAGAGGGCTGTGCACAGCTGGGGCTGTCGGCAGGTGCGCCCTGGTTCTCCTTCACATGACCTCTCCATGGGACTCCACCTTGAGCTTCCTCACAGAATGGTGGTCTCAAGGCAGCATTCTAAGGGCACAGAAACAGAAGCAAGGCCTCTTACCACCTTAACCCCAGAAGCCTAACAGCGTCACTTCCACTTCTCGCAGTCAAAGCAAGTCACAGAGCCAGCCTACATGCAAAGAGAGGGAACACAGAATCCACCTCTTGATGAAAGGAGTGGCAAAGTCTCACTGCAAAAGGGCAAAAGGTACGCAAGGTGGGAAATACTGCTGTGGCTCTCTTTGGAAGCAACTTACCATATTTCCCTGGAATTACAATTATTATTATTTTTTTTTCAGATAGAGTCTCGCTCTGTAGCCCAGGCTGGAGTGCAGTGACACATCTTGGCTCAACGCAACCTATGCCTCCTGGGTACAAGCAGTTCTCCTGCCTCAGCCTCCCGAACAGCTGGGACTACAGGTGTGCGCCACCACGCCTGGCTAATAATTTTTGTATTTTTAATAGAGACGGAGTTTCACCATGTTGCCCAGGCTGATTACGAACTCCTGACCTCAGGCAATCTGCCCACCTCGGCCTCCCAAAGTGCTGGGATTACAGGTGTGAGCCACCTTGCCCAGCTGTAATCACAATTTATTACCAGTATATTATCTGTATGAGTTTGTACCTTCGAATGGATGCAGTTGCCATGAGAACATCTCAGTTGGCATGCTGGCTTCCCTAGAATATCTAACACTAGAGACAAAGCCGAATCCTGCCTCTCTTGGCCTGTGCCAGATGGAAAGTGTACGTCTCTTGTCCTCTGAGAATTCAAAACTAGAAAGTGTGTGGTTTTGCCCACTAACAAGCTGCTCATGACACCAGCAGCTTGGCAGTTTCTCTTTTTAACTACCTGTGCCTGAACTACTTATTAAATGAGACAAAGGTCTTTCCATGAACACGGTTCCAGCCTTAGCAAAAGAGAGACAATAAATTTGGCTTCTTATAATGCTTCTGCTGTATCTCTGCTCTCTTAAAGATGCTACATTTAAGGAATGTAAAGAATCGTATCACTTGGGCTTTGTTTCATTTTTGATCAGGGTATGTCCTTAATTCCAAGCTGTCATGATCTAAATGCGGCATGCTAATTAAAAGCACAGGCTCTGATGTCACACTGTCTGAGATCACATCACCACTGTTGCCACCACCGTTTAAGCAGGTGCCCACCTCTCTGGTCCTCAGCTCACCATAGTGATAACATCACCTCTACTCACAGTCTTGCTGTGAGAACTAATTGAAATGATGTTTGGGATACATTTAGCAGAGTGCCTGGCACATGGTGAGTATCAATAAATACTAGCTAATGTGACATTTGTATTTCTCTGGCTTTTCCTTCCTCTACCTATAAGAAAACATGCTTTGTTTAACTCGGTGTTTCCCAGAATTATTTGACTATAGAGCCCCCTTTTCAAAAAATACCTATGTAAAGGAAAACATTTTGGGAAATAACACAAATGGAAACAGCTACGAGTCCCAATGTGATTATGGCAACAGCTTTTTTACAGCCTCTCTTGCTTGTCCTACAATCTATTCTGTATGTGGTACCACTGCAGTCTTTTTTAACTTTCCTTATTATTGTTTTTTTAATTTCTCTTTAGAGACAGGGTCTTGCTATGTTGCCCAGGCTGGCCTCGAACCCCTGGGCTCAAGTGATCCTCCCGCTTCCGGCTCCCTAAGTGCTGGGATGTAACACTGCACCAGGCTTTTTTGGTTTTGTTTTTGTTTCGTTTTGTTTTTGAGACAGAGTTTTTGCTCTTTCGCCCAGGCTGCAGTGCAGTGGCATAATCTCAGCTCACTGCAACCTCCACCTTCTGGTTTCAAGTGATTCTCCTGCCTCAGCTTCCCGAGTAGCTGGGATTACAGGTGCCTGCCACCATGCCTGGCTAAGTTTTGTATTTTTTAGTAGAGACGGGGTTTCACCATGTTGGCCAGGCTGGTCTCGAACTCCTGACCTTGTGATCTGCCTGCCTCGGCCACCCAAAGTGCTGGGATTACAAGGGTGAGCCACCGCGCCCAACTGTTTTTTTGTTTTTTTGTTTTTTTGAGACAGAGTCTCGCTCTGTCGCCTAGGTTGGAGTGCAGAGGCACAATCTTGGCTCATTGCAACTTCTGCCTCCCAGGTTCAAGTGATTCTCCTGCCTCAGCCTACCGAGTAGCTGGGACTACAGGCATGTGCCACCATGCCCAGCTGATTTTTGTATTTTTAATGGAGACTGGCCTCTTGTCATTCTCTTGATCAAAACTTTCTAATGGCGAGGTGCGGTGGTTCACACCTGTAATCCCAGCACTTTGGGGAGGCTGAGGCAGGTGGATCACTTGAGCCCAAGAGTTTGACACTAGCCTGGGCAACATGGTGAGACCCTGTCTCTACAAAAAATACAAAAATTAGCTGGGCATGGTGGCATGTACCTGTGGTCCCAACTACTTGGGTGGCTGAGGTGGGAGGATCACCTGAGTTTGGGGAGGTCAAGGCTACGGTAAGCCGTGATCATGTCACTGTGCTACTGTGCTCCACCCTCAGTGACAGAGTGAGACTCTGTCTCAAAACAAACAAACACTTTCCAGTGGCCAGGTGCAGTGGATCACACCTGAAATCCCGTCACTTTGGGAGGCCACGGTGGGAGGATCACTTGAGCTCAAGAGATCAAGACCAGCCTGAGCAACATAGCAAGACCTCGTCTCTGAAAAAAAAAGGTTAATTAGCTGGGCATTGTGGCACATGCCTGTGTTCCCAGCTACTCGGGATGCCAAGGTGAGAGGATTGGTTGAACCCAGCAGGTCGAGGTTGCAGTGAGCTGTTACTGCACCCCTGCATTCCAGCCTGGGCAATAGAGCAAGATTCTGTCTCAACAAAACAAAACAAACCAAAACCTTCCAATGACTTCTCATTACACTCACAATAAAGTGAAAGCTCGGCCAGGCGGGATGGCTCATGCCTGTAATCCCAGCACTTTGGGAGACTGAGACAGGTGAATCACTTGCGGCCAGGAGTTCAAGACCAGTCTGGCCAACATGGTGAAACCCCATCTCTACTAAAAATACAAAAAATTAGCCGTGCGTGGTGGTGGGCATCTGTAGTCTCAGCTATTCTGGAGGCTGAGGCAGGAGAATCGCTTGAACCCGGGAGACGGAGGTTGCAGTGAGCTGAGATTGCACCACTGCACTCCAGCCTGGGCAACAGAGCAAGACTCTGTCTCAAAAAAAAAAAACATAATAATAATAAAAAAATAAATTAATAAAGTGAAAGCTCCTTCCTACAGCCAACAGGAAGACTAGGCAGAAACTAGGCATACGCTCCCAGTTTCTTTCCAGCCATCTTCCCCCTGGCTTTCCTGGTTTCGCCTTCTTGGGCCCGTTTAAATTAGCCAAGCTGGTTCCCACCACAGGGTCTTTGCACTTCCCGCTCCATTTTTGTGCCATCAAATCTTTACAGGGCTGCCTCCTTTTCATCTTTGCCGAGAGAAGTCTGTCCTGACCACCCCTCTAAGACAGGCCCTGCCCCTCCCAAGTCACTGCTGGCCACATCGTCTTGTGTCTCCTTCAGAGTACCTGCCACCATCCCCACGTGTTTATTTTGGGTTTCCTTGTTGATTGCTTGTCTCTGGCACTGGACGAGCAAGGATTTCCACTCTCTTCGTTTTGTTCACTGCGGTGCCCCTGGGCCTGGCGCAGTGTCTGACACATATTAGATCTTCAATGAATTGGTTGAATGAACATATAACAACAAATACGGGCTGGGCGCGGTGGCTCTCCTCCTGTAATCCCAGCACTTTGGGAGGCCGAGGCCGCCAGATCATGAGGTCAGGAAATCGAGACCATGGTGAAACCCCATCTCTACTAAAAATACAAAAAATTAGCCGGGTATGGTGGCGGGCGCCTGTAGTCTAGCTACTCGGGAGGCTGAGGCAGGAGAATCACTTGAACCTGGGAGGCAGAAGTTGCAGTGAGCCGAGATCGCACCACTGCACTCCAGCCTGGGCGACAGAGTGAGACTCCATCTCAAAAAAACACAAAAAACAAAACCCAAAAAACAAATATGTAACCTAGCAAGGAATTCTGGGCCAGGTCTGGGTGCAGGACCCTCCAGGCAGTACAGCCCACCTCTTGTAGCACTGCAGCTCTTCCTGCACCACCAGGAGCTGCGACTTGAGTTTGTTGCGTTCCTGCAGCACGTCCCTTAGCTCCTGCAGAGTGAAGCGGGGTCGGTTGGGATCTGTCAAGTCAACCACCATTTTGTTTGGGCTCAGGTTCACCTGGAAGAAAAGATGCAACCTTTGCAAGCAACTCTATATAATTAAATTATTATTATTATTTTATATATATATGTTTTAGATGGAGTCTCTGTTGCCCAGGCTGGAGTGCAATGGCACAATCTTGGCTCCCTGCAACTTCTGCCTCCCAGGTTCAAGCGACTGTCCTGCCTGAGTCACTGGGATTATAGGTGCCCGCTATCATGCCTGGCTAATTTTTCTATTTTTATTAGAGACAGGGTTTTGCCTTGTTGGCAAGGTTGGTTTCAAACTCCTGACCTCAGGTGATCCGCCCACCTCGGCCTCCCAAAGTGCTGGGATTACAGGCGTGAGCCACCGTGCCTGCAGCATGGCCATTCTTTTAAAAATTAAAAATAGAATTACGATTTGATCCAGCAATTCCAATTCTGTGTATGTTTCCGGAGCACTGAAGGCAGGGCCTGAAGAGATATTTGCACACCCATGTTCATAGCAGCACTATTTATTTATTTATTTATTTATTGAGACGGAGTCTTGCTCTGTCACTCAGGCTGGAGTGCAGTGGCATGATCTTGTCTCACTGCAACCTCCGCCTCCTGGGTTCAAACGATTCTCCTGCCTCAGTCTCCTGAGTAGCTGGGATTACAAGTGTGTGCCACCATGCCTGGCTAATTTTGTATTTTTAGTAGAGATGGGGTTTCACCATGTTGTCCAGGCTGGTCTCAAACTCCTGGCCTCATGTGATCCGCCCGCCTTGGCCTCTCACCACAGCAGCACTATTTACAGCAGCCAAGGGGTAGTAGTAGCAACCCAAGTGTCCATCAACAAATGAATAGATTAAACAAGTGTCCATCAACAAATGAATAAACAAAGTATGGTATATGCCTCCAACAGAGTATTATTCGGCCTTCAAAGGCAAGGAAATTCTGACATGTGCCACAACATGAATCAATCTTGAGGACATTATGCTGAGTGAAATAAGCCAGGCACTTAAGACAAGTACATGATTTCACTGATATGAACAACCTACAACAGGTAGATTCAGAGGGACAGAAAGTAGAAAAGTAGTTACTGGGGGCTGGGGGAGGGGAAGGAGAAGTTGTTACTTAAAACGTTAGAGTTTCACTTTTGCAAACTGAAGAGAGTTCTGGAGACGGATGGTGGTGATGGCTGCACAACAGTGTGAATGGACTTCATGCAGCTGAACTGTACACTTAAAAATAGTTAAGATGGGCCGGGCGCAGTGGCTCACACCTGTGTAATCCCAGCACTTTGGGAGGCTGAGGCGGGCGGATCACGAGGTCAGGAGATCGAGACCATCCTGGCTAACACAGTGAAACCCCGTCTCTACTAAAAAAATACAAAAAAGTTAGCTGGGCGTGGTGGTGAGCGCCTGTAGTCCCAGCTACTCAGGAGGCTGAGGCAGGAGAATGGTGTGAACCTGGGAGGCAGAGCTTGTAGTGAGCTGAGATCGCACCACTGCACTCCAGCCTGGGCAACACAGCAAAACTCCATCTCAAAAAAAAAAAAAGTTAAGATGGTAAATTTTATGTTACTTGTATTTACTACAATTTATTTTATTTTATTTTTTTCTTTTGAGACAGTCTTGCTCTGTTGCCCAGGTTGGAGTGCAGTGGCATGATCTCAGCTCACTGCAACCTCTGTCTCCCAGATTTAAGCAATTCTTCTGCCTCAGCCTCCCTAGTAGCTGGGATTACAGACGCCTGCCACTACGCCCAGCAAATTTTTTGTATTTTTAGTAGAAATGGGATTTCACCATGTTGGCCAGGTTGGTCTCGAACTCTGACCTCAGGTGACCTGTGCCCACTTCGGCCTCCCAAAGTGCTGGGATTACAGGCCTGAGCCACCGCACCCAGCTTTACTACAATTTAAAAAACCAAAAAGAGGTCAGGAATAGTGGCTCACGCCTGTAATCCCAGAACTTTGGGAGGCTAGGGCGGGTGGATCGTTTGAGCCCAGGAGTTTGAGACCAGCCTGGACAACATGGGAAAACCTCATCTCTAGAAAAAATACAAAAATTAGGTGGCCATAGTGGCGTACGCTTATGGTCTCAGCTACTAGGGAGGCTGAGGTGGGAGACCTGAGCCCAGGGAGGCTGAAGCTGCAGTGAGCAGTGTTCAAACCACTGCATGCCAGCATGGGTGACAAAGTGAGACCCTGTCTCAAAACATACAAAGGAAAAAACAAGGCATATTTTTGTGAACTATCTAGTGGCACTAAACATTCATTTTCTTAATTCATGCATTTTTCCCTATCCCAGTTCTTAAGGCTGCAGTTTGGGAAGAAAATATGCCATCTCATCTGCCGCCCGATGAAACTTGTCCACTTTGCCCCATATGGGAAAGTACCCAGCCCCTGTGCACACCACACTATTCTTAGCTCATAACGGGACTTCCTCCATATTCTTGTGCCCAGAGATGGAGGCAAAAATAACACAGAATGTGGCTGAGCAATCCTGTGCAAGTCACTCAACTTTCCTTGACTCTCAAAAGCCAGGCTACAAGTCATCACACTTAACCATGTCACTTGACAGATACTAAAGTAGAATATTATCTAGAAATACAATTGTCACCATCACTTAGGAATAGGTGAAATAAACTACCGGGGTCAGAGAAGGTATGAGGCAAATAATAATAACAATTAATAATAATAAGAAAAAAAAGTTACCAGGGAAGCTACTGGGAAACTTCACACTTCCCTGTGAATTTCAGTGACTCGTTCCTGTTCTTTCCAGGCTTACTTCTTGGTTTGTATACTTTTTTTTTTTTTTTAAGACAAAATCGTCTTGCTCTGTTGCCAGGCTGGAATGCAGTGGCATGATCTCAGCTCAATGCAACCTCCCCCTCCCAGGTTCAAGCAATTCTCTTGCCTCAGCCTCCCGAGTAGCTGGGAATATGGGCGCGTGCCACCATGCCCAGCTAATTTTTGTATTTTTAGTAGACGCGGAGTATGTTGGCCAGGATGGTCTCGATCTCTTGACCTCCTGATCTGCCTGCCTTGGCCTCCCAAAGTGATGGGATTACAGGCGTGAGCCATCGCGCCCAGCCTTGGTTTGTATACTTGGTTTTTATTTGTTTGTTTGTTTTTGAGACAGTCTTGCTCTGTCGCCCTGGATGGAGTCCAGTGGCACGATCTTGGCTCACTGCAACCTCCACCTCCCGGGTTCAAGTGATTCTCGTGCCTCAGCCTCTGAGCAGCTGGGATTACAGGCGTGTGCCACCAGGTCCAGCTAATTTTGTATTTTTAGTAGAGGCAGGGTTTCACCATGTTGCTCAGGCTGGTCCCGAACTCCTGGCCTCAAGTGATCTGCCTGCCTCGCCCCCCAAAGTGCTGGGATTACAGGTGTGAGCCACTGGGCCTGGCCCAGTTTGTATACTTGTGTCCTGGTTCTAGGACTGTGTGTCTGGCCTCTCCCACTAGATGTGAGCTTCTTGAGGGCAGGGACCTTGTCTACTTTATCTCCATAGCCCCAGAGCCTAGCATCAGTCACTGCAGTCACTCATCAAATGTTAGTACAACAAGTAAGGTCAAATGTCTGTATTTTAGGATGGAGTATTTAGGACTACCATCTCTGAATGAAGATCGTGACTTCACCTCTTACTTACCGTTAAGTCCTTAGGCAAATTACTTAATTGTTCTGTGCCTCAGTTTTATAAAACAATAATAGTGTGAGGATTAAAGACATCATCCACTTACAGCAGCTTTTTTTTTTTTTTTTAACTGTGGCTGGAGACCTGCTAGTAGGTCATAACATTAATGAGTTTCAACAAGAATTTAAAAAACCTAGGCCGGGTACGGTGGCTCACGCCTGTAATCCCAGCACTTTGGGAGGCTGAGGTAGGCGTATCACTTAAGCCTAGGAGTTTGAGACCAGCCTAGACAACATGGTGATATCCCGTCTCTACAAAAAATACAAAAATTAGCTAGGCGGTTGGTGTGTGCCTGTAGTCCTAGCTACTCGAGAGGCTGAGGTGGGAGGATTGCTTGAGCTCAGGAGTTTGAGGCCTCAGTGAGCTGTGATCACACCACTGTACTCCAGCCTGGATGACAGAGAAAGACCCTATACCCTAAAAAAAGAATTTTTTTTTGAGATGAAATCTCGCTTTGTCACCCAAGCTGGAGTGCAGTGGTACGATCTCGGCTCAGTGCAACCTCTGTCTTCTGGTTTCAAGCGATTCTCCTGCCTCAGCCTCCCGAGTATCTGGGATTACAGGCACCCGCCACCATGCCCGGCTAATTTTTTTTATAGTTTTAGTAGAGACGGGGTTTCACCATGTTGGCCAGGCTGGTCTCGAACTCCTGACCCCGCGATCTGCCCGCCTCAGCCTCCCAAAGTGCTGAGATTACAGGCATGAGTCACGGCGCCCAGCCAGATGATTTTTAACATATGTGTAGATCCCTATAACCATACCCTGATTAAGATATAGGACACTTCTAGCTCTCTATCAATTTCCCTTCTGTTCCCCCCACCGCCAGTTTGCCTTCTACAACTATAAATTATTTTGCCTGTCCCTGAATTTTATTTAAATGTACAGTAGGGCCAGGTGCAGTGGCTCACGCCTGTAATCCCAGCACTTTGGAAGGCTGAGGTGGGTGGGTCACTTGAGGCCAGGAGTTTGAGGTCAGCCTGGCCAACATGGCGAAACCCCGTCTCTACTAAAAAAGAAAAAAAAAAAATTAGCCAGGCATGGTGGCAAGCGCCTGTAATCCCAGCTGCTCAGGAGGCTGAGGCAGGAGAATCGCTTGAACCCAGGAGGTGGAGGTTGCAGTGAGTCGAGGTCACACGACTGCACTACTACACCTGGGCAACAGAGCAAGACTCTGACTCGGAAAAAAAAAAAATCTACAGTAGTTTCTCTTTTGTGCCTGGCTTCTTTCTCTCAATGTAACATCTGTGAGATTCATTCACACTGCTATGTGTATCAGCACCCTGTTCTTTTTCTGTTGCACAGTATTCCATATATCACAATTTGAAAACTCAAACTGGGTTGCATTTAGATTGTTTCCCGTTCGGCAGTTGAGACTAAAGCTGCTCGGAATCTTCTTGTCTATATCTTTTTGTGGTCATATGCACTAATTTCTCTTTAGGTAAAATGTGTTTCTTGCCCAAGTGTGGTGGCTCACATCCACAATCCCAGCACTTTGGGAGGCCAAGGTGGGAGGATTCCCTGAGCTCAGGAGTTTGAGACCAGCCTGGGTAACGGTGAGACCCCCATCTCTACAAAACATCAAAACAGTTAGCCAGGCATGGTGGCACATGCCTGTACTCCCAGCTACTCGGAAGGCTGAGGCAGGAGAATTGCTTGAGCCTAGGAGGCCAAGGCTGTAAGTGAGCTGTGTTTGCACCACTGTACTCTAGCCTGGGCAATAGAGCAAGACCCTGTGTCCAAAAAAAAAAAAAATTGTGTTTGTTGCGCTAAGTCAAAGGTTCTCAAACTGTGGACCCGGGGCCACCAGCATCAGCATTAACTGGGAACTCGTTAGAAATACAGATTCTGGCCAGGCAGGGTGGCTCACACCTGTAAACCCAGTACTCTAGGAGGCTGAGGCTGGAGGATCACTTGAAGCCAGGAGTTTGAGACCAGCCTGGGCAACACAGAGAGATCCCATCTCTTTAAAAAAAAAAAAAAAAAGGAAAAGAAAAGAAAGGAAAGGCAAAGAAAAGAAAAAAGAAAAGAAAAGAAAAGAAAAGAAAAGAAAAGAAAAAAGGTGTCTTCCTGCTAGTAGGCGCCCTCCTACGCCCCGCAGGCGCTGTGGGCCCAACACCCTTGCGCTGTGGGCCCAACACTCACCTCCCCGCTGGTCGGAGGGTCCTGTCTCCGCAGCCCCTCCACCTCCTTCCTGAGGTTGTCCCTCTCCATCTTCAGCTCCTCCAGCGCCAGGCTGCCCTCATTCACCAGCGCCTCCAGCATCTCCAGGACGCGGACGACTTTGAACTGCAGCTGCGTCACCCGGGGGTCGCTGCCCAGGGCCATAAGTTCGCGGCCCAACAGGTAGGAGATGTCATACACGTCCTCGGCGGTCAGCTGGAAGGGGCTCTTGCCCAGCGCCCCTTCGGGCCCAGCCTCGTCCCTCTCCTCGTCCTCAGTCTCGTCCCTCTCATCGTCCTCCTCTCCCTCTTCCTCTTCCTCTTCTCGCACAGGGGGCTCCTCCATGGCCACCCAGACCCCCGCCGACCCCGGAGCTGCTCTCTTGGAGTCTCCCAAAGGTTGAACTTCCTCCTGGCACCCAAAACTTTCCGCTGGGCAGAGTCCCTACCTGCCCAATCAGCGCGGCCCGGGGGTGGGCCCGGGGCGGGGGGAAAGGGGAAAAAGGGGCCGCGCACGCGACTCTGGGGCCTGCGCCCCTGGCGCACCGTCCCCGCTGCAGGCCGCGCGGGCGAGTGCGCTCCAGGTTGTGGTTTGGGGCGCGAAGGGACAACAGAAAAGGAGGGCGTCCGAGAAGAGGAAAGTTCAGGGGTGAGGGCAATCCCCCCAGCCTGGGAACAGTTGCAGCCCGGGGGAGGAGCCGCCCTGAGCCCCGCCCCTGGCGACCGCTGCCGGGAGGCGCGTTCCCGTGGAGACGGAGTTTCCACCGCGCAATCGAGAGCAGAGCAAAAAGAAAGCAACTTTTTCCTTTCTACCCTCGTGCTTTCCAGCCGTAGAATTTGCATCGTACGTGATGGAAGATCCGGGTCTCTCTTTGAGGGAGTTTTCTGGAACCTGCGGCCAAACAGAAAGCAGCTGTTGTGGGCAGCGCGACAGAGTCCCCAAGGCTTGAGGATCTGGAAAACTCCCAGCAAATTGTCATTAGGGCCTGGGGCATCTGACTTCTGTGACTCTCAATAAAATGGGGAATTCCTACCCTGCTCACTTCGCTGGGTCCTCGGCTCCTCCACGTAACCGGCGCTGCCACCTTGGCAAGTTACTTAACGTCTCCAAGCCTCAGTCTCCTCTTCTGTAAAATGGGGACAATAGCGGGACCCAGGTGGCAGGGTTGCTGCGAGGAACATGAACTTATGAGATAATGTGTGTGACACCTCACACACTTAGGAAGCACTTACAGATGTGATTGTGATCCTTCATTCTTTCTTCCACAGAGCTGGGGAGGAATTGCTGGTGTTGTAGACACCTTGCTACTTGGGTGAGAGAAGCAGGCGTAATTAACAAGAGAGAAACCCCTGTCTGAAAATCACAAAGCATTCGACACATATGCAGAATCCATGTTACTGAGAATATTAGCAGTGTGGCTTAGAAACTTGAGTTATTCGCTGTGGCTCATGCCTTAATCTCTACACTTTAGGAGGCTGAGGCAGGAGGATTGCTTGAGCCCAGGAATTCGAGACTAGCCTGGGCATCATAGTGAGACCCTATCTCTACAAAAAGTAAACAAAATTAGGTGGACACGGTGGTTCATGCCTGTAGTGGCAGGTACTCGGGAGGCTGAGGTGGGAGGATCGCTTGAGCCCAGGATGTTGAGGCTCCAGTGAGCCAAGATCGCACCACAGAGTGGTGCCTGTGATGGAGTGAGACCATGGTGACAGAGTGAAACCATGTTTCAAAACAAAAGCACAACAAATCTCAAGTTATTTTAGGTTCCATTGGAGGTTTGTGATAGTCTCAGGCAGAAAGCTCAGCAACAGGGCTTATCTTTCCTAGGAATGTATTGGCAGCTTTCCTTGTGATGGGTGTGTCCATTTTCTCCACACTGAGGTACTAGAATCTCAATGGAGAACGTACACGGATTAAACCAACCAACTAAAGCAAAGCAAATTAACAAAACATACTATTTTCAGAGGGCCGTTTTTATTTTACTTATTTATTTATTTTTAGTTTTATTTATTTATTTTTTTTTGAGACGGAGTCTTGCTCTGTTGCCCAGGCTGGAGTGCAGTGGCACAATCTCGGCTCACTGCAACCTCCACCTCCCAGGTTCAAGCAATTCTCCTACCTCAGCTTCCCGAGTAGCTGGGACTACTGCGCCAGTTATAGTCCCAGCACATGCCACCACGCCTGGCTAATTTTTTGTATTTTAGTAGAGATGGGGTTTCACTGTGTTGCCCAGGCTGGTTGTGAACTCTTGAGCTCAGGCAATCCTCCCACCTGGGTCTCCCAAAGTGCTGGGATTACAGGTGTGCGCCACCATGCATGGCTAATTTTTTGTGTTTTTAGTAGAGATGGAATTTTATCATGTTGCCCAGGCTGGTCTTGAACTCCTGACCTCAGGGTGATCCACCAGCCTCGGCCTCCCAAAGTGCTGGGATTACAGGCATGAGCCACCGTGCTTGGCCTTTCTTCTTCTTCTTCTTTTTTTTTTTTTTTTTGAGACAGAGTTTCGCTCTTGTAGCCCAGGCTGGAGTGCAGTGGCACGATCTTGGCTCATTGCAACCTCTGCCTCCTGGATTCAAGCAATTCTCCTGCCTCAGCCTTGCAAGTAGCTGGGATTACAGGCATGAGCCACCACACCCAACTAAGTTTTGTATTTTTAGTAGAGACAGGGTTTCACCATGTTGGCCAGGCTGGTCTTGAACTCCTGACCTCAGGTGATCTGCCCGCCTCACCCTCCCAAAGTGCTGGGATTACAGGTGTGAGCCACCGTGCCCAGCCTATTTTTTCATAAGAGATGAGGCCTTGCTCTGTCACCCCAGCTGGAGTGCAGTGGCATGATCACAGTTCACTGCAGCCTCGAACTCCTGGGCTTAGGTGATCCTCCCACCTCAGCCTCCCGAGTAGCTGGGACTACAGGTGCTTGCCACCATACCTGGCTAATTTTTTTTTTTTTTTTTAAAGAGACAAGGCCTCGTTCTGTTGCCCCAGCTGGTCTCAAAATCCTGGCCTCAAGCAATCCTCCCACTTTGGCCTCCCAAAGTGCTAAGATTACAGGAATGAGCCACTGTGCCCCGCCACCAATATTGTAATAATCAAAACAAAGCTCCTGGACAAGGGCCTAGAAGCCCACAAATCACAGAGTGACAACATCCAGTGGTTAAATACTGAGATGAAACATTAGGCCTGCCATACGTAAGAGAGGGTATGTCCATCCAATAGAATAGTATTCAACCGTAACAAAGAATGGAAAATAAAATAGAGAGCTGATAAATAAATGCTTGCATATATTGGCAGATGATTTTCAGTAAGGGAGCTAAGATCATTCAATGGGGCAAGGACAGTCTTTTCAACCAATGTAGTTCACTATATACAAAAAATTAACTCAGAGTGCATCTAAAGGGCCATCACAGTGGCCAGGAGTTGGAGACCAGTCTGGGCAACACAGTGAGAACTCTCTCTACAAAAAATAAAAAAGGAGCCAGGTGCTGTGGCTCACACCTGTAATCCCAACACTTTGGGAGATGTAAGTGGGCAGATCACTTGAGGTCAGGAGTTCGAGACCAGCCTGGCCAACATGGTGACGGAGAATGGAGAGTTGTTGCTTAATGGGAGTAGAGTTTCAGTTTTGCAAGATCAGAAAGTTCTGGAGATTGGTTGCATGTGAGCCACTGTGCCCGGCCAAGAGATGTTAATTTTGAGCGGCCTGGTGGCTCATGCCTGTAATCCCACAGCACTTTGGGAGGATTATTTGAGGCCAGGAGTTCCAGACCAGCCTAGTCAACAAAATGAGATCCCATCTCTACCAAAAAAAAAAAAAAAATTAGCTGGGTGTGATAGTGCACACTTGTAGTCCCAGCTACTTGGGAAGCTGGGGTGGGAGAATCACTTGAGACCCAGTTCTAGGCTGCAGTGAGCCGTGATCATGCCACTGCACTCTAGCCTGAGCAACACAGCAAGACTCAGTCTCAAGAAAAAAAATTTTAAATAAATAAATAAATAAGTAAGTAAAATAAAGCTGGGTGTAGTGGCTAATACCTGTAATCCCAGCACTTTGGGAGGCTGAGGTGGGTGGATTGCTTGAGGCCAGGAGTTTGAGACCAGCCTGGCCAACATGGTGAAATTCTGTCTTTATCAAAAATACAAAAATTAGCAGGGCTTGTGCTAAGCACCTATAATCCCAGTTACTTGGGAAGTTGAGGTGCAAGAATCACTTGAACCTGGAAGGGGAGGTTGCAGTGAGCCGAGATCATGCCACTGCACTCTAGCCTGGCTGACAGAGCAAGACTCAGTCTCGGGGAAAAAAAAAAAAAAAAACCGTAAAATAAAGACGTATGAATTTGATTAAACAGTTTATCTTCAATAACCTAGACATGAGTCCACAGATGGCTTCTATGGTTTCATAGCTGTCTCTCACAGCTTTGGTGGGTTTGTTTTCTGACTTTCAGTCATGTGCTTCTAAACTCAACATGAAACTCCCTCATCCCAGCTGGGCTTCTCACTGCCCTAACTTTTCAGACAAATCAAAGACCCAACCAGTGCTACAGTCTGTATTGGTAAGCCCGCTCGAGGAACTCGGCATATTCGCCCAGGATTTAGTCCACGAACACTCAAGCAATTTGCAATCCAAAGAAGATTTGAAATATGAGACTTCCAAGGCATCATATGCTCGCCCGTTTATGATAAAGGATGTTTCAGAGGCTACAGATGAAAGTGAGGAATGCGGGGAGGGGGCAGAGCTCCCACACCCTTCCCAGGGCACCGCCCTCCGGGAACCTCCATGTGTTCAGCTGTACGGAAGCTCAAAAAATGTACTATATCTTACTCTTGGTGGAGGTCACATGAGTATACACGAAGGTAAAAAGTTGAGGTTGGGCAGGGTGGCTTACGCCTGTTATCCCAGCATTTTGGGAAGTTGAGGTGGGAGGATCGTTTCAACCCAGGAGTTCAAGACCAGCTTGGGCAACATAGTGAGATCTTGTCTGTATAAATAATTAAACAATTAGGCAGGCGTGGTGGTGTGCACCGGTGGTTCCATCCATTTGGGAGGCCAAGGTGGGAGAATTCCTTGAGCCTGGGAGGCTGAGGGTGCAGTGAGCCGTGATGGAACCACCGCACTCCAGCCTGGGTGACAGAGCGAGACTATCTCTAAACAAATAGCCGGGCACGGTGGCTCATGCCTGTAATCGCAGCACTTTGGGAGGCCAAGCTGGGCAGATCACGAGGTCAGGAGTTTGAGACCAGCTGGGCCAACATGGTGAAACTCCGTCTCTACTAAAGACACAAAAAAATAGCTGGGGTGGTGGTGCGTGCTTATAATCCCAGCTACTCTGGAGGTTGGGCCAGGAGAATCGTTTGAACTTGGGAGGCAGAGGTTACAGTGAGCTGAGGTCGCACCATTGCACTCCAGCCTAGACGACAGGGCTAGACTCCGTCTCAAAAAAAAAAAAGTTTCCTTTAACTTTCACTGCTCCCACTCTTCACTGCTGGAATTGTCCACGTCAAAAGTTCCTTCTGGGCCCAGTGAGGTGGCTCATGCCTGTAATCCCAGCATTTTGGGAGGCTGAGGCAGGCGGATCACGAGCTCAGGAGTTTGAGACCAGCCTGACCAACATGGTGAAGCCCTCATCTCTACTAAAAACACAAAAATTAGCAGGGCGTGGTGGCATGCGCCTATAATCCCAGGTACTCAGGAGGCTGAGGCAGGAGAATCACTTGAACCTGGGAGGTGGAGGTTGTAGTGAGCCGATATCGCGCCGTTGCACTCCAGCCTGGGTGACAGAGCGGGACTCTGTCTTAAAAAAAAAAAAAGTTCCTTCTGGGCCAGGCAAAGTAGCTCCTGTCTGTAATCCCAGTGCTGCAGGAAGCCAAGGCAGGAGGATCATGTGAGTACAGGAGTTCGAGACCAGCTTAGGCAACATGGGGAAACCCCATCTCTACAAAAACAAAACAAAACAAAACAAAAAAAAACCACGAAAATTAGCCAGGCGTGGTGACACATACCTGTAGTCCTGGCTACTTGGGAGTCTGAAGCCAGAGGATCTCTTGAGACAAGGAGGTCGAGTCTGCAGTGAGCCTTGACTGCACCACTGCACTCCAGCCTGGGCAACAGATTAAGACTCTGTCACAAAACAAAACAAAACAAAACAAACAAAAAACAAAGAATCTGTTTATTCATTAATGATTATTGTATTGAGCGTCTACTATGTTCAAAGGCTGAAATGTCCTATAAGGCTGTAGAGTTAAGCAGTCTTTGCTTTGAACCTCCCAATTGCTACATACTTGCTGATTCACAAACTCGACCGAATTTCCTAATCTCTCCAAACCCAGTTTCCTCACTGTACACTGGGAAAAATAAAAATATCTGTTTCGCAAGACTGATGTAAGGATTGTATAATACAATGCATAAAAGTGTCTAGGATACTATAAGCATCAATGGATGTTGGCTACTATTACAAAGTGTTAAGAAACCTAACTTTTAGATCCCTTATAGAATTGGACAATCTGTTGATAGGTAATGATGGCCCTTCTCTCTCCACTGGGAAATTATGAAAACAATTACAAGTTATAGCGGAGGTTCTTTTCTTATTTCCCCCAGAGACAGGATCTTGCTCGGTCACTCTGGTTGGAGTGCAGTGACATGAACATAGCTCACTGCAGCCTTGAGCTCCAGGGTTCAAGAGCTCTCCTGCCTCAGACTGCCGAGGAGCTAGGACTACGAGTGCCTGTCACCACACCTGGCTAATTTTTCAAAAATTTTTTGTAAGCCAGGCACGGTGGCTCACGCCTCTAATCCCAGCACTTTGGGAGGCCGAGGCGGGTGGATCACCTGAGGTCGGGAGTTCGAAACCAGCCTGGTCAACATGGTGAAATCCTGTCTCTACTAAAAATACAAAATCAGCTGGGTGTGGTGGTGCATGCCTGTATTCCCAGCTACTTGGGAGGCTGAGGCAGGAGAATCACTTGAACCTGGGAGGCAGAGGTTGCAGTGAGCCAAGATCATGCCATTGCACTCCATCCTGGGCAACAAGAGCCTTTGAAACTCCATCTCAAAAAAAAAAAAAATTTTTTTTTTTTGTAGAGGCAGCATCTCCCTATGTTGCCCAGGCTGGTCTCCCACTCCTGGCCCCAAGCAATCCTCCTGCCTCAGCCTCCCAATGTGCTAGGGTTACAGATGTGAGCCGCTGTGTCTGACCAATAGCAGAAGTTTTAAAGTGTAGTCCCAGGGTCAGCCCCATGAGCATCACTTGGAAACTTTTTAGAAATGCGAATTCTCGACCCACTGATTCAGAAACATTGAAGGAGGGCTCCAGCATCTGTGTTTTAAAGCCCCGTAGGTGATTCTAGTGCATGCTCAAGTGTGAAAACCAGTGAGTGATAGCAGAGTGTTCAGGAGGCTGACTTTGGCCGGGTACAATGGCTCATGCCTGTAATCCAAGCACTTTGGGAGACCGAGGCAGGCAGATCGCCTGAGCATAGTAGTTCTAGACCAGCCTTGGCAACATGGCAAAAAACCGTCTCTACAAAAAATGCAAAAAATTAGCCAGGCATGGTGGCATGTGGCTGTGGTCCCAGCTACTCGGGAGGCTGAGGTGGGAGGATCACTTGGATCACTGGAGCCCAGGAGGTCAAGGCTTCAGTGAGCCAAGATCGAGCCACTGCACTCCAGCCTGGGTGACAGAGTGAGACCCTGTCTCAAATGTTTTTTTTAATTATTATTTTTAAATGTTTTAAATTATATTTTAAGTTCTAGGGTACATGTGCACAATGTGCAGCTTTGTTACATATGTATACATGTGCCATGTTGGTGTGCTGCACCCATTAACTTGTCATTTACATTAGTTATATCTCCTAATGCTATCCATTCCCCCCTCCACTTTAAACAAAAGGCCCGATTGGCGTGTTCCCACCCTGTATTAGGGAATGTTCCTCATTAGTTAGGTTTCCACCGGTGAGAGCGCCGGGTGTTTGGTTTTCTGTTCTTGTGATAGTTTGCTGACAGTGATGGTTTGGCATCGCATGCAGGCACGGCTCAATGCACTATATTTCAGTATTTAGCGGTATATGGCGCACATTTTCTTTTTGAGCCAGTCATCTGTAACCGGGCGCAGGTGCGGTGGCGGATCTAATCGCACCGTCGCCTCCGCAGTTCCGCCATTCTACTCAGGCCTGCGGTAAGCTAAGGACTACGAAGCCAGCACTCGGCGGCTAATTTTTTCATTTGCTGGCGGGTTTTGCGTGTGTGTAGGATGGTCTCGATCTCCTGACCCTAAAGTATTGATCCATGAATCTCGGCATACAAAGACAGGATTACTGAAGCAGGCCGCGGCAGGCCTGTAAAACGCTGCGGCTCGGTCATGCCCCTGATGGACGTTGGGTTCATTACCGCAGAATCTTGCTATTGTAGACCGGTATCAATGGCGCGTGCGTAACATAGCAGCATGATTTATAATCCCTTTGGATATACCCAGTAATGGGATGGCTTCGGTCAAATTATATTCTAGTTCGGTCGCCCGGGGTAACACGCCGACACCGTAGGACGGGAGCTTTGCGGTTTAATAGTCAACAACAGACCACATATTTCCTCATTTCTGCATCTCTCCGCGCTGGCTGGGCTGGCTGGGGCGGTGAGGACGTGAAACGCCAGCACCGGCCAGCGGCGAAATCCTGCCAAATTTAAAACAGAAAAAAAAGTCAGCTTCGACCAGAGCACAAATCTTCCTCTCCTTCTTGTAAACAAATTCAATCCCACCTCCCGAGCAAGTCTCCAGCATAAAGTTGGGGATGAATGGCAGCCGCTGCGGTGGCGTGGGCTCGAGCGCCAATACGGCACTGGGAGGCGGGCGGATCAGGATGGGGAGATGGAATATCACTATTCTTTGGGTGAAACCACGTCTCTAAATAAAAATGAGCGGAAGCGAGGTGGTGACCTGTAGTCTTCCGGGGAGGCTGGGGCAGGAGATGACTGAACTTGAGGCAGAGCTTACGGTAGGCGGGAACCACGGCCGCTGCGCTCCGGCCACGGCGTGAGAACTCGTAAAAGAGCGAAACGTAGCTGCTGGTGGTTTGAGACAGGGTCTCCCTCTGTCATCCTGGCTGGAGTGCAGTGGCACAATCTCGGCTCACTGCAACCTCCACCTCCCAAATTCAAGTGATTCTCCTGCCTCAGCCTCCTGAGTAGCTGGGATTACAGGTGCATGCCACCACGCCCAGCAAATTTTGGTATTTTTAGTGGAGACGAGGGTTTCACAGTGTTGGCCAGGCTGGTCTCGAACTCCTGACTTCAGGAGATTCGCTTGCCTCGGCCTCCCAAAGTGCTGTGATTACAGGCATGGGCCACTGCCCCTGGTAAGCATTTAGAACAGTGTCTGGGCCAGGTGCAGGTGCAGTGGCTCACATCTTATAATCCCAGAACTTTCAGAGGCCAAGGCAGGAGGACTGCTTGATCCCAGGAGTTCAAGACCAGCCTGGGCAACATAGTGAGTCCCTGTTTGTATTTTAATAAATATATATTTTTTATATATATAAAAAAAGAAGGGGCCGGGCATTGTGGCTCACATCTGTAATCCCAGCACTTTGGGAGGCTAAGGCAGATGGATCACTTGAGGTCAAAAGTTCCAGACCAGCCTGGTCAACATGGCAAAACCCTATCTCTATTAAAAATACAAAAATTTGGCCGGGTGCGGTGGCTCACATCCATAATCCCAGTACTTTGGGAGGTTGAGGTGGGCAGATCACGAGGCCAGGAGATCAAGACCATCTTGGCTAACACGGTGAACCCCGTCTCTACTAAAAATACAAAAAATTAGCTGGTCATGGTGGCAGGCGCCTGAAGTCCCAGCTACTCAGGAGGCTGAGGCAGGAGAATCGCTTGAACCCAGGAGGTGGAGGTTGCAGTGAGCCGAGATCGCACCACTGCACTCCAGCCTGGCAACAACAGCAAAACTCTGTCTCAAAAAAAAAAAAAAAAAAGAAAAGACTTACTCTGCTTGGTGTACCAAACACAACCACCAGCTATTTGCCATTGGAAACATCCTATTTATGGACATTCACCCCGAAAACATTTACTGTTCCATTTGTATTGCATGACCCACCCATCTGCTTTTTTTTTTTTTTTTCCATTTTACTTTTTCCTTTGTTTAACCAAAAATACGGCATGACCTTCTGTCATGTTGCCTTTTTAGTCCCTCTTTGGTTTTCCGCTCAAAGGTGGGGTAGGGCAGGGACGAGGGGAGTTCCGTTGCATACTGCGGCGTACCTGTCTTCAATCTCAGGGGAAGAGTGTTCTGGAAATTCTTTTTAAAACTTTGTATAATGATGTATCATTTGGAATTTTTAAAAAGCTTTATTTTGGCAATAGATGTAGTTTGCAATAATAATAGCTAACATTTATTGACAACGTACTATGTGCCAGACACTGTCCTTTCTTTATTTTTTATTTTTATTTATTTATTTTTTGAGATGGAGTCTTGCTGTGTCGCCCAGGCTGGAGTGCAATGGCACGATTGCTGCTCACTCCAACTTCAGCCTGCCAGGTTCAAGCAATTCTCCTGCCTCAGCCTCCTGAGTAGGTGGGATTATAGGCATGCGTCACCAAGCCAGGCTAATTTTGTACTTTTAGTAGAGATGGGGTTTCTCCATGTTGATCAGGCTGGTCTCAAACTCTCGACCTCAGGTGATCCGCCCGCCTCGGCCTCCCAAAGTGCTGGGATTACAGGTGTGAGCCACCGCGCCCCGCACCAAGCAGAATCAGTCTTAAGGTCTTTTGCATATAGTGGTGCCATTTATTTATTTCCCAAGTGGTACACTCAGGATGGCTTCCTTCCTGTTCGCTCTGTTATTTTCAGGTCTTGTTATTCTTAAATCATATGTGGAAACAACAAGGATCTTGGAGATTTCCCAGCCTAGTTTAAATGCCTGGGATGCTCAGTCAATGATTTTATCTGGAGCAGTTTAGGGGAAGGAATCTAGCTGCAGGAAGGGTGGTGCCCAGGGCACTGTTTTGAGTCTGTGTTTGCATAAGGCAACAGTAAAAAAAAACAACTGTGATTTGTTTATTCAGCGTGGTGGGTGGGAGGGCATTATAACTGAAGTTCTCCACCCTCCCCTCCAAGTCAGCCCTTGCTGCACCACTGGAATGCAACAACCGCCTCCTTACAGAGTGGTTAAGGGAATGAAATGAGCTTGGCCCAGGGCCAGCCAGTGAACGCTAAATGTTCCTTTGAGATTCTATTAGTGTGAAACTTCTGTAGAAATATCTGCCTTCCCTAGTGCCCTCCAGATCTCCTGCTTGGTTTGTAAAATGTTTTATAATAAATGTTTAGCTATATAGACTTAGCAGTCCTGGAGATGCACCTATCTGATTGCCTTTCAAGAGACTAACAGGGGCCGGGCGCGGTGGCTCACGCCTGGAATCCCAGCACTTTCTTTTTTTTTTTTTTTGGAGACGGAGTCTCGCGCTGTGTCACCCAGGCTGGGGTGCGGGGGCGCGAGCTGGGCAGACTGGTCTTGAACTCCTGGGCTCAAGCGATCCTCCTGCCTTGGCCTCTGAAAGTGCTGGGATTGGCCGGGCGCGGTGGCTCAAGCCTGTAATCCCAGCACTTTGGGAGGCCGAGGCGGGCGGATCACGAGGTCAGGAGATCGAGACGGTTCCGGTGAGCCGAGATCGAGCCATTGCACTTCAGCCGGGGTGACAGAGCAACACTCCGTCTCAAAAAAAAAAAAAGAAAGATATCACCTCACATCCCTTAGGGTAGCTATTATTATTATTATTTTTGAGACAGAGTTTTGCTGTTATCGCCCAGGTTGGAGTGCAGTGGCGTGATCTCGGCTCACCGATTCGTGATTCTCGGCTCACTTGAATCCTCTGCCTCCTGGATTCAAGCAGTTTTCCTGCTTCAGTCTCCCGAGTAGCTGAGATTACAGGCATGCACCACCACGCCCAGCTAATTTTGTATTTTCAGTAGAGACAGGGTTATTCCATGTTAGTCAAGCTGGTCTCGAAATCCTGACCTCAAATGATTCACCTTCCTCGGCCTCTCAAAGTGTTGAGATTACAGGCGTGAGCCACTGCGTCTGGCCTAGGATGCCTATTATTTAAAGAAAGAAAGAAAGAAAAAAAAAAAAGCTTTGGTGAGGATGTGGAGAAATGAACTGCTGGAGAGCTGCTGGTGAGAATGTAAAATGGTGAAGCTGCTATGAAAAACACTATGGAAGGTCCTCAAATAATTAAAAGTAGCCAGGCGTGGTGGCTCACGTCTGTAATCCCAGCACTGTGGGAGGCTGAGGCAGGTGGGTCGCCTGAGGTCAGGAGTTCGACAACAGCCTGGCCAAAATGGTGAAACCCTGTCTCTTCTAAAAATACAAAAATTAGCCAGGCGTGGTGGTGTGTGCCCACACCAGCTACTTGGGAGACTGAGGCAGGAGAATTGCTTGAACCCAGCAGGCAGAGGTTGCAGTGAGCTGAGATGGCACCACTGCACTCCAGCCTAGATGACAGAGCAAGACTCCATCTCTAAATAAATAAATAAATGTAGAATTCTATGTGATCCAGAAATTCCCCTTCTGGGTGTGTACCCAGAAGAATTGAAAACAGGATCTTAAAGAGATATTTGGGCACCCAGGTTCATAACAGCACTACTCACAATAGCCAAGAGGTGGAAGTAACCCAAGTATTTATCAGTGGATCAATGGAGAACGTGGTCTGTCTATACAGTGGATATGATTCAGTTTAAAAAGGAAGGAAATGCTGACACACACTACAACATAGATAAACCTTGAAGATGTTACTCTGAGTGAAAGAAGCCAGTCACAAAAAGACAAATACTACGTGATTCTGTGTACAGGAAGTCATATGCATATAGGAAGTCATATGTGGAATCATGTCGTATATGAGACATAGAGACAGAAGGTAGAATGTTGGGTGCCGGGGCTAGGGTGGGGGAAAAGGGAGCTGTTTAACAGGGAGAGAGTTTCAGCTTTGCAAGATGAAAGAGTTCTGGAGATGGGTTGCACGATAATGTAAATATACTTAACACTACTGAACTGTACACTTAGAAATGATTAAGATTATACATTTTATGTTATGTGTTTTTCTTACCATAGTTAAAAAAAATATGGCTGGGCGTGGTAGCTCACGCCTGTAATCCCAGCACTTTGGTAGGCCAAGGCAGGGGGATCACCTGAGGTCAGGAGTTCGAGACCAGCCTGGGAAACATGGCAAAATCCCTCTCTACTAAAAATACAAAAGAATTAGCCAGGCATGGTGGCAGACACCTGTAGTCCCAGCTACTCGGGAGGATGAAGCAGGAGAATCACTTGAACCTGGGAGGCGGAGATTGCAGTAAGCTGAGATTGCGCCACGGCGCTCCAGCCTGGGTGACAGAACGAGACTCCAAATAGAAAAATAAAATAAAATAAAAATAAATAAATACATAAATATTTTAAAAAAAATATTTAGAAAGAGCTTGCGAGTAAGTGCAAGGAGTACAGTTGCCTCCTCCAGCTGCAGCACCTTCCATCCTGCTGGGAACACCATTTTCACAGGCAGCCCTCTGTCCATGACTAAGCCCAGCAGGGATGCCAGGACCGGGCCATTTCTGCCCAACAAGGGACAATGCTATCGGCGATCTTTACCCTGGAGTAACCCCTTGGGTTAGTCAAGCCTGTGCTGTAGTCTGATGCCCTTGTTTCCTGACTGATTTCTCCCGTTTCTATTCTCAGATGTCAGACGGCATCAGAGTCCAGGGCTTTCCCTGCCCAACCCTGCTTCGCCACTCTTTGTGAGTCACAGGTCATAAGCCTCCACTAACCCTAGCCCTATGTAGCCCTGACCCTTGCATTACTAACTGGGCCTGACTGTCTGCTTACTGGAGGACCCAACTAACACAAGAGACAAATTGGGGTCCATGCCTCACACCTGTAATCACAGCACTTTAGGAGGCCTAAAGGAGGCGGGAGGATCACTTGAGTCCAGGGGTTTGAGTCTAGCCTGGGCAATATAGTGAGACACTGTGTCTACAAAAAATGCAAATATTAGTCAGATGTGGTGGCAGGTGCCTACCGTCCCAGCTGCTGGAGAGGCTGAAGTGGGAGGGTCACTTGAGCCTAGGAGGTTGAGGCTATAGTGAGCCATGATTATACCACTGCATTCCAGCTTCGGCTACAGAGGGAGACTCAGTTTCAAGAGAAAAAAAAAAAAAAAGAAAGAAAAGAAGAAAAAACATGAATACATGCTTATTGTAAAAAGTGTGAAATGTTACTGAGTAGTATAATTAGAAGTGAGAGTAAGGAAGGAGACCACTACTACTGTTGCCCTCCTCTCCCCACCTTGCCTAGTTCACAAGACAGGAGCAAAGAGAGAAAGAAACAAAAGTAAGATAAATAGCCAGACAACCTTGGCACCACCACCTGGCCCTAGGAGTTAAAAAAAAGTAATAATAATAACATCAACCCCTGACCTAAACTACTTGTGTTACCTGTAAATTCCAGACACCGTATGAAAAAAAGCATTGTAAAACTTTTTGTTCTGTTAGCTGATGCATGTAGGCCCAGTCACATTTCCCATGCTTGCTCGATTTATGACGACTCTTTCACGTGGACCCCTTAAAATTGTAAGACTTTAAAAAGGCCGAGGATTTATTTGTCGGGGAGCTTGGCTCTTAAGACGCGAGTCTGCCGACGCTCCCGGCCAAATAAAAAACCTCTTCCTTCTTTAATCCGGTGTCTGAGGAGTTTTGTCTGCGGCTCTTCCTGCTGCAAGAGGTCTTCCTCCACAATGCCACCATGATCCCCAAGCAACTACTGTTAACAGTTTGATGTAACCTTCTAGACCTATTACAGTAGCCACCAGCATGTTACTGCCAAGCACTTGAAATGTAGTGAGTCCTAATTGAGATGAGCTGTAAGTATAAAAATACATCTTGAATTTCATCTGGGTGTGGCGGCTCATGCCTTCAATCCGAGCATTTTGGAGGCCGAGGCGGGTGGATCATAAGGTCAGGAGTTCGAGACCAGCCTGGCCAAGATGGTGAAACTCCATCTCTACTGAAAATACAAAAATTAGCCAGGCGTGGTGGTGGGCACCTGTAATCCCAGCTACTCAGGAGGCTGAGGCAGGGGAATTGCTTGAACCCGGAGGCAGAGGTTGCAGTGAGCTGAGATCGTGCCACTATACTCTAGCCTGAGTGACAGAATAAGACTTTGTCTCAAAAAAAAAAAAAAAAAAAAACTTGACTTTCGTCTGGGTGTGGTGGCTCATGCTTGTAATCCCAGCACTTCGGGAAGCCAAGGTGGGCAGATTACCTGTGGTCAGGAGTTCAAGACCAGCCCGGCCAACATGGCAAAATCCTGTCTCTACTAAAAATACAAAAATTAGCTGGGTGCGCCTGTAATCCCAGCTAGTTGGGAGGCTGAGACAGGAGAATCGCTTGAACCCTGGGGGCGGAGGTTGTAGTGAGCTGAGATCGCGCCACTGCACTCTAGCCTGGATGACAGAACGACACTCTGTCTCAAAAACAAAATAAAGAAAAGAAAAAAAACCCTTGCCTTTCTTTTTTGTTGTTGTTTTGAGACACCAAGGCTGGGGTGTAGTGATACAATCTCAGCTCACTATAATCTCCACCTCCCAGGCTCAAGTAATTCTCTTGCGTCACTCTCCCGAGTAGCTGGAACTACTGGCATGTGGCACCACACCTGGATTTTATATATATATATATATATTTTTTTTTTTTTTTCTTTTTTTGAGATGGAGTCTCACTCTGTCGCCCAGGCCGGAGTGCAGTGGCATGATCTCGGCTCACTGCAAGCTCCGTCTCCTGGGTTCACGTCATTCTCCTGCCTCATAGTGAGATGAGATGCAATCTCTACAAAAATGACAAATATTAGGCCGGGCGCGGTGGCTCACGCCTGTAATCCCAGCACTTTGGGAGGCCGAGGCAGGCGGATCACGAGGTCAGGAGATCGAGACCATCTGGCTAACATGGTGAAACCCCGTCTCTACTAAAAATGCGAAAAATTAGCTGGGTGTGGTGGCGGGCGTCTGTAGTCCCAGCTACTCGGGAGGCTGAGGCAGGAGAATGGCATGAACCCAGGAGGCGGAGCTTGTAGTGAGCCCAGATTGCGCACTGCACTCCAGCCTGGGCGACAGAAGGAGACTCCATCTCAAAAAAAAAAAAAATTAGCTAGGTATGGTGGCACATGCCTATAGTTGAGTTAGAGGTCACAGTGAGCTAAGATCTGGCCACTATGCTGCTATACTCCAACTTGGGTGACTGAACAAGACCGTGTCTCAAAAAAAAAAAAAAAACAAACGTGGCTTATGCCTGTAATCCAGCACTTTGGGAACCTAGGTAGGACAATGGCTTGAGCTCAGGAGTTGGAGGACCAGCTGGGAAACATAGTGAGACCTTCCCTCTACTAAAAAAAATTAATTGGGTGTGGTGGCATGAGCCTATAGTCCCAGCTACTTGGGAGACTGAGGCAAGAGGGTCACTTGAGTCTGGGAGGTTGAGGCTGCAGTGAGCCATGATTGTGCCACTGAACCCCAGCCTGGATAACAGATAAAGAGCTTGTCTCAAAAAAAAAAGGATAACTGGGCACAGTGGCTCATGCCTGTAATACCAGCACTTTGGGAGGCTGAGGTGGGTGGATCACCTGAGGTCAGGAGTTTGAGACCAGTCTGGCCAACATGGTGAAACCCAGTCTTTGCTAAAAATACAAAAATTAGCTGAGTGTGAGAGGCTGAGGCAGGAGAATTGCTTGATCATGGGAGGCAGAGGTTGTAGTGAGCCAAGATCGTGTCACTGTACTCTAGCCTGGGTGAGAGAGTGAGACTGTCTCCAAAATATATATATAGTAGCCACTAGCCACATGAGGCTATTAAGTGCTGGAAATGAGGCTGGTACAACTGAGAAACTAAGCTTGTGTTTATTTATTTAAAACTTTAAGCTTTTTGTAGACACGGGATCTTGCTAAGTTTCCCAGGCTGGTCTCGAATGCCTGTACTCAAGTGATCCTCCTGCTTTGGCGTGAGCCACCGTGCCTGGTCTAAATTTTTTTTGTAGAAATGAGTTCTTACTATGTTGCCTAGGCATGCTCTACTTTCTGGGGAGCGGAGTTATCTCCATAAGTTATTTGCAATTCTGCATGGGAGATTTGCCTCTTCTCCCCACTTTATTTATTCAATCGCTTATTTATATCAGTAGGGACTGGTGGACGTTTATTTATTTATTTAGAGACGGAGTTTCGCGCTTGTTACCCAGGCTGGAGTGCAATGGCGTGATCTTAGCTCACTGCAACCTCCGCCTTCCGGGTTCAAGCGATTCTCCTGCCTCAGCCTCCTGAGTAGCTGGGATTACAGGCGCCCTCCACCATGTCCGGCTAATTTTTTGTATTTTTAGTAGAGAGGGGGTTTCATCATGTTGGCCAGGCTGGTCTCGAACTCCTGACCTCACGTGATCCACACGCCTTGGCCTCCCAAAGTGCAGGGATTACAGGTGTGAGCCACCGTGCCTGGTCTGATATTTATTTTATTATTATTATTTTTTGAGACAGAGTCTCACTCTGTTGCCCAGGCTGGAGTGCAGTGACGCAATCTCTGCTCACTGCTACCTCTGCCTCCCAGGTTCAAGCGATTCTCCTGCCTCAGCCTCGTGAGTAGCTGGGATTACAGGTGTGAGCTACCATGATTGGGCGAATTTTTTATTTTTTATTTTTTTGAGACAGGGTCTCACTCCAGCTGGAGTGCAATGGCACTCTCTTTGCTCACTGCAGCCTCAAGCTCCTGGGCTCAAGCGATCCTCCCACCTTAGCCTCCTGAGATGCTGGGAGTACAGGCGTGCACCAACAGGCCTGGCTAATTTTGTACTTTTTGTAGAGACGGGGTTTCACCATGTTGCCCAGGCTGGTCTTGAACTCCTGAGCTCCAGTGATCCACCCGCCTCAGCCTCCCGAAGTGCTGGGATTATAGGCATGAGCCACTGCACCTGGCCTTCTTGTGTATTTTTTATCCCAGTTCTAGAGTCAGCTATTTCTCCAAGGAGCACTGGTTACTTTCATTGGAGAATGATACCAGAAACCGAGATCTTGGAGCTAGGTTATGCTCATTGCTACCAGGGTACACAGACATTTTAATGTATATGTAACATGAAATTTACCTTTTTGACTTCATTTTCATTTATTTATTTATTTTTTGAGATGGAGTTTGCTCTGTCACCCAGGCTGGAGTGCAGTGGCGCGATCTTGGCTCACTGCAACACCTCCTGGGTTCAAGTGATTCTCCTGCCTCAGCCTCCTGAGTAGCTGGGATTACAGGCACGTGCTACCACACCTGGCTAATTTTTGTATTTTTAGTAGAGACGGGGTTTCACCAAGTTGGTGAGGCTAGTCTTGAACTCCTGATTTCGTGATCCAACCACCTCGGCCTCCTAAAGTGCTGGGATTACAGGCTTGGACCACCACGCCCAGCCTTTTTTTTTTTTTTCCAATACTGGGTCTCCCTCTGTCGGGCTGGAGTAAAGTGGTATGCTCTTAGCTCATTGTAGCCTCGAACTCCTGGGCTCAAGTGATCCACCCACCTGAGCCTCCCAAAGTGTTAGGATTACAGGCGTGAGCCATGGCACTTGGCTTCGTTTTCACTTTTTTTTTTTTTTTTTGAGTCATAGTCTCACTCTGTTGCCCAGGCTGGAGTGCAGTGGCCTGATCTTGGCTGACTGCAACCTCTGCCTCCCAGGTTCAAGGGATTCTTGTGCCTCAGCCTCCCGAGTAGCTAGGATTAAGGGTGTGCGCCACAACCCCTGGCTAATTTTTGTATTTTTAGTAGAGACGGGGCTTCACCGTGTTGGCATGGCTGGTCTTGAACTCCTGGCCTCAGGCAATCTGCCTTCCTTGGCCTCCCAAAGTGCTGAGATTATGGGCGTAAGACACTGCGCCTCGTACTTTTTTTTTTTTTTTTGAGATAGATTTTTGCTGTGTTGCCTAGGCTGGAGTGCAGTGACACAATCTTGGCTCACTGCAACCTCTGACTCCCAGGTTCAAGCTATTCTCCTGCCTCAGCCTCCCAAGTAGCTGGGACTACAGGCGCCTGCCACCACACGCAGCTAATTTTTGTATTTTTGGTAGAGATGGGGTTTCACTATGTTGGCCAGGCTGGTCTTGATCTCCTGACCTCGTGATCCTCCCAACTTGGTCTCCCAATTATAGGCCTTAGCCACCTCGCCCGGCCAGTTTGTTTTAACTATTAAATAACATTAAGTAGATTCACATTATTGTGAAACCATCTGTACTATCTATTTCCAGAACTACTTCTTCATCTCAAATTGAACCTCTGTATCTGTTAAACAATAACTCACCATTCTCCTAACACCCACAGCAGCCCCTGATAACCACTATTGTACTTTCCAACCATGAATTTGACTACCCTAGGTCCCTCATATAAATGGAACCATATGGTATTTGTCCTTATGCTTCTTTCACTTAGCATGGTTCATCCATGAACTAGGTTCATCCATGATGTTGTAGCAATTAGAATTTCATTCCTTTTTAAGGAGAAATAGTATTCCATTGCATGTACTGTACATACAACTCGTGTGTGCGTGTGTGTGTGTTTAAAAACACAGGAGTCGGCAGGGCATGGTGGCTCACGCCGGTAATCCCAGCACTTTGGGAGGCCGAGGCAGGTGGATCACCTGAGGTTGGGAGTTCAAGACCAGCCTTACCAACATGGAGAAACCCCGTCTCTACTAAAAATACAAAATTAGCCAGGCCTGGTGGTGCATGCGTGTCATCCCAGCAACTCGTGAGGCTGAGTCAGGAGAATCGCTTGAACTTGGGAGGTGGAGGTTGCAGTCAGCCAAGATTGCACCATTGCACTCCAGTCTGGGCAACAAGAGTGAAACTAAAACAAAACAAAACAAAACACAAACCAAAAACAAACAAACAAACAAACATAGGGGTCTTGCTCTGCTGCCCAGGCTGACAGGCTGAACTTGAACTCCTGGCCTCAAGCCTCATGGCTCAGCCTCCTTAGTAGCTGAAACTGCAGATGGCCTCCCCCGACAATGGCTAGCATACATTTTCAAACATGAAATTTTAAGCTATAGATGTTGCTTTTTTTTTTTTTTTTTTGAGATGGAGTCTCACTCTGCCACCCAGGCTGCAGTGCAGTGGCATGATCTCGGCTCACTGCAAGCTCCGCCTCCCGGATTCACGCCATTCTCCTGCCTCAGCCTCCCAAGTAACTGGGACTACAGGCGCCGGCCACCACGCCGGGGTTTCACCGTTTTAGCCAGGATGGTCTCGGTCTCCTGACCTCATGATCCGCCCGACTCGGCCTCCCAAAGTGCTGGAATTATAGGCGTCAGCCACCGCGCCTGGCCTTTTTTTTTTTTTTTTTTTTTAAAGAAATTGGGGCCGGGCGCGATGGCTCACACCTGTAATTCCAGCACTTTGGGAGGCTGAGGTAGGTGGATCACTTGAGGTCAAGAGTTCCAGACCAGTTTGGCCAACATGGCGAAACCCCGTCTCTACTAAAAATACAAAAAATAGCCGGGCGAGGTGGCGGGCGCCTGTAATCCCAGCTACTCGGGAGGCTGAGGCAGGAAAATCGTTGAACCCGGGAGGCGGACGTTGCAGGGAGCCGAATTCGCACCACTGCACTCCAGCCTGGGCGACAGAGGGAGTCTCCGTCTCAAGAAAAAATAATAAAAATAAATAAATAATAAAGTAAAATGTCCCAGGTAACTGCATATTCGATAGTCTTTCTTTCAACTTAGTTGTTGAATTAGCAATTTTTCTCTTAAAAAAATTTTTTTAAAAATAAAGCTTATTGTCTTTGGAGATAACACCCTCGACGCACGTGAATAAAACTTTAAAGGTAAAACAAACAGGAAACGGGCGTCGGCGGCGAATCTGCTGCTACCAATGTAAAGGTCGGGCCGAGGCCGGCGCGGGGAATCTGCAGTCACCTGCAGCTACTCGTCTGTCTCCGCGGGAAGGGAGCCCGAGCTTTGCTGAGGTGAGTGGAAGCGGCTCGGAGGGAGCGGGCCCCAAGCTGGAGAGAAGGAAGAGAGAGTGCAGCCCAGACGCTGTGCCCGCGCTTGTGTGGGGCGCCATGTTGGAACCTGGCAAAGGGGACGACATTCTGGGTTGCGTTGCGGGGAGTAGGCACGAGAGCTGGGTTGGAAGGATGGCCCCTTACTCCCTGCGACCCCCACAGAAGGAGAGGGGCGGGGGAGCGGCCTCAGGGCCGGCGGCCAAGCTGGAGGCTGCATGGGAAGGATAGGCGTTTCCACAGAAACACGTGTTTGCCTCCGAGGCCCACTGCGCATGTCGTGGAGGGCTCTGTGGGTTCCGCCTTCAGTTTTGCTTTCCACGGGACAGGAGGGGCAAAGTTTTTTTGAGACAGTCGTGCTCTGCCGCCCAGGCTGGAGTGCAGTGGTGCGATCTCTGCTCACTGCAACCTCCGCTTCCTGGGTTCAAGCGATTCCACTGCCTCAGCCTCCCGAGTAGCTGGGACTACAGGCGTGCACCACCACGCCCGGCTAATTTTTTGTATTTTAGTGGAGACGGGGTTTTACCACGTTGGGCAGGATGGTCTCGATCTCCTGACCTCGTGATCCGCCCGCCTCGGCCTCCCTAAGTGCTGGGATTATAGGCGTGAACCACTGCACCTGGCCAGGAGGGGCAGGGTCTTACCCCGAAGACCCAGGAAGAGGCTTAATTTGTTACTTGTTTTTCCCCAGAGACAGGGAGTCGTCCAGGCTGGAGCATGGTGGCGCGATCTTGGCTCACTGCAGCGTCAACATCTTGGGTCAAGCGGTCCTCCCGCCTCAGTCTCCCAAGTATCTGGGACCACAGGCGCGACCCCACGCCCGGAGAATTGATTGATTGATTGACTGATTGAAATGGAGTCTCACTTTGTTGCCCAGACTGGTCTGGAATTTCTGGGCTCAAGCGATCCTCCAGCCTCGGCCTCTCAAAGTGCTGGTATTACAGGCGTGAGCCACCGCGTGCCTGGCCAAAATTTTTCTAAATTTGTATAATAATTTATAATTGTAAAGCATTTTTGTGGACACCATATGACCTCATCTTCACAAAAACCTAGTGAAATGACATTTAGCTACATTTCACAATAAGAAACCTGAAGCTTAAAATTTACTGACCTCAAATGATCCACCCGCCTCAGCCTTCCAAAGTGCTGGGATTACAGACGTGAGCCACCGCGCCTGGCCCCCACCATTCATTTCTGATCTCCTCCCGTGTATGAATAAAATGAGAGAATGAGGCCGGGCTTGGTGCTTCACACCTGTAATCCCAGCACTTTGGGAGGCTGAGGCAGGCTGGTCATCTGAGGTCAGGAGTTTGAGATCAGCGTGGCCAACATGGTGAAATCCTATCTCTACTAAAAATACAAAAATTAGCTGGGCGTGGTGGCGGGCACCTGTAATGCCAGCTACTGGGAAGGCTGAGGCAGGAGAATCACTTGAACCCAGGAGGCAGAAGTTGCAGTGAGCCGAGATTGGCCATTGCACTCCAGCCTGGGTGACAGAGCGAGACTTTGTCTCTAAATAAATAAATAAATAAATAAATAAATAAAGTAAAAAAGAGAATGTAAAAATCGAAAGAGACTGTTGTAGGAAATCTCAACCTAATGCTGCCCGGGAGGAAGTGCACCTAGAAAGATTAATGAGAAACAGTGAAAGCAGCTATTAATATCTATAGAAGCATGCAGATGAGAGAACAAAATCCATGCTTATCCCTTTGTAATTCTCTTCCATTTTAATTTGAAGAAGTCTTAAAGCTTTGAATAGGAGCTTTGTGTACAATAATATCAGTTTTATTTGGTAGATCTTTGTGACTCCTGACTTCAAATGATCCGCCCATCTTGGCCTCCCAAAGTGCTAGGATTACTGGCATGAGCCACCACACCAGGCCCCTTGTGACTTTTTTTTTTTTTTTTTGAGACGGAGTCTGGCTCTGTCACCCAGGCTGGAGTGCAGTGGTCGGATCTCGGCTCACTGCAAACTCCGCCTCCCGGGTTTATGCCATTCTCCTGCCTCAGCCTCCCGAGTAGCTGGGACTACAGGCAACCGCCACCACGCCCTGCTAGTTTTTTTGTATTTTTAGTAGAGACGGGATTTCACCGTGTTTGCCAGGATGGTCTGGATCTCCTGACCTCGTGATTCACCCACCTCGGCCTCCCAAAGTGCTGGGATTACAGGCGTGAGCCACCGCGCCCGGCCCCCTTGTGACTTTTTAAGGTTGAATGGGGAGGGGTTCTTTTCCTTCAGGAGAGGAGGGGTGGGTCTCAGCCTCAGACACCCAGAATACTGGTTTGTGTGTTTTCTTTTTCCCATCTTTATCTCCAAAACCTTATATTTTATGAAAAGCATCAGAGGAAATTGATTAAGAGCTTTAGCTCTGGAGTCCACACTGCCCATGATTCTAACTCCTCCACTGGGCTATTTCTTAGCTTTAGGATTTCGGGCAAAGGCTGCCTTTTTGTGTCTGACCTTTCACATCTGAAAAGGCAATAATAATATAGTACCTAAGTCCTGGTATTGTTGAGAAGTGAGAGGAGGTAAGAGGTTAGTACAGGCTGGGTTCGGCGGCTCACACCTGTAATCCCAGCACTTTGGGAGGCTGAGGCAGGAGGATAGCTTGAGCCCAGGAGTTCAAGACCAGCTTATGCAATATAGTGAGACCCCATCTCTTAAAAAAAAAAAAAAAAAAGTTAGCTGGGTATGGTGGCGCATAGTGAGTAATTCCAGGTACTCACAAGGCTGGGGTGGGAAGATTGCTTGAGCTCAGGAGGTTGAGGCTGCAGTGAGCCATGACTGTGCCACTGTACTCCAGTTTGGGCAACAGCAAGACCCTGTCTCAAAAAAAAATTCAAGCGATTCTCCTGCCTCAGCCTCCCGAGTAGCTGGGATTACAGGCATGCACCACCACGCCTGGCTAATTTTGTATTTTTAGTAGAGACGGGGTTACTCCATATTGGTCAGGCGGGTCTTGAACTCCCGACCTCGGACAGTCTGACCACCTCTGCTTCCCAAAGTGCTGGGATTACAGGTGTGAGCTGCTGCACCCGGACTTTTTTTTTTTTTTTTTTAAAAAAGAGACAGGGTCTCACCATGTTTCCCATGTTGCCCAGGTTAGTCTTGAACTCCTGGGCTCAAGGGATCCTCCTGTTTTGGCCTCCCAAAGTGATGGGATTACAGGCATGAGCCACCACGCCCAGCCTCTTCTTTTTTTCACATGGAGAAATTCCAGCCATGAGAGAAGACACAAATTGAGTTAGAGCCAGAGCCAAGACCAGGACTGAAATTGTCTCCCTCTCATCCTGTGCTCCTTCTGTCACTCCATCTGTTTTTCGTTCTTTTACTGACAGCAGAGAGGCAGCCTCTGCACAGTTGCTTTTTGATGATGACAGACATATTGCCCTCCTTTTACCATGTGGTGGTAAACAGTGTCATGTCCTGCTTCTCATTTCTCAACGATCAGGTTTGCCTGATTTGGACTGAAAAAAGTTCTTTTTTTTTTTTTTTTGGGGGGACGGAGTATTGCTGTGTTGCCCAGGCTGAAGTGTAGTGGCATAATCTCAGCTCGCTGCAACCTCTGACTCCCGGTTTCAGGTGATTCTCCTGCCTCAGCCTCCCAAGTAGCTGGGATTACAGGCACCCGCCACCACACCCAGCTAATTTTTGTAGTTTTAGTAGAGATGGGGTTTTGCTATGTTGCCGAGGCTGGTCTTGAGCTCCTGACCTCGTGATCCCGCCCGCCTTGGCCTCCCAAGGTGCTGGGATTATAGGCAAGAGCCACCGCGCTGGGTCAGTTCTATGAATTTTTTTTTTTTTTTTTTAGAGAGAGTCTTGCTTTGTTGCCAGGCTGGAGCGCGGTGGCGCCATCCCTGTTCACCACAACCTCCGTCTCCTGGGTTCAAGCAATCCTCATGCCTCAGCCTCCAGAGTAGCTGGGATAACAGGTGCATGCCACTACCGCCCGGCTAATTTTTGTATTTTTTGTAGAAATAGGATTTCACCATGTTGACCAGGCTGGTCTCGAACTCCTGATGTCTGGTGATCCACCCACCTTGGCCTCCCAAAGTGCTGGGATTACAGGCGTGAGCCACCGCGCTGGGCCAGTTCTATGATTTTTGATTGGAGTTGGTTCAGTTCCCCAGCATTTATCAGAAAGCATCCTAGATCTGGAGCCACCAGCCTGAAGAGTGTTTACTGTGTGTTGGGCAAAGTATGATCAGGACTTTAAAAGGTTCAGTGAGCTGTGGGAGAGACACAATTGCTTCATGATGGAGGGAGCTGAAGCTGGACTTGACAGGCCCAGGAGAATTCCTGCAAGTGCGTATGGGGGAGATAGGCAGGGAGAGGATATTCCCAGGAGAGGAAATCATCCTGAGATGTTTGCACTAACGGTTTAGGCCAAAAAAAAAGAAAAAATGTACTGGGAAGGTCATGGGGCTGGGGAATTAGGGCACATTCAAGGAAGGAGGAGCAAGCCTGGGTAGTTTACAAACAGGCTTAGTTCCTGTTGAAGGGATCAGGAAAAAAGTAGAATACGTTTTATGATGGGACATGGTGAGAGGCTAAGTGAGGGTCAGAGATCTTTTTTTTTTTTTCTTCTGAGACGGGAGTCTCACTCTGTTGCCCAGGCTGGAGTGCAGTGGCATGATCTCGGCTCACTGCAACCTTCGCCTCCTGGGTTCAAGTGATTCTCCTACCTCAGCCTCTCAAGTAGCTGGGACTACAGGTGTGCACCACCATGCCAGCTAATTTTTTGTATTTTTAGTAGATAGGGGTTTCACCATGTTGGCCAGGCTAGTCTTGAACTCCTGACCTCAAGTCATCCTCCCATCTTGGCCTCCTAAAGTGCTGGGATTACAGGCGTGAGCCACCGTGCCTGGTCTAGGGTCAGAGGTCTTGAGTGCAGTGCCATTGATTTTGGATTTTATTTTGTAGGTGTTTGGCTTTTTTACTGAGGAAAAAAACCTCACAGTGCACCTGTAAGTAATCACTCCCCTATATAACCCATCAACTGAGGAAGAAATAAAGCAGAAAGATCCTTGAGGAAAATTTGAGTAAGAGGAAAAATGTTATAGATATTTTAATAAATGTTACAGAAAAATGCTGTTAGGGATGAGAACTACTGTACATATTTCACAGAAACCTGGTTTTTCGTTTTTGTTTTTTTTTTTGAGACAGGGTCTCACTCTGTTACCCACACTGGAGTACAGTGGCATGATCAAGGCTCACTGCCGCCTCAAGTTCCAAGGCTCAAGCCATCCTCCTGTCTCAGCCCTACTAGTAGCTGGGACTACAGGCGTGCATCACCATGCCTGGCTGATATTTTTGAATTTTAGTAGAGATGAGGTCTTGATATGTTGCCCAGTCTGGTCTCCAACTCCTGAGCTCAAGTGATCCTCCCACCTTGGCCTCCTAAAGTATTGGGATTACAGTTGTGAGCCACTGCGCCAGGCCAAGTTTTTTTTTTTTCTTTCTTCTTCTTCTTCTTTTTTTTTTTTTTGAGACAGACTCTCACTCTGTCGTCCAGTCTCAGGTGCGATTATGTGACCTTGGCTCACTGCAACCTCCGCCTCCTGGGTTTACGCCATTCTCCTGCCTCAACCTCCTAAGTAGCTGGGACTGCAGGCGCATGTCACCGTGCCTGGCTAATTTTTGTATTTTTAGTAGAGACAGGGTTTCACCATGTTGTCCAGACTGGTCTCAAACTCCTTGACCAGAATGGTCTCAAACTCCTGACCTCGTGATCTGCCCTCCTTGGCCTCCCAAATTGCTGGGATTACAGGTGTGAGCTACTGTGCCCGCCATTTTTTTTTCTCTCTTTTTTTTTTTTTTTGAAACGGAGTCTCGCTCTGTCGCCCAGGCTGGAGGGCTGGGCGGGGATCCCGGCTCACTGCAAGCTCCGCCTCCCGGGTTTACGCCATTCTCCTGCCTCAGCCTCCTGAGTAGCTGGGACTACAGGCGCCCGCCACCTTGCGCGGCTAGTTTTTTTGTATTTTTTAGTAGAGACGGGGTTTCACTGTGTTAGCCAGGATGGTCTCGATCTTCTGACCTCGTGATCCGCCCGTCTCGGCCTCCCAAAGTGCTGGGATTACAGGCTTGAGCCACCGCGCCCGGCCTTTTTTTTCTCTTAACTTTTGGAACTTCTTCCAGGAACGAGCTGGTTTGTTTTTTTTTTTTTGAGACGGAGTCTCGCTCTGTTGCCCAGGCTGGAGTGCAGTGGTGCGATCTCGGCTCACTGCAAGCTCCGCCTCCCACGTTCACGCCATTCTCCTGCCTCAGCCTCCCAAATACCTGGGACTACAGGTGCCCACCACCACGCCCGGCTAATTTTTTTGTATTTTTAGTAGAGACGGGGTTTTTCCGTGTTAGCCAGGATGGTCTCGGTCTCCTGACCTCGTGATCCTCCCGCCTCGGCCTCTCAAAGTGCTGGAATTACAGGCGTGAGCCACTGTGCCTGGCTGGAAAGACCTGGTTTTTAGTGGTTGTTTTTTTATTTTGTTTTTGTTTTTTTTTTTTGAGACAGAGCCTCATTTTGTTGCCCAGGCTGGAGTGCAGTGGTGCAATCTCGGCTCACTGCAACCTCCGTCTCCGTCTCTTGGGTTCAAGCCATTCTCCTGCCTCAACCTCCTGAGTAGTTGGGACTACAGGCGCCCACCACCTCGCCTGGCTGTTTTTGTTTTTATTTTTATTTTTTGAGATGGAATTTTGCTCTTGTTGCCCAGGCTGGAGTGCAATGGTGCAATCTTGGCTCACCACAACCTCCACCAACCCGGTTCAAGCAATTCTTCTGCCTCAGCCTCCCGAGTAGCTGGGATTACAGGTGCCTGCAATCATGCCCAGTTAATTTTTTAGTTTTAGTTGAGATGGGGTTTCTCCGTGTTGGTCAGGCTGGTCTTGAACTCCTGACCTCAGGTGATCCACCCGCCTCAGCCTCCCCAAGTGCTGGGATTATAGGCCTGAGCCACTGTGCCCGGCCAGCCAAGGTTTTTAAGTAACATATTTCAGCATTGGCTCTACAGCTTTGCAGGTTGGTCACATAAGCATTAGCTGGGTCTGAAATGTTAGTAAGCATTTTATTATTCCAGCAAAGATTCACATGAATTAATTATGTATCAGAAGGCATGACAACTGCAGTGTGCTTCCTGGACAAAAAATTACCATTGCAGTAAATTCTCATGCTTCCAGGCTAAACGGATTATCAGCCAGGGAGCTGAGAAGAAATCCTGTGTTCCTTTTGAACCAAATAACTCGCTGCTGGTCACTGTAGCCTTAGTTTTGTTGTCTGTTTACTGCAAAATGGTGCATCCAAATCCCCATTTTCTCTTGTAGTTTTTAAAAGGTCTGTATCTTTTAATGATGCGTAGTAAAAAATTTCCACATGAATGATGCGATATCTAGAATTTGTTTCAGAATTATCTGGGGGCAGCTTATTCTGGCCACATGTGCATGGTGGTTCTAGTTGAGCCAGGTGAGTTTGTGGAGGGTTATTATATGATTTTCTATGTTGGCATTTGTTTGAAATTCTTGGTAGTAGAGTTTTTAAAATGCCATTTTCCACCAGCAGTTCCTGGGCTAGTTTTCCTATGATCATTTTTAAGGTTCTGAAAGGGAAGTCTGGTTTTGATCCACGCGGCCACATTGTAATGTATTCATAGTTGGTAAGTGCCCTCCCGTGGCTGAGCCAGATGATGCATATGTGGATGAAACCCAAGCACGCCTCCCTCTGCTTCCCAAGAGGGCATTTGCAGGAGTGGGTAAGGGCTTCTCTGGAGCACAACTGCCTGGCTTTGATGCTGTCTCCCCCACTTACTAGCGGGGAGGACTTAGCCTCTGTGGGTGTTCCCTTCCTTTCCTGTCTTCAAGAAGGGTTGAATGATAGTATCCATTTCATGGGGTTGTAAGGGTTGAATGAGTGGCTTGGAGTAGATGCTCCATCCATGCTTGCTCTTATTCTTAGAACATGAATGATTGGATGCCCATCGCCAAGGAGTATGATCCACTCAAAGCGGGCAGCATCGATGGCACTGATGAAGACCCACATGACCGTGCGGTCTGGAGGGCAATGCTGGCACGATATGTCCCCAACAAAGGTGTCATAGGAGATCCCCTCCTCACCCTGTTTGTGGCCAGACTAAACTTGCAGACCAAGGAGGACAAATTAAAGGAAGTCTTTTCCCGCTATGGTGACATCCGGCGGCTTCGGCTGGTCAGGGACTTGGTCACAGGCTTTTCAAAGGGCTACGCCTTCATCGAATACAAGGAGGAGCGTGCTGTGATCAAAGCTTACCGAGATGCCGATGGCCTGGTTATTGACCAGCATGAGATATTTGTGGACTACGAGCTGGAAAGGACTCTCAAAGGGTGGATCCCTCGGCGACTTGGAGGCGGTCTGGGGGGAAAAAAGGAGTCTGGACAACTGAGATTTGGGGGACGGGACCGGCCTTTTCGAAAACCTATTAACTTGCCAGTTGTTAAAAACGACCTCTATAGAGAGGCAAAACGGGAAAGGCGGGAGCGATCTCGATCCCGAGAAAGACACTGGGACTCAAGGACAAGGGATCGAGACCATGACAGGGGCCGGGAGAAGAGATGGCAAGAAAGAGAGCCCACGAGGTTGTGGCCCGACAATGACTGGGAGAGAGAGAGGGACTTCAGAGATGAGAGGGTCAAAGGGAGGGAGAAGAAGGAAAGAGGCAAGTAGAGGCCCAACAGCAGACCCCAAAGTGAAGATACACTGGAAATGAGTGGAGGGGGATTGTCTTTCAGTGCAGCTCGAGTCTAATGGTTGAATAAAACTTCTTGATGATCATGGGGTGTGGAATAGTTTTCTTTCCAGTCTGGAACTTTGGTTCAAGCTGATATGAATTTGTCATCTTCCTCACGTAGTTCTAAGGACATGTTATTTAACAGGAACAAGAAGCAATTTTGTCGTTACTGGCATCTGTACAATTTCTTTTCTTTTCTTTCTTTTTCTTTTTTTTCTTTTTTTTTGAGACAGAGTTGCACTCTGTTGCCAGAGCTGGAGTGCAGTGGCGTGATCTTGGCTCACTGCAACCTCCACTTCCTGGGTTCAAGTGATCCTCCTGCCTCAGCCTCCCCAGTAGTTGGGATTACAGGCATGTGCTGCCATGCCTGGCTGATTTTTGTATTTTTAGTAGAGACAGGGTTTCATCATGTTGGTCAGGCTGATCTCCAACTCTTTTTTTTTTTTGAGACAGTTTCACTCTAGTTTCCCAGGCTGGAGTGCAATGGCGTGATCTTGGCTCATTGCAACTTCTGCCTCAGCCCCCCAAGTAGCTGGGATTACAGGCGCGTGCCACCATGCCTAGCTAATTTTTGTATTTTTAGTAGAGACGACATTTCACCATGTTAGTCAGACTGTTCTCGAACTCCTGACCTCAGGTGATCCACCTGCTTCGGCCTCCCAAAGTGCTGGGATTACAGGTGTGAGCCACCGCGCCTGGCCTGGTCTCCAACTCTTGACCTCAAATGATCTACCTGCCTCAGCCTCCCAAAGTGCTGGGACTACAGGCATGAGCCACTGCACCCGGCCAGAAGGGCATTTGTAAGGCGCTAGCATTCACATTTAATTTGGCAGTAGAGAATTTGATGTCCTCCCATCTATTTGAAACGATCGTCTTGAGTACGTGGCAAAAAGAGGTTATGACGTAATCACACTCCTCTGAGACTCCTGAGAGGAGGGACACTAAACTGGTCAGAATAAATTGGATCCTTTTTATCTTTATATCCATAGCCCGAGGGTTTGCTGAATTGAAATAAAAATGGGATAGAAAAGTGAATCCAAGGAGAATGTCCAGAGCCCTAATACCAGAAGGCAGTCTGCACAGCCAGGTCAGTATTCTTGAACAAATGTACCTCCACTCTCACTTAAAATGCCGACTGCCTTTCTTCTTTTTCTGGCTGACATTTAAAATTAAAAACCAAAGTTGCTGGGCTGTGATCTATGGCAGCCTTCCAGCCCTTTGAAAAGATAAAGTTCGACAGAAGTGGTGGTGAAATGAAAATGAAGAATAAGGAGTGGTCAGGATCAATGAAAGAATTACAGCCAGTTCTGATGGATTGATTTTTCCTTTCTCTCTTGATTATCTAGTCTCTGGTATGCTTGAGAGCTGGATCTGCTGACCTTAACTTCTGAGGACTTTGAGCAAGTACCATACTGTTCAGATGATTTTCAAAAAAGTAACATTTAGCATTTTGATACATGGCTGTCTTTGAAAGTTCATATTGTGAAAATTCAAGATATTTAATGCAAAATAAATTATTTAGTACCATTGCTAGGTTTTCGCATAGGAGTATGAATCTCTCATGATATTACGCAGGAACTGGACCAAGCTGCTGTGGCTTAAAATTGTTGTCAGCTGTTAGAACAGTTTTAGAAAAATAGGCCCTTTGTGAATTTCCGGTACAGACTTTTATTATTTCCCAAGTCTCAGAAAACAACCTTGCAGGAAACCTTTCTGATTTCACTCACATTTCATTTACAAAGTGTTCCCTTATTATGGCCCCAGAAGTGTGTTGTGGACGAGGGTTGGTAGGTTGTCTAGAAAGTAAGACTGCCTGCATCAGGGAAGCCTGGTGTGATACCATCAGGACAAAAAGCAAAGCCAGTTGCAGTGTTTGTGTAGTTGTCAACTCTGAGCATCAGAACAGGGAGAGATTGAAAACATGCACACTCGGCTGGGCATGATGGCTCACAGCTGTAATCCCAGCACTTTAGGAGGCTGAGGCGGGCGGATCACCTGAGGCCAGGAGTTAGAGACCATCCTGGCCAACATGGTAAAATCCCATCTACTAAAAATACAAAACTTAGCTGGGCGTGGTGGCGGGAGCCTGTAATCCCAGCTACTCAGGAGGCTGAGGCAGGAGAATGGCTTGAACCTGGGAGGCGGAGGTTGCAGTGAACCAAGGCCATGCCACTGCACTCCAGCCTGGTGACACAGCAAGACTCTGTCTCAAAAAAAAAAAAAAAGAAAAAACAAAACATGCACACTCAGGCTGGGTGTGATGGCTCATGGCTGTAATCCCAGCACTTTGGGAGGCCATGGCAGGTGTATCGCTTGGAGCTCAGCACTTCAAGACCAGTCTGGGCAATGTGGTGAAAACCTGTCTTTATGAAAAACAAAAATTGGCCGGGCGCGGTGGCTCAAGCCTGTAATCCCAGCACTTTGGGAGGCCGAGACGGGCGGATCACGAGGTCAGGAGATTGAGACCATCCTGGCTAACATGGTGAAACCCCGTCTCTACTAAAAATACAAAAAACTAGCCGAGCGAGGTGGCAGGCGCCTGTAGTCCCAGCTACTCAGGGGAATGGCATAAACCCGGGAGGCGGAGCTTGCAGTGAGCTGAGATCCGGCCACTGCACTCTAGCCTGGGCAACAGAGCCAGACTCCCTCTCAAAAAAAAAAAAAAAGAAAAACAAAAATTAGCCGGGTGTTGGTGGTGCGTGCCCATAGTCCCACCTACTCAGGAGGCTGAGGCTGGAGAATTGCTTGAGCCCAGGAAGCGGAGGTTGCAGTGAGCTGAGATTGTGCCACTGCACTCCAACCTGGGTGACAGAGTGAGACCCTGTCTCAAAACAAAAAACATGCACACTCAGACTCCAACACTGTACATTTGGGTTACTGTTCTATGGGCTGTGGTGACTTTGAAAGAAAAACAATGGTACAGCTTCCATGGTAGGGGCTTTGGCAGTCTCCATGAACATGACAGAAGCAAGTACTCTTTGACCTAGCAATTCTGCTTCTAGTTTATTCTGTAGACCTTTGTGTGTGTGACAATGTGCGACACTTTTTGAGAGTAAAGATTGGAAGGAAGCTACCTGTCCATCAGTGGGGCCTAGATAAACATTAATAAATATCACCTCCATATGGTAGACCAGGGCATTGCAGGATGTTCATTAGCACCTTCCTTGGTGTTCACCCACAGATGACAGTATCCTCTCCCCCTCCAGTTGTGACAACCAAAAATGTCTCCAGACTGCCAAATGTCCCCTGGGGAGCTCAGTCATCCGTGGTTGAGAGCCACTGTCTTTTTTATTTTTTTTTGGAGACTGAGTCTCGCTCTGTCGCCCAGGCTGGAGTGCAGTGGCGCAATCTCGGCTCACTGCAAGCTCCGCCTCCCGGGTTCAAGCAATTCTGCCTCAGCCTCCCGAGTAGCTGGGACTACAGGTGCCCGCCACCTCGCCTGACTAATTTTTTTGTGTGTATGTGTGTAATTTTGGTAGAGACGGGGTTTCACTGTGTTAGCCAGGATGGTCTCGATCTCCTGACCTTGTGATCCGCCAGCCTCAGCCTCCCAAAGTGCTGGGATTACAGGCGTGAGCCACCGCGCCTGGCCTTTTTTTTTTTTTTTGTGAGACGAAGTCTCACTCTGTTGCCCAGGCTGGAGTGCAATGGCGCGATCTCAGCTCACTGCAACCTCCGCCTCCTGGGTTCAAGCGATTCTCCTGCCTCAGCTTCCTGAGTAGCTGGGACAACAGGCACATGCCCCCATGCCCAGCTAATTTTTGTATTTTTAGTAGAGATGGGATTTCTCTATGTTGGCCAGGCTGGTCTCAAACTCCTGACCTCACGATCCACCCGCCTCAGCCTCCCAAAGTGCTGGGATTATAGTATGAACCACCTCTCCTGGCCATGAGAGCCACTGTCTTATGTACTTATATGGAGTTATTGCTAGAAATTTTTTCTTTTTTGAGGCGGGGTCTCACTCTGTCTCCCAGGCTGGAGTGCAGTGGTGTCATTACAGCTCACTGCAGCCTTGAACTCCTGGGCAGAAGGGATCCTCCTGTCTTAGCCTCCCAAGTAGCTGAGATCACAGGTGTGCACCACCACACCCACCTATTTTTTAAATTAATGTTTTGTAGAAATGGGTTATTGCTATGTCACCTAGGTTAGTCTTAAACTCCTGGGCTCAATTGATCCTCCCTACTTGACCTCCCAAAATGCGGGGATTATAGGTGTGACCCACTCACCTCGCCCTCTCTAGGATATTTCAAGTGGAAAAAAGAAAAGCACAGAACAGCATGTATATATTATGCTACCATTTAAATAAAAAGAAGGTCCAGGTATGGTGGCTCATGTCTGTGGTCCCATCTACTCGGGAGGCTGAGGCAGGAGGATTGCTTGAGGCCAGGAGTTTGGGACCAGCCTTGGTGACATAATAAGACCCTGTCCCTTAAGAGAAAAGGAAAGAAGGTATACACACATATACATATATATGTGCTTTTTGTTCTTATTTTTTACATAATTGCATGTATAAACTTTCTGATGGATTGATTTTTCCTTTGTCTCGATTATCTAACCTCTGATTTGCTCAAGAGCTGGATCTGCTGACTTACCAAAAAAGTGACATTTGGCTGGGCACGGTGGCTCACACCTGAATTCCCAGCACTTTGGGAGGCTGGGGTGTGAGGATCACTTGAGCCCAGGAGTTTGAGACCAGCTTGGGCAACAAAGTTAAGACTTTGTCTCTAAAAAAATAATTAGCTGGGCATGGTGGTGTACATCAGTAGTACCAGCTACTTGGGAGGCTGAGGTGGGAGGATTGCTTAGCTGCAATGAGCTATGATAGCGCCACTGTACTCCAGCCTGGGTGATAGAGCAAGACCCTGTGTCCAAAAAAAAAAAGGCCAGCCACAGTGGCTCACACCTGTAATCCCAGCACTTCGAGAGGCCAAGACAGGTGGATCACTTGAGGTCAGGAGTTTGAGACCGTGAGACCAGCCTAGCCAACATGGTGAAACCCCGTCTCTACTAAAAATAGAAAAATTAGTCAGGTATGGTGGCACACACATGTAGTCCCAGCTACTTGGGAGGCTGAGGCATGAGAATTGCTTGAACTCAAGAGGCGCAGATTGCAGCGAGCGGAGATGGTGCCACTGTACTCTGTCTTGGGTGACAGAGCAAGACTCTATATCAAAAAAAAAAAAAAAAAGGGGGACATTTAGTGTTTAGGAAAGATAACCAAGAAACTGGCAATTTTGGTTACCTGTTGGAAAGGCAACAAAGGTGGCCAGGGGTGGGAGAGGAATTTATCAGTATACCTACTTCTATATTCTTTGAGAATAAATTCTAATAATTCTAATGGGCACTCAGATTTGAAAACCACTGCTCTAACGCAGCAATAATTACCCTGTCTGATCTTTTTTTTTGTTTTTTTCAGCAATCTGGAAGCAGAGTCCATTCTAGATTCTGCAAATTCACCTGATGGTTTCTTTTTTTTTTTTTTTTTTTAGATGAAGTCTCGCTCTGTCGCCCAGGCTGGAGTGCAATGGCACGATCTAAGCTCACTGCAACCTCTGACTCCTAGGTTCAAGGGATTCTCCTGTCTCAGCCTCCTGAGTAAGCTGGGATTATAGGCGTGCGCCACCACACCTGGCTAAGTTTTTTGTATTTTTGTAGAGATGGGGTTTCACCATGTTGGCCAGGCTGGTCTTGAACTCCAGACCTCAAGTGACCCACCCACCTTGGCCTCCCAAAGCGTTGGGATTACAGGAGTGAACCACTGTGCCCGGCCTCACTGATGGTTTCTTAGCAAACTTCAGTAGAATATTTAGAATGTGGCCCTGATCAACTTGAGTGCTGGTAGGAGATGCTACCTCGCTCAATCTATGAGCACCCAGCCCTGTGCCCTGGATGCTTGGCAGGTGGAGAGAAAGACAGTGTTATGTGGGCAAGCCTCCAACTCACCAGTTGCAGCAGAGCATCTGGCTCTCCGTCTGCTACTGTAGCCCTGTGAGTCAGTCAGACGTGTGGTCCCCAAGTCAGCTTCCCACCTAGCACCCTTGTTCTGCTACAGCTCCCCCACCTGTCCTCCTGCATTGCCTAGGATCCCACGCTCCACTTTCAATCTGCTCTGGGACGTTTGTCTTCTTTGCAGGGGACTAAGTATATGACTTAATGAATCCTAAAAGGAAAAAAAAGATGTCAGGAAAAAAAAGGCACACAAGAAATGTTGCAACATCTCATCCTTAGCAACTTTGTTTGGTTAGTACTGCATAACTCACAGCAGATTCCAAGGCACCTGCCTTGAACATTGCTACATGCTCTAGGCATTATCAGGAATGCAGCCAGGGCGCCTGCAAAGTTGTCTCCAGTTTCTGCCTAGGAGGACCATCATCCATATTGTCTGTGGTTTTGTGTCTGAGTTGGGCGACTGAGCCTGTGACTTCAGACCCCTTGTCTGCCTGATGGATACATTCTGTTTAAGACGTTGCCATCACAATTTCATGAATGTAACTAATGAAGATCTAGCCCTTCCATGCCTCCTGCTGAACTATGTCACCTATGATAATAACACCTCTACACATAGCATTTTATACAAAGCAAGTCAAACAGCAGTGATAGTGGCAAGTGATGTATTTGGCTTAAAGAAGCTTGTGTTACTGAAATTAACGCAGAAGTCTGGCCTCCGTCTGTGGGATTATTAAATATATATCCTATGGAATCAGAGTCATCTATTAGAAACAGTGATAGCCCTGGGTATAAATAAACATTTCTTTAGAGTTTGGCGTCAGTTTTTCAATGTCCATCCTCAAATCAGACAGTCTGTTTGAGGGGTCAGTTTTCCGGGTGCGTCTGCACCGAGAGGCTTGAGGCAGCAGCGACCCTGGGCTGCAGTTCGGTTGCCGGCGCTGGTGGCGGGCAGTCCAGGTTGGAGGGTGGAGATGGGCCAAGGTCACAGGTGCTGCAGGGCTTCCTGTCCTTGCTCTGTGTAACCGTCATCACGGTGGGTGTTTGCCCACTGTCCAAAGGACTCCTGGATGTGCACGTTTCTCTGCGTGTTGGCCAGGCGCTTCTTATCTCGGGAGAAGAAGCTAAACCTTTGGAAGGGAAAGCAAACACAGAAATGAGAACTGACCCTTTGCTGTGCACGTCACAGTTTTTGCAGTGCCGGAGACAAACAGCAGCAAACTCAGAAGAGAGCAAATCAATTCAAGGTGTGAAAGACACAGTCGGGGGTGCAGGTCAAAGTTATTCTAAGAAAGCAGCGGGGTATTCTGCGTGTCATTTGGACACGGTACCTTGGAGGTCACGCGGTATGGTCAAGGCATGCATGTTGATGTGATGTGTGAGGTGTCTTCCACCTTAGCCGCTACGGAGGATTTATCCCGTTACCAGTGGAAATCAAAAGCTACTGAAACAAATCATGGGTTTCTTTAATTACCGTAATGACGCAGAGAAAAGAAAACTTGAAAGCCATGTGGAATATAAGATGATTCTGTTGTAAACAGATGAGTATTTCTAATTTAAATAGTTCTGTATTTGTTTAATGTCAGGAAACTGTGGCCCAGATTTCATGGACATTACTGCTTAGGATGAGGCTAAAGGAGGTATTTAAGAAAATGAGACAATAAAAAATATATTATGGGCTGGGCGCAGTGGCCCATGCCTGTAATCCTAGCACTTTGGGAGGTCAAGGCAGGCGGATCACTTGAGGTCAGGAGTTTGAGACCAGCCTGGCCAACATGGTACAAAACCCTGTCTCTGCTAAAAATACAAAAATTATTCAGGCGTGGTAGCTCATGCCTGTAATCCTAGCTACTTGGGAGGCTGAGGCAGGAGAATCGCTTGAATCTCGGAGGCGGAGGTTCCAGTGAGACAAGATCACGCCACTGCACTCCAGCCTGGGCAACAGAACAAGACTCTGTCTAAAAAATATATATATATATATATATGTGTGTGTGTGTGTGTGTGTGTGTGTGTGTGTATATATATATGTAAAACATGGTATGCATGGTTCTCTGATACAAAATTTGGGAAACATCAATTTGCACTTTCAAAAATGGATTTAATGGTAAAAGCCTTTAGACTGTATCACTGTAACCAGCTACAAGCCACAGTGAGTCTGGCCTCAGACTTTAACTGAGGTAGGCCAATAGGTCTTTTTAAAAGAGCTGTGACTGTTGCATTTTGATCAGAGAGAGCCATCAGGAACTTTCAGATGCCTGAAAGATAAAGGCAGAAGTCACAAGCACACTTGAGTTTGTTACTGTAGAAAAAAGAAAGAAAAACAAAAGACAAAAAAGTCACAAGCAAAAACCTTGCAAGGTAGTCCATTTATTTTATTTTATTTTTTTTGAGATGGGGTTTCGCTCTCTTTGCCCAGGCTGGAGTGCAATGGTACGATCTCGGCTCACTGCCACCTCCGCCTCCCCGGTTCAAGCGATTCTCCTGCCTCAGCATCCTCAGTAGCTGGGATTACAAGCACCCGCCACCACACCTGGCTAAGTTTTTATATTTTTAGTAGAGATGGGGTTTCGCCATGCTGGCCAGGGTCGTCTCAAACTCCTGACCTCAGGTGATCCACTGCCTCGGCCTCCCAAAGTGCTGGGATTACAGGCGTGAGCCACTGTGCGTGGCCAAAGTAGTCCATTTAAAACAAGGTCTGGTTTGAGGTCATGTAAACGAACTAGGACCCTGGTCAGTGAACCTGAAATTGGCCTACCTTGAGGAATTCCCAAAAGCTCTTCCTAAAACTGTCCTTTGATACTACCAGGCTCTACTAAGATTCCTTCTGTTGTCACCAAGTTCTACTCTTTTTTTTTTTTTTTTTTGAGATAGAGTCTCGCTTTGTCGTCCAGGCTGCGGTGCAGTGGCTTGATCTCAGTTCACTGTAACCATTGCCTCCTGAGTTCAAGCAATTCTCCTGCCACAGCCTCCCAAGCAGCTGGGATTACAGGTGCACACCACCGCCCCAGCTAACTTTTTTGTATTTTTAGTAGAGATGAGTTTCACCATGTTGGTCAGGCTGGTGTCAAACTCCTGACCTCAAATGATCCACCTGCCTCGGCCTCCCAAAGTGCTCTGATTACAGGCATAAGCTGTTGAGCCCGGCCGTCACCAACGCCTGGGATTACAGGCGTTTGCCACTATGTGAATGATGGCTCTGAACTTGGTAAGAGATATCATGTAATAGTTTTGTTGTGTTTCCTGGGAGGCAAGAATAGGAACAAAGCTACTGTGAAATCAAAGCTTCGGATAAACTATTTTTGATTCCCTCTGTTTGCTGGTTGCTAATGTTGCAGCCTGTAGAGTTTAGTTTTTTTTTTTTTTTTTTTTTTTTGAGACGGAGTCTCGCTCTGTCACCCAGGCTGGAGTGCAGTGGCCGGATCTCTGCTCACTGCAAGCTCCGCCTCCTGGGTTTACGCCATTCTCCTGCCTCAGCCTCCCGAGTAGCTGGGACTACAGGCGCTCGCCACCTCGCCCGGCTAGTTTTTTGTACTTTTTAGTAGAGACGGGGTTTCACCGTGTTAGGCAGGATGGTCTCGATCTCCTGACCTTGTGATCCGCCCGTCTCGGCCTCCCAAAGTGCTAGGATTACAGGCTTGAGCCACCGCGCCCGGCCGTAGAGTTTAGTTTTAATCACATCTGGGTGAAAATGATTTCACTCTTCTGTGGTTACTGGATCCTACAATCACTTTCTACCAGAAATAAACTGATCTTTCATTGCAAAGCTATGGCAAGCCAAGTTTATCTGATGAAACTCTCCCTAGCAACTAAGATGCCTTTTCTCTATGACAGGTAAGTGTGCTGGTGAATGAAGGCACGATTCTCACACCGGGTTATTTGTGAGCTCTTTCCATAGGGTAATCCAGGCAATTAGCTGGCCAAAAATACAGCAGCAACACATCACGATTATGCTTCACCTCTCCCTGACTCAGGTAAGCAGGAAGGCCACTTAGCACTTCCAACAGACAGAATCAAAACACTGGTTCCCTCCTCTGCCTTTCTTTTTAAAACAAGATCAAATGGCTGACTTGAAGATGGCTTGGAAAACAAAGCAGTTTAGAAAGCTACAGGGTGAACATCAAAAACACAGGGTTAGTGTCACTCGGGGACCGCAGTGGGCGTTGATTACTGACCCGTCACTTAAAGGACCTTCTTTACTGGATCATGGGCAAGGTGGTTTTAGAACAGAAACAGAAGAGACAAAAAGAATTATCGGTGACAGAGCCGAGAATTCCGAGGCTTCGCTCGAGTAGACCGAGCACAGCCATGGCACAGCTGAAATCACACTCAACATCCACTTCAAATGGAGCACACAGGTGGTGGCCATGCAGCTTAAGTGGCCAGGGGAGACAGGTCAGCCCCAGCAGTAGCCGAAGCAGACATTCCAAGGGCATAGCTCAAACAAAACCCAAACACACACAGTGCCTACAAGGGAAACAAGTCGTCGGACAGGCTGCAGTGTGGGGTCATCTATTATCAGTCCAGCTGCTACCATGGGCATTATGGCTGTAAAGATCCTGGTTAGAGAGGTACAGATAGACACAGAGAAGATAAAAACAGGGGAGGCATGAAAAAGAAACACTCCACAGACACCAGTGGAAGGGTTTGATTAGGGTCTAAGATAGGGGTTGAATTGTGTCCCCTGTCTCTAAATCCACTTAAATTTTCTTTTTTTTTTTTTTTTTATGAGATGGAATCTCACTGCCTCATCCAGGCTGGAGTGTGGTGGCGCAATCTCAGCTCACTGCAACCTCCTCCTCCCGGGTTCAAGCGATTCTCCTGCCTTAGCCTCCCAAGTGGCTAGGGATTACAGGCGTTTGCCACCAGGCCCAGCTAATTTTTGTATTTTTAGTAGAGACAGGGTGTTACGATGTTGGCCAGGCTGGTCTTGAACTCCTGACCTCAGGTGATCTGCCTCAGTCTCCCAAAGTCTGGGATTACAGGTGTGAGCCATCGTACCTGGCTATTTCTAAAAAAAATTTTTTCGAGGCTGGGCGTGGTGGCTCACGCCTGTAATCCCAGCACTTTGGGAGGCTGAGGGGGGTGGATCACCTGAGGCTGGGAGTGCAAGACCAACCAGATCAACATGGAGAAACCCCGTCTCTTCTAAAAATACAAAATTAGCCGGGCATGGTGGCGCACGCCTGTAATCCCTGCTACTCAGGAGGCTGAGGCAGAAGAACTGCTTGAACCTGGGAGGTGGAAGTTGTGGTGAGCTGAGATCACACCATTGCACTCCAGCCTGGGCAACAAGAGCAAAACTCCATCTAAAAAAAAAAAAAAAAAGAAATAGAGTCCTTACAAATGTAACTAGTTAAGATGAGGTTATCCTGGAGTAGGGTGGGTTCTAATCCAATATGACTGGTATTCTTATAAAAGGGGGACATCTGGACAGAGATAGCACGTGAGGAAGGTGGAAGTGGATATTGAGGTGAGGCTTCTGCAGGCAGAGGACCGCCAATGACCGCCAGCAGCCACCAGAAACGGACAGAGGTGTGGGGCAGATTCTCCCTTACAGTCCGCAGAAGGAGCTGGCCCTGCTGACACCTTCATCACGGCCTTCTGGCCTCCGGAAGTGGGAGGCAATACCTGACTGTCGTTGAGCCCCCGAGTCTGCAGTACTTTGTTACAGCAGCTCTAGAAACTGATGCAGTATATGACAGCCAGCAAGGGACGACAGAGTGGCTTCCCAGGGCTAAAATGCAGGACTGTGTGTGGGGAACGAAGAAGGCAAAACACGCTTTGGGAGGTGGTGGTGATGCCCTGGCAAGGGGGCCTTTCAGTGTCCTCCTGAACTGCGATGAGCTGCAGGCACCATGACCCTAAGCGCCAGGCGAGAACCAGGAGAGACCGTGAGGCAGAGAGGGGCCAGGCAGGACAAGGGCTCAGGCACAGCCTGCAGAATCATCAGATATTCTGGTCCAAGCCCACAGTAAATAAATGCTCATCTGTTCCTCAGCTGGGCAGAGGAAATGAAGACGAAACTCCAACCATGCCACTAAAGCTTGTTTTGAAAAGCTATACTTTTTAAAAAAAAGTTGGTTGGGGCCGGGCACGGTGGCTCAAGCCTGTAATCCCAGCACTTTGGGAGGCCGGGAAGACTAGTGAACACGAGGTCAGGGAGATCCCGAGACCATCCCATAAGCTAACAGTGGGAACCCCGTCTCTACTAAAATACAAAAACCAGTGGTGGTGAAGCCTGTAGTCCCAGCTATTGGGAGGCTAGGACGGGAGAAATGCGTGAACCGGGAGGGCTTACAGTGAGCGAGATCCGCCACAGCACTCCAGCCTGGGGCGTGGGGGCTGAGACTCCATTTCAAAAAAAAGGTTGGTTGGATAAAGATAAAATAATTATCTCAAATGAAGTTTGGAGATGCTCTAGGTGTTTGGATCCTGGCAGTGTGCTTCACAGGGTTAGCTAGGAGTGGTGTCTTTCTTTTCTTTCTTTTTTTTTTTTTTTTTTGAGACAGAGTCTTGCTTTGTCACCCAGGCTGGAGTGCAGTGGCACAATCTCTGCTCACTGCAACCTCCACCTCCTGGGTTCAAGTGATTCTCCTGCCTCAGCCTCCCGAGTGGCTGGGACTACAGGTGTGTGCCACCCTGCTGGGCTAATTTTGTATTTTTTAGGAGGCGGGGGTTTCCCCTGTTGGCCAGGCTGGTCTTGAACTCCTGGCATCAAGTCATCCACCTGCCTTGGCCTCCCAAAGCGCTGGGGTGAGCCACCACGCCTGGCCAGGAGTTGGTGTCTTTGCAGAACCTCCTGGATGGTTTCTCAGGATGACATGGAGAAGATGAGATGCCTTCTGCTAAGTGAATGGGCCCCAGAGGCCAGGCTACTGGGCACAGTTAGCTTTCCAGGGGCTCCAAACCACACCATTTTGTAACCACCTTTGCCACGACACCCAAAGAGGGTGCCCACAAAGATACAGTCATTGTGTGGGAAGTGGCCTCAAATACGGGGGGACGTTTTGCCTTGACAGATGTTTACCACCGGGAATGCTGGACTTCGTTTAAGGCCCTGTCAGGGGGTGACCGATGCTTGGGGGCCTGGGACACCTGGAGTGTTCGGACGGAGTTACTCCATCTGTGTGTCTTTTTTTTTTTTTTTTTTTTTTTAGAGATAGGTCTCGCTTTGTTGCTCAGCTGGAGTGCAGTGGCGCAATCTGGGCTCACTGCAGCCTCGACCTCCTGGGCTCAAGTGATCTTCCTGCTTCAGCTTCCTTAGTAGCTGGGACTACAAGCGTGTGCCACTGCACTCAGCCAATTAAAAATTTTTTTTTTGTAGAGATAGGGTCTTGCTATGTTGCCCAGGCTCATCTCAAACTCCTGGCCTCAAGCGATCCCCCCACCTCGGCCTCCCAAAGTGTTGGGATTACAGGCATGAGCCACCGCGCCCAGCCCTGTCTGTGTCTTGCTGGACTCACTGAGTGGGCAGCCCCTTCCCTTACTATTCCAGGGGCTGCCCTGCAGAAGCCACCTCCTCTAGAGGTACAGCAATTTCCATAAAAAGATTGACTTGTTTTGGCCCGAAGTTTGTCTTGAATACCCTGTAGCTGGTTTTAACTCCCCACTCCCCACCAAATATTTCTGGAAGACTCAAACCAAATGAAGTTCTACCAGTGGCATTTCAGGCAGTGTAATGGGCGGCTGTGAAGAAGCTATTCCTGGGCTGGAGCGAGGGGGGTGGTGGGTGGGAGGACAGGGATAGAATGCACTGTCATTGCTACCCTTGGACACCTGGGTGGCCACCCACTCCAAAGCCAACCTTTCCGGTCCTCGAGGCCAGTTCTCATCCCTTGCTTCTCCGGCCCCCTCTACCCCCACCTGTCGTCTTATCTCCCAATCAGCCCCTGGCCCCTGCCCTGCAAAAGGCAGCTGTGTGTGCCTCGATGGGACCATGACTGAGAGACAGGGACCACACAAAGGGGGGCACTGGTGCCTGGTGTTCACTGGGGACGAGGCTGAAGTCACTCCAGCACTCCCTCGTGACCTTCCTGGGCAGTGCCAGCCTGGCCTCTCTGGCCAGCAGCTGCTCAATCACAAACTATTCTTAGAACATCTTCGGGGCACACTGTTTTGACTGGCAGCAGGAGTTTCTGGTTCCCTTGTCCGGTTCAGTCTAGAAATGTGAAGTCTGACGCCTGTGACTCATGGTGCACTGTGCAGACAAGGGGCCACCACCAGGGACTCGGGGAGGAGAGCGGGAAAACGGTGGGGGGTGGTGTGGGAGCAGAAAAGGCATGGGTTCAAATCTGAAGACAGCCTTCCCAACAGTTTGATCTAAATGAGGTCAGTGGGCTTCTCTGGGCCTCAGTTCCCTCATCTGAGAAATAGGGATAATTATCCCAGCTCTGGGTCCCCAACAGGATGGAAGATACCTTAGTTCAAGTGCTGTAAGCTGCTGAGGTCCCTGAACCCTCCTTGGCTGCTATGAATTGCTGCAGGAGGAGGGGTGGGATACGTAAGTTAACAGTGTGGAGCAGAGCTGAAGAGCCGCCCTGAGCGACCGCATGGCTCATACTCCCTGGAGGAAGGGCGGAAGAGACCCGGCAGACCAGGTGGGTGCAGGAGGAATGAAGGATGGGAGGATGCTCAGAACTGCCTCGGAAACTGTCATTCCCTGCCCCAGCCCAGGGAAGATCTGTCCCTGCCCAGGCTCCTCCCAGCCTCTGGGCTCACAGGCCACACTGGTATAGCTTCCAGCCAGCAGTAGAGGTGGACAAAGGCGACCAGTGTCTGGCCTCCACTGGTCAAAAGCCCTTTGTGCCAGATGGCTCTCCCAGTTATCCCCCAGCAAGTGGGGCTGCCACGGGACTGGTCACCCGCACCCTGTGGCTGGGAGGTTCTGGTCTCATTCTCTTGTCTTTCTCTCGGGCTCCCTGATCCCAGCTGCTGTCCATGCCAGGCTCAGAGCCCCACATTTTCCTGAGCAAGCAGAAGCCAACCTAAGTGGGGAAGAGTTCTGAAAACAGGGCCCCAGGGTCCTTTCTGGAACAATCCGGAAAAGAAGGACAGACACCACAGCCTATTCAGTTGTGGGCAGAAGAACTAGTGGAAAGATTCGCTGGCTAATTCTGATGACTTTCCTCTGGATTTCACCCAATACAAAATTTGCAAAGCCAATTGAATTGTCTGTTTAGAGAAAGAGGCCCAGAGTAGAAAATTACAGTTAGAAAAACTCGGCTCTGGAAGGAATTTTTAGAATTACATCTGACCGTGGGTGCTGGAGGCTCTGAATCCTGCACATTGGAAGTCAAAGTGAAGGTGCTAGAAAGGCTGAGTCTTTTTTTTTTTTTTTTGAGATGGGGTCTCGCTCTGTTGTCCAGGCTCGAATGCAGTGGTGTGATCTCGGCTCACTGCAACCTCCCCCTCTGGAGTTCAAGCAATTTTCCTGCCTCAGTCTCCTGAGTAGCTGGGATTACAGGCACCCGCCACCACACCTGGCTAATTTTTTTGTACTTTTAGTAGAGATGGGGGTTTCACCATGTTGGCCACACTGGTCTCAGACTCCTGACCTTGTGATCCACCTGCCTCAGCCTCCCACAGTGCTGGGATTACAGGTGTGAGCCACCGGGCCTGACCTGAAAGGCTAATTCTTAATGACCTGGGAACAAATGGCTGGAGGATGCAGAACAGAAGTGTCTTGGTCTCCCCTCCCTCAGCCCATGCAGAGACTATCTGGGCTCATGAAGCTTCTTGCAGTTTCTCCAGGCCTGAAACTCAAAGTTGTAGCTATCAAAGCCCACAAGATAGATTCTGCTCTTTCTCACATAGGAGTGGGGCTGGCAAGTGAGTCAGAGTTTAAGCAAAGCCAGTCCCATTTCCTAACAAGCACTGGGTGAGAAACTTTTCCTGGCACTAAGTACCGCACAGAATCAAGACTGAAGGGGCTTCCTCCTCCCAAGGTGAGGCTACCTCCGCCCAAGGAGTGTCTATCTAGCACTCTGATCTTACTTGGGGACCTGTCCCTTCCCCTACTTTCAGGCCACATGAACTGGATGGAGGAAAAGTGCTCTGAGCCTCAGGGGTGAGAAGGAGTCACAGACCTGGACAATCAACGTGCTGTCCTGTGATTGGGTTAGGGACAGTCATGTGACCCAGCTGGAGCCAATGGGACTCATTTCTGTGACTGATGGAACTCTTGGAAGCAGACAATCTGCACTGAAGTTTCAGACGGAAGAAAATGAAGCCTGGCTGGGTGCGGTGGCTCGTTCCTGTAATCCCAGCACTCAGGGAGGCCGAGGCGGGTGGATCACCTGAGGTCAGGAGTTCGAGAGACCAGCCTGGCCAACATGCAGAAACCTCGTCTCTACTAAAATTACAAAAATTAGCCGGATGTAGAGGCAGATGCCTGTAATCCCAGCTACTTGGGAGGCCGAGGCAGAAGAGAACTGCTTGAACCCGGGAGACAGAGGCTGCAGTGAGCTGAGATTGTGCCACTGCACTCCAGCCTCAGCAATGGAGTGAGACTCCGTCTCAAAAAAAAAAAAAAAAAAAAAAAAAGAAACTTGAGCCAAGGGCTGCCATGCTGCCATGCTCAGGCTGGAAAGGACACCCAAGAATGGTGCCCACAGAGGAAAACCAAGTCAGGGGTGGAGGAAACAAGGCCTGGATCCAGCTGAGCCCCAGCCTCGGCCTCCCAAATTGCTGAGATTACAGGCGTGAGCCACCGAGCCTGGCCCCAAATTTGTTTTGTTTTCTGTTTTTGAGACGGAGTCTCGCTCTGTCGCTCAGGCTGGAGTGCAATGCCACAATCTCAGCTCACTGCAACCTCCGCCTCCCGGGTTCAAGCAATTTTCCTGCCTCAGCCTCCTGAGTAGCTGGGACTACAGGCACGCACCACCATGCCCAACCACGCCCAGCTAATTTTTGTAGTTTTAGTAGAAATGGGGTTTCACCATGTTGGTCAGGTTGGTCTTGAACTCCTGACTTCGTGATCCACCCACCTAGGCCTCCCAAAGTACTGGGATTACAGGCGTGAGCCACTGCGCCTGGCCTCTAAATTCGTTTTCTTAGGTTACTTTGAGTTGAGTTTCAATTGCAAATGGAAGGTTACTACTGAATCCATAAGCTAAATTGTGTTGAGATCTAGAGGAAGCTTTTCTGGCGCCATGCTTGTTCCCTAGGAAATGTTTATCTCTAACCAGAACTGCGGCCACACTCCCTCCCCAACGCATCAGGGACCTGGGGCCAAACTCCTAAGCAGCCTGAATGAAGCTGGAAGGGAGTCATGCACCAGCCTGTACTCTCTAGGAATATTGGGCCAATTTAAAATTTTTTTGTAGAGACAGGGTCTCACTATGTGGCCCAGGTTGGTCTCAAACTCCTGGCCTCAAGTGATCCTCCTGCCTTGGCCTCTCAGAGTGCTGGGATTACAGATGTGAGCTGCCATGCCCAAGGGCAAGGCATCATTTTCTTTCTTTCTTTTTTATCACTCTCTCTTTTCTTATCCTTTTTTTTTTTTTTTGTGACAGGGTTTCACTCTGTCACCCTAGTTGGAGTGCAGTAGTACAATCTTGGCTCACTGAAGCCTCGACCTCCTGGGATCAAGCAATCCTCCCACTTCAGTCTCCTGAGTAGCTGCGACCACAAGTGCATGCCACCACACCCAGCTAATTTTTGTACTTCTTGTAGAGAGGTGGTTTCACCGTGTTGACCAGGTTGGTCTTGAACTCCTGAACTCAAGTGATCCTCCCACCTCTGCCTCCCAAAGTGCTGAGATTACAGGTGTGAGCCACTGCACCCAGCCCCAAGGGCACCAATTTCTGAGAGGAGAGGGCCCAGCAGTGACAAACCTGCATGGTTCTGCATTGTCAACTCACAGGGCAAGAACTAACCAAAAATTTCCAAACATAACTGGATTTTAAAGGTTGGGGCATATGGGTAACACTCCGCTGCCTCTCCCTACACAATCCATCTGGCTTTCCAACCCACACGCCCTGTTTTCACAAAGTTTCTTCTGGGTTTTGGAGGAAAGAACTGAAGCCTCTTCTGTACTAAGCCTTGGATAGAAGAACTGGAAGGCAGGCCCAGAGCCTGGAAGACCCTCTCAGGGGAGAGAAGGCAGCTCCAACACCGCGGGCACAAGGCTGTCTTGCAAAGAGCTCACAGCGTGGGCTCTGGGGCCAGGCTACCTGGGTTTGAGCCCTGGCTCTGCCTCTTCTTAGCTGAATGACCCTAGGCCGGCGCCTCCATTTCCTTAACTATAAAATGGGAATGATGATGCCTCCACCCCACAACAGCATGCGGAGAGCTCAGGGAGATATTCTGTGGGAACAGGACCCAGCGCGTGTTAGCTTCTTAGCAGATACTAACGAGACCAGAGGTGTTAACCCTGTATCTGAAGAGCTTTGGGGGTCCATGAACCTCCTGAAATTGACACAAATTTTACAGATTTCTCTGGGGGAAATTTCAGGAGGTTTTATCAGAACCTCAAAGGAATCAGTTGATGCCAAGAACCACTGAAGTAGCTTAAAGTCTAGTTGAGGGCAGGGACGAGGTCACTCTCTTTTGGGGGGTTCTCCTGAAGGCCTGACTCTGCATGCATTATGCAGTAACCCATGCTTATTGGACAGAGGGCTACATAGATGAGTCATCAGAGAACTGCGTAGACTGGGTGGACCCAGGGCCACTCGACATCTCAAGAGCTGAGGTCTCAAGCTTAAGATGCACAAACCACCCTCTACCTCCCTACCCTTATTTCCTGTCCTCAAAGGCCCAGAGATGCACCCCACCCCCCGAAACACACTCAAGCAAGCTCCTGAGTATCAGCCACTGGCCCAAGCCTCTCTCCTCTCACCTCCCGCCCTCCCCAAACCTCTCTGCCCAGAGACCCCCAGGAGGAACTCAGCATTCGGGAAGGGAGATGAACTCAAAGTCGGAGGCCAGGCCAGACGTCTCAGCAGGATGTGGTTAGTGACAAGCCTGGCCCTGGGAGCAGGTGCCAAGGAGGAAAAGTCAAAGGACACTTGAACCGCCAGGTCAGCCGAGCGCAGAAGCCAGCAGCGCATCACTTACAGTCGCTTGATGCCCGACTCCGGCTGGGGGGACGTCCTCGGGTGGGCGATGGGTGGGGGTTGGGGTATTCGATTTTCCTCTTCCATTTCTTCACTGGAAGGAGATGAGAGGCATGAGATAAAAGAGTCAAAAGTTCCTTGAGAACTGGAACATTCCAAAAGAGAACTGGAACATTCCAAAAGAGAACTGTCTGATGGTCTGAGAGGGTGCACGTTTTTTAGGGGACCCGCATCTGTATTTCCAGTTTATTCTGAAGAGTCCAGCCAAATAGAACCACTCCCCGTTTCCTGTCTTTACACAGGCTTCCCTGTCTCTACACCTCTGTGGTTTCTTCTACCCAGAATATACCCGTCACCCCTCAACATCTCCCGTATCTAAATACTACCCTATCCCTCCAGGAAGGCCCAGTTCAAATGCTGCCTCCTCCAGGAGGCCTTCCGATTTCCACCCCATCTACAAACCAGATCTCTCCCACTCTCCCATCTTTTTTTTTTTTGAGACAGGGTCTCATTCTGTTGCCCAGGCTGGAGTGCAGTGGTACAAACATAGCTCACTGCAGCTTTGACCCTGGACTGAAATGATCCTCCTGCTTCAGCCTCCCAAGTGGCTGGGACTATAGGGTGAGCCACCACACCTGGCTAATTTTTCAAAATTTTTGCGTACAGATGGGGGTCCCACTATGTTGCCCAGGCTGGTTTTGAGCTCCTGGGTTCAAGTGATCCACCTGCCTCGGCCTTGCAAAGTGCTGGGATGACAGGCGTGAGCCACCACACCCAGCCTCTCCCATCTTTGAACATCCAGTGTACAGTCAGTAAACCTTTCAATAAAAATGTGTGGTATTATATTTTTTATGCCTCTCTGATCTTCCCCACTGGCGCAGGGACCACCTCTGGTGCATGAGTCCTTCCTTCCAGCTTTCTATTCAACAGATATTTGTTGTGCACCTACTATGTGCCAAGCTCCATTCTAAGTACTGGGAACTCAGCCATGGACAAAATAAATAAGACTTCTGGTCTCATGTTGCTTGTGGTCTCATGTGGAAACCAACAATAAAGCAAGCATGAGAGTGAACAGGATAATGTAGGAGGTGAAAAGGGTCACAAAGACAGTCACACCGGGGCCGGGTTTCATTCATTCATTCATCTAAAAAAGAGATGAGGTCTCGCTTTGTTGCCCAGGCTCGTCTCGAATACCTGGGCTCAAGCAATCTTTCCGCCTCGGCCTCTCAAAATACTGGAATTAAAGGTGTGAGCCCCGGTGCCTGGCCTGGGCCCAAGAGTTTCAGAAAGGGGTCGTGAGCTTGTATGTAAGTTCTTTAGGCCAGAGAGGGTACCCAAAAAAGACACTGATGAGATGCTTATCTTCCAGGGGGTAAGAAGGTAACTGTACAGAAACTCTGGCTAACCTCAGTCAGGAGCCAGCTTGGGCCGTCCAGCCCCAGGGACACTTGCCTCTTGTAGTAAGCCAGCTCCTCCTGCAGCAAGAACAGCTTGGACTTGAGCTCGTTCCTCTCGTGCAGCACATCCCGCAGCTCCTGCAGGGTGAACCGGGGGCGGTTGGGGTCCTTGAGCTCCATAGCCACCTTCTCTGCGTCGGAGATGCTCTCCTCTCCAACCGGCTCTGTCTGGAGGAGGCAGAGATGCTGCTAATGAATTCTTGGCAGCCACTGCCAGCACCCACTCTCTATCCTGAAGGAGCCCGAATTCTCCCCCTCCCCGGGCGCCAGCAGCCTGCGGAGGGTGCTATTTTCAGCACTCGCGGGCGGCCCCTGCTCACGTTCTGTACAGTTTCCCTCTGGAGGCGGAAACCAGCGGCCACCTGTTCATTGTTCGCCTTCCCAATAGCCGAACCCACGGACCCCGCACCTCCCCACTTGACTTGGGGTTTCATTACAAACATGACAAGGCATCCAGGGAGGAGCTGTCACACCTCCCCTGCCCCCACCCTCGTCCATCTGCTGCTTCCCCTTCCAGGCCTCCTTTCATTTCCTTACTAAGACCATTGCTAATTTGGCCAGAGTGGCTGGAATCTCAGCCCACACACAATTCTCCATTCCTTTTTCATTTGACAGTAAGTCATATCCAGTTTCCCTGTTGTTACGGGCCTTCTGGTTAAGTCCTTTCCTCCCCAGTGGCTTTGGGTATCTGGAGTTCAGTGGAAGCCCGACGGGGGTGCACACTCGGTCATTTCTCTGTGACGCGGGTGACAGGCAGATCCCAGCATCATGCCAAGTCACCTGCCCCAGGTCACACCCACACCCACCCTCTCACCACCTTGCACAGCAAGGGAGCCTTTTTAAAAAAACGTGGTAAAATATACATAATCTACAATTTACCATTTGAACCTTTTAAAGTGAACAATTTGGAGGTGGCATTTAGTATACTCGCATGTCACACAACCACCACCTCTGTCCAGTTCTAGGACATTTTCTTCACACCAAAAGGAAAACCAGTACTTATTATTATTTTATTTTATTTTTTTCTGAAATGGAGTTTCACTCTGTCACCCAGGCTGGAGTGCAGTGGCATGATCTCAGCTCACTGCAACCTCCACCTCTTGGGTTCAAGCGATTCTTGTGCCTCAGCCTCCCAAGTAGCTGGGATTACAGGTGTGCACGCCGCACCAGGCAAATTTTTTTTTTTTGAGGTGGAATCTCACTCTGTCACCCAGGCTGGAGTGCAGAGGCACGATCTCAGCTCGGCAAACTCCACCTCCCAGGTTCAAGCCATCCTCCTACCTCAGCCTCCCAAGTAGCTGGGTTTACAGGTGCCTGCCATTATGCCTGGCTAATTTTTGTATTTTTGGTAGAGACAGGGTTTCACCATGTTAGCCAGACTAGTCTTGAACTCCTGACCTTAAGTGATCCACCCGCCTTGGCCTCCCAAAGTGCTGGGATTACATGCATGAGCCACCGCACCCGGCTGAAAACCTGTACTTATGAAGCAGTCACTCTCTACGTCCCTATCCTGAGCCCGTGGCAAATGCCAGTGTACTTTCTATGGACTGCCTACCGTGGACATTTCCCAGAAACAGAATCATACACTAAGTGGCCTTTTGTGCCTGGTTCCTTTCACTTAGCGTGGTGTTTCCAAGGTTCATTCATGTTGCAGCACACACCAGCACTTCACTCTTTTTTTTTTTTTTCTGTGAAATGGCATCTCACTCTGTCACCCAGGCTGGAGTGCAATGGCACGATCTCAGCTCACTCCAACCTGTGCCTCCTAGGTTCAAGCGATTCTTCCGCCTCAGCCTCCTGAGTAGCTGGGATTACAAGCACCTGCCACCATGCCTGGGCTAATTTTTGTATTTTTGTAGAGACAAGGTTTCACCATGTTGGTCAGGCTAGTCTTGAACTCCCAACCTCAGGGGATCCACGCGCCTCAGCCTCCCAAAGTGCTGGGATTACAGGGGTGAGCCACCGCACTGGCTCACTTCACTCCTTTTTTTTTTTTTTTTTGAGACAGAGTCTCGCTCTGTTCCACAGGCTGGATGGAGTACAGTGGCACGATCTTGGCTCACTGCAAGATCCGCCTCCCGAGTAGCTGGGACTACAGGCGCCCGCCACGACGCCCAGCTAATTTTTTGTATTTTTAGTAGAGACGGGGTTTCACCGTGTTAGCCAGAATGGTCTCAATCTCCTGACCTCGTGATTCGCCCGCCTCAGCCTCCCAAAGTCTGGGATTACAGGCGTGAGCCACCGCACCGGCTCACTTCACTCCTTTTGATGGCTGAACCACATTCCACTGTACAGACGTGCCACAGTGTGTTTATCCGTTCTGCAGCTGATGGACATCTGGGCGGTTTCCACTCTTTGGCTAATGTGAAGAGCAATGCTCAGAACTGTATCAGTGTGGACACTTCTTTTGAGTTCTTCTGGGTGTTTACCTGGGAGTGGGACTGCTGGGGCATAGGCTAAGTCTGTGTGTAACTGGCTGAGGAACTGTCAAACCGTTTCCCACAGCAGCTGCTCTATTTTACAGCAATGCACAAGGGTTCCAATTTCTCTACCTTCTTGCCAACAGTTATTTTCCTTTTTTTTTTTTTTTTTTTAATCACAAGGAAGCTTTTGCAAGTCAGCCAGTCAATCTACAGGTGGCCCACACTCTCAAGGTAATGGAGCGTCCCCAACACTCCTGAGCCACCAATGTCCCGTGACCAACCAGGAGTGGACAGAGGTCAGGACAGCAGTGAAAAAGCTCCAGAATGGGGAAAGGGAGAGGGAAATAGACGTCCCTCCCCACCTCAAGAAAAACTCCATAGGCCTAGCACCACGGCTCACACTTGTTAATTCTAGCACTTTGGGAGGCTGAGGCAGGAGGATCACTAGAGCCCAGGAGTTTCAGACCAGCCTGGGCAGCATAGCAAGACCTCATGTCTACAAAAAAGAAAAGAAAGAAAATTAGCTGGGCATGGTGGCTTGCCCCTGTAGTCCCAGTTACATAGGAGGCTGAGGCATGAGGATCGCCTGAGCCCAGGAAGTGGAGGCTGCAGTGAGACGAGATTGTGCCACTGCACTTAAGGCAGTGTCTCCAACGAAGTGAGACCCTGTCTCAAAAAAACAAAACAAAACAAACAAAAAAACCCATAGCAGCACAGGGAGAAGGGGACTAACTCCAGCCTGGATGTGCCCTGGACAGGAGGCTGAGGGATTCCAGAAGGCAGAGCCAAGAAGCTTCACACCCTGGGGGAGGCTGGAACCGGCTGTTCTGGGAAAGGACGCGTGAAAGGAGACACCACCCACTGCTGGGGCACTTCAGGTGACAGCAGAGCCACGCAGCAGGCCCAGGTTGGGGGAGCAGGCTGACGCTGCCCAGCCTTGGGGTCGGAGTCAGCACGGGGCAGCAGAAGAGGGGCCTCCATGCAGCGGGAAGCTGAAATCTGGCCCGCGCCGCCATTGCAAGCTGTGGGCAGCTGAGGGGCCTCTTCCCACCCAAGAACAAGGGGAGGAAATGTTGGAGGATTTAATTTCCAAAGAAAGTATTCTAGGCGTCTGCTGATACCACAATTTAGGCGGGCTGTGTCCTCAGAGGACATCTTCAACGTCCGATCTCCTCTGCAGCGCCTCCAGGGATGCTCTGGAACCACCTGGCAGCCATACACTCCATGTCTCCACCCAAGACCACATAGAGCAGGCGACGGATATGCGGCCGGCATTCAACCGCACCAGTTCTCCTCTTTCCCTGGCCCAGCTTTACCAAAGAGCAACCCTGGACATCTAGTTAGCCAACATTTACTGAGCGCTAACTTTGTGCCTTGCCAGCCACAAAGCTCAGCCCTGGGAACAGAGTCAGACAGATGGGGCCAAACTGAAGAAATACATAAATAGAAACTTATGGCCAGGTGCGGTGGCTCAACACCTGCAATCCCAGGACTTTGGGAGGCTGAGGCGGGCGGATCACCTGAAGTCAGGAGTTCGAGACCGGCCTGGACAACATGGTGAAACACTGTCCCAACTGAAAATACAAAAATTAGCTGGGCAGCCGGGCGCGGTGACTCACGCCTGTAATCTCAGCACTTTGGGAGGCCGAGGCAGGCAGATCATGAGGTGAGGAGTTCAAGACCAGCCTGGCCAATATGGTGAAACCCCATCTTTACTAAATAAATACAAAAATTAGCCGAGCGTGGTGGTGCAAGCCTGTAGTCCCAGCTACTCTGGAGGTTGACGCAGGAGAATCACTTGAACCTGGGAGGCTGAAGTTGCAGTGAGCCAAGATCGCGCCACTGCACTCCAGTGTGGGTGACAGAGTGAGACTTTGTCTCAAAAAAAAAAAAAAAAAAAGAGCCAGGCATGCTGGTGGGCATCTGTAATGCCAGCTACTTGGGAGGCTGAGGCAGCAGAATCGCTTGAACCCAGGAGGTAGAGGTTGCAGTGAGCCAAGGTCATGCCATTGCACTCCAGCCTGGGCGACAAGAGCAAAACTGTCTCAAGAAAAAAAAAAAGAAGAAAGAAAGAAACAAACAAACTTACAAAGTGGCCTAATAAAAGAGGTGCACCACCAGGCGTGGTGGCTCATGCCTGTAATCCCAGCACTTTGGGAAGCTGAGGTGGGTGAATCACAAAGTCAGGAGATTGAGACCAGTCTGCCCAACATGGTGAAACCACGTTTCTACTAAAAAATACAAAAATTAGTCAGGCGTGGTGGTGGGCACCTGTAATCCCAGCTACTCGGGAGGCTGAGTCAGGAGAATTGCTTGAACCCAGGAGACGGAGGTTGCAGTGAGCTGACATGGTGCCATTGCACTCCAGCCTGGGCGACAGAGTTAGACTCTGTCTCAAAAAAAAAAAAGAAAAACAAAAAAAAAGGTGCACAGACACCAAATCTAACTGAAGAGGATCAGGGAAGATGTTAGTCGGATGTGGTCTCTATGCATGGAGTCTTGAAGAATGTGTAGGAGTTCACCAGGAACTCTAGGCATTAGTGGTATAGACCAGAGGTTGCAAACTAAGTCCTTAGAACATCCCAGTGCTGCTGGCCCACATTTTGTTTGGCCCTCAGAGTGTTCTAAAACTCTGTTGAATTAGCTGCCAGCTCTTTCAGATCAGATTTCATCTTGAAGTTTGTGTTTTGGGCTTCCTGTGGAAAGTGCACTGGAAGATCGGGCCCCACTGGCAACGGACAGGCTGTTTCTGAGCAGCAGCTGCTCCCTTTTCCATCCCCTTTCTCCTTCTCCTGCCTGGACCCCACAGGCAGCAGTGGTCCCCGCTGTGGACCTGAACCCTAAGTTTCCTCCAGCCCCTTCCTCCCTAGACAGCTTGGATCCTGCCTTTCATAGCAGGCCAGGGCCTTGCCTCTCCTGTGTCTCTGGGAGGGACCATCTGACAGCCATCCCCACACCCTGGGGAAAGAGCAAAGCCCTTCAAGGGAACTCCCAAACCCTCACCTCTTGAGAGGCCTCTGGGCAAAGCCACCCGCCCCTCTGTCTGGGCTTTCATCTCCCCATCTAGCCCTTGATAGCCCAGAAATATTTCCAAGGGCCCTTCCCACCCAGGTACTCGGGGATTTCTGTGAACACACACTTTCAAAGCCACAGGAATTTCCTGCTCACTCCTATTAGATTTTCCTTAGAAAACCTACTAGGGCTTCCTTAGAACCTGAGTTCTTTTTTTCTGGAGAAGGGACAGTTCATTTCTGGGGAGGAATGGCCTGATTCTTTTAGAGTTTGGGGAAATCCCAGCAAGGTATGCAAAGTCCTTGCTCTCTTTTTTCTTATTTATTTTATTTTTATTTCATTAGAGATGGGGTCTCACTTTGTTGCCCAGGCTGGTTTCGGACTCCTGGGCTCAAGCAATCCTCCTGGCTCAGCCTCCTGAAGTGCTGGGATTATAGGCGTGAGCCATTGTGTCTGGCCCCAAAGTCCTGACTCTGTTTTTTTGTTTTTTGGTTTTTTTTGAGATGGAGTTTCGCTCGTTGTCCAGGCTGGAGTGCAGTGGCGCGATCTCAGCTCACCGCAACCTCTGCCTCCCAGTTCAAGCGATTCTCCTGCCTCAGTCTCCCAAGTAGCTGGGATGACAGGCATGCGCCACCATGCCTGGCTAATTTTGTATTTTTAGTAGAGACGGGGTTTCGCCATGTTGGCCAGGCTGGTCTCGAACTCCTGACCTCAGGTGATCCACCCGCTAAGTTCTCCCAAAGTGCTGGGATTACAGGCGTGAGCCACCGTGCCCGGCCTGACTTCTAATACTATCACCTGAAAGCGCAGGCAGAAGGACAGCCCTGGGCTCCAGCTTCTCCAGAGGCCACCAGGCAGTGACCGCAGTGCCGCGGGCAGCCCAGGACTATCCGGTTCAGACCGAGAGAGACCAAGGAGGCTCTTTCCAAGATGGCAATCGAGCCCCATCGGCCCTGGTCCTCCTAGGCTTACTCCATGAGGCACCGGGAGTCGGCTCGAGTTAGCTAAGATAAGCCGGGGCCTGTTCTGTGGGGTGTCTGCTGATCCCTGGAGGCACTTTGGGCACACCTTCAGGGCGATACCCTGAGGCCTCAGCTGCTTCCCAGGAAGGCCCAAGAGACCAATTAACAAGCCATAGGACTGCCCAGAGGCCTTAGGGAGGCAGCATCCTGGGCCAGGGCCTCCATCCCGAGGCCTTGGGAATGCTCCTCGCTGCCTGCGTGCCTCAAAGCACCCTGCCCTCCCACGGCAGCCCCTTCACGGTACTTCTGAGCAGCCCCTGGCCCAGCAATGGGGAACGACTGTGCTCTGGTCACACTTGGCACCTCCAGGCCTAGCATAAATTCAATACATAAATTCTGCCTGCCTTTCAGCCAGCATACGCCTGTCTGCTTTCCCAATGCAGGCAGCCCGCACTTTACAAAACAAACACAAAACCTGTTACGAAATCAAAACAGGTTTTCACCAGGCACGGTGGCTCACGCCTGTAATCCCAGCACATTGAGAAGCTGAAGTGGGCGGATCGTTAGAGGTCAGGAGTTCGAGACCAGCCCGGGCAACATGGTAAAACCCTGTATCTACTAAAAATACACAAAAATGAGCTGGGTGTGGTGGCACACACCTGTAATCCCAGCTACTCGGGAGGCTGAGGCACAAGAATTGCTTGAACCCAGGAGGCAGAGGTTGCGGTGAGCCGAGATCACGCCATTGCACTCCAGCCTGGGTGATGGAGTGAGACCCTGTCTTAAAAAAAAAAAAAAAAGAAAAAAATTGATGGCTGGGCACAGTGGCTCATGCCTATAGTCCCAATACTTTGGGAGGCCGAGGCAGGCAGATCATTTGGGGTCAGCGGTTCAAGAGCAGCCTGGGCAACATGGGGAAACCCTGTCTCTATTAAAAATACAAAACAGCCTGTCATGGTGGTGGGTGCCTATAGTACCAGCTATTCGGGAGGCTGAGGAAGGAGAATGGCTTGAACCCGGGAGGTGGAGGCTGCAGTGAGCCGAGATTGTGCCACTGTACTCCAGCCTGGGTGATAGAGTGAGCCCCTGTCTCCAAAAAATATATATATATATATATATAGTCTGTGAAAGGCAGGAAACCTTGAGTTGAAATATGAGGACCTCGATTAATGAGAAAACATGCTAAGTGAAAGAAGCCAGGCAGGACCACATGTTGTAGGATCCCACTGATGCCATGTCCTGAACAGGTGAATACACAGAGGGAAACAGCCTGATGGTGGCCAGGGGCTGGGGGAGGGGAGGAGGCCGCTACCGCAGGAGCAGGGGTTTCTGATGGGGGTGAAGGGAATGTTCTGGACAGTGGTGATGAGCACACAAGAGCTAAAGTGCGTGGCATATGAATTATATCTCAATAAGGAAGTTATAAAAATAGAAAGAGCCTTGTCTCCTGGTGATCACACGGCAATGACAGTGACACAGCTCAGAAAGAATTGCGTGGCAATGATGAGAGAGATTCCTTTCTAGCTCTGTAACCCTCTATAGCTCTCACGTCCTCCAAATCCTGCCCTGGGACAAACCCCTGACCCCAGCCACGTGCTGCACGTTCTCCAGCCTGGCTCACTGTTCCCCCTGCCCGGAATGGCCTGTCCACAGTCCACCCTGGGACACGCTACCCAGCCACAGGATCCGGCCTGATGCCTTCGAGGTCTGTCCTGACCTGGCCTCTTTTTTTTTTTTGAGATGAAGTCTTTCTCTGTCGTCCAGGCTGAAGTGCAGTGGCTTGATCTTGGCTCAATGCAACCTCCACCTCCTGGGTTCAAGCGATTCTCCTGCCTCTGCCTCCCCGAGTAGCTGGGATTACAGGCACCCACCACCATGCCCGGATTTTTTTGTATATTTAGTAGAGACAGGGGTTTCATCATGTTGCTCAGGCTGGTCTTGAACTCCTGACCTCAGGTGATCCAACTGCCTCGGCCTTCCCAAGTGCTGGGATTACAGGTGTGAGCCACTGCGCCCAGCCCTGTCTCTGCCTCTTGACTTCGCCAAGCCCTCCCCTGATCTTATAGTCCTCTCTCCCAGCTGCGCGAAACAGCGAACCTATGAGTCAAGCTCATTCCCCTCCTTTGTCAGATGGTGAAACTGACCACCAAAGAGATGGACAGGCCCAGGTCACACAGCAGCAAGTGGTGAAGCCACTCACTGCAACCTGCAGCTCCCTGTGCGACTGACAAGCATCCTGAACTCACACAGCTGCAATGGATGGATGTGAACCCAGCAAAGCTGCCCCGAGCCTGCGAAAGCGCACTGCAAAGCAGCCCTGTGGGTTCACATTACCGCAGCCTGATTTTACTCCCTCATTTCTCCCCTGCCCCATTGGCTGCCAGACAGGGAAGCTGAAACTGACAGGCAGTCAGGCCAAGGTGTGAAACGTCCCTTGTTGCTAAAGAGTCCTGGAACAGGGCTGGGAGTCCTGATGTTCTTGAGACCTGGGTTTGGCCCGGGGCCTGCCTGGCCAGGAGACTGGCCTGAGCTCTTGTGGGGCCTGAAGGTTGGAAGGGGCACACTAGGAGCAGGGGGCAGGGCAGAGGTGGGGACCGCCCCACGCTGGGCCTGGAGGTTATGTCTTTGGCACCGGCCTCCTTCCCACTGCCACAGATTGAGTTCAGCCCTCACCTTCTCACCTGGGTTACTGCAAAGGGCTCCTGACAACCATCCACAAGCTCCTTCTCTGTCCTCCAGTGTAACAGCTGAGTGTGTCGCCAGCCTGCTGAACCCCTGCGAAGGACCCGCACCCCCGCTGCTCAGAGCTCTGTGTGGTCCCTGGGTGCCGACTCCCCAGCACTGCAGACCACAGCTGTTGTCTCTACCTGGCCTTTATCCTTCCCTCAGGTCTTTGTGCTAAGTCACCGCCATTTTCTTCTGGAGAAAGACTTCCCTCCCACATTTAGTCCATGTGGCTTGGGTCGCAGCCATGTGACTCAGGAATAAACATGCATATTCTAGGTCTCTGGCCACAACAGTTGCTTCAGTGATGGGCCAATGAGGATTCCCTGAGGCTTTTGCTGGGACTCCAGGGAAAGAGGCCATTTCTTTTGACTGGGTTACATATGTTGCTATGCTGGTCAAATACTAGTGGCGACTGTATGGCAAAGAGCCTGGCTGAGAATGACAACAGCACAGAGGAAAGCAGGGCCTGAGAAGGTCAGAGCCACATTCCCAAGAGCAGCTCGTGAGCACCTGGAGCCAGCCGTACCTGAAGCCAAATTCACTCAACCAGGTTTTAGCCACGAAATAATAAATTCTTTTTTCCCCCTCTCTTAAACCTTTTCTTTAAAAAAAAAAAAAAAAGGAGTCTCATTTGTTGCCCAGGGCTGGAGTGCAGGGAGCTTATCTCAGCTCACTGCAACCCGGGCCTCCTGTTCACGCATTCTCCTGCCTCAGCCTACCGAGAAGCTGGGATCATACAGGCGCTCGCCACCACGCCTCCGGATAATTTTTGCATTTTAGTAGAGACAGGGAGCCACCCATGCCATTGTGGGATGGTCTCATCTCCTGACCTCTGGACTGCCTGCCTCCCAAAGTGCTGGGATTACAGGTGTGAGCCACTGCACCTGGCCCCATTTTTTTTTTTTTTTTTTTTTTTTTTGAGACAGAGTCTCATTCTCTTTCCCAGGCTGGAGCGCAGTGGCACAATCTCAGCTCCCAGCAACCTCCCACCTCCCGAAGTTCAGCGATCCTCCTGCCTCAGGGCCCCTGCAGTAGCTGGGATTACAGGCACGCTAATCTCACCATGCCCAGCTAACTTTTTGACGCATCTCGCCTTCTGTCACCCAGGCTGGCAATGCAGTGGCTGGATCTCAGCTCACTGTAAGCTCCGCCTCCCTGGTTTACGCCCATTCTCCTGCCTCAGCCCCTCCCGAGTAGTTGACTACAGGCGCCCGCCACTTCTCGGGCCTCTCGCTAAGTTTTTGTATTTTTTTAGTAGAGATGGGGTTTCACTGTTAGCTAGATGGTCTCGACCTCCTGACCTCGTGATCCGCCTGCCTCGGCCTCCCAAAGTGCTGCTGGGATTACAGGCTTGAGCCACCACAATCTGCCAACTTCTTGTATTTTTAGTAGAGATGGGTTTTGCTATGTTGGCTTGTGGGCTGGTCTTGAACTCTTGACCTTTAGGTTATTCAATTCAGCTTTGGCTCTCCCAGTTAGATTACAGGCGGAGCCTCACCACGCCTAGCCTTTTTTTTGAGACAGACCATTTGTCGCCCAGGCTGGAGAGTGCAGTGGTAATCTCAGCTAACGGCAACGTCTGCCTCCTGGGTTCAAGCAATTCTTCTGCCTCAGCCTCCCGAGTAGCTGGGACTACAGGTGCGCGCCACCACGCCTGGCTAATTTTTTGTATTTTAGTAGAGATGGGGTTTTGGCATGTTAGCCAGGCCTGTCTTGAACTCCTGAGCTCAGGAAATCTGCCTGCCTTGGCCTCCCAACTCTTAAAACCATTTTAACTTAGGCTTATGTCATTTTTAGACAAAAGCAGCCCTTAACCGCTCCTTTTTTTTTTTTTTTTTTGAGACAGAGTCTCACCCGTCGCCCAGGCTGGAGTGCAGTGGCTTGATCTCAGCTCACCACAACCTCCACATCCCGGGTTCAAGCAATTCTCTTGTCCCAGCTCCCCAAAGTAGTTGGGATTACAGGCACGCACCACCACACCCGGCTAATTTTTGTATTTTTAGTAGAGATGGGGTTTCACCACGTTGCCCAGGCTGGTCTCGAACTCCAGGGCTCAAGTGATCCACCCACCTCAGCCTCTCAAAGTGCTGGGATTACAGGTGTGAGCCATCATGCCTGGCAACTACTCCCTTTTAAGACTTCTCTCCCTGACCTTCCTCATGTATATCCCAGATGCCTGTCCTGTCCTACAGCAAACCTGGCAGGATACTTAATGACTGTACTGGGACTTGAACCCACCTGACTGTGAGCTTGTCTGTCCTACCTCCCCTACCTATAACTCAGGTTACTAGCGCAGGGTCTGCAAACTTTCTTTTTTTTTCTTTTTTCTTTTTTTGAGATGGAGTTTTGCTCTGTCGCCCAGGCTGGAGTGCTGTGGCGTGATCTTGGCTCACTGCAAGCTCCGCCTCCTGGGTTTACGCCATTCTCCTGCCTCAGTCTCCCGAGTAGCTGGGACTACAGGCGCCCGCCACCATGCCTGGCTAAGTTTTTTGTATTTTTTAGTACAGACGGGGTTTCACTGTGTTAGTCAGGATGGTCTCTATCACCTGACCTCATGATCCGCCTGCCTCAGCCTCCCAAAGTGCTGGGATTACAGGCATGAGCCACCGCGCCCGGCCTACGTCTGCAAACTTTCAATAGCTCATAAATATCTTCTGGGAGAAACCACAAGCCTGAGTGTGTCCCTAAAGTTCACTCTACTTTTGTGAAACAGCATCTCCATTTTCCACATTTCTACCTGTCAAAGTCTTAGCGTTGTTAACACTGATGCCCAGCTTCAGGAACAGCTCTTCCCTGAAACCCCACCTCCCCACCTCTGCTACGATGAAGGATGTCACCCTCTGTGTTCCTGGCACAGTCTGGGGGCACATTTAAGGATCAGACACCTCGCAGCCCTGGGCCTACCTGGATGTTAGCTGTGGCTGTGATGGACAGCTCTGGCCACGTGGACAGTAACATGCAGTGTTGTGCAACCATCACCAATCTCTAATTCCGGATCATTTCCATCACCTCCAAAGGGAACCCCATGCCCATCAGTGTCACTCCCCATTCCACCCTCCCCCAGCCCCATTCGGACACCCATCTACTTTCTGGCTCTATGGATTTGCCTGTTCTGGGACATTTCATGCAAATGGAGTCGCACACTGGCCTTTTGGGCCTGGCTTCTTTCACTCCGCATGATGTTTTCGCGGCTCATCCGTGCTACCGCGTAGCCCGGGCTGCATTCCTCCTTAGGGCTGAATCGTATCCCCCCGTATGGACAGACTGTTCACCCATTCATCCGCTGATGGACGTGTGCGTTGTTTCCACCTTTTGGCAACTGTGAATAGTGCGCTACAGGGTCTTACTCTGTTGCCCAGGCTGGAGTGCAGTGGCTTAATCATGGCTCACTGCAGCCTCCAACTCCTGGGATCAAGTGATCCTCCTGCCTCATCCTCCCAAGTAACTGGAACTACAGGTGCCACCACACTTAAGTTTTTCTTTTTTTTGAGATGGAGTCTGACTCACTCTGTTGCCCAGGCTGGAGTGCAGGGGCACAATCTCAGCTCACTGCAACCTCCGCCTCCCAGGTTCAAGCGATTCTCCTGCCTCAGCCTCCCAAGTAGCTGGGATTACAAATGCCCACCACCATACCCAGCTAATTTTTGTATTTTTAGTAGATACGGGGTTTCACCACGTTGGCCACGCTGGTCTCAAACTCCTGACCTCAAGTGATCTGCCCGTCTTGGCCTCCCAAAGTGCTGGGATTACAGGTGTAAGCCACCACACCCGGCCCAAGTTTTTTTTTTTTTTTGAGACGGGGTCTCGCTCTGTCACCCAGGCTGGAGTGCAGTGGTGCGATCTCGGCTCACTGCAACCTCCGCCTCCCGGATTCAAGCAATTCTCCCGCCTCAGCCTCCCGAGTAGCTGGGACTACAAGCATGGGCCACCACGCCTGGCTAATATTTTATATTTTTAGTAGAGATGGGGTTTCACCATATTGGCCAGGCTGGTCTCGAACTGCTGACCTTTGTGATCTACCCACCTCGACCTCCCAAAGTGCTGGGATTACAGGCATGAGCCACCGTGTCCAGCCAAGTTTTTAATTTTTAAAGAATTTTTTGTAGAGATGGGGTCTCACTATGTTGCCCAGACCAGTCTTCAGCTCCTGGCCTCAAGTGATCTTCTTGATCCCTTTGCCTCAGCCGCTCAAAGGGCTGGGATTACAAGTGCAGGCGACTGCACCTGGCCTTCATGTAAAAGTTTGAACACCTGTTCTCAATTCTTTTGGATATGTGCCTAGGAGTGGAATTGCTGGGTCATATGGTACCGTGTGGTACTAAGGTCTGGACTAACTAATGTCTGCCTCCCACACTAAACTGTAAGCTCCATGTGGACAGGGATCATGTCTGTATTTTGCTCGCTATTTTATCCTCTGGGCTGGCTACATGGTCAAAAATCATTGGTATGAATAAATAAATAAATGGCAGGTGCCTAATAACCACCACTGAGGTGGGAGAATGCAGAGTCTGGGGTTCCAGCCCCTCAGCTGTGTGTCTTCAGGCCAGTAGCTTGACTCTCTGAGCCTCTCATTTTCTCTCTCTCTTTCTCTCTTTTTTCTTTTTTTGAGACAGGTCTGGCTCTGTTACCCAGGCTGGAGTGCAGTGGTGCAATCATGGCTCACTGCAGCCTTGAACTCCTGGGCTCAAGTGATTTTCCTGCCTAAGCCTCTCAGGCAGCTGGTACTACGGGTGTGCACCACCACGCATGGGCTAATTAAAAAAAAAATGTTTGTAGAGAACTGGGGTCTTGCTATGTTGCCCAGGCTGGCCATTTTCTTAAGTATAAAGGGGAAAACAAGGCAACCCTGCCTGCCTTGAGCCAACCCCCAGACTTACCCTCCACTACCACCTCTGCACCCAGCTTCCTGCTCACCTCAGGCTCCTCCTCCCCATTCTGGCTGTGCTCCCCCTGCAGCCTCTCTCGCAACTTCCCCAGCTCTGCTCGCAGACTGCCCATCTCTTGCTCCTTGGTCTGCAGGTCTGCCTCCAGCTCCACCTTCTGTTCGATCAGGGCTTTCCCCTGGGCCTCCACCACCGTGACCCGGTGCCGAAGGTCATGGTTGATCTTCATCAGCCGTGTCTGCTGCTGCTGTAACTGTACAAAAAGGGAGACCATTGTGCAGGGCTGCTACCTGCAGTAGCTCAGGTTGTGCACTGCACAATGGCAAACCATCCTTAGGTGTGCCATTTATATTGCAGACATCTTTGTTTGAAAGTTGTTCATATTCTTATAACTGATGATGCTAGAGATGGGCAATTTGTGTATTTACTATGACAATTTTATGGCAAATGGAAGCGTGTCTTGCTAGAATTAATACATTATGAACATTTCCCAACAGATGGAAGTAACATGACTTCAGAAAGGGGCATTTTTCTCTGATTTACACAGAAACACTGTATGGGTTCCTGGAGCATGCTGGACCCTGCTAAGTCTGCTCCCAGAGAGGCATGAAGTTAGGGGGCTGGAGGAGGCCTTGGGGTCAGAGCTAAGGCTGCCAAGGCCTCAGGACCTTCCCAGGAGGTGGGAGGAGCCTGCTCACTGGGCAGTGCCACGTTCCCTCCTGCTCTGCCAGTGAAGTCTTGCTGTTTCCAGGCTGGGCCCGCCAAGCCATGAGCAGGATCCACACCCCACGGAGCCCTAAGAATGATAGCAAGGGAGAGAAGGGACCTGCTGAGTGGAGGGTCTGGTCTCTGGCTGGCAGCTACTGGCTGGGAGGGTGGACACCGGTCAGGGGTATGTCACTCACAGCCTCGACGTCCTCATTTTTCAGGCCCAGCTCCCTGTCTTTGGCACGGATCTCATCGCGTTGTTTGTCCACCACCTCCTTCAGCTTCTTCATCACCTGCCGCTCCCGCTCTGACATGCCTGGGTGGGCAAATGAGACTGGCAGGTGAGCCCACCTTACTCCTCTGTGGAAATCATCCACCGCTTCTGCTGAGGATGAAACTGAGATCTCAGTGGGCCCCAGCCTCATCCTCTACCCCCTCCACTCACTCCCTTCACCCTCCCCCGTGCCTGCTTGATATTCCTTGATTCCCCCTGAGCTCACTCCCACCTTGAAGCCTCTTCCTTACCCATTAGTCCCTTCCTTCTCACCTCCCCATGGCTGGTGCACCTCATTTTTCAGGCCTCAGCCCAAACGTCACCTCTTCACAGAGGCCTCCCTTCCTCTGACCACCCAGTGACGGCCTCCACCTCCCACCCACCCGATACGTTCATTTCCCTGCATGCCTGACCCACCATGTATTACCTTTATGGCACTTTTTTACAATTCCTATGTGTGTCTTACATTCTTTTTTTTTTTTTTTTGAGACGGATTCTCACTTTGTTGCCCAGGCTGGCGTGGAGTGGTGCAGTCTTGGCTTTCTGCAACCTCTGCCTCCTAGGCTCAAGTGATCTTCCCACCTCAGCTTCCCAAGTAGCTTGAGGCAACAGAAATGTGCTACCTCGCCTGGCTAATTTTTGTGTTTTTAGTAGAGATGGGGTTTCACTATGTTGACCAGGCTAGTCTCAAACTCCTGACTTCAAGTGATCTACCCACCTCGGCCTCCCAAAGTGCTGGGATTACAGGGGTGAGCCACCGCGCCCGGCCTCTTACATGCTTTTATCTGACGAAAGATGACACAGCACAGTGATTTACAGGGTAAGCTCCAGCTCAGACACTGGCTCTCCTATTTATCAGCGGTTTGGTTTGGAGCTAGTGTCTTGTGCCTCAGTTTCCACCTCTATAAAGTAGTGATAACAGTCCCCACAACTCATAGGGCTGTTGTGAGGATTGATTATGTCAACCTAAATAATAAACAGAGAAAGTTCTCTAAAATAAGAGATGGGCCAGGCACCGTGGCTCACGCCTGTAATCCCAGCACTTTGGGAGGCTGGGGCGGGTGGATCACCTGAGGTCAGGAGCTTGAGACCAGCCTGGCTGACAAGGTGAAACCCTGTCTCTACTAAAAATACAAAAAAAATTAGCCAGGTGTGGTGGTGCATGCCTGTAATCCCAGCTACTCGGGAGGCTGAGGCAGGAGAATTGCTTGAACCTGGGAGATGGAGGCTGCAGCGAGCCGAGATCGTGCCATTGGACTCCAGCCTGGGTGACAAGAGCAAGACTCTGTCTCAAAAATAAAAAGTAAATAAAATTTAAAAATAAAATAAAATAAAAGATGGCCATACATGTTGGCTCATGCCTGTAATCCCAGTGCTTTGGGAGGCTGAGGCAGGAGGATCACTGAGGCCAGGAGTCTGAGAGCAGCTTGGGCAACATAATGAGACCCTGTTCCTACAAAAAGATTTTTTTTTTTTTTAACTAGCCAAGCATAGTGGTGTCCACTTGTAGTCTCAGTACTTAGGAGGCTGATGAGGATCACTTGAACCCAGGAGTTTGAGGATGCAGTGGGCTCTGACTACACCACTGTACTCCAGGCCTGGGTGACAGAACAAGACCCTGTCTCAAAAACAAAACAAAACAAAACAAAACAAAAAAAACCAACCCAGAAAACAAAATAAAAACTGTAATCCCAGCACTTTGGGTGGCCCAGGCAGGCAGATCACCTAGGTCGGGAGTTCTAGACCAGCCTGACCAACATGGAGAAACCCCGTCCTTACTAAAACTACAAAATTAGCCAGGCGTGCTGGCACATGCCTGTAATCCCAGCTACTCGGGAGGCTGAGGCAGGAGAATAGCTTGAACCCGGGAGGTGGAGGTTGCAGTGAGCCGAGATCGCACCAGTGCACTCCAGCCTGGGCAACAAGAGTGAAACTCCATCTCAAACAAAAAAAAAAAAAAGAAAAGCTATTTGGGAGTAGAGTGTTGCAATGGGAATCCGCCTGCCATAGTAAACTATGTGTATTCAGGGAGGTAAAGGAAGACAAAGATTTTTAAAGGAAAAAATAAGGAGGGTTATATAATTGTTTAAAGTATTAATAATTATCCTTGGCTATAAAGATAGATCAATAACAAGGGTGACTGTAGTCTGAGGCTGGACCGGCTACTGCCAGGCAGACGTCGGGCAGAAGTCTTTTTGTGTAAGGTTACAAAGGCCTTTGTGCAAAGCTGTCGTTTTTCCACAGTCTTTTTTGTTATCGGGCATGCAAGCGTGAAAACCCTCTCTTCATGGCCTTCCCGGGTTCCATTTGTCAGGGTTTTGGGTAACACTGGTGACCCCATTTTGATTCAGACAACTTTCACAGTTAATACACACAGAGCCCTGAAGATGGTGTCTGGCACACTGCAGGCGGGCGAGGTCCACCCTCATCCCTACCCCCAACTAGACTGTCAGCCACAGGAGGGCAAGGCCCTGTCTGCCCTAGTCACTGTTACATTCCCTGGGCCCCACATGGTGCCTAGCACACCGCAGGTGCCTATTAAGTTATTGTTGAATTAATGACCTGTGAGGATGGGTGCTGTGTCAGTTTCCTGCACCTGCTGTAACAAATGACCAATAATTTTGGTATCTCAACACATCAGAAATTTATTTTCTCATAGCTCTAGAAGCCAGAAGGTCCAAATGAGCCTGAAATCAAGGTGTTACCAGGGCCATGCTTCCTCTGGAGCCTCTAAGGGAGATTTTTTTTATTTTTTTGAGACAGCATCTCACTGTGTCACCCAGGCTGGAGTGCAGTGGTGTGATCTTGGCTCACTGCAGCCTCTGCCTCTTGGGTTCCAGTGATTCTCCTGCCTCAGCCTCACAAGTAGCTGGGATTACAGGCATGTGCCATCATGACTTTTTTTCTTTTCTTTTTTTTTGAGACGGAGTCTCACTCTGTGGCCCAGGCTAGAGTGCAGTGGCGTGATCTTGACTCACTGCAAGCTCCGCCTCCCAGCTTCACACCATTCTTCTGCCTCAGCCTCCTGAGTAGCTGGGACTACAGGCGCCTGCCACCACACTTGGCTAATTTTTTGTATTTTCAGTAGAGACAAGGTTTCACCATGTTAGCCAGGATGATCTCAATCTCCTGACCTCGTGATCTGCCTGCCTTAGCCTCCCAAAGTGCTGGGATTTACAGGCGTGAGTCACTGACTGTGCCCAGCCATTTTTTTGTTTTGTTTTGTTTTTTGAGATAGAGTCTCACTCTGTAGCCCAGACTGGAGTGCAGTGGTGTGATCTCAGTTCACTGCAACCTCTGTCTCCGGGGTTCAAGTGATTCTCCTGCCTCAGCCTCCCAAGTATCTGGGATTACAGGCACCCGCCACAACCCAGCTACTTTTTTTGTATTTTTAGAAGAGACAGGGTTTCCCATGTTGACCAGGCTGGTCTCGAACTCCTGACCTCAAGCAATCCACCCGCCTCAGCCTCCCAAAGCGATGGGATTATAGGCATGAGCCACCGTGCCCGGCCCAGGGAGATTTCATTCCTTCCCTCTTCCAGCTTCTGATGGCCACCAGCACTCCTTGGCTTGTGGTGGCATCACTCCAGTCTCTGCCTCTGTGGTCCCGTGGCCTTCTCCTCTTCTGTCAGTGCCAAATCTCTCCCTGCCTCCATCTTACAAGGACACCTGTGATTACATTCAGGGCTCATCCAAAGTAAGCCAAGATAACATCCCCATCTCAAGATCTGGAATGAAATAACACACCTGCAAAGACATTACCATATCAGGTGACATCCACAGGTTCTAGGAACTAGGACCTGATATTTTGGGGCCATTATTCAGCCTTCCATAGGTGCTGGCACTGCCAGTGCACCCCTTCTCCCTGAAGCCTGGACTGGCCTGCAATGGCCAGGCTCAGTCCCAGGTGAACGAGGGGGAAACGTCCCTCCATAGCCCCCGGGACTCAGGATATGCAGCCAGATCTAATCCCATGAGGAGAAAGCACAGAGGTGACCCCTCAGCTATTGCCTTGGCCTGACTGTCCCCCCAGGCTGCTCCACTGCATCAGAGTCCTTGCCGCTGACCTCCTGTCTCTTGCCTGGTGGTCACCACCATGAACAAGCATCCCTGGTGTGTTTCCAGAACAGCGGGCGACGCTGCCAGGGCCGCAAACCCACGTAAGGCCTGAGTCGTGAGCTTGAAGAGCTTAGGATTTTATATGATCGTCCTGGAGGCATCGGCCTGTCTCATTTGTCTCTGTATTCCAGGGCCCCACACATGGCAGACGCCCGAGGCTGGCCAATGAACGAGGACTGGTTCTTCTTCCGCGCTCCCAAAGTGCAGTGTACTCCTGACAAGCCCAGGAAGGATACACTGATTTACACCCTGGACCCTATTTCGTTCTCATTCCCAACCACTGGAAATGGGTCTTATTATCATTAATGTTGTCTCTAACATCAGTCCCATTTTACATATATGAAAAACTGAAGCCCAGAGATATTTTTTTTTTCTCAAAGTCTTACAGCTAAGAACTTAAGCCCAGGTTTTCTGACTACAGATCCCACATCTTCTCCGTGATACTAGGCTGCCTTGCCACCAGGGCACGAGACGCAGAAGGCTCCCTTAAGGTCACCAGAATGTGTCACTATGGGGCAGACTCTAATCCCCACTTTCTCCCAGACAGAGCCACCTTCTGGGGGTGCCCTCACATATTTTTGCATATGTGCACATATGTGTACCCCTACAAGAATATTCACCCATCAAGTTTTTTTTTGTATTATTATTATTATTTTTTGAGACGGAGTCTCGTTCAGTCGCCCAGGCTGGAGTGCAGTGGCGCGATCTCGGCTCACTGCAAGCTCTGCCTCCTGGGTTCATGACATTCTCCTGCCTCAGCCTCCTGAGTAGCTGGGACTACAGGCGCCCACCACCACGCCCGGCTAATTTTTTGTATTTTTAGTAGAGATGGGGTTTCACCATGTTAGCCAGGATGGTCTCGATCTCCTGACCTCGTGAACCGCCCACCTCGGCCTCCCAAAGTGCTGTGATTACAGGCATGAGCCACCACGCCCCATGATACATTTTTGCAACGGAGTATCATTTAGCCATAAAAAGGAACGAGGCACTAATTCATGCTACAACATGAATAAAGCTTGAAAACATGATGCTGAGTGCAAGAAGCCAGGCACAAAGTTGTACGACTCCAGCTACTTGGAAGGCTGAGGTAGGAGGATCACCTGAGCTGGGGGGTTCGAGGCTGCAGGGAGCTATGATTGTGCCACTGCTCTTCAGCCTGGGTGACAGAGTGGGACCCTATGTCAAAAAAACAAAAACGAAAACAAAAAACCCACTGAGTTGTCCACATTTAAAAGGGTGAATCTTATGATTTCTCAAATTCCAAAAAGCATACACTATATGATTCCATGTATATGAAGTTCAGAACAAGGCTGAATTAATCTCTGGAGACAAAGGTCAGAGTCAGGGTGACCTTGTGAAGTTTTGTCTGGGAAGGGATGAGAAGGTGCATTCTGGGGTGTTGAACTATTCTCTATCCTGATCTGAACCTACATGCAAAAATCCATAGAGCCGTACACTTAAAATGTGTTCACTTCACTCTACGTTATACCTCAATTTAAAATGTTAAGGCCGGGCACAGTGGCTCGTGCCTGTAATCCCAGCACTTTGGGAGGACAAGGTGGGAGAATTGCTTGAGCCCAGGAGTTAGAGGCTGCAGTGAGCTATGATCGCATCATTGCACTCTACCTGGGTGACAAACTGAGACCTCATCTCAAAAAAAAAAAAAAAAAAATAGCCAAAGCTGCACGCAGTGACTCACACCTGTAATCCCAGCACTTTGGGAAGTGAAGGAGGGCGGATCACTTGAGGTCAGGAGTTGGAGACCATCCTGGCCAACATGGTGAAACCTCATCTCTACTAATAATATAAAAATGAGCTGGAAATTGCTTGAACCCGGGAGGCAGAGGTTGCAGTGAGCCGAGATCACACCACTGCACTCCAGCCTGGGCAAGAGAGTGAGACTCCGAGACTCTGAGACTCCGTCTCAAAACAACAAACAGGCCGGGCGCGGTGGCTCAAGCCTGTAATCCTAGCACTTTGAGGCCTCTATCTGCATGGATCACGAGGTCAGGAGAGATCGAGACCATCCTGGCTAACACTCAGAAACCTCCCTCTACTAAAAAATACGCAACTAGCCGGGCGAGGTGGCTGATGCCTGTAGTCCCAGCCACCGGGAGGTTGGAGGCAGGAGAATGGCTGCCAACCTGGAGAGGCGGAGCTTGCAGTGAGCTGAGATCCGCCACTGCACTCCAGCCTGGGCGACAGAGCCAGACTCCGGCCTCAAAACAAACAAAACAAACAAAACAAAATGTAAAACAAACAAAAACACAGCTGCGAGGTGGAAGCAAGCTAAATGTCCATCAATGGATGAATGCACTAAAGAAAATGTGGTCTGTCCATACAATGGAATGTTACTCAGCCTTAAAAAAGGAAGGAAATTTGGCCGGGCGCAGTGCCTGCCTGTAATCCCAGCACTTTGGGAGGCCGAGACGGGCGGATCACGCAGGTCAGAGACTGGCAATGGCCCTTGGCTAACACGGGGAAACCCTACTACTAAAAAATACAAAACTAGCCGGGCGAAGTGGCGTGGCGCCTGTGGTCCCAGCTACTGGGAGGCTGAGGCAGGAGAATGATGCGGAACCCTCGGGAGGCGGACAGTGAGCTGAGATCCGCCACCGCATCTCCAGCCTGGGCTACAGAGCCAGACTCAGTCTCAAAAAAAAGGAAGGAAATCGGCTGGGCACAGTGGCTCATGCCTATAATCCCTGTACTTTGGGAGGCCGAGGCGGGTGGATCACCTGAAGTCGGGAGTTTGAGACCAGCCTGTCTGATATGGAGAAACCTCATCTCTACTAAAATACAAAATTAGCCAGGCGTGGTGGTGCATGCCTGTAATCCCAGCTACTTGGCAGGCTGAGGATGGAGAATTGCTTGAACCTGAAAGGTGGATGCTGCAGTGAGCTGAGATCGCGCCATTACACTCCAGCCTGGGCAACAAGAGCAAAACTCCGTATTAAAAAAAAAAAAAAAAAAAAAGGAAATCCTGTCACATGCTGCCACATGGATGAACTCTGAAGACCTTACGCTCAGTGAAAAGGCCAGGCACAAGGGACAAACGTCGTATGATTCCACTTACAGGAGGAGCTCCCTACAGAAGTCAAACCCACAGACACGGACGTGGAGTTTTCGTCGGCAAGATGAAAGCGGCCCAGCGCTCTGCTCTGCACCCTCGTGCGCACAGTAAACACCGCTGCCCTGTGCACTTACACAGGCTGCAGAGAGGCAATTCTGTGATGTGTTTTCCACCAGAATGTTTAAAAGGAAAAGATAAGAAACACTAGCTGGCCAAGGGCCCTTCTAGTACAATTCCTCTCCGCCTGCTGATGGGGGGAGATGAGGACCACCTGTCCCTGGAGCCAAGGCCTGGCAGGCGTGGGGCAGGGGCTCCCGATGAGGAAGATGGGGGAAGACAGAGGAAGCCCCCCGGACCCCTAGGGAGCCCAGCAGCAGGGCTGGGTGTCAGCAGGTGGCCACGGGAGTTGCTCTGCGTCCACTTTCTCTAAGTGCAGAGCCGGCGACCAAGCCGGGCTCCCCGCTTGCAGTTGTGAAGTGGGCCCTCTCCCCGTCAGTCCTGCTCTCCTGCCTCCGGCCATGGGTCCTGTGAGGGATCCCCGGGCCACCTGGGGGGCCCACCTGTGCCCTCTCTTCTCTCTATGCCCCAGGGCCACTGCTGCAGAGCACTGCTAGGTTGAGCTGGTGGGACCCAGGGACACGGCTAACGCTTCCCAGAAAGGTGACCCTTGGGCACGTGGGGTGTGTGTGAGGTGTGTGTGTGTTATATGTGTGTGTGGGGGGTGTGTGAGGTCTGTGTGTGTGGTGTATATGTGTGTGATGTGTGTGTGGTGTGAGTGTGAGGTCTGTGTGTGGTGTGTGTGTGTGTAACCAGTGGAATGGGACCAGGGATGGACCAGGGAGGGATGGATGGAAGATGGAGGAGGAATCAGTGGATGGAGGTGGTGTCTGTGTGTGGTGTGTGAGGTCTGTGTGTGTGTGTGGTGCGTGAGGTCTGTGTCTGTGTGTGGTGTATGTAAGGTTTGTGTGTATGTGGTGTGTGAGGTCTGTGTGTGTGGTATATGTGAGGTCTGTGTGTGTGGTGTGTGCAGTGTGAGTGTGTATGTCTGTGTGGTGGTGTCTGTGTGTGGGGCGTATGTATGTGACATGTGTGTTTGGGGGCTGAGTTCCCACGTAGACAGAAGTCAGTGCCAAAGCCACAACCCCCCACCCCCCGCCTGCTGTTTGAATACTTGTCCCAACATGCCCTGTGCTGGGGCGCCAGGACCTACTCATTGACTCCTTGCTGGGGCTGCCTTGGCTCTCCAGAGAAAGAGGTGGGCGGGAGAGGAGCATGCGGAGAGAGGGGCGGCTGGGTCCATGTGGAAGCCCAGCAGCCTCATCACCTTCCTGGGCGGCGCCGTAGGAGCTGTGAGACCCAGGCAGGAGCCTGGCGCCTGACTCCGATCCCGGCTTCGCCTCTTAGTTGCTTTCCCCTCAGGCCTCGGTGCTCTCTTGAGAGGCCTGTGCATGGTTCTCCCATGTGAAGTGCTCACAACAGAGGGGCCCAGGGCCAGAGTGTCTAAGTGTCTCTTAAGTGTCTGCTGTCATTTTATCCTGCTCGCCGCTAAGAGAAAGTACAAGAGTGCTTTGGAAAACTAAAAGAAGGCCAAGTATTCTTAATAGACACTGTTAAAAGCTGAAAGGGTTGTGAGCCGTCACAGACACCCAGCGATTCAGGATCTGGGAACCTAGATTTTAAGAGACACTTGGGCACGGGGACCATGGAGAAGCTCGCCCGTGGCCGGCCACGGCAGCCACGTATGGCAGTGAGCTAACGTCCACCTGCAAGGCACTGTCCAGGCAGTGGGACACCATGAAACACGACGTGCGATGGAAAACACTGAGATAGACAGTTAAGTGACAAAGTTCACAGCAGCACTATTTGCAACAGATGAAAAATGGAAGCCACCCAAATGTCCCCCCACTGAGAATGGATAAACACAATGCGCTCAGTCCACACAGCAGAGGACGATTCAGCCATAACGAGGAAAGCAGCTCTGACACGCCACAGCACGGCAGCACAGATGAACCTCGAAAATGACGTGGGGTCTAAGACCAGACCCCAAGGTTGCATACGGTGTGATTCCATCGACAGGAAACGTCCAGAACTGGCAAATCCACAGAGGCAGAAAGCAGATTAGAGGTTACCAGCGGCTCTACCTGCAGGGAGGGAGGGCAAAGACAAGAGGCTGGGGAGAGACCTGACAGGTGCAGAGTCACCTTAGGAAGGTGGTGGAAATGTTTTGGAACAAAACAGGTGATGGTTGTACAGCACTATGATAATTTAAAAACAAATTTTTTTTTTTTTTTTGAGAAATAGTCTCACTCTGTCACCCAGGCTGGAGCACAGTGGCGCAATCTCAGCTCACTGCAACCTCTGCCTCCTGGGTTCAAGCAATTCTCCTGCCTCAGCCTCCTGAGTAGCTGGGATTACAGGCATGTGCCACCACGCCTGGCTAATTTTTGTATTTTTAGTAGAGACGGGGTTTCACCATGTTGGCCAGGCTGGTCTCCAACTCCTGACCTCAAGTGATCCACCCGCCTCAGATTCCCAAACTGCTGGGATTACAGGTGTTAGCCACCGCCCCCAGTCCATTGTGAGTAAATTAAATGATATACTACATGCTACTGAATTAAATGATATACTACATGCTACTGAATTGTGTGCACTTTAAAATTGTTAATTGCATATTACATGAATTCACCTCAATTAAAAAAATAGACAACCCAAACAATAAATACATAAATACTTTTTTTTAAGAGACAGGGTGTTGCTCTGTTGCCCAGGCTGGAGTGCAGTGGTGTAATCGAGGCTCACTGCAGCCTTGACCTCGTGGGCTCAAGAGATTCTCCCACCTTAGCCTCCTGAGTAGCTGGGACTACAGGTGTGCACCACCATGCCTGGCTAATTTAAAAATTTTTTTGTAGAGACAGGGTCTCACTATGTTGCCCAGACTGGTCTCAAATTCCTGGTCTCAAGCAATCCTCCTGCTTCAGACTCCCAAAGTGTTTAATTTCATAAATTAAAATACATAATTTTAATTAAAATACATTATTATTAAAATACACAATTTTAATTTATAAAAAAGGACAAGTAACAATTCATAGCACAATCTCTTTTATTTTGAAAACAAAATAAACAGAGAATTTGCGTATAGATGGATAGAAAGGGAAGGTTTCCTTCCGGCAGTGCAGTGGGGATGAAGCAAAGGGGAGTGTCACGTCTTGTGCATAGTTTTATTTGACTCTTACACAATAAGAGTAATATATATACTACCTTTTTTTGTTGTTTTTTTGTTTGTTTGTTTTTGAGACAGAGTCTTACTCTGTCGCCAGGCTGGAGTACAGTAGTGCGATCTCGGCTCACTAAAACCTCTGCCTCCCGGGTTCAAGAGATTCTCCTGCCTCAGTCTCCCGAGTAGCTGGGATTACAGGTGCATGCCACCATGCCCAGCTAATTTTTTTGTATTTTTAGTAGAGACGGGGTTTCACCAGGTTGGCCAGGATGGTCTCGATCTTTTCACCTCGTGATCCGCCTGCCTCGGCCTCCCAAAGTGTTGGGATCACAGGTGTGAGCCACCGATCCAAAAACCAGGCTGGGCGTGGTGGCTCACGCCTATAATCCTAGCACTTTGGGAGGGTGAGGCAGGCGGATCACCTGAGGTCGGGAGTTCGAGACCAGCCTGATCAACATGGAGAAACCCTGTCTCTACTAAAAATACAAAATTACCCGTGCGCAGTGGCACAGGCCGTAATCCCAGCGACCCAGAACCTCAGGATGCGGTCTTATTTGAAAACAGGGTATGTGCAGATGTAATTAGTTAAGATGAAGTCATGGTGGATGAGGGGTAGGCCCTAAATCAATGCCTGGTATCCTTATAAGACAAAGCAGGTTTGGCACCATGCCTCATGCCTGTGATCTCAGCACTTTGGGAGACCGAGGCAGGCAGATCGCTTGAGCCCGGGAGCTCGAGACAAGCCTGGGCAACATGGTGAAACCCTGTCTCTACAAAAAGTATAAAAATTAGCTGGGCATGGTAGCACATGCCTGTAGTCCCAGCTACTTGGGAGGCTGAGGCAGGAGGATTACCTGAGCAGGAGATGAGGGAGGCAGAGATTGCAGTGAGCTGAGATCGTACCACTGCACTCCAGCCTGCGGGAAAAAACCCCATTAAACAACCAAAGATAAAGGAGAGGGAGAAGAGACACATAGACACGGAGGAGAACGTCTGGCTGCAGAGGCAGAGACTGGAATGGTGTAGCCACAGGTGAGGATGCCAGCAGCCCCCAGAGGCAAGGAAGGACTCCTGCTGAGAGGCGCTGGAGGGAGTATGGCCTTGCTGACACGCGACTATGAATCTCTGGACTCCAGAACTATGAGAATAAACTGTTTTCGGCCACCCAGTTTGTGGTCATTTATTATGACAGCCCCAAGAAGCCAATATGGCAAATATATGGAGAAAGGCCCAGACAGAGGGCACAGCAATTTTGGTTTTTTTTTTTTTTTTTTTTTTTTTTTGAGAGAGTCTCGCTGTGTTGCCCAGGCTGGAGGGCAGTGGTGGCAATCTCAGCTCACTGCAACCTCTGCCTTCTGGGTTCAAGCAGTTCTCATGCCTCAGCCTCCCGAGTAGCTGGGATTACAGGTGCACGCCACCACACCTGGCTACCTTTTGTATTTTTTGTAGAGATGGAGCTTCGCCATATTGCCCAGGCTGGTCTCAAACTCCTGGCCCCCAGTGATCCACCTGCCTCAGCCTCCCAAAGTGCTGGGATGACAGGCATGAGCCACCATGCTTCTGACAGCACAGTTGAGCCGCATGTGTCCAATTCGGCAGCCACCCAGCAGCCACTGAGCACTTGAAATGGGGCCCATCCAAATGGACATATGCTGCAAGCATAAAATACACATTGCCATTGTCAGCTGATGGATAAACAAACGTAGGGCCCGCACACAATGGAATGTACTCAGTCTTAAAATGGAAGGAGATTCCGACATGGGCTACAACATGGATAAACCTCGAAAACATTCTTAGGTGAAATAAGCCAGACACAAAAGGAAAAATATGATATGACTCCACTTATAGGAGACGCCTAGAGTAGTTACATCCATAGAGATAGTAAGTAGAATGGTGGGTGCCAGGGGCGAGTGGGAAATTAGTATTTAATGGGACAGTGTTTCAGTTTTGTGAGATGACAAGAGTTCTGGAGATGGATGGTGGTGGCGGCTGCACAACACTGTGAATGTACTTAATGCCCCTGAACTGTACACTTAAAAATGACTAAGACAGGGCCGGGTGTGGTGGCTCATGCCAGTAATCCCAGCACTTTGGGACTCCAAGGCAGGAGGATTGCTTGATGTCAGGAGTTTCAGCCAAGCCTGGGCAACACAGTGAGACCCCCATCTCTACCGAAAAAATTTAAACATTAGCCAGGCATGGTGGTGCACACCTGTCATCCCAGTTACTTAGAAGACTGAGGTAGGAGACTCTTTTGAGCCCAGGAGGTTGAGACTATGGTGAACTATAATTGCGCCACTGCACTCCAGCCTTGAAGACAGTGCCCCGTCTCAAAAAAAAAAAAAAAAAAAAAAAAAGGGAGAGCAGGGGTTAAGATGGTAAATTTTATGTAAAATGTACGTTACGTATTTTTCACAATAGAATATGAATATATACACATATACACACATACATACATATGTATGTATCCTACCAGATTTCAAAGACTTAATATGAAAAAAATGCAAAATATCTCATTGATAATCTCAATGGTAATTTTTATATTGATTACATGTTACAAGGAAACTTACTGCTTTGGATCTATTGGGTTCAATAAAATATAGTATAGAAATTACTTTCATCTGGCCAGGCACCATGGCCCACACCTATAATCCCAGCACTTTGGGAGGCCGAGGCAGGCGGATCATGAGGTCACCATCCTGGCTAGCACGGTGAAACCCCGTCTCTACTAAAAATACATAAATTAGCTGAGCGTGGTGGCACGTGCCTGTGGTCCAGGCTACTCGGGGAGGCTGAGGAAGGAGAATCACTTGAACCCGGGAAGCGGAGGTTGCAGTGAGCCGAGATCGCCCCACTACATTCTAGCCTGGGTGACAGAGCGAGACTTCATCTCAAAAAAAAAAAAAAAAGAAAAAAGAAAAATTACTTCATCTGTTTCTTTGTTTTGTTTTTTGAGACAGAGTTTCGCTCTTGTCACCCAAGCTGGAGTGCAGTGGCATGATCTCGGCTCACTGCAACCTCTGCCTCCCAGGTTCAAGCGATTCTCCTTGCCTCAGCCTCCCAAGTAGCTGGGATTACAGGCACCAGCCAACATGCCTGGCCAATTTTTTTTTTTTTTTTAAGTAGAGACGTGGTTTCACTATGTTGGCCAGGCTAGTCTCGACCTCCTGACCTAGTGATTCACCCGCCTCGGCCTCCCAAAGTGCTGGGATTACAGGAATGAGCCACCGTGCCTGGCCTCTTCTTACTTTTTCGAATGTGCCAAGTAGAAGAATGACAATGACTTCTCTTTTACTGAGCAGTGTTGTTCTGCAGTGCCCTTCAGAAAATGACAACGTGGTCAGTTTTCCTCTTCCCCTGGTGACTAAGCTGTTCCTTTAGAGCCCAAAGATTTTTTTTCCAGACCCATGAGCAAATCTTCACACCCCATCCCCCGGCACGATGGCTTGCATACCTGTCATTCATTTCTGCATGTGCTAACACGTTTCTGTGCGCTGCCCTCCCGCTGACAAGCTGGATTTCCACAAACAGCTGGGAGCGAAGTGCTTTTTAATCTGGAGACTTCCGGGGGTAGAGGAGCCTGCCAGGTGCCTCTGAGCACAATGCCCCAGTTGAACTGCTGGGAAGGCCACACTCTTCCGTGCAGAGCTGGCTCCTCTCAGCACCCCCTCACCCCCGACACAGGAACCGGAGACTGCACCCCCAAGTCCTCAGTCTACCCCTGCCTCTGCCCAGCACATTCTCGGCCCTCACTTCCCGGCCTCCACCTTCTTCCAAGGACCTTGTTTGTCCCAGGTCTGTTCTCCTAGCAGGTGGAAGACATGCTTTGTCCGTGCTGTGTTCCCATGGTTTCCCATGCAAAATAAAAATAACCACGAAAGGCACGCCTGGCATCTGCCCGGTCTTTCCACTCAGGCGGGAGGGCTGCTGCCATGTGCCTCCTGAGCTAACCCTTTGGGAGCTAACCCTTTGGGAGCCGGACCCATGTTAGATGCCATTTAAGTGTGTCTCAGATCGCTCACGTGTGGGCTGATTCATGACAAGCCCAGCAGGGATCTGGAAGGCTGTGGAAGCAAAGCAAAGCTTCCCAGGTGGAGGGTGCTGCGAGCGTGTGTGCACTGATGCACAGGGAAGTGGCTCAGAGCCCTCAGGTCCAGGCCCTGTGGGTCCCTGAGGCCTCTGGGCGCCCTGCAGAAGTGTCAGAAGTTTAACATAGTTTCCCTATGGCCCAGCAATTCCACTCCTAGGTATACACCTCAAAGAACTGAAAACAGAGGTCCACACAAAAGCTTGAGCGCAATGTTCACAGCAGCACAATTCACAACAGCCAAAAGGTGGTGACGTCTCACAGGTCCATCCACAGATGAATGGGTAAATGACATGCGGTATGGCCATAGAACGGAATATAATTCAGACATGAAAAGGAAGGGTCAGGCACAGTGGCTCACGCCTGTAATCCCAGCACTTTGGGAGGCCAAGGTGGTCAGATCACCTGAGGTCAGAAATTCAAGGCCAGCATGGCCAATATGGTGAAATCCTGTCTCTATTAAAAATACAAATATTAGATGGACGTGGTGGTGCACACCTGTAGTCCCAGCTACTCAGGAGGCTGAGGCAGGAGGATCACTTGAACCTGGGAGATGGAGGTTGCAGTGAGCCAAGATTGCACTACTGCACTCCAGCCTGGGCAACGGAGTGAGACTCCATCTCAAAAACAAAAACAAAAACAGGCCAAGCCAAGGCCTGCCTGCAATCCCAGCACTTTGGGAGGCCAGGACGGCTGATCAATGCAGGTCAGGAGATCGGTGACCATCCTGGCTAACACAGTGAAACCCCGTCTCTACTAAAAATACAAAAAATCTAGCCGGGCGAGGCAGGCGCCTCTGTAGTCCCAGCTACTCTCGGGAGGGGCTGAGGCAGGAGAATGGCGTGAACCCGGGAGGCACGGAGCCGCAGTGAGCTGAGATCCCGCCACCGCACTCCAGCCTGGGTTTACGTGGAGCGAGACTCCGCTCAAAAAAAAAAAAAAGTCCTCCTTCTTGGGCTGAAGGAAATTGGGATAGGGTGTCCGGGATCCTCCAGGCCCAGGCTTACTTTGCTGCTAGAAAACTTTCTAACGTGCAAGTCACTGCAGCAGGGAGACCCCAGCCCCAGCATGTGCCTCCCTGCCCTGCCTCCAACCTGGCAAAGTCCAGAACAGGCACAGGGCGGGCACTCCATCCGAGATAAGGGAGACAAAGGAATGCATGGCAGGCCTCTGTCTGGAATCGTAAGCTCTTGGGCAGTGGAACGCCACGGCGGAGCAATCCATGGCGGGCGTGATTTCAGTCTCCCCCGCAGCCTTAACCACAGGGTCTCCAGCAGCCCTGGGTCAAAGGGTCCTAGAGGGACATAAGCCTTCCTTCAGGGAGCTGATTTCAGCTGATCTGGGTTCCACTTCTGACTCTGCTAACTTGCTGTGTGACCTTGAACAAATCACTCTCCCTCTCTCAGTCTAAATTTTTCTCATCTGTTCAATCAGTAGGTTGGACTGGATAATGATAACCTGTAGTAATAATGGCTAATACTTGCTGAGTGTTTTCTGTGTACCAGGTAAGATTCTAACGGGTCTATACAGATTCACTGATTTTACCCTCATGACAAGCTTCTGAGGGAGGTATGGTCATTTCTCCCATTTTTACATGGGGGGCAACTTAGGCACATGAAGGTCATGTGACTTGATCAAAGTCACATAGCAGGGAGGTTTCAGGGTCAGGACTCAAACCTGGGCTGCCTGGCTCCAGAGACAGTGCTTAGAATCATGAGAACTTTTGTTTTCATTGTTACTAATCACATCTCAACAAAGGAAATCCAAGGAAAAGAGAATCCAGACCGGAATCAAACTTTTCATTTTTCCTTGGTTCCCATAGTCCTTTTCAGTGCCATATATGTGTTTATATATAAACTTATACATACACACACACACACACACACACACACTTTTTTTTTTTTTTGAGACAGAGTCTCGCTCTGTTGCCCAGGCTGGAGTGCAGTGGTGCAATCTCAGCTCACTGCAACCTCCACCTCCCGGGTTCAAGCGAAATCTCCTGCCTCAGCATCCCGAGTAGCTGGGATTACAGGCGTGCGCCACCACGCCTGGCTAATTTTTGTATTTTTAGTAGAGATGGGGTTTCACCACGTTGACCAGGCCTCAAACTCCTGACCTCAAATGATCCACCTGCCTCCACCTCCCAAAGTGCTGGGATTACAGGCGTGAGCCACCGCGCCTGGCCTTCAGTGCCATACTTGATTCTGCAGAGTGGTCACCACACATTCTGAAGTTGGGCACCCACCCAAGGTCCGTCCCCATCCCATCAAACATGAGGAGGAGGAGGGGGCTCATGTGGGGAGCCATGGAGTCTCTCAGCAGTGATGACTCTGAGATTCCTTGGGGTCAGCTGCAGGAGGCACCCCTGCTTTAGTGGGCAGGAAGCTGCAGGGCTGAGCAGAGCAGGTACTGCCCACAGCCCCGCCTGGCCCGAATCTTGCGGCCCGTCTGTCCTTTTCCCAGCACCAGAAGAGGCCCTGTATGAAGGTTCTAGACAAGTGCTTATTGGATGAGTGACAGTTCGGGGGATCCAGCGCCATTCAGGTCTGGGATGCCATCCCGGGCTGCTCACTGGTAAGTGTGTGTCTGTGATAAGAGCCTCTAATCTCCTCCCAGCACGCTTAGAATAAAATCCAAACTTTAGCCTCTAAGGAGCTATATGATCTGACCCCTGTGACCTCATCTCCAACCTCCCAAGCCCTCAATCATCTTCTGATACCCTAGCCTTCTTTTTTTCATCTTACTGTCGCTCAGGCTGGAGTGCAGTGGTATAATCTCAGCTCACTGCGGCCTCAACCTCCTGGGCTCAAGTGATCCTCCCATTTCAGCCTTCAAGTAGCTCAGACTGTAAGTGTGCACCACTGCACCTGGCTAATTTTTTAAAAAAATTTTTAGTAGAGATGGGGTCTATGTTGCCCAGGCTGGTCTCGAACTCCTGGCCCCAAGTGATCTTCCTGCTTCAGCCTCCCAAAGTGCTGGGATCACAGGTGTGAGCCACCACGCCTGGCCTACACTAGCCTTCTTGGTTTCCCTCAAATGCTCATGTCCCAGGGCCTTTGCACGACTGCCCCTGCAACCCCGACCCAACACACGCAGATATTTGTGTGGTTCACTCTGTTACTTCATGAGGGTTCAAATGGGACCTCCTCGGAGGCCTTCCCTGACGGCTGTATCCAAAGATGTCCCTACCAAGTCACTCTATCACATGCCCCACTGCAGCTTTCCCAGAGCACGGCCACCCCCTGGACCTATGGCATCTGTGTGTTTACACGTTAAGCCCCTTTCTTCTCTGCACAGCACACAAGCTTCCCAAGGGCAGGGTCGCTGTCACGTTTAACACGTATCCCAGGGCCCAGAGAGGAGCCTGACAAACAGGAGAACCTGTGACAGTTTGCTGAAAGGACCTCTGTGTTACCATCTGTAGACTGAGGCTACAGTATGTCTCTCTGGAAGGGTTACGGTGTGAATCAACATGACACAGAAGGCAAAGGGCTTTGGAATCAGCCAGCACCGCACCAACGTCCAGGGGCGGTGGCGACCATCGCTGATGTGGGCGATGAGAAAAGGAACGGCCGGCCCCCTTGCATTGGCGCCGGCCCCCGCTTACCTTCATGCTTCTGGAACTCCTCCTCTGAGAAGTTGACATCCTTGTGGGAGAGGTTGGTCATGAGCTGCTTATTCTCCTCCTGCAGCTGGGCGATCTGGGAGAGGAGGTCCTGCGCCTCCCCTCGCCACACATCCTCCACCAGCTCCAGCTCCTGCCATGGCGAGGGGACAGTGTGGGTCACTGCCCGCCCAGGGCGGCGGCCCCACTCACCCCAACCCTCAGGGGAGCTAGGGTTGCTGGGACTTCAGAAGTGGGCATCAGGCAGCTGGGCCAGCAAGGCCACCACGAGCCCCATATGGCATCTTTGCAAGAAACAGAAGGCACCCTTCTTTGGGGCAGATGCCTGTGTTTATGCTGTTAGGACCAGGCCCAGTGAGAACTGCCCCAAGGATAACCACAAAGCTGGTGCCGCATCTTGGAGCTCTCTTCAGAGCAGACAGAGCTGCCCCAGGATACGGGGGTTCTAACATTCCCAACCTCTGGGGGGCACACCCCCGGTCTCTGGACAGTTGGGACAAATCTCTCTCCAAGACAGCCAGAGGCCTTGAGAATGCTGGGGATGCCGAGGCAGGCAGGGGCCCCGGCCCCAGCGTTCCTTAGGTGTCTGATCCAGGTGTCTCTCCATGGGGTCTTCAACCACTGACGTGACCACCCTGAGCCTCAGTTTCCCTCAGTGGGGGAACCAGAACAAAGGCTCACAAAGTGAATGTGAGGATAAATAAAATCGGTCTATTAAAGTTATTTTGTGGGTGGCTGTAGTCAAAGAAATAGCCAATAACAAGTGCTGACAAGGACAGGAAGAAACTGGAACCCTCCTACACTGCTGGTGGGAATGGAAAACGGTGCGGACGTTTTGGAAAACACTGTGGCAGTTTTGCAAAATATTAACACAGAGTTACCGTAGGACCCAGAGATTCCAGTCCTTGGATCAGCTCAAGAGGTATGAACACAATGTCCACATGAAAACGTATGCAGGTGAATGTTCCTCACAGCATTACTGCTAGTAGCCAAAAGGCAGAAACCCCAGTGTCCATCAACTGATGAATGGGTAAATAAACGTGGCACATCCAAACAATGGAACATTATTCGGCCATGAAAAGGAATGAAAGTCTGACATATGCTGCAACATAGGTGGACCCTGAAAACATTATGGAAAGAAGCCAGACACAAAAGGTCACATGTTATATGATCAGTTTTAGAAAATGTCTAATATCGGCAAATCCATAGACATAGGAAGCAGACTGGAGGTTGTCTAGAGCCAGAGTACTAGAGGGGAGATGAGGAATGACTGTGAATGGGATGGATTTTCTTTTGGGGGGTGATGAAAATGTTCTAAAATTGATAGTGGCCGGGCGCGGTGGCTCACACCTGGAACCCCAGCACTTTGGGAGGCCAAGGCAGGCGGATCACTTGAGGTCAGGAGTCCAGGACCAGCCTGGCCAACATGGCAAAACCCCATCTCTACTAAAAATACAAATATTAGCTGGGCATGGTGGTGGGCACCTGTAATCCCAGCTACTCGGGAAGCTGAGCCAGGAGAACTGCTTGAACCTGGGAGGCAGAGGCTGCAGTAAGCTGAGATCAAGCCACTGCACTCCAGCCTAGGGCACACAGTGAGACTCCATGTCAAAAAATAAAATATAAATAAAATAATAAAATAAAAAATAAAATAAAATAAAATAAAATAGTGGTTCAAGACATGGACACTGGAGCCTGCTGACCCAAGTTTGAATCCTGTTTCTGCTGCTTACTAGCTGACCTTGGCGAGTTATTCAACCTTCTGGTGCCCCAGAAATAGGGAAACTAGTGTAGTATCTGCCGGGGAGGGTGGGTGTGAGGATTAAATGGTTACTATAAGTAAAGTGCCTGGAACATGCCTGGCACCCAGAAAGCACTAACAATGTGTATGCTGATCTCTGTCCCATCCCTACAATCCATCACAAGTGGCCAGGTGGCCGGATGCTAGGCATGGCCTCTGTCCATCTTCTAAATAAGTTCTCAGACCCACCTCCTTTGTCACAAGCCTGCCGCACTGGGGAAGAGAGGAGTAAGAGCCTAGTATTTGCACAGAGGGCACAAGGTCACCAGGGGAGGTGAAGGGCAGGGTCGGGGTGGAAGTGGTGGTGAAGGGATGGAGAGGGCATGTTGACCTCCCACAAGCAGGTGTGGCCTGGAAGCAGAAAGAGGCTCATCCAGCTCTGTTCCTCTCTGTTCCCAACTGGCACAGGCCAGGTTCACACAGGGCTCAGAGAATATTAGTCAAGTGTAACTGGCTGGGGCAGGCAGAATAACTGCTCTAAAGTCATCCAAGTCCTAATCCCTGAGAATATGTTAACTTATGTGGCAAAAGGGACTGTGCAGAGCTGATTAAGTTAAGGATCTCAGACATGGCACGGTGGCTCATACCTACAATCCCTGTAATTTAGGAGGCTGAGGTGGGAGCACTGATTTAGGCAAGGGTTTGAGAACAGCCTGGGCAACATGGCAAAGCCCCGTCTCTACAAAAAATACAAAAATTAGCTGGGCATGGTAGTGCACGCCTGTAGTACCAGCTACTTGGGAGGCTGAGGTGGAAGGATCACTTGAGCCCAGGAGGTTGAGGCTGCCGTGAGCTGTGACTATACCACAGCACTCCAGCCTGGGCGACACAGCAAGATCCCACCTTTTTTTTTTTTTCAGAAAAGGCTCTCGAGGCTGGGCATGATGGCTCATGCCTATAATCCCAGCAATTTGGGAGGCCAAGGCAGGAAGATCACTTGAGGTCAGGAGTTCGAGACCAGCCTGGCCAACACGGCGAAACTCCATCCACTAAAAATACAAAAATTAGCTGGGCGTGGTGGCATGCGCCTGAAATTCCAGCTACTCAGGAGGCTGAAGCATGAGAATCACTTGAACCTGGGAGGTGGAGGTTGCAGTGAGCCAAGATTGTGCCACTGCACTCCAGCCTGGGCGACAGAGTGAAACTGTGTCTCACAAAAAAAAAAAAAAAAAAAAAAAAAGGCTCGTGAGATGGGGAGATGATTCTGGATTATCTGGCTGGATTATCTGGTGGTCTGGTGGGCCGATGTCATGTCAGGGTCTTCATAAGAGGAGGGCAGGTCAGCATTAGAGAAATATGAGGGAGATGGGAAGAAGCTACACTGCTGGCTTTGAAGATAGAGGAAGGGGCCACAAGCCAGGGAATGCAGAGTCCATAAGTTGCGGAAGGCAAAGAAACGGATCCTCCTTCACAGCCCCACAAAGGAGTGGAGCCTTCCCAACACCTTGATTTGAATTCAGTGAGAGCCATTTCTGACTTCTGACGTCCAGAAATTTTTCAGTATTATTCATATTGCTATTACCCATATGCCTCCATAATACTGTATGACATTGTATCCATAATATTGAATTATCCAGTTCAATGAGATAGTACGTTTCTAGCCAGGCGTGGTGGGTCACGCCTGTAATCCTAGTACTTTGGGAGGCTGAGGCAGGAGAATCACTTGAGCCTAGGAATCTGCAGACAGCCGGGGCAACATGGCAAGACCCCATCTCTGCTGAAAATTAAAAAAATTAGCCGGGTGTGGTGGCACACACCTGCAGTACAGCTACTTGGGAAGCTGAGGCGGGAGGATCACTTGAGCCCATGGGGCTGAGGCTGCAGTGAGCCATGGTCACGGCACGGCACTCCACCCTGGGCAAGAGAGTGAGATGCTGTCTCAGGAAAAAAAAAAAAAAAAAAAAAAAAGATAACACATTTCTGCTGTTTTGAGCCACTAAGTTTGTGTTCATTTGTTATAGCAGCCACAGGGGATGAACACAGACTTTAACCCTCAGTTCTCTTTTTTGCTTCTCTCAACGAACTGAAGTTGATGCTGGGGTTGCTGATTCTTGCCTCTGAGGTGACCACTCAGAATCTCAAGCTGCCTCCATACCAGCTCAGTGGCTCTCCCGAGAAGTCAGCCCTGATCAGTTATCTCCTTCATGTTCCTCCCTCAGCACCGAGTCCTCAAATTCCTCATCCGAGCCTACGAGCCCCAGCACCTTCCTGATTCATCTCCCAGTTCTCTTCCTTACTCGCTCTGCTCCAGCCACACTGACTCTGTGTTCCTTGAACACACTAAGTGCATTCCTACCTCCGGACCTTTGCACTTCTCACGTCTTCTGCCTAGAATGCCTCTCCCCCAGATCAATCTGTGGCTGGATCCTATCCTTCATTCAGATCTCAGCTCAGATGTCACCTCAGGGAAGCCTTCCTGACTACCCCATCTGTTGGACCACCACCCTAGTGAGTCTCTTTCATGTCTCCCAGTTTTATTTTCTTTATGGCACTTATCACAGGCTGATTTTTTTTCCAAGACAAAGTCTCGCTCTGTTGCTCAGGCTAGAGTGCAGTAACATGATCTCGGCTCAATGCAACCTTCACCTCCCAGGTTCAAGCGATTCTCCTGCCTCAGCCTCCTTAGTAGCTGGGATTACAGGCACATGCCACCATACCCAGCTAACTTTTGTATTTTTAGTAGAGATGAGGTTTCGCCATATTGGCCAGGATGGTCTCAAACTCCCGACCTCAAGTGATCCAGCTGCCTTGGCCTCCCAAAGTGCTGGAATTACAGGTGTGAACCACCGCGCCCAGCCTGAATTTTTTTTTGTTTTTTTAATCTATCTTGGCTAGGCACAGTGGCTCACACCCGTAGTCCCAGCACTTTGGGAGAACAAGACAGGACGACTGCTTGAGCCCAAGAGTTCAAGACTAGCCTGGGCAACATAGTGAGACCTTGTCTCTAAAGGAAAAAAAAAATTACAGTGTGCCTGTAGTCTTAGCTGCTCAGGAGGCTGAGGCAGGAGGATCACTTGAACCCAGGTGTTCAAGGCTGCAGTGAGCCATGATGCCATCATTGCTCTCTAGCCTGGATGACAGAGTAAGTCCCTGACTCAAAAAAAAAAAAGAGAAAAAAATCTCTGTCTCCCCCTCATGCTATGGCTGTTGAGCATTTGACATGTGGCTGGTCTGAGTGGAAATGTGCAGCAGGGGTTAAAGACACACCAGATTTCAAAGATGAAGTAGGAAAAAAAGAGTGCAGAATATCAAATGATAAGTTTTTATATTGATTATATGTTGAAACGAAAATATTTTGGATATACTGGGTCCCATAAGATATATTAAGATTAACTTCACTGGTTTGTTATTTTGTTGTTTTTGAGACAGAGTCTCACTCTGTCACCCAGGCTGGAGTGCAGTGGTGCGATCTCGGCTCACTGCAATCTCTGCCTCATGGGTTCAAGCGATTCTTCTGCCTCAGTCTCCTGAATAGCTGGGATTACAGGCACCCACCATCATGCCCGGCTAATTTTTGTATTTTTAGTAGAAATGGGGGTTCGCCATATTGGCCAAGCTGGTCTTCAATTCCTGACCTCAAGTGATCCACCCGCCTTGGCCTCCCAAAGTGCTGGGATTACAGGTGTGAGCCACCGCGCCCAGCCAACCTCACTGTTTTTTTATTAACATGGCAAAGCTGCATAATATTTCTATAGTATAGCACTGCACTAAAAAGTCAGGCTCATCAGGGCCAAGGCCTCATCTGTCATGGTCATTACTGTCTCCCCAGTGTCCAGAACAACGTCTGGCACACAGTAGGTTCTCAGTAAATATATTTGCTGAATGGGTGAATGAATAGCACAGTCTGGTATGTTACATGCAAGTGTATCAGCCCAGCCATTGCTTTCTAGAATTTATTTGTGTTTTCCCTTTCTTCCCTGTGACCCGCCTGCTGCCTGACATGAGAATTTGCTTTTCTCTGCAGAGCCATGGCACCGAGAAGGGCACTGTGTTCACTATGGCCTGTCAACAGGTTTGCAGACTGAGTAATGAGACAGAACATGATCCAACTGTGGCCTGCATCTGAGTGATGAGTGGAAGTGAGTGAGTGGGTCTACTGGGAGGAGGAGTGGGGGGAAGAAAGTGTATGTGCTTTACTGGAGCCATAATTGCTGAAAGAGAGAACGGAAAGGAAGAGGGGGGAGGGGAAGAAGAAGGGGAAAGGGAAGAGGAATGGAGGCGGACAGACTAAACCAGGATATGCCAAAAAGATTTTTGTGGAAATATCATCTTGAAGAGCCTTTGAGACTTCAGGGAAAAAAAAAAAATCATACAAGTCTCTCCCATCCCAAGAATGTGAAGTCAAGGGGTCTGGGGCTGGGGTAGGAAAGGAATTGCATCCTTGATTTAGAGAGGTCATCCTCAATGTAAGTCAACAAGCCCTGGCCCTGAGCGCACGGTGTTCACTTCCCAGCTGAACGTGTTCCAGAGGCAACAAGTGCAGCTGCTGAGAATTCCATGTGACTTCAGACCTGGTGGCCTCCGATGGCTTCCAAGGATTTCTCTCAGCCCCTCTGCCATGGAACTAAACAGCCCCAGTTTGGGGACAGTATAGATGTCAGGACTTCTGTGTGATCTGGTCAAAGCCCCTTGGTCCCTGTTAATAAGAGGCGCCACACGAGAGGATTTCCAAGGTCCCTTGCCTCCTTGACCCTCTATGAGAGATGGAAGCCTCTAGGGTAGGAGTAGAGGTGCTTGGGGTGGGGACGGTTTCCTAATGTGAGCCTGTGAGCACCTCAATGAATGTCTCTCCAGGCCCAAAAAGAATTTTAACACTTGTAAAGCCCTTGCTATGGGCAGGTTCTGTCCTGAACACTTTATATGTATTTATATTAACTCCTTTAAGCCTCATCACGTTCTACTGCGGGGTACTATTACTATCCCATTTTAGAACTGAGGAAACTGAAGCACAGAGATGCTGGGGGATTTGCACAAGATCGCACAGCCTGCACGTGGTGGGGTTTGTTTTTTTTTTTTTTTTTTTTTTGAGACGGAGTCTTTGCTCTGTAGCCCGGGCTGGAGTGCAGTGGCCGGATCTCAGCTCACTGCAAGCTCCGCCTCCCGGGTTTGTGCCATTCTCCCGCCTCAGCCTCCCGAGTAGCTGGGACTACAAGCGCCCGCCACCTCGCCCGGCTAGTTTTTTGTATTTTTAGTAGAGACGGGGTTTCACCGTGTTAGCCAGGATGGTCTCGATCTCCTGACCTCGTGATCCGCCCGTCTCGGCCTCCCAAAGTGCTGGGATTACAGGCTTGAGCCACCGCGCCCGGCCAACGTGGTGGGGTTTGAAACCAGGCTGTCTAGCTCCAAAGTCCCAACTTCTAGGAGTCTTGAAATTAATTACAGGTCAAAGCATTTTCAGGCTCCCAGATACCCTGGAAATGCTGCTCGACTCTTGGGAGCCTGAGTTTCCTTCCTGCCCCTAGGGCATAGGGATGCATGAGGACAAGCATAGTCAAACATGGCAATAGAGCTGCCAACTACCTGTGGGTCTGCCCTGAGGTTAAGGGTTCAGATCCAGCTTTGGCTATTTTCCTCCAAAACACAGAGATCCATCCAAGTATACAACAGGGGATGGCCTGCCCCTGAGGTTCAGAGACGCCAATTGTATTTCCGGAGGCTGAACAGCAAGCTGGAGACTGCTCAGACACCCTGATCCCTCAAGGAAAGGTGTTTCCTCCCATTCTCAGTCTGAAGGGGCTGCCAAGAGCATCCCTGGCTGAGGTTAGGGCAGGAAACCACATGTCTTTCACTTCCTTTTCTCCAGGAACCTCGTCTGGACTCCAGGCCCAGTGGGGAGGCCCTGATTCACACAGACTCCTGATCACAGGGCAGAGGCTTAGCCTAAAAGCCACCCCAAATCATCCCTTTCCCCCAATTCAAACAGGGTGGGGAGGAGACACGGGACTGGGACTCTCTCATCACTAATTCGGGACAAATCCCTCCTCCCATTGTGACCCTTGGTTTCTTCATCTGTAAAATGAAGATGATCTTTATAGAGTCCTGTGAGGATTAAGGATAAAATCAAAGAGGAGAGAACACTGGTTGCCACAGGTTCATAAGCTAGGAGAGTCCGTCCCGGGAAGAAAGTTGTAAATCTGAACCTGGAGACTGGGGGTCAGAAAGCTCAGTGGCTGGAGGTCACATTCCCTTTGCTCTGGGGAGACTGGGGGTGGGGGATGAAGAAAGGGTCCTGGGCCTGATGTCACATCTTCTTGGGAAACACGGGAGAGCAAGAGGCTTATTTCATGTCTGGAAAAGAATAATACTGTCTAAGCACTTAGCTTATATGGCCCCATTTAATTCTTCTAAGGTGGGTCCTATTATGATCACCATTTGACAGGTGAGGAAATAAAGCACTGAGAGGTTAAGTAACTTACCCAAAGTCACACAGCTATTAAACTGTGTGTAAAGGTGGGATTGGAACTCCAGAGAACAGCTCTTAATCTCTCGGGTGGTATCTGCCAGCCACCCCTGGTCGGGCAAAGGAAGGTCAGGGCCTCCCTCCCTCCCCACGTAGGGTCCCTCTGGTCCGGTCCCCGAACACACACACGTGTGCACCCACAGCTGCCCAATCCGGAAGAGCCCTTGGGTCCCCGCGGTCCCACTGCCCAGACGGACAGACCAAGGCCGCCGCCCACCTTCTGGTGCTTGCGCTCCTTCTCGATGCGGTCCATCCTCTCTAGGCGCAGGCGGTCCAGCTCCAGGCGCAGCTCGTCCAGCTCGGGCGCGACGTGGTGGCGGCTGACCAGCACCTCCAGGATCTCCAGGACGCGCACGACCTTGGGCATGAGGCGCGCGATGGCCTCGCAGCCGTGCTGGTCGATGACCCGCTCGAACTCGTGGCCCACAAGCGACGCGATGTCGTACACGTCCATGACGGTCAGCTCGGCCACGTTCTTCTCCAGCGCCGACTCGGCCGCCAGCGCCGACCCCCGCTCCTCCTCCATGGCCGCCCTCCCGGCCTGTCCCCCGCCCCGCAAACTCGTGCAACTCCCAAACTTGCCGCGGTAGAGGGCCGGGCCGGCCGGGCCCAGCCTGGGCCGCGGGCGGGCGCGCTCAGCGGGCGCGGGGGCGAGGGCGCAGCGGGCAAAGCGGGTGGAGGGCGGCGGACGCGGGCGCGGGCACGGGCGGCGGCGCGGGCGCGCCGCGGTCTGGGCGCACGGCTCGGCCCGGAGCTGCTCCCGAGTGGGCGGCGGCGGCGGCGGCGGCGGTGGCGGCGGGGAGGGCGCGCGCGGCGGCCCGCGGCGCCCCTGCTGAGACTGTGAGGCAGGCCACGGGAGCTGCCGGCGCCCGGGCGGTGCTGGCCTGAGGGGCGGCAGCGCGCCGGGCCCGAGAGGAAGGGCACACCGCTCCCCCGCAAGGAGGCCGCGCGCCCCGCCCCGATCCCGGCCTGGCCAGGGGCGCGCCCACTTTCCGCCTCCCGGGGGCGCCCCGGAGTCCCCCCCAGCGCTGACTGCGCGGCCTGCACACCGGGCCCCGTCTCCAGCCGCCAGACCCGCAGCGCCCCTCGCCCGTGCTCCGGCCGCCCCTTCCCCGCCTGGCGCTGGCTCCTCCCACCACCCGGCCGCCGGGAAGGGTCCAGGCTGCCCCGGGAGAGGGGGCCGGGGGGCGCTGGTCTCGCGGGACGATTCGCTGCTCTGGGGAGCCGCCCCGGCCTTGGAGAGGGATGGAGGGGTCACGAGGAGGTCCCCGGGCTGGGGCTCATCCCGGAAAGAAAACGGGGACGCCCCGGCCCGCAGACCCTCCCCGCAGACCCGGCCCCCTGCAGAGGCGCCCGGAGCCCCAGGGCGCTCCTCCCCGAGCCACATCCATCACTGGCTCCGTGTGACATAAACGCCACTTCACAGTAGGGCGAAGCCCGCTTGGCATCCCAGTACCACGAGTTTTCTCTTGTCCTAAGGCCCCCTGTCCATTTGGGCTGTCCAAATCCACTTGTCCATTAGACCCCCTCCCACTCCCGGGAGAACCTTTCCTGAACCCAGAACCCCATCCGCCCCCCACGCAGGAGTTAAGGACACCCTTGCAAACTCACAGTCCCCTGCTTGCCCCACCAGAATTGCTCTTAGCATCCTGAGTGTTCACAGTGTGGTAGCAGATAGGTTTCCACCGTCTGACTGTTAGCTCCTTGAGGGAGGAAATCTTAATGCCCTTGTAGCCATAAAGTGCACCCCAACCTGGCACGTATTGATTAAAAATCTAAAAGTTGGCCGGGCGCGGTGGCTCACGCCTGTAATCCCAGCACTTTGGGAGGCCGAGGCGGGCAGATCACCTGAGGTCGGGAGTTCAAGACCAGCCTGACCAACATGAAGAAACGCTGTCTCTACTAAAAATACAAAATTAGCCGGGCTTGGTGGCACATGCCTGTAATCCCAGCTACTCAGGAGGCTGAGGCAGGAGAATTGCTTGAACCCGGGAGGTGAGGGTTGCAGTGAGCCGAGATTGCACCACTGCACTCCAGCCTGGGCAACAAGAGCAAAACTTCACCTCAAAAAAAAAAAAAAGGTTTTTTTATTAATTTTTTCATAGAGACAGGGGTCTCACTATGTTGCCGAGGCTGGCCTTAAACCCCTAGACTTGAGCGATCCTCCTGCCTCTACCTCCCCAAAGTGTTGGGATTACAGGCGTGAGCCACCGTGCCTGGCCCCAAATTCTAAAATTTTAAAATATATTGAGTATTTGCTTTACGTGTAGTTAAAAAATATGCAGTGTTTACTATGTGCCAAGCATTATTCTAAGTGCTTTACTAATATTACCTCATTTAATCCTGACTACATGGCTTCCTAAACAGTGGCCTAAGGACGGCGGGGATCCCCAGTACCCAAAGGGTCTCTGGGAGGTTCTCCCTTTCTCCAGCTGCAAGTCAGTGTCAGGCTGGGTGTTCCTCATATTCTCAACACGAAACGGCGGAGTGCAGCGCACAGTGCAGAAGCGGTGTTGAGGCACCAGCTCCTTTCTAATGAGCAAGACGCTAGAGACTTGCAAACGCATAAACCAATACCATCGCTGACAAGATTGCTTCAAATTTATTTTGGAGCATAGCATTATTCTTATTTTAAAAAGTACATATGGGCTGGGTGCAATGGCTCATGCCTGTGATCATAGTACTTTGGGAGGCCGAGATGGGAGGATTTCTTGAGCTCAGGAGTTCGAGACCAGCCTGGGCAATACAGTGAGAACACCCCCCTCCCCCGTCCCTATAAAAAAAAATTAAAAATTAAAAAATTGGCAGGGTGCAGTAGCTCACGCCTGTAATCCCAGCACTTTGAAAGGCTGAGGCAGACGAGGTCAGGAGTTCAAGACCAACCTGGCCAAGATGGTGAAACCCTGTCTCTACTAAAAATACAAAAATTAGCTGGGTGTGATGGTGCATGCCTGTAATCCCAGCAACTCGGGAGGCTGAGGCAGAGAATTGCTTAAACCCAGAAGGCAGAGGTTGCAGCGAGCCGAAATCGCGCCACTGCACTCCAGACTGGGCGACAGAGTGAGACTCCATCTGAAAATGATAATAGTAATGATAATATAATAAAATAAATAAGTAATAAAAAGATAAAAAAATTAAGGCCAGGCGCGGTGGCTCACGCCTTTAAATCCTAGCGCTTTGGGAGGCCAAGGTGGGAAAATTTCTTGAGCTCAGGAGTTTGAGACCAGCCTGGCCAACATGGCAAAACCCCGCCTCTACTAAAAACACGAAAATTAACTAGACATGGTGGCATGTGCCTGTAATCTCAGCTACTCAAGAGTCTGAAGCATGAGAATCATTAGAGCCTGGGAGGCAGAGGTTGCAGTGAGCTGAGATCGTGGCACTGCACCCCATCCAGCTTAGGCAACCAGAGTGAAACTCCGTCTCAAAAAAAAAAAAAAAAAAAAGTAAAATAAAAAATTCGTCAGATGTGCTGGTGAGAGCCTGTAGTCCCAGGTATTCGGGAGGCTGAGGTGGGAAGATCCCTTGAGCCCGGGAGGCAGAGGTTGCAGTGAGTTGAGATCACACCACTATGCTCCAAACTGGGCGACAGAGTAAAACTCTGTCTCAGAAAAATAAAAATAAATAAAAAAATATATAGGCCTGGCCACAGTGGCTCATGCTTATAATCCTAGCACTTTGGGAGGCCAGAGCTGGAGGATCACTTGAGCCCAGGATTTCAAGTCCAGCCTGGGCAGCATGGCAAAACCCCGTCTCTATTTAAAAAAAAAAAAAAAAAAAAAAGAAAAATTAGCCAGGCATGGTGGCAGGCGCCCGTAATCCCAGCTATGCAGGAGGCTGAGGCAGGAGGATCACTTGAACCCGGGAGGCAGAGGTTGCAGTGAGCTGAGATCGTGCCACTGCACTCCAGCCTGGGTGACAAAGCGAGACTCTGTTTCCAAAAAAAAAAAAAAAAAAAAATTACCTGACTGTAGTGGCATGTGCCTGTAGTCCCAGCTACTCAGGAGGCTGAGGTGGAAGGATGACTTGAGTCCCAGTGGGCAGAAGTTGCAGTGAGCTGTGATTGTGCCACTGCACTCCAGCCTGAGTGACACAGGAAAACCCTGTCTCAAAAACAACAAAAAAACTCATGTTACCTAGCACTTTGGTGTGAGCCTGTAGTTCCAGCTACTCCAGTGGGAGGATCCCTTGAGTTCAAGAGTTCGAGTCTAGCCTGGGCAATGTAGGTAGACTGTCTCTAAAAAAATAAAAAGTTAAAAAAATTTAGGTTAACATGTAATGTGTTTACTACCTTTTTTTTTTTTTTTGAGACAGAGTCTCGCTGTGTCGCCAGGCTAGAGTGCAGTGGTGCGATCTCGGCTCACTGCAACCTCCATCTCCCTGGGTCAAGCATTTCCCCTGCCTCAGCCCCCCAAGCAGCTGGGATTACAGGTGCACATGGTGTACATGGTGAAACCCTGTCTCTACTAAAAATATAAAAGTTAACTGGTGTGTGGCGCGTGCCTGTAATCCCAGCTACTAGGGAGGCTGAGGCACGATAATCTCTTGAACTCAGGAGGCGGAGGTTGCAGTGAGCCAAGAGCGCACCACTTCACTCCAGCCTGGGCAGCAGAGTGAGACGCTGTCTCAAAAAAAAAAAAAAAGTCTTTCAATATTGTTTTAGTGTAAAGAGTTTCTGAGGCCAAAAAGTTTGAGAACTTCTGCCTTATAACGTCCTAAGAGGTAAATTTTATTATCTTATTTTACAAATGAGGAAACTGACGCACAGAGAGGTTAAAAAGCTCACCCAAGGCCAGGCAGCTGGTGAAGGTAAATTCAGGGTCAGACCTGCGCAGTCTGGCCTCGAGTCTGTGCCATAACTTTCTCATCCTTGTTCCTTACACATGCTAAGCACTCTAAACCTTCTGGATCCTTCTAACAACCCAAATGAAACTGACATATTATTGCTGTCCCCTTTCCTTTCTTTTCTTTTCTTTTTTGAGGTGGAGTCTCGATCTGTCACCCAGACTGGAGTGCAGTGGCACAATCTCAGCTCACTTCAATCTCCACCTCCTAGGTTCAAGCATTCTCCTGCCTCAGCCTCCATAGTAGCTGGGACTACAGGCGCCCGACACCATGCCCAGCTAATTTTTGTATTTTTAGTAGAGACGAAGTTTCGCCATATTGGCCAGGCTGGTCTTGAACTCCTGACCTCAGATGATCCACTTATGTTGGCCTCCCAAAGTGCTGGGATTACAGGTGTGAGCCACTGTGCCTGGCCAGTGCTGTCCCCTTTCCTTTTCTTCTTGTTCTTTTTTTTTTTTTTTTTTTTTTGAGACGGAGTCTAGCTCCGTTGTCAGAGTGGAGTGCAGTGGTGTGAAAGGGATGGGAGGGTGGGAGAGATGGAAATTACTTTAAGGAGGGAAAGGGGAGGCAGGAGTCCATCTCCTTAGGAGAATGGTGACAGAGTAGGGTGGGAGGGCAGTTGAGTCTAGTGGGTAAGCTTCCAGAGCCACCCCTCTGTGTTTTTTTTTTTCGTTTCTTTTACTTTTCTTTTTTTTTCTGGACAAAGTCTCGCTCTTTTGCTCAGGCTGCAGTGCAGTGGCGCGATCTTGGCTCACTGCAACCTTCGCCTCCCGGGTTCAAGCAATTCTCCTGCCTCAGCCTCCCGAGTAGCTGGGACTACAGGTGCGTGCCACCACCTGTAGCACGGCCTCGGCCTCCCAAAGTGCTGGGATTACAGGCGTGAGCCACTGCGCCTGGCCTTATTTTCTTTTTAGAGACAGCGTCTCGCTCTGTCTTCCAGGCTGGAGTGCAGTGGCGCAATCATAGCTCACTGCAGCCTCGACCTCCTGGGCTCCAGGAATCCTCCTACTTCAGCCTCTCCAGCAGGTGGAACTATAGTTGTGCACCATCACGCCCAGCTAATTTTCTTTTCGTAGAGATGTGGTCTATGTTGCTCAGGCTGGTCTCAAACTTCTGCGCTCAAGCCATTTTCCCACCTTGGCCTCACGAAGTGTGGGCATTACAGACATGAGCCACTCACAGGGTCTATTACTGCCAAAACCTAGAGGATGTATCCTTGCTGGGTGTAGATATAAATGTCCAGCTGACAGCTGGAAATGTGGAACTTGAGTTCGGAACTAAAGAAGCTGTGATTTGACCTACATTGACTTCATTCGAAGAGTAAATATTTAGCTCTTTTTTTTTTTTTTTATCTTAAACAGCGTCTTGCTCTGTCACCCAGGCTGGAGTGCAGTAGTGTCATCTCGGCTCACTGCAGCTTCCACCTCCCGTGCTCAGATGATCCTCCCATCTCAGCCTCTCAAGTTGCTGTGACCACAGGCATGCGCCACCACACCTGGCAAATGTTTTTGTATTTTTAGTAGAGATGGGGCTTCATTATGTTGGCCAGGTTGGTCTTGAACTTCTGGGTCAAGCGATCCACCTGACTCTTGGCCTCCCAAAGTGCTGGGATTACAGGCGTGCGCCACCACACCTGGCTGACAAATACCACATATCTTTTTTTTTTTTTTTTTTTTTTGAGATGGAGTCTCGCTCTGTCACCCAGGCTGGAGTGCAGTGGCACGATCTCAGCTCACTGCAAGCTCCGCCTCCCAGGTTCACGCCATTCTCCTGCCTCAACCTCCCGAGTAGCTGGGACTACAGGCGCCCGCCACCACGCCCGGCTATTTTTTTTTTTGTATTTTTAGTAGAGACAGGGTTTCACCGTGTTAGTCAGGATGGTCTTGATCCTTTGACATAGTGATCCGCCTGTCTCAGCCTCCCAAAGTGCTGGGATTACATGCGTGAGCCACCGCGCCCAGCTGACAAATACGGTATTTTTATATGCGTAGACCAAAGCACTATAAAACAATGCTGGGCATCTTCCGTTTGCCCCTCCACTCTCCCTCCTCCACCCCCTGCTCTGTGCCCCAGGAAGCTGACTTATGTGCTCAGGTCAGCAGCCTTCCTTCCTGGCCAGCTTCAGCTGGCATTGTCCACTGGAGAGTCTCATTAGAAGACTGGAGAGTGAGAGGAGAGTGCGATGGGGGTCTTAATTCCCCAGATTTCTGCTGCAGGGTCACTGCGGGCTGGTTGCCTTCATCCTCCAATCCAGTGAGGATCTCCACTCTTCTCTCTGTCTCAGGCTCTGTCTCTTCAGTCTCAGGTGCAGGGATTACAGGCCTGAGCCACCAAGTAACAGCTCCTTGCTGTTGCTACCTCCAAGGTATTGCACCACCCCTTTTGACTCCCCTACACTCTCCCACACCTCTGTACAGAGTCCCAGTGGTGTGTTGGAGCTGGCTTGTGCCAAGTTGTGAGAGCCTCTTGTTTGCAACCCTACCCAACTCTGCATTGAAAGAGTTGGAAAGTGCTGGAGGTTGGTAAATCATGGCAATTGACAAGTGCTACAAATCACAGACCCCCCTCTCCACTTTACTAGTAGGTAAGCACACTTCTAAAACAGTCTCCTTCTTAAATTCTTTGCAAATAATCTTATTTCGAATATGCTTTCTTATTCCTGCGTGGACACTGACTAATGCAAGAACACAATTCCTTTTTTTGGTGGGGAGTGCAGTGGTGTGATCATGGCTAACTGCATTCTCAAACTCCTGAGCTCAAGTGATCCTCCTGCCTCAGCCTCATGAGTAGCTAGGACTACTAGTGTATGCCACTAAATTAGGCAAATTTTTTTAAATTAAAAATTCTTTTTGTAGAGATGGGATCTCCCTGTGTTCCCCAGGGTGGTCTTGAACTCCTGGCCTCAAGCGATCCTTCCACTTTGGCCTCCCAAAGTGCTGGGATTACAGGCATGAAGCACTGCACCCGGCCTACAATTCATTGTTTTTTTTTTTTTGAAAGGGAGTCTTGCTGTGTTGCCCAGGCTGGAGTACAGTGGCGTGATCTTGGCTCACTGCAACCTCCGCCTCCCGGGTTCTAGCAATTCTCCTGTCTCAGCCTCCCAAGTAGCTGGGACTATAGGCTCATGCCACCACACCCAACTAGTTTTTGTATTTTTAGTGGAGATGTGTTGGCCTGACTGGTCTTGAACTGTTGACCTCAAGTGATGCGCCTGCCTTGGCTTCCTAAGGTGCTGGGATTATAGATGTGAGCCACTTTGCCCGACCCCAAAATTCTTTTTGAAGAATTTATAGTATAGGGATAATAATTATAACTATTTATTGAATGTTTATTTCAGGTTTATTTCAAGGACTGTGCTAGGCACTTTATAAATAAACCTGATGCTTTAGGTTTTATTATCCCACTTACAGAAAAGGAAACTGCAGACGCCTGGAGAAGTTAAGTAACTTACCCAAGTCGATGAACATCTTTTAGCTACTACATTAGCACAATCTGGTTTCCTATTTATTTATTTTTAATTTTTTTGTAGAGATGGGGGTCTTACTATGCTGTCAAGGCTGGTCTCGAACTCCTGGGCTCAAGGGACCCTCTCACCTTGGCCTCCCAAAGTGGTGGGTTTACAGGCGTGAGCCCTCCCACCTGGCTAATTTCCAAATCCCTGCTTAGATAGTTCTTACATGTTCTAAGCATTTGTCCATTTAAACTTATTTAGTCCTCATAAAATCCTGGAAGACTCTCTGACTTCAAAACTATCTTTAAAAAATGTTTCAGCAGGGCGCGGTGGCTCACGCCTGTAATCCCAGCACTTTGGGAGGCCGAGGCAGGCGGATCACCTGAGATCAGGAGTTTGAGACCAGCCTGGCCAGCACGGTGAAACCCCGTCTCTACTAAAAACTATAAAAATTACCTAGGTGTGATGGCGGGCTCCTGTAATCCCAGCTACTTGGAGGGCTGAGGCAGGAGAATTGCTTGAACCCAGAAGGTGGAGGTTGCAGTGAGCTGAGACGGCACCACTGCTCTCCAGCCTGGGCAACAGAGGGAAATTCTGTCTCGGGGAAAAAAAAAAAAAAGTTTTAAGGTAAAACGTACACACTAAGTCCTCAAATAGCGTTGTTTCATTCAACATTGTTTTCTTATAACATTGGTGAGAAAAAAAATCGATCCCCAGCTGGGATCATTGTCGTGTGGAGTTTGCAAGTTCTCCCCATGTCTCTGTGGGTTTTCTCTGGGTACTCTGTTTTTGTTTGTTTGTTTTGTTTGTTTGTTTTTGAGACAGGGTCTTGCTCTGTCACCCAGGCTGCAATGCAGTGATATGATTATAGCTTACTGCAGCCTGCAACTCCTGGGCTCAAGCAATGCTCCCAAGTAGCTGGGACCACAGGTATGTGCCACCATACCTGGCTAATTTTTTTATTTTCTGTAGAGGCAGGATCCTCTTACGTTTCCCAGGCTGGTCTTAAACTCCTGGCCTCAAGTGATCCTCCTGCCTTGGCCTCCCAGCGTGTTGGGATTACAGGTGTCAGCCACCACACCTAATCTATTTTAATGTTTAATATTGTAAGTGTTTTGTTTCTTCATTTAGAAGTTAAGTGATGGCCGGGCGCGGTGGCTCAAGCCTGTAATCCTAGCACTTTGGGAGGCCGAGACGGGCGGATCACGAGGTCAGGAAATCGAGACCATCCTGGCTAACACGGTGAAACCCCGTCTCTACTAAAAAATACAAAAAACTAGCCGGGCGAGGTGGCTGGCGCCTGTAGTCCCAGCTACTCGGGAGGCTGAGGCAGGAGAAGAGCGTAAACCCGGGAGGCGGAGCTTGCAGTGAGCTGAGATCCGGCCACTGCACTCCAGCCTGGGCGACAGAGCGAGACTCCGTCTCAAAAAAAAAAAAAAAAAAAAAAAAAAAAAAAAGAAGTTAAGTGATGATTTTGTGACCAGAAATATGCCTAGGAACTTAACCCTTGTTTATGTCAATTAGCCTATGGTAAAATTTGTTTTGTTACACATAGTTTTACTTAAAATTGCAGTTTCCAAAAACCTATCGATGATGTTAATGATGACTTACTGTCCCTGCTTAAAAAAGCAAATATCATAGAAGGATATACAATGATATGCAGTGAACATAAGTTGTTGCCAGGCAAACCCCATCTTTTTATTCTCCCCAAAGGTGACACATAAACAATAGTCATACATGTGAATACTGTATCCAACTTTATTGGTTTTTTATTTTTATTTTATTTGTATCCAACTTTAAACCAAACTATGTGGCATAATCAGGAATGGCTTCCTGGAGGCTGCTAACTCTGTGGGTGAGGACTGGGGGCAGAATAGGCTGTGTGTGTGTGTGAGTCAGCAGGCTAGGGCTGGACTGGACGGGGCAGGCTGGGGAACCAAGTTCCCTCGGTTCCAAGGGAAAGGAATTTGAAGACAGAATCAGAAATTGTGGGGACAAGTTCATATTTGCTATAGTACGAATGTTGTGTGACTTCAGGCAAGTCACTGAATTTTTCTTTGTTTCTTTTTTTCATTTGTAAAATGGGAGTAATCTCAATGGTACCTCCCTCCAGGATTTTTGTGAAAATTAAATGAGTTAAGATGTGTAAAGTGCTTAGAACACAGGCTAGCACACAGTAAGAGCTACGTTAATGTTAGCAATTGCCATGATGATCAATATTGTCATTACTATTACATTTGCTGTTATTGCTACCACTGAAGCATTTCCTTCAGAACAACATCATGGAACCAACACAGATGTGTGATTGTGGTATGAGGGACTGCTAGAGAAATTAGAACATTAGGGAAACCAGTCTTATCAAGTTTACCTCCAAAATATCTCTCAAATCCATCCACTATTCTCCACCTCTTTGCTACTACGCTGTCCCAGTTTACTATTATTTCACTTCCTGAAAGGCTACAGTAGGCTTCTGACTGATGACCTGCTTCATCTCTTTGTCTTCATCATCTGTTTTCTTTTTTCTTTTGCTTTTTCCTTTTCCTTTTTTTTTTTTTTTTTTTTTTTTGAGACAGGATCTCACTCTATCACCCAGGCTAGAGTGCAGTGGCGTGATCTTGGCTCACTGGTTACTCCACCTCCCAGGTTCAAGTGATGCTCCTGCCTCAGCCTCCCGAGTAGTTGGAATTACAGGTGTATGTCACCACGCCTAGCTAATTTTTGTATTTTTTGTAGAGATGTGCTCTCATTATGTTGCCCAGGCTGGCCTTAAACTCTTGAGCTAAAGCAATCCACCAGCTTCAGCCTCCCAAAGTGCTGGGATTACAGGCGTGAGCCACCATGCCTGGCCTCTCATCATCTGTTTTCTACACAGAACTAGTAATCTTGATTTTAAAAAACATAAATTTCATCACACAAGGTGTCCATGCCAATTTACAATGAAACCCCAGGTCCTTACCGTGGCCAACATGAACTTTCTGTGTCTACTTCACCATCTTCATATCACACCTATCTCCACACTCTTTAAGCACCAGCCATCATCTGTGATTCATGATTTATCTTTTCTCTTTGTCTTTTTTTTTTTTTTTGAGACAGGGTCTCACTCTGTTGCCCAGGCTGGAGTGCGGTGGCTTGATCTGAGCTCACTGCAATCTCTGCCTCCCTGCTCAAGTGATCCTCCAACCTCAGCCTCCTGAGTAGCTGGGACCCCAGGCAAGGGCCACCTTACCTAGCTATTTTTTTTTTTTTTTGGTATTTTTGGTAGAAATGGGGTTTGCCATGTTACCCAGGCTGGTCTCAAGCTCCAGAGTTCAAACAATCTACCTGCTTCAGCCTCCCAAAATGCTGGCATTACAGGTGTGAGCCATCATGCCCAGATTTTTTTCTTTTTTTAGACAGAGTCTTGCTCTGTTACCTAGGCTGGAGTGCAGTGGTGTGATCATAGCTCTCTGCAGCCTCAACCTGGGCTCAAATGATCCTCCTGCCTCAGCCTCCTGAGTAGCTGGAACTATAGGCATGTATCACCATGCCCAGCTGAACCATGACTTGTCTGTTCCAAAATTGGAATTTTGGTAAAGCGTCCAAATGGCTGAGCTTGGGTCGTAAGCTGTGCACTGGGCATGAGGATAAGGGAAAGCAGAAATTTAACCTTCTGATCACCTGTAGAAGGAACAGAACCCTGTTTTCACCAAGACACACACCACTCCCAATTAGGAAGGGTATTCAGGTGCTGAGCAGGAAACAACATGTGACTTGTTGAGGACAGCATGCAAGTTTGGGCCAGAGCAGAATTGCTGGGGACAATAGAAAGGAGATTCAAGGTTGCTCCACAGGAGAACAACTTTCTCCATTAATTCCACACAGATTACTAGCGAGAGACAGGACTAGCTGGATTTCCTAGGCCAACTAAGAATTCCTAAACCTAGCTGTGAAAGGTGACCACACCCACCTTTAAACATGGGGCTTGTAACTCAACTCACACCCAACCAATCAGGTAGTAAAGAGAGTCACTAAAATATCAATTAGGCTAAAAGCAGGAGGTAAAGAAATAGTCAATCATCTATTGCCTGAGAGCATAGTGGAAGGACAATGATCAGGACATAAACCAGACATTCAAGCTGGCAGTGGCAACCTCCTTTGGGTCCCCTCCCATTGTATGGGAGCTCTGTTTTCACTCTATTAAATCTTGCAACTGCACACTCTTCTGGTCCGTGTTTGTTCTGGCTCAAACTGAGCTTTTGCTTGCCATCCACCACTGCTGATCACCACCATCATAGACCTGCCGCTGACTTCCACCCCTCTGGATCCGGGGTGTCTGCTGCACTTCTGATCCAGTGAGGCACCCATTGCTGTGCCTGATTGGGCTAGAGGCTTGCCATTGTTCCTGCGTGGCTAAGTGCCTGGGTTTATCCTAATTGAGCTGAACACTAGTTACTGGGTTCCACAGTTCTCTTCCATGACCCATGGCTTCTAATAGAGCTATAACACTCACTGCGTGGTCCAAGGTTCCATTCCTTGGAATCCATGAGGCCAAGAACCCCAGGTCAGAGAACAAAAGGCTTGCTGCCATCTTGGGAGTGGCCCGCCACCATCTTGGGAGCTCTAAGAATGAAGACCTGCTGCTAGCATTTGGTGGCCCATACGGGGATTCTCCAAAGTGATGAGTAATACTGGACCATTTTTGCTTGCTATTCTGTCCTATCCTTCCTTAGAATCAGAGGAAAATACAGGGCACCTGTCGGCTGGTTAAAAATGATTAGCGTGGCCGCCAGACTTGAGACTCAGGTATGAGGCTTTCTGGGAAAAGGCTTTCTAACAACCCCCAACCCTTCTCTGTTGGGAGCATTGGTCTGCCTGGAACCAGCTTCCACTTTCACAATATTCCTAAGGGAAGCTGAGGGCTGACTAGAGGCAGAAAGCTGTCATCCTGAACTCCCGGCATTGGCCAGTTGAGATCATGGTGCAGCCAGAAGACTCTACTCAACAGTCACCCAGGTATGCGCCCCTACCTCTCCTTCTGACCCATACCTCCTGGGTCCCGACCATGACTTTCTTGAAAGTGTAGCCCCAACATTCTCATGACCTTTGAATCTACTTCCTCCAGTCCCTGTCTCCTAGGTACTAATACTTCAGACTTTCACTTCCTCTCCCAAGTATTAGAGCAAGTTGTATCTCCAAAGGGATCTAAGGAAGCTCTACACTATATCCTTAGGCACCTAGGCTATGAACACAGAGAATCTTGCCCCTGGTGTCTCTCCCAATTTAGGTATACAGCTCTCAACATGGGCAGTTATGTGGGACCCGTTCCCCACCACATTAGCCAGGGCCCCAGGTTCTATTATGAGCTGTGGCCCCAAGTTTGTAAATGACTAGGAGGATTAATCTTCCATTGTGTAAGATGCTCTTCTCCCCCAATTTCTACTCAGCTTAGCCCCCTGCAGTACAATCTCCAAGCCTTGGCTCCTTGGCCAGGGCCTTAGAACTGATGACCCAGGACTTGAATAACTGGAACTGGGTCTAAGACAACATAATAGATCAGGATGAAAGCGAATTGAGTAAATTAAAGGGAGGCACATATTCCTATAGTGGCAAATGAGGGCAACGAGCGAATGTCCTTCCGCTGTGTTCCCAAAATCCCTCTACCAAGAGAGGAATTATCTCTCTCACAGCTTTGCCTGGTGATCCTATGTAAGTCAATACTACTGGAAGGACAACATAGTATCCAGAAGTTTATTAACTGGACTTTAGCACATAAAAACCAGGAAGCCCATCGTTTTCTCCTCACTGTCCTTCTCATAGGAAAAAGGCACATAGGATAAACAGGATCCATCGCTCATATTTCTTTCTTTCTTTTTTTTTTTGAGACAGAGTCTCGCTCTGTTGCCCAGGCTGGAGCGCAGTGGCCGGATCTCAGCTCACTGCAAGCTCTGCCTCCCGGGTTTACACCATTCTCCTGCCTCAGCCTCCCAAGTAGCTGGGACTACAGGTGGCCGCCACCTTGCCCAGCTAGTTTTTTGTATTTTTTAGTAGAGACGGGGTTTCACCGTGTTAGCCAGGATGGTCTCAATCTCCTGACCTTGTGATCCGCCCGTTTCAACCTCCCAAAGTGCTGGGATTACAGGCGTAAGCCACCACGCCTGGCCCATCTCTCATATTTCATATCCAAAATGACTTAATCTGGGGCAAAAAGAAGTTTAAGACCGATAATTAGGGCATATTCCTACAAAGGAAAAGAAGGACAAAGGCCTTAGTGGGGAAAAACTCTATCTAAATCCTGACTCGAAAAGGTCCCTACACCCTCTCTGAAATGAATTTGCATAGGAACTGTTGCTTATGGGAATGCACCTTGAGGGGGCGACTGGGTTGTTATGAAATACTCAGGAACCCAGCCCAGCTCTAGAACTCACCCTTGAGCACAAAGGCAATGTTGGGCACGCTGATAAAGGACCACTAGAATCCAGCAGCCCGGACCCCTTTCTTTGTGGTCAAGAAAGTCAGGAAAACAGGTGCAGGACTGCTACATCGGTGAGCATAACTAATCCGATAAGCAGAGGTCCATGGGTGGTTACGCACCCTGGAAAGGAATAAGCATTAGGACCATAGAGGACACTCTAGGACTACTGCTCATCGGAAAATGACTAGGGGTGCTGGCATCCCTACATTCTTATTTCAGATGGGAAACATTTCCCTGGCTCCTTCCCCAACTAATAAGGACCCCCCTTCAACCTAAATGGTCCAAAAGGAGATAGACAAAGGGGTAAACAATGAACCAGAGTGCCAATATTCCCCAATTATGCCCCCTCCAAGCGGTGGGAGGAGGAGAATTCGGCCCAGTCAGAGTGCATGTACCTTTTTCCCTCTCACACTTGAAACAAACTAAAACAGACCTAGGTAAATTCTCAGATAACCCTGATGGCTATATTGATGCTTTACATGGGTTAGGACAATCCTTTGACCTGACATGGAGAGATACAATGTTACTGCTAGATCAGACACTAACCCCAAATGAGAGAAGTGCCGCCATAACTGCAGCCCAAGAGTTTGGCGATCTCTGGTATCTCTGTCAGGTCAATGATAGGATGACAACAGAGGGAAGAGAACGATTCCCCACAGGCCAGCAGGCAGTTCCCAGTGTAGACCCTCACTGGGACGCAGAATCAGAACGTGGAGATTGGTGCCGCAGACATTTACTAACTTGTGTGCTAGAAGGACTAAGGGAAACTAGGAAGAAGCCTGTGAATTATTCAATGGTGTCCACTATAACACAGGGAAAGGAAGAAAATCCTACTGGCTTTCTGGAGAGACTAAGGGAGGCACTGGGGAAGCATACCTCTCTGTCACCTGACTCTCTTGAAGGCCAACTAATCTTAAAGGATAGGTTTAGGCCGGGCGCGGTGGCTCACGCCTGTAATCCCAGCACTTTGGGAGGCCGAGGCGGGCGGATCACAAGGTCAGGAGATCGAGACCACAGTGAAACCCCGTCTCTACTAAAAATACAAAAAATTAGCCGGGTGCGGTGGTGGGCACCTGTAGTCCCAGCTACTCAGGAGGCTGAGGCAGGAGAATGGCGTGAACCCGGGAGGCGGAGCTTGCAGTGAGCCGAGATCGCGCCACTGCACTCCAGCCTGGGCGACAGCGTGAGACTCCGTCTCAAAAAAAAAAAAAAAAAAAAAAAAGGATAGGTTTATCGCTCAGTCAGCTGCAGACATTAGAAAAAAACTTCAAAAGTCCGCCTTAGGCCTGGAGCAAAACTTAGAAACCCTATTGGACTTGGCAGCCTTGGTTTTTTATAATAGAGATCAGGAGGAGCAGGTGGAACGGGACAAACGGGATTAAAAAAAAAGCCACCACTTTAGTCATGGCTGTCGGGCAAGTGGACTTTGGAGGCTCTGGAAAAAGGAAAGGCTGGGCAAATCGAATGCCTATTAGGGCTTGCTTCCAGTGCGATCTACAAGGACACTTTAAAAACGATTGTCTGAATAGAAATAAGCCGCCCCCTCATCCATGCCCCTTATGTCAAGAGAATCACTGGAAGGCCCACTGCCCCAGGGGATGAAGGTCCTGTGAGTCAGAAGCCACTCACCAGATGATCCAACAGCAGGACTGAGGGTGCCCAGGGCAATCGCCAGCCCATGCCATCACCCTCACACAGCCCCGGGTATGCTTGACCATCGAGGGCCGGGAGGTTAACTGTCTCCTGGACACTGGTGCGGCCTTCTCAGTCTTACTCTCCTGTCCCAGAAAACTGTCCTCCAGATGTGTCACTATCCAAGGGTCCTAGGACAGCCAGTCACTAGATACTTTTCCCAGTCACTAAGCTGTGACTGGGGAACTTTTTTCACATGCCTTTCTAATTATGCCTGAAAGCCCCACTCCTTTGTTGGGGAGAGACATTCTAGCAAAAGCAGGGGCCATTATACACCCGAACATAGGAGAAGGAACACCCGTTTTTTGTCTCCTGCTTGAGGAAGGAATTAATCCTGAAGTCTGGGCAACAGAAGGACAATATGGACGAGTGAAGAATGCCTGTCCCGTTCAAGTTAAACTAAAGGATTCCGCCTCCTTTCCCTACCAAAGGCAGTACCCCCTTAGACCCGAGGCCCCACAAGGACTCCAAAGGATTGTTAAGGACCTAAAAGCCCAAGGCCTAGTAAAACCATGCCCACGCAGCAATATGGAGAGAAAGAGAAGGGAGCACCTATCAAATATCAGGAAGCCATTAGGAGATTACTACTGGCTGCACAGAAACCTAAAGAGGCAGAGCCTTACACTGCCGGGGTCATCAGAAAGGAAAGGGAAGGGAAACAGAAGGGAACCGCCAGCGGATATTGAAGCCAAAAGATCCACCAGGCAGGACCCTCCATTAGAAATGCTTATACAAGGACCCCTAGAATGGAGTAATCCCCTCCAGGAAACCAAGCCCCAGCACTCAGCAGGAGAAATAGAATGGGGAATCTCACGAGGACATAGTTTCCTCCCTTCAGGATGGCTAGCCACAGAAGAAGGAAGAATACTTCTGCGTGCAGCTAACCAATGGAAATTATTTAAAACCCTTCGCCAGACCTTTCACTTAAACATTGATAGCACCCATCAGATGGCCAAATCATTATTTACTGGACCAGGCCTTTTCAAAACTATCAATCAGATAGTCAGGGCCTGTGAAGTGTGCCAAAGAAATAATCCCCTGCCTTATCACCAAGCTCCTTCAGGAGAACAAAGAACAGGCCATTACCCAGGAGAAGACTGGCAACTAGATTTTACCCACATGCCCAAATCTCAGGGATTTCAGTATCTACTAGTTTGGGAGGATACTTTCACTGGTTGGGCGGGGGCCTTCCCCTGTAGGATAGAAAAGGCCCAAGAGGTAATAAAGGCACTAATTCATGAAATAATTCTCAGATTCAGACTTCCCTAAGGTTTACAGAGTGACAATGGCCCACTTTCAAGGCTGTAGTAACCCAGGGAGTATCCCAGGCGTTAGGCATACAATATCACTTACGCAGCGCCTGGAGGTCACAATCCTCAGGAAAAGTCGAGAAAATGAACGAAGCACTCAAAGGACACCTAAAAAAGCTAACCCAGGAAACCCACCTCACATGGCCTGCTCTGTTGCCTGTAGCTACACTAAGAATCCAAAGCCCTCCTCAAAAAGCAGGACTTAGCCCATTCGAGGTGCTGTATGGACGGCCCTTCCTAACCAATGACCTTGTGCTTAGCCAAGAGACAGCCAACTTAGTTGCAGACATTACCTCCTTAGCCAAATATCAACAAGGTCTTAAAGCATTACAGGGAGCCTGTCCCCAAGAGGAGGGAAAGGAACTATTCCACCCTGGAGACATGGGATTAGTCAAGTCCCTTCCCTCTAAGTCCCCGTCCCTAGACACATCCTGGGAAGGACCCTACCCAGTCATTTTATCTACCCCAACCACGGTTAAACAGGCTGGAGTAGAGTCTTGGGTACATCACACTCGAGTCAAACTGTGGATACTGCTAAAGGAACCCGAAAATCCAGGAGACAACGCTAGCTATTCCTGTGAACCTCTAGAGGATCTAGGCCTTCTCTTCAAGTGACAATCATGAGGAAAGTAACTGGCCCTCCCTTGTCATATTTTTCTCTTTAGCATTCTCTTACCCTCTTTCACTCTCACTGCACCTCGTCCATGCTGCTGTACTACCAGTAGCTCCCCTTACCAAGAGCTTCTATGGAGAATGCCGCTTCCCGGACATATTGATGCCCCATCGTATAGGATTTTTTCTAAAGGAAACCCCACTTTCACCGCCCACACCCATATGCCCCGCAACTGCTATAACTCTGCCACTCTTTGCATGCATGCAAATACTCATTATTGGACAGGGAAAATAATTAATCCTAGTTGTCCTGGAGGGCTTGGAGCCACCGTCTGTTGGACTTACTTCACCCATACGTGTATGTCTGATGGGGGTGGAGTTCAAGATCAGGCAAGAGAAAAACAAATAAAGGAAGTAATCTCCCAACTGATGTGAGTACAGAGCTATATAGATTTGATGCCACCAACAGATTTGGAGAAAAAAAATGAGCTCTAAGAGACCTCACTGGGGTTCTCAGGGTTGGATGCAGGGGACCACCATGGTTAGGGGCAGGAAGAAGAGCTGTGGGCAGAGGACAGATGGTTCCTCCCTCTGTGAGGCACTGGGGCAGGGCATGTGGCAGAGAGAAGCAGTGATTCTGTGGAAGGAGAAGTCACTACTTCCTGGAAAATCAGACCACAGGGGCCTGAGAAACCACATTAGGAATAGAAAGACGATGGCGGGTACTTGAGTGCTTGCCTGTGCTGTGGCCAGTGGCCTCTTTCTTCCTGTTGTTTTATTTTTATTTTTTTGAGATGGAGTCTCGCTCTGTTGCCCTGGTTGGAGTGCAGTGACACGATCTCGACTCACTGTAGCCTCCACCACCCAGGTTCAAGTGATTCTCCTGCCTCAGCCTCCTGAGTAGCTGGGACTACAGGTATGTGGCACCATGCCTGCCTAATTTTTGTGTTTTTGGTAGAGATGGGTTCGCACCATGTTGGCCGGGCTGATCTCGAACTCCTGGTCTTAAGTGATCTGCCCGCCTCGGCCTCCCAAAGTGCTGGAATTACAGGCATGAGCCACTGCGCCTAGCCTCTTTTTTTGTTTAAAATTTATTTATTTATTTATTTAAGACAGGGTCTTGCTCTGTCTTCCAGGCTGGAGTGTGGTGGCAATCATGACTCTGCAGCTTCAAAGTCCTGGGTTCAAACGATCCTCCCACTTCAGCCTCCTGAGTAGCTGGGACTATAGGCATGTGCTCCACACCCAACTAATTTTTAGATTTTTTGTAGAGATAGGGTCTTGCTTTGTTGCCCAGGTTGGTTTCAAGCTCCTGGGCTCAAGCAATCCTCCCGCTTCAGCCTCCCAAAGTGCTGGGATTACCGGCGGAAGCCACGGTGCCCGGCCAGGGGACTCTCATGAGCGCCAACATTTCTCAGGAGTCTGAGCAGTCATCAGGCCACCTGCCTTACCTGTCCTTTCCCAGGGCTAGATTACAAGGCCTGGCAATCTGAAATAGCTGCTCACCCACACACTTCTTCATGACTTTCCATAGTTGCTGCTGTGGCTCTTCATTTATTCTCTTCCATCTCCTCCTCCTCTTCCTCCTTCACTTTGACAGTCTTGGCGGTGGTGGGGGGGTGGGGAGGTCATGGATAATTTTGATGTCCTCATTGCATTGTGTTTTTTTGTGTTTTTTTCAGACTCTGTCACCTAGGCTGGAGTGCAGTGGCACAATCTCAGCTCACTGCAACCTCCACTTCCCAGGTTCAAGTGCTTCTTCTGCCTCAGCCTCCCAAGTAGCTGGGATTATAGGCACCCACCACCACACCCGGCTAATTTTGTATTTTCAGTAGAGATGGGGTTTCACCATGTTGGCCAGGCTGGTCTCGAACTCCTAACTTCAAGTGATCTGCCCACCTCGGCCTCCCAAGTTGCTGGGATTCAGGCGTGAGACACCATACCTTGCTGCATTGTTTTTTAATTTTTAAAAAATTTTCACAGGGACAGGGTCTCACTATGTGTGCCTTAGCCTCCCAAAGTGCTGGGATTACAGGCATGAGCAATGACGCCCGGCCATCACGTCATCTTTAAACACCAGAAATGTCATTTAGCACTCACGGTCTGTTCTGCACTGCCTTCTGCTTAGTTGCCAGAGCTCATCCCCAAGGACACTGTGTGAGAGATATGATCAGACTCCCCAAAATCCATCTTGGGAAACAAGAACCTTAGCAACCAGATGTTACCTGCATTGGGCACACTTTCTGAATTTCAATGTCTGCTTCTTTCTGAAGAGAGGTTACCAGTAAATGCTATGTTTGTGTAGATTTTTCCATCAGAGTTGCATTAACCTGGTACCACATCTGTGCTTCTGTGCTTTAAGAATCTCATTGGGGACGGGCGCGGTGGCTCAAGCCTGTAATCCCAGCACTTTGGGAGGCTGAGACGGGCGGATCACGAGGTCAGGAGATCGAGACCATCCTGGCTGACACGGTGAAACCCCGTCTCTACTAAAAAATACGAAAACTTAGCCGGGCGAGGTGGCGGGCGCCTGTAGTCCCAGCTACTCGGGAGGCTGAGGCAGGAGAATGTCGTAAACCCGGGAGGTGGAGCTTGCAGTGAGCTGAGATCCGGCCACTGCACTCCAGCCTGGGCGACTCCGTCTCAAAAAAAAAAAAAAAAAAAAAAAAAAGAATCTCATTGGTTAATGGTTGAGCGCTTTTTTTTTTTTTTTTTTTTTTTTTTTGAGACGGAGTCTCGCTCTGTCACTCAGGCTGGAGTGCAGTGATGTGATTTTTGCTCACTGCAACCACTTCTTGGGCTCAATCCATCCTCCTCACCTCAGCCTCCCAAGCAGCTGGGACTACAGGCGCCTGCCACCACACCCAGATAAATTTTGTATTTCTAGTAGAGACGGGGTTTCACCATGTTGTCCAGGCTGGTCTCAAACTTTTGAGTTCAAGTGAGCCATCGCCTCAACCTCCCAAACTGCGGGGATTACAGGTGTGAGCCACTGTGGCAGGCCAGTAGTTGAGCTCTTAATTTAAACAAATATTGGCCAGGGGCAGTGACTCGCGCCTGTAATCCCAACATTTTGGGAGGCCAAGATGGGCAGATCACTTGAGGTCAGGAGTTCAAGACCAGCCTGGCCAACATGGTGAAACCCCATCTCTACTAAAGATACAAAAGTTAGCCGGGCGTGGTAGAGGGCACCTGTAATCCCAGCTACTCGGGAAGGCTGAAGCAGGAGAATTGCTTGAACCCTGAAGGCAGAGGATGCAGTGAGTCGAGTTTGAGTCACTGCACTCTAGCCTATGCAACAGAGCAAGACTCCGTCTCAAAAAAAGAAAAAAGATTATTTATTTATTTACTTACTTATTTTTTGAGACAGAGTCTTACTCTGTTGCCCAGGCTGGAGTGCAGTGGTACAATCTCGGCTCACTACAACTTCTGCCTCCCAGGTTCAACTGATATTCCTGCCTCAGCCTCCCGATTAGCTGGGATTACAGGCACCCACCATCACGCCTGGTTAATTTTTGTATTTTTCGTAGAAATGGGGTTTCACCATGTTGGCCAGGCTGGTCTCGACCTCCAGACCTGAAGTGATTTGCCTGTTTTGGCCTCCCAAAGTGTTGGGATTACAGGTGTGAACCATTGCACCCAGCCAAGAAAAACATTTAAAGAGAAATATTTAAAAAGTAGAAATCACCCATGTCTTCATTTTGTTTTCCTAGAAAACAGGGCCTGAGGTGAACATTAGGAGCTAATGCTTTATTGAAGAGGAGAATACCAGGGAGGTGAGGGTGAGGGAGAAAGGGAAGGAGGCACAAAAGGAGGGAGAGCAGGCCGGGTGCAGTGGCTCATGCCTGTAAATCCAGCACTTTGGGAGGCTGAGGCAGGTGGATCACGAGGTCAGGAGATCGAGACCATCCTGACCAACATGGTGAAACCCCTTCTCTACTAAAAATACAAACAATTAGCCGGTATGGTGGCACACGCCTGTAGTCCCAGTTACTTAGGAGGCTGAGGCAGGAGAATCGCTTGAACCTGGGATACAGAGGTTGCAGTGAGTTGAGATCTCACCACTGCGCTCCAGCCTGACCAACAGACTGAGACTCTGTCTCAAAAAAAAAAAAAAGAAAAGAAAAGAAAAGGAGATAGAGCAAGTTCATGACAGAGCATCGCGGAGGCGGCCCCAACTTCACACCAGCACTCAGCCAGCTGCTGGTCTTCTGGGGTGTCTCTGGAGAGGATGTAGGAAAGCAGTGAATCTCAGAATGTTCTGTTAGTGCAGAGTGTGGCATGGGAAATGTGTGGTGGGTATGAGGAGGGAGGTGAACAATTTATCCACCAGCTCCTTCATGTCCTCATTTGTCCTCTCCCTGGGGCATTAGCCTTCCCCCATTTGCAGGTGGAGCCCCTCTTGGAGGGTGTTGGTCTTGGGTGCAGAGTGCCCCGACCTTCAGAGACAACTGGAAATGTTAGGAGCTGAAATGACTGTGGCACTGGGCAGAGCTTTACAGCCATGGAACAGTGTGAGCCATTGCTGATGCTGTCTGTGCCAGAGAGAAAGGTAAGTATGTGATTTCTGGGGGTGGGGGCGCAGGTGGGATGAATGGATTCGGGTTTGCCATTTCCATAATCCAACATGAGAAAAATTATGTATTTCAGCTGGGCATGGTGGTGCACACCAGTAGTCCCAGCTACTCTAGAGGCTGAGGTGAGAGGAACACTTGAACCCAGGAGTCTGAGGCTGCAGTGGGCTGTGATCAGACCACTGCACTCCAGCCTGGGAGACAGAGGGAGACCGTGTCTAAAAACAAACAAATAAAAAAAAGCAGAAAGTAGGCATGGTAGCTCACGCCTGTAATTCCAGCACTTTGGGAGGCCAAGGTGGGAGAATCACTTGAGCCCAGGGGTTTGAGACCAGCCTGAGCAACACTGTGAGACCCCGTCTCTACAAAAGATACAAAAATTAGCTGGGCATGGTGGTGTGCACCTGTCATCCCAGCTACTTGGGAGGCTGAGGCAGGAGGATCGCTTGAGCCCAGGAAGTCGAGACTGCAGTGAGCCGTGATTGTGCTATTGCACTCCAGCTTGGAAGACACAGGCTGGAGAGAAAATAGAGAAAAAATAATGTATTTAAAAGAAATCCCTCCCATCTAATTTCTGTTCCCAGGTAACTGCTGTTGACAGTTTGGTCCATGCTTTTCCTGATAATATAAATATTTACCTACCTGTACATACTGTATGTCTAAACATATACTTAGTTTTAAAATGGAAACATGACATACAAACATACAAAAAAAGCTATTTGCTTTTTTCACTTCATAATAGCCTATAATCATTTTTCCAGCTCAGTACATATAGACCTACCTTGTTTTTTAAAAATAGATAGTTCTTGTTTCATTCTTTTATTTATTTAATTATTTGTTTGTTTTGAGCCGGAGTTTCACTCTTGTTGTCCAGGCTGGAGTGCAGTGGTGCAATCTCGGCTCACTGCAACCTCTGCTTCACAGGTTCAAGTGATTCTCGTGCCTGAGCCTCCTGAGTAGGTGGCCTGAGTAGCTGGGATTACAGGCAGGTGCCACCACATGCAGTATATATATAAAAATATATATATATTAAAAATATATACACACATATTTATATATTTATATATGTGCATATATATATTTTTTGAGATGGAGTCTTGCTCTGTCACCCAGGCTGGAGTGCAGTGGCGCGATCTTGGCTCACTGCAATCTCTGTCTCCCGGGTTCAAGTGATTCCCCTGCCTCAGCCTCCCAAGTAGCTGGGATTACAGGCTCCTGCCACCACACCAGCTAACGGGGTTTCACCATGTTGTCCAGGCTGGTCTCGAACTCCCAGTCTCAGGTGATCCACCTGCCTCGGCCTCCCAAAGTGCTGGAATTACAGGCATGAGCCACCATGCCCAGCCTAATTTTGTATTTTATTAGAGACGGGGTTTCACCGTGTTGTCCAGGCTGGTCTCAAACTCTTGACCTCGGGTTATCTGCCCACCTCATCATTCTTTTAAATGATTGTGCAGTCTTTCATTTTATGGTGTACTGCAATTTGCTTGATCATTGTTCCCTTGGTGGTCATTCACTCTGTTTTCTGGTTTGGACTATTTTAAACGATGTTGAAATGCAAGTTTACACTAAATTTTTGGTCCTCTCAACTTCATGAAAAGTGGCCAAAACATGTTACATACTCATCTGCCCAGGGCCTTGGTTCCTGCCTATAAATTGGCCACAGAGGAGAAAGGCTAAAGGCAACAGCTCACCACTGCTGAAAGCCCAGAGCATGCTGGGGGCCCCACCCTGTAGCCATGCATCTTTGTTTAAAAAAAATTTTTTTTGGCCGGGCGCGGTGGCTCAAGCCTGTAATCCCAGCACTTTGGGAGGCCGAGGCGGGTGGATCACGAGGTCAGGAGATCGAGACTATCCTGGCTAACATGGTGAAACCCCGTCTCTACTAAAAATACAAAAAACTAGCCGGGCGTGGTGGTGGGCGCCTGTAGTCTCAGCTACTTGGGAGGCTGAGGCGGGAGAATGGCGTGAACCCAGGAGGCGGAGCTTGCAGTGAGCCGAGATCACGCCACTGCACTCCAGCCTGGGAGCACAGCGAGACTCCGTCTCAAAAAAAAAAAAAAAAAAAAATTTTTTTTTTGAGATGGACTCTTGCTCTGTCTCCCATGCTGGAGTGCAGTGGCGTGATCTCTGCTTGCTGCAACCTCCACCTCTCAGGTTCAAGTGATTCTCCTGCCTCAGCCTCCCGAGTAGCTGCGATTACAGGCATGTGCCACCACACCCGGCCAATTTTTGTATTTTTAATAGAGACGGGGTTTTGCCATGTTGGCCAGGCTGGTCTTGAACTCCTGACCTCAGGTGATTAGCCCACCTTGACCTCCCAAGATGCTGGGATTATAGGCGTGAGCCACCGCGCCCAGCCTCACACTAGCCCTTTTTCAGTTTTCCAACTTGTCAATGTCAGTACCCTCATACAGTGCTAGTAGGAGTGCAATTGGTAAAACCACTTTGGAAAACTGGTGTGAAAGTTGTCAGAATCAAAATGGAGTCATCTGTGTTACAAAACAAAAAACAAAAACACCTTGACAAGTAGAGCCAGGGAAGCCGATCAATGGAGGATTCTCATGCATGAATGCCGGATAACAAAAACTATCACAAAAGACTGCAAAACCCACAACCTTGCACAAAAGCCATCACAATCTTTCTTTAAAAATGCTTGTCCGAAGACATCTGCCCAGCAACTGCCTATCTAAACTTGGACTGGTGCCGCTTTTGTTATTGAGCTCTGTAGCCAAAGATAATTGTCTCAAAACAATTATGTACTTCTCATTTTCCCTTTAAAAACCTTTGTCTTCCTTTATTTCCTTGAATACACATACACTTTAGTATGACATACGTATTCCCATTGCAACGCCCTATTCCTGAATAAACATCATCTTCTTTTAGAAAGACTCTCTGTTACTGGCCGGGCGCGGTGGCTCAAGCCTGTAATCCCAGCACTTTGGGAGGCCGAGGCGGGTGGATCACAAGGTCAGGAGATCGAGACTATCCTGGCTAACATGGTGAAACCCCGTCTCTACTAAAAATACAAAAAAAAAAACTAGCCGGGCGCGGTAGCGGGCGCCTGTAGTCCCAGCTACTTGGGAGGCTGAGGCGGGAGAATGGCGTGAACCCGGGGGGCGGAGCTTGCAGTGAGCCGAAGATTGCGCCACTGCACTCCAGCCTGGGAGACACAGTGAGACTCCGTCTCAAAAAAAAAAAAAAAAAAAAAAAAAAAGAAAGACTCTCTGTTACTTAGGCTGACACTGGCAGTATCTACTAAGTTTAAGCGTACACCTCCCCTATCACCCTGCAATTCTATTGCTAGGCTTAAACCCAGCAGAAATCAGAAAATAATGCCCACAACAACTTTGCTCAAAATCATCCAAAACAGGAAATAAGGGGAATGTCCATCAGCAATAGAATGGATAAATAAATTCATACAGCGAAATGGCATGCAGCAATGAAAAGTAACAAGCGATTCCCGGATGCAACAGTAGCAAGGACTCTCACAGCTATAATGTTGTGAGAAATTAATCAGGCACAAAGGAGTCCACACTCTATGGCTCCTTCTGTATGAAATTTCTGAACAGGCAAAACTAAGTTCAAGGGATTGAAAGCACAGTAGTGGTTGCCTGGTGCAGAAGTGGGAGCGGGGACTGACTGCAAGGAGGCACAAGGAAGCTTTTCCAGAGTGAAGGAAATGATTATATCTTGATTGAAATTGTGGTTACACATCTGTATTTTTTGTTTTTGTTGTTGTTTTGAGATGGAGTCTCGCTCTGTCTCCCAGGCTGGAGTGCAGTGGTGCGATCTCAGCTCACTGCAGCCTCCACCTCCCGGGTTCAAGTGATTCTCCTGCCTCAGCCTCCCGAGTGGCTGGGATTACAGGTGCCTGCCACCACACCCGGTTAATTTTTGTATTTTTAGTAGAGACAGAGTTTCTCCATGTTGGCCAGGCTGCTCTCGAACTCCTGATCCCAAGTGATCCACCCGCCTTGGCCTCCCAAAGCTAACACTGTTAGCTCAATGGTGGGCTCTTTGTCTCGTTTGCTGCTGTATCTTTCCCCATCTAGAACAGGGTCTGGTGAAGAATTTTATTACTTTAAATATTTCTTCCAGCAGATGCATATCACTCATTGAGTCAGCTAATTCAAGTTGTATTTGGCTTACTGGTAAATACATCATGGGGAACTCTATATTAATACTCTTGGAATTACCCTCAGGATCCCTAAGTTTGAGTAGTCTTACAGACTTAGCTATAATAAGCAGCTGTGATTCTAGCAGAAACTACTAACAGTTAACAAGTCGAGGTCATGAAGAATACTGCTAATAGGAGTTGAGAAAGAGGTAGGGGAGTGACTGAACTCAACCGCAACCTGTGGAATTTGGAGCTAGACTCTGGATTCAAATTGCCCTCACCTCACTGAATTCTCTATGCCTCATTTCCTCATCTGTAAAATGGGGACTGTGATAGTACTAGTGTCACAGGCTATTGTGCAGTTTAAATCAATGAATATGGCTGGGCTCAGTGGCTCACGCCTGTAATCCCAGCACTTTGGGAGGCGGAGGCAGCGGATCACCTGAAGTCAGGAGTTTGAGAACAACCTGGCCAACGTGGTGAAACCCTGTCTCTACTTAAAAAACAAAAAATGAGTTGGGTGTGTTCGCGTGCGCCTGTAATCCCAGCTACTCAGAAGGCTGAGATAGGCGAATCGTTTGAACCTGGGAGGCAGAGGTTGCAGTGAGTCGAGATCAGCCATTGCACGCCAACCTGGGAGACAAGAGTAAAAAGCCGTCTCAAAAATAAAAATAAAAATTAATGAATATATGTAGCACCTGCATTCATAGTACCTAGCATATATTAAGTACTACAAGACAGTTAGTTAGTATCAGCTAACATTTACTAGGCAGTTATTATGGGGCTGGGCCTGGTGGCTCATGCCTATAATCCCAACACTTTGGGAGGCCGAGGTGGGCTGATCACCTGAGATCAGGAGATTGAGACCAGCCTGGGCAACATGGCGAAACTACCTCTGCTAAAAATACAAAGATTAGCCAGGCCTGGTGGTGCAGGCCTGTAATTCCAGCTATTTGGGAGGCTGAGGTATGAGAATTGCTTGAATCCAGGAGGCAAAGGTTGCAATGAGCTGAGATCACGCCATTACACTCCAGCCTGGGCAACAGAGCAAGACTCCATCTCAAAAATAAATAAATAAATAAATAAACAAACAAACCGTTACTATGGGCCGGGCACTATGCTAAATGCTTTTCATTTGTGAGAACTGATAGCTTTTCATGAGCTATCAATTCTCACAACAACCCTGAAAGGTGGGTACCAGTCATTCATTAAACAAATATTTTCTGATGACCTCTCAAATGTCAGACATTGTTCTGGGTACTGGAAATATAGTCTCTGTCCTTGAATAATTTTTATTCAGGAGGGTTGAAACTGGACTCATTCGCTCTTGTGTAATGTCTCCCTCTATGTGGTGTGTGTGTGTATACACACACATATATGTGAGGGTCTATCTTAATTATTTGTAGTAGTTATGTTTTAAAAGACACTGTATGGGCCGGGCGCGGTGGCTCAAGCTTGTAATCCCAGCACTTTGGGAGGCCGAGACGGGCGGATCACGAGGTCAGGAGATCGAGACCATCCTGGCTAACACCGTGAAACCCCGTCTCTACTAAAAATACAAAAAAACTAGCCGGGCGAGGTGGCGGGCGCCTGTAGTCCCAGCTACTTGGGAGGCTGAGGCAGAAGAATGGCGTAAACCCGGGAGGCGGAGCTTGCAGTGAGCTGAGATCCGGCCACTGCACTCCAGCCCGGGCTACCGAGCAAGACTCCGCCTCAAAAAAAAAAAAAAAAAAAAAACAAAAGACACTGTAAACATTGAATTATCAAATATGGAACCATGGCTTCTAGGGAATATACAGGGAGCCTGGGAGCCTCTGGTCACAATATTCTTATCAACTGATCAATACATAACCTTGTTTTATGTGTGTCTCTGTTTAAAGACACCTTGTTTAATATATGTTGTTGATTCATTAACATTGAGCATGTACACACCTGTGAAACTATCACCACAATCAAGATAGCAAACATTTCCATCATGCCCCAAAATTTCCTCGTGCCTCCCTCCAACCCCTCCCTGCCATAGCACACCCGGGCAACCACTGATCTCCTTTCTGTCACTATAGATTAGTCGTGTTTTCTAGAATTTTTTAATAAATGGAGTCAATCAGAAAAAGGTTGTACTTTTTCTGGTCCTGCTTCTTTCACTCAGCATAATGATTTTTTCTTTTCTTTTCTTTTCTTTTTTCTTTTTTTGAGATGGAGTCTCGCTCTATTTCCCAGGCTAGAGTGCAGTGGTGCGAATGCTGCTCACTGCAACCTCTGCCTCCCGGGTTCAAGCGACTCTCCTGCCTCAGCCTCCTGAGTAGCTCGGATTACAGGCACTTGCCACCATGCCCGGCTAATTAATTTTTGTATTTTAAGTAAAACAGGGTTTCCCCATGTTGGCCAGGCTGGTCTCGAATGCCTAACCTCAAGTGATCCGCTCGCCTCAGCCTCCCAAAGTGCTAGGATTACAAGTGTGGGCCACCACACTCGGTCTCAGCATAATAATTTTAAAATTTATTCAAATTGTTATGTGTATAAATAGCTCTTTTTTTTTTTGTTTTTTGAGACAGTGTCTCGCTCTGTCACCTAACTTGGAGTACACTGGCCTGGTCATGGTTCACTGCAGCCTCAACCTCCTGGGCTCAAGTGATCCTCCTGCCTTGGCCTCCTGAGTAGCTGGGACTGCAGGCACTGTGCCACCATGCCCAGCTAATTTTTTTATGTTTTTGTAAAGAGAGGGTCTCGCCATGTTGCCCAGGCTGATCTCCAGCTCCTGGGTTCAAGTGATCCTCCCTCCCTGGCCTGCCAGAGTGTTGGGATTATAGACATGAGCCACCGTGCCCGGCCACTCATTCTTTTTTATTGCTGAGCAGTATTCCGTTGTATGGATATATCACAATTGTTTCATCTATTCACCTGTTGTTGAATATTTGTGTCATTTCCAGTTTTTGTCTGGTCTCCCCAAGTGCTGTGAATATTCACATATACGTCTTTGTATGGGCTTGTGCTCTCCCTTCTTTTGGGTAAATACCTAGGAGTGGAATGTCTGGGTTACACAGTAATTGTATGTTTAAGTTCTTTTTGAGATGGAGTCTCCTTCTGTTGCCCAGGCTGGAGTGCAATGGCGCCATCTTGGCTCATGGCAACCTCTGCCTCCCGTGTTCAAGTGATTCTCCCGCCTCAGCCTCCCGAATAGCTGGGACTACAGGCGCCTGCCACCATGCCCGGCTAATTTTTGTATTTTTAGTAGAAACAGGGTTTCACCATATTGGCCAGGCAGGTCTCGAACCCCTGACCTTGTGATCTGCCCGCCTCGGCCTCCCAAAGTGCTAGGATTATGTATGTTTAACTTTTTAAGATGGAGTTTTTCTCTTGTTGCCCAGGCTGGAGTGTAATGATGTGATCTCAGCTCACCGCAACCTCTGCCTCCTGGGTTCAAGTGATTCTCCTGCCTCAGCCTCCTGAGTAGCTGGGATTACAGGCATGTGCCACCATACCTGACAGATTTTGTGTTTTTTTAGTAGAGACAGGGTTTCTTCATGTTGGTCAGGCTGGTCTCAAACTCCTGACCTCAGGGGATCCGTCTGCCTCAGCCTCCCCATATGCTGGGATTACAGGCATGAGCCACTACACCCGGCCACATGTTTAACTTTATAAGAAGTTGCCAGGCCTGGCTCAGTAACTACAGCCGGGTGCAGTGGGTCATGCCTGTAATCCCAGCACTTTGGGAGGCTGAGGTAGGTAGATCGCCTGAGCTCAAGAGTTCAAGACCAGTCTGGGCAACATGGTGAAACTCCGTCTGAACTAAAACACAAAAAATTAGCCAGGCATGGCAGCATGTTCCTGTAATGCCAGTTACTCGGGAGGCTGAGACAGGAGAATCGCTTGAACCTGGGAGGTGGAGGTTGCAGTGAGCCGAGATCGGGCTACTGCACTCCAGCCTGGGGGACAGAGTAAGACTGCATCTCAAAAAAAAAAAAAAGAAGAAGAAGAAGCAGCTGCCAAACTGTTTTCCAAAGTGATTGTGCCATTTGCTGTTTTACATTCCTCTAGCAGTGATGAAGTAGAATAGGCCCGGGCCTTTGTATTTGTATTTTCAGCAATGTCTCCGGGTGATTCCGCTACTTACCCAAGTTTGAGAAACATTGGCATAGAGGGGGATAGAATTGGGGAACTTGCCATACAGGAGGTAACATCTGAGCAGAAATCTGCTTAAAGCATGAGAATAGGGTTTTCTTTTGTTTTTTTTTTTTTTTTTGAGACGGAGTCTCGCTCTGTCGCCCAGGCTGGAGTGCAGTGGCTGGATCTCAGCTCACTGCAAGCTCCGTCTCCAGGGTTTACGCCATTCTCCTGCCTCAGCCTCCCGAGTAGCTGGGACTACAGGCGCCCGCCACCTCGCCCGGCTAGTTTTTTGTATTTTTTAGTAGAGACAGGGTTTCACCGGGTTGGCCAGGATGGTCTCAATCTCCTGACCTCGTGATCCGCCCGTCTCGGCCTCCCAATGTTTTTTTTTTTTTGCTTTAGAGAGACAGGGTCTTGCTCTGTTGCCCAGGCTGGAGGGCAGGGATCATGACTTACTGCAGCCCCAATCTCCTGGGCTTAAGGGATCCTCCCATTTCAGCCTCTGGAGTAGTTGGGACTACAGGCACACACCACCACACCTGGCTAATTAAAAAATGTTTTTGTAGAGATGGGTTCTCATTATGTTTCCCAGGCTGGTCTCGAACTCCTGGGCTCAATCAGTCTTCCTGTTTTGGCCTTCCAAAGTGCTGGGATTACAGACATGAGCCACCATGCCCAGCAGTGACTAGTACTTTCTAGCCAAGATCTAGTCTTTGAAAACACAGTCTCTCATGCCCTGTGAACATGTCTAAACCACGCCACCAATTAATTGATCTAAATTATTTTAAAGCATATATAGCATGAACCCTGCTTATCTCCTTGCCTGGCCGAGCTTCTGTAGTCATGAGCATCTCCAGACACGGGGAACATCTCTGTAGTTGTAACACCTTTTGTTTTGGATTTCCATACTTTTTTGGTAATATTTATTTATTTATTTATTTATTTATTTATTTTTGAGACAGAGTTTCGCTCTTTCACCCAGGCTGGAGTGAAGTGGTATGATCTTGGCTCACTGCAACCTCTGCCCCGGGGTTCAAGCAATTCTCCTGCCTCAGCCTCCTGAGTAGCTGTGATTATAGTCACCTGCCACCACGTCTGGCTAATTTTTGTATTTTTAGTTGAGATGGGGTTTTGCCATGTTGGCCAGACTGGTCTCGAACTCCTGACTTCAGGTGATCCACCCGCTTTGGCCTCCCAGTTCTAGGATGACAGGCATGAGCCACCGAGCCCAACCTGGATTTCCACAATTTACCAAAACTCCTCCACACTCAAACTGACTTAAAAGCTACATACATTTAAAAAAAAAAAAAAAAAAAAGTAAAAGAAAAAGAAAAAGAAAAGAAAATCCAGGTTATGGACTTCAGGCACAGCTGGATCCAGGAGCTCAGTGACATCATCTGACTTTTGTTATTCTATGCCCCTCAGCTCCCAGTTTTCACAATGTTTATGTCAGTCTCAAGCAGGCTGTCTTGATATAGTGGCAAAGGTGGCCTTCAGGACCTCTAGGGTTATATTTTACCAGTTCAATAACTTGAGAAAATTCAGTGAACTTAATTTTTTTTTTTTGAGACAGAGTTTTGGTCTTGTTGCCCAGACTGGAGTGCAACGGCACAATCTCGGCTTACCTCAACCTCCGCCTCCTGGGTTCAAGCGATTCTCCTGCCTCAGCCTTGTGAATAGTTGGGATTATAGGCATGTGCCACCATGCCCAGCTAATTTTGTATTTTTCATAGAGATGATGTTTCTCCATGTTGGTCAGGCTGGTCTCAAACTCCTGACATCAGGTGATCTGCCTGCCTCGGCCTCCCAAAGTACTGGGATTACAGGCGTGAACCACCATGCCTGGCCAAATTCAGTGAACTTTCATTGCATGCCATTTGCTCAGCTGGGGACATGTGCCCACCCCTGGATCAGTCATGGGGCTTGGGGAGATGGAAGTTACTGATTGGCCAGGCTTTGAGTCAGTTGATGGGGGCCATCCACCTGAATGACACGGGATAAGGTAGAAGGGAGGTGGATTCTCAACAGGAAATCAGAGTGCTCTCCCAGAGGGGAGAATGGATGTTGATCAGATACAAAATAAATAAGTTAATTAAATCAATATTTAGTTTTAGACCAGGAAGTTTGTAGTGTTTGCTCACATTGAAGAAAGGTGGACATGTAATCAACCCAACATTAAAAACTTTTCTTAGATGCTGGGTGCAGTGGCTCACACCTATAATCACAGCACTTTAGGAGGCCAAGGTGGGTGGATCACTTGAGGTCAGGAGTTTGAGACCAGACTGGTCAACATGGTGAAACCCCATCTCTACTAAAAATACAAAAAAATTAGCTGGACATGTTGTCGCATGCCTATAATCTCAGCTACTGGGGAGGCTGAGGCAGGAGAATTGCTTGAACCTGGGAGGCGGAGGTTGCAGGGAGCTGAGATGGTGCCACTGCACTCCAGTCTCGGTGACAGACTCTGTCTCAGAAAAAGAAAGAAAAAGAAAAAGAAACCTTTTCTTATTATACTTCAATTTTATCTTCGTGTTCTGGACTATCCTCTTTTTTCACTTCAATTTCCTAAATCTTTCTTTACGTATTCTTTCTCCCTCTTCACTAATATTCTCTCCCACGGGTCCAATAATCAAGAATGCCCCCTTTCAGAGGTTGCAGTGAGCCAAGATCGCGCCACTGCACTTCAGCCTGGACAACAGAGGGAGACTGTCTCAAAAAACAAGCAAACAAACAAACAAACAAACAAAACAGTCTGGGTGTGGTGGCTCAGACCTGTAATCCCAGCACTTTGGGAGGCCAAGGCAGGTGGATCACAAGGTCAGGAGTTCGGGACCAGCCTGGCCAATATCATGAAACCCCATCTCTACTAAAAATACAAAAATTAGCCGGGCGTGGTGGCACATGCCTGTAATTCCAGCTCCTCGGGAGGCTGAGGCAGGAGGATTGCTTGAACCCAGGAGGCGGAGGTTATGGTGAGCCGAGATCACTGGAGCCCTTGCATGCCAGCCTCGGTGACAGAGCGAGATTCCGTCTCAAAAAAAAAAAAAAAAAAAAAAAGAGAATGCCCCCCTTGGCTGGGCGAAGTGGCTTGCACCTGTAATCTTAACACTTTGGGAGATGTAGGCAGGAGGATCACTTGATCCCAGGAGGTCAAGACCAGCTTAGGCAACACAGGGAGATCCTATCTCCACACACAAAAATAGAAAATTATCCAGGCATGATGGCTTGCACCCATAATCCCAGCTACTTAGGAGGCTGAGGTGGGAGGATAGCTTGAGCCTGGGAGGTTGAAGCTGTAGTGAGCTGTGATCATGGCACTGAACTCCAGCCTGGACAGCATAGTGAGACGCTGTCTCCAAAAAATAAAAAATATATAATAATAATAATAAAGAATGTCTTCCCTTCAATATTCCTGTAGCATTTTTTTTTTCTCTCTCTCTCTCTCTCTTTTTTTTTTTTCTGAGACGCTGTCTTGCTCTGTAGCCTAGGCTGCAGTGCAGTGGCGCCATCTCGGCTCACTGCAAGCTCTGTCTCCTGAGTTCAAGTGATTCTCGTGCCTCAGCCTCCCGAGTAGCTGGGATGACAGGCACACGCACCATGCCTGGCTACCAGGCTGGTCTTGAACTCCCGACCTCAGGTGATTCGCCTGCCTTGGCCTCCCAAAGTGCCGGGATTACAGGCGTGAGCCGCCGGGCCCCACCCACCTGTAGCATTTCTATCTGGATTACACCATTCAGTCTGTGTTCATTACTTCCCGGCTCAGAGTCCATCCCAGGGGCCTGGGGATCCTGCGAATCTGCCTTCATCTTCAGTAAATGCCTCACATTTATACCTTTCAACTGTTACAGATAGTAACAGACTCCCCACTGTTGATATTGAAAGAAAATGGTGATGTCACCTTTAAATCTGTGTTCCCTCACCAGACCATACTGCCCATGAATTAACATTTTTCAGAAATCCCATAATTATCTTGTGACCAGCACGGTTACACTGTATTGCATTTTAGTGTTAAAAATGTTGGGTCGGGTGCGGTGGCTCACACCTGTAATCCCAGCACTTTGGGAGGCCGAGGTGGGCAGATCACGTCAGGAGATCGAGACCATCCCGGCTAACACGGTGAAACCCCGTCTCCACTAAAAATACAAAAAACTAGCTGGGCGTGGTGGCGGGCGCCTGTAGTCCCAGCTACCCGGGAGGATGAGGCAGGAGAATGGCGTGAGCCTGGGAGGCGGAGCTTGCAGTGAGCAGAGATGGTGCCACTGCACTCCAGCCTGGGTGACAGAGCAACACTCTGTCTCAAAAAAAAAAAAACAAAAAACAAAAAACAAAAAAAAACAACAAAAAAAGTGGTAATTTAGGCTGAGTATGGCTCATACCTGTAGTCCTAGCACTTTGGGAGGCTGAAGTAGGTGGTTTGCTTGAACTCAGGAGTTCAAGTCTGGGCAACATGGCAAAACCTTGTCTCAGTAAAATAAAATAAAATAAAATAAAATAAAATAAAATAAAATAAAATAAAATAAGTTAATTTAATCAGACCCCAATAGATGGTAATTTAATTGTTTCCATTTTTTAGTTGTCATAAAAAATACTGCTATGGACCAAGCATAAGTAGCTCATGCCTGTAATACTAGCACTTTGGGAAGCCAGGGTGGAGGATTGTTTGAGCCCAGGATTTCGAGGTTGCAGTGGACTATGATTTCACCACTGCACTCCAGCCGGGGTAACAGAGTGAAACTCTGTCTCTTAAAGTAAAAAAAAAAAAAAAAAAAAAAAAGTCGGGCGCGGTGGCTCAAGTCTGTAATCCCAGCACTTTGGGAGGCCAAGACGGGCGGATCACCAGGTCAGGAGATGGAGACCATCCTGGCTAACACGGTGAAACCCAGTCTCAACTAAAAAATACAAAAAACTAGCCGGGCGAGGTGGCGGGCGCCTGTAGTCTCAGCTACTCGGGAGGCTGAGGCAGGAGAATGGCGTAAACCCGGGAGGCGGAGCTTGCAGTGAGCCGAGATCGCGCCACTGCACTCCAGCCTGGGCGACAGAGTGAGACTCCGTCTCAAAAAAAACAAAACAACAACAACAACAAAAAAAACACATTAGCCGGGCGTGGTGGCAGGCGCCTGTGGCCCCAGCTACTCGGGAGGCTGAGGCAGGAGAATGGCGTGAACCTTGGAGGCGGAGCTTGCAGTGAGCCGAGATCGCGCCACTGCACTCCAGCCTGGGCGACAGAGCCAGACTCAGTCTCAAAAAAAAAAAAAAAAAATGCTGTCAGGGCCAGTGGCTCACGCCTGTAATCCCAACACTTTGGGATGCCAAGGGCCAAGGCAGGTGGATCACCTGAGGTCAGGAGTTGGAGACCAGCCTGACCAACGTGGTAAAACCCCATCTCTACTAATAATACAAAAATTAGCTGGGCATGGTGGTGCACGCCTGTAATCCCAGCTACTCTGGAGGCTGAGGCAGGAGAATCGCTTGAACCCGGGAGGCAGACGTTGTGGTGAGCTGAGATCACGCCATTGCACTCCAGTCTGGGTGACAAGAGTGAAACTCCGTCTCGGAAAAAAAAAAAAAAAAAGTGCTACTATGAACCTTCCTGCCCATATACCTTTGGGCACATTTTACTGTATTTCTTTGTAATAAATTCCTAGAATAATGGAATTTGCTGGTTAAAATCTTGATAGATATTACCTAAAAGCTTTCAAAACGATTTCTAATGCATTCGCCCACTGATTGGGTATGAAAGTACCTGTTTCCCCCGCTCCCATCACTGGATATTATTAGAGGTTTAAGTTCCTGCCAGTTACATGGGTGAAGAAATGTGATTTCTTTTCCTTCTTCTTCTCCTCCTCCTCCCCCTTCTTCTTTTCTTTTTTTCTTCTTTCTTCTTTTCATAGAGACAGGGTTTCACTGTGTTGTCGAGGCTGATCACGAACTCTGGGACTCAAGCAATCTGCCTGCCTTGGCCTCCCAAAGTGCCAGGATTACAGGCAGGAGTCACTGCTCCCAGCCAATGCTGATGTTTCCTGTCACCTGCATAGTTTTAACAGAAAGTCATTTCTTTGATGTGTCGCACATTCACACATCTTAATTTCACATTATATGTATGTATAACTGGATCTAATTTTTTTCTTCTTTTTTCTTTTCGTTCTTTCTTTTTCTTTTTTTTTTTTTTTTGAGACAGGGTCTCATTCTGTCACCCAGGCTGGAGTGCAGTGGTACAATCACGGGTCACTGCAGCCTTGAGCTCCCCAGCTCAAGCGATCCTCCCTCCTCAGCCTCCCTAGTAGCTGGGAATATAGACACATGCCACTACATCTCGCCAATCTGTGTTTTTCCAGAGACAAAGACTCGTCATGTTGCCCAGGCTGGTCTCAAACTCCTGTGCTCAAGCAATCCACCTGTCTTGGCCTCCCAAAGTGCTGGGATTACAGGTGTGAGCCACTATGCCTGTACTTTTTTTTTCTCCTTTTTTTGAGACAGGGTCTCATTCTGTGGCCCAGGCTGGAGTGCAGTGGCAAAAACACAGCTCACTGCAGCCTCAACCTCCTGGGCTCAAGCGATTCCCCTACCTCAGTGGCTCAGAGGCCCCCATACTCAGCCTCCTGAGTAGCTGGGATCACAGACACTCGCCACCACGCCCAGCTAACTTTTGTATTTTTTGTAGAGATGGGGTTTCACTATGTTGCCCAGGCTTGTTTCAGACTCCTGGGCTCAATTGATTCTCCCACCTTAGCTTCCCAAAGCGCTGGGATTATAGGCATGAGCCACTGCTCCCAGCTACCATCTTCCATTTTAAGAGACTCTATTCCCCTTCTTATACATCTTCAGTAGTTCTGTTCCCCCAAACTATAGCTCTTTCCTTCTAAGCTCATGCTGGACTCCATTTCCCAGCCTCCTTTGCTGCTACAGACAGTCATGTGACTGAGTTCTGATCAGTGGAATGTGGGCAGATGGAATACTCACCACTTCTAGGCCTGGCCACCCAAAAAAACTCTCATATGATCTTCTTCTACTCTCTTTCATTCCTCACTTACCAGATGGATGCAATGGCTGTAGTGGAGAACACTGAAATTCTCCCTTAGGGAATGGTGGAGCTACTGAATCACTGTGAGAAAGGCTTAAGGTGGACTGTGCACGGGACTATGATGCAAGCCAGAAATGGGCTTTTACTGTGCTGAGCCATTGAAATGCTGAGGTCATGGTTATAGCAGCTCACCTAAGTGTTAGTCAGGCTAAGGCTAGAATATGCTTCAGTAACAGCCTACCCTCAAAACCTGAAAACAATAAAGATTTACTGCTCCATTTTGTCTGTGTTGTTTCCGGTCATTCAGGGACCCAGGCTGAGTGAGGCTCTATTTTGACACATGCTTCAAAGCCATCAAGTTGGGGGCTGGGTGTGGTTGCTCACGCCTGTTATCCCAGCACTTTGGGAGGCCGAAGTGGGCAGATCACTTGAGGTCAGGAGTTTGAGACCAGCCTGGGCAACATGGTGAGACCCTCATCTCCACTAAAAATACAAAAAATTAGCTGGGCATGGTGGCAGGCGCCTGTAATCCCAGCTACTCAGGAGGCTGAGGCAGGAGAACTACTCGAATCTGGGAGGCGGAGGTTGTAGTGAGTGGAGATTGCACCACTGCACTGCAGCTTGAGTGACACAGCAACACTCTGTCTCAGTTAAAAACAAAACAAAACAGAACCCATCAAGTGTGGAAAGGAGAAAAGTTAGAGTAAAACACTGGAAATTAAATGCTTTGTCCTAGGAGTGACACATATTACTTCCATGCACAACAGACTGACAAGATCTCATCACACGGTCCTATTGAATCTGGAAGTTCTGATTCCCTTGTGTTTGGAAGGAGATGAGGAACCATTGAGAAGCTTTGACTGTCCTGATAAATGGTCCCTCAAGCAGGTGTTACTTCTACTGGAGCAGCCTCTCTTCTTCCTCCCTGCAACAGATGTTGGCTATTTTGGCCAGCCCAGCATCCATTTCCCCTTCCTCTGGGAAAAGCACCTCAGTTTTCCTTGGGAGAAATATTCCTCCCTTACTGCCTTAGTTGCTGTCAATCAATGTGCCTGCACATTGATGTCTTAGAAGTAGGCACATGAGGCCGGGCGTGGTGGCTCAAGCCTGTAATCCCAGCACTTTGGGAGGCCGAGACGGGTGGATCACGAGGTCAGGAGATCGAGACCATCCTGGCTAACATGGTGAAACCCTGTCTCTACTAAAAAATAACAAAAAAAAACTAGCCGGGCGATGTGGCAGACGCCTGTAGTCCCAGCTACTCGGGAGGCTGAGGCAGGAGAATGGCGTGAATCCGGGAGGCGGAGCTTGCAGTGAGCTGAGATCCGGCCACTGCACTCCAGCCTGGGCGACAGAGCAAGACTCCGTCTCAAAAAAAAAAAAAAAAAAAAAAAAAAAGAAGTAGGCACATGACTTGCAATTGACTAATCAGATTCTCTTATGGGAGTTTGGGACTTGAGCAGGTTGATCAAGGATGGGAATGTTATTTGGAGCGAATTTGCCAAACCCAGGAGACTGAACATTACCTCGTGTCTACACCTTCCAGAGTTTCAACTCATCACCTCCTTCCTCCCCTATCCCAGGTTGGGTTGGTCAACTTTCCTTTGACCTGTGAGCAGAATTACCTTTTAGAATAGTATTTATTTTCCTTATTTAGCCAGAGTTGATTTCTGTTGCTTGCAGTCAGAGAAGCCTATCAATACCTCATAAGCATTGTTAGCAAAAATGTTCTAAGTCAGAGTTCTGATCATGTCACTTTTTTGCTAAAAATCTCTTGATGGCTTCCTGTTGTCTGTAGCTGGAGTCAGTAAACATTTTCTGTAAGGGGTCAGATAGTAAATATTTTATGTTTTGTGTGGTCTCTGATGGTTACTAACTCTGCTATTGTATCATGAAAGCAGCCACAGTCAATAGGTAGACACATGGATATGGCTGTATTGCAATAAAACTTCATTTACAAAAAAGCCATTGCTGACCCGTGGTCTCCAGAATAACGTGAAACTTACTGTGGCATAGAAGATCAAATGTCGGTAGGGTGTGGTGGGTCACACCTATAATCCCAGCACTTTGGGAGGCCGAGGCGGGCGGATTACCTGAGGTCAGTAGTTCGAGACCATCCTGGCCAACATAGCAAAACCTTGTCTCTACTTAAAAACACAAAAATTATCCGGGTGTGGTGGTGTATGCCTGTAGTCCCAGCTACTCAGGAGGCTGAGGCAGGGAGGATCCCTTGAGCCTGAAGGCAGGGGTAGCAGTGAGCTGAGATTGAACCACTGCACTCCAGTCTGGGTGACGGAGTGAGATTCCATCTCAAAAAAAACAAAACAACAACAAAAAGAAGATCTTACGTCTGCCTGCAATTTTTCTTTTATTTTCTTTTTTTTTTTTTTGAGACGGAGTCTTGCTCTGTCACCCAGGCTGCAGTGCAACAGTGCGATCTCGGCTCACTGCAACCTCTACCTCCTGGGTTCAAGCAATTCTGCTTCAGCTTCCCGAGTAGCTGGGATTACAGGCTCCGGTCACCTTGCTTGGCTATGCAATTTTTCTAATTGTACATTTTACTCTACTTCCCTCCTCCTGGGCACTCTGTGCTCCAGTACCTTGGAATGCCCTGCCTTCCCCAATCACTCCTGAACTGCCTGTTCCCTTGCTTTTGCTTGCACTGTGCCTCCTGACTGCAAATCCCTCTCCATCATCTGTCATTGTTCGCTGAAATCCAATTATCTTTCAGCGCCAGCTCATTGCCACCTGTAGTGCACATTGTATTTTTGTTGCTTTCCAGATGTTAATTGCATCCTGACTTTGCTTTGCAGAGTCACCTCTCTCCCACTCGAGCCTTCTTCTTTGGGTACTCTTGCCATCTGCAAACCTGTCCCCAGAACTGCAGGGGTTGGCATATTTCTCCTCTGGACACAGTGATTAGGGGTGGCATGTGACCCAAACTGGCCCAAGGAGGCCAATCCCAGGACTTTTTGTGAGAAATATTAGGAAAAATATGCTGTCTTTCAACTGGGATTACTAGGCTGCTGGGGCATAAGGCATAAGACGTAAATCGTTGGCTGGGCGCGGTGGCTCACACCTGTAATCCCAGCACTTTGGGAGGCCGAGGTGGGTGGATCACAAGGTCAAGAGATCAAGACCATCCTGGCCAACATGGTAAAACCCCCGTCTCTACTAAAAATACAAAAATTAGCTGGGCATGGTGGTGCGCACCTGTAGTCCCAGCTACTCAGGAGACTGAGGCAGAAGAATCTCTTGAACCTGGGAGGTGGAGGTTGCAGTGAGCCAAGATCATGCCACTGCACTCCAGCCTGGCGACAGAACAAGACTCTGTATAAAAAAAAAAAAAAATAAATAAATAAATAAATAAATAAATAAGTCATTGTCATCCATCCTGCCACTGCAGGGAAAATTGCTTCCTGAGAATGAAGTCGAGAGAGGAGGGGGAGAGAGAGAGAGAGAGATCATAATATCTTTTTTTTTTTTTTTGAGATGGAGTCTTATTCTGTCATCCATGCTGGAGTGCAGTGGTGTGATCTTCGCTCACTGCAACTTCTGCCTCCCCAGTTCAAGCGATTCTCCTGCCTCAGCTTCCCAAGTAGCTGGGATTAAAGGCAGGCCACCATGCCTGGCTAATTTTTTGTTTAGTAGAGCCAGGGTTTCACTATGTTGGCCAGGCCAGTCTCCAACTCCTGACCTCAGGTGATCCGCCCGACTTGGCCTCCCAAAGTGCTGGTATTACAGGTGTGAGCCACCGCACCGAGCCCCATAACATCCTTTAAGTCTCTGGATTCAGCCATACCTGAACATCTACCCCTTTTTAGCTGAAGCCAGGCTGAGCTCTCCTAGGATAACTCTCATGGTGTCTTCCCATGGCCTTGCTCATTCCTCCTTTGGAAGCAGAATTAGCTTAATCTCAATGCTCAGTTTGGAAGGACAAACTGGGCATGCTTTACCGAGCCACTTCTCCTCCCCTTTCTCTTGGGAACCAGCTCTTCTGCTCCCTTCTACCATAGTTTTATATGATCAGCTCTGCCCACGCAGAAGCCCACTCTCATCCTGAAGTATCTGTAAGGGTATATCACCAAACCGGCCCAGTATGTTTAATTCTGTGCTTCCGTATTCTGTGCAACCATATTTGGCTACATCTATAAGCCACATTCTCCAACATTCACTTACAAGTAATCCTTATAATACTGTCGTGCACTGCATGACAATGTTTCAGTTAATGATGGACTGCATATACAACAGTGGTCTCTTGAAATGATAACACCATATTTTTACGGTACCTTTTCCTTTTTTTTTTGAGACGGAGTCTCGCTGTGTTGCCCAGGCTGAAGTGCAGTGGCGTGACCTCGGCTCACTGCAAGCTCCGCCTCCCTGGTTCATGCCATTCTCCTGCCTCAGCCTCCCAAGTAGCTGGGACTACAGGCGCCCGCCACTATGCCCGGCTAATTTTTTTGTATTTTTAGTAGAGGCGGGGTTTCACTGTGTTAGCCAGGATGGTCTCGATCTCCTGACCTCGTGATCCACTCCCACACAAATGCCTGTGTGTCACAATTGCCTACAGTATTCAGTACAGTCACATGCTGTGCAGGTTTGCAGCCTAGGAGCGATAGGCTGTACCCCATAGCCTAGGTGTGCAGTAGACTATACCATCTAGTTTTGTGTAAGTAGATGCTGTGATGTTCGCACAACCACAAAATTGCCCAACCATACATTTCTCAGAATATATTGCTGTCATCAAGTAACACATGACTGTATTTAGACACTCCATCTTCTGTACTCTTTTTTCTTATTTTTTCGCTCTTGGTTTACAGCTCAGGACAGGAGTTTGTATCAGTCAGAATCCGCCTGCCTCCGCCTCCCAAAGTGCTGGGATTATAGGTGTGACCCACCACACCCTACCAACATTTGATCTTCTATGCCACAGTAAGTTTCACGTTATTCTGGAGACCACGGGTCAGTAATGTTTTTTTTGTGATACAAACTGCAGGTCTTTCCAACAGAAACGTTTTAATGTAGGAAACTGGTTAAAATGTGTGTTAGTATCTATTGCTGTATAAAAAGTTAGCTCAAAACATAGTGACTTAAAACAACAATAATCATTTATTGTCTTTCATAGTTTCTGCAGGTCCAGAATTTGGGAGCAACATGGCTGAGCAATTCTGATACATGGTTTTTCATGATATTGCAGTCAAGATATCAGCTGGGGCTATGGTCATCTGAAGGCTCGACTGGGGCTGGGGAATCTTGCATGGCTGTTGGTGAGAATTCTCAGCTTCTTGCCACGTGGGATCTCTCCCAGAGCTACTTGAGTGTCCTCATGACATGATAGCTGGTTTCCCAGAGAAAGTGATTCAAAGGAACAAGGCAACAATGTCTTTTAAAAAAAGTGAGGCAGGCTGGGTGCAGGGGCTCATGCCTGTAATCTCAGCACTTTGAGAGGACAAGGCAGGTGGCTCACTTGAGGTCAGGAGTTTGAAACCAGCCTGGCCAACGTGGTGAAACCCTGTCAGAGCAGTGGCATGATCTTGGCTCACTGCAAGCTCTGCCTCTCGGATTCAAGTGATTCTCATGCCTTAGCCTCCTGAACAGCTGAGATTACATGCACCACCATGCCCAGCTATATATATATTTTAGTAGAGATGGAATTTTGCCATCTTGGCCAGGCTGGTCTCAAACTCCTGGCCTCAACTGATCCGTCTGCCTCAGCCTCCCAAAGTGCTAGGATTACAGGCGTGAGCTACTGCACCCTGCCAAATGTGTATAGCAGCATTAATAATAGCCAAAATGTGGAAACAACTCAAATATCCATAGACAAAATGTGGTGCATGCATACCATGGAATACAATTCAGCCACAAAAAGAAATGAAATCCTGACACACACTACAATGTAGATAAACCTTGAAACATCATGCCAAGTGAAAGAAGCCAGTCACAAGAGGCCACATATTGTATGATTCCACTCCAAATCCATAGAACAGAAAGTAGATAAGTAGTGGTTGCCAGGGCTGGGCAGAGGAGGGATTGGGGAATGACCGCTAATGGGTACGGGGTTTCTTTTTCTTTTCTTTTCTTTTCTTTTTTTTTTTGAGGCAGAGTCTCGCTCTGTCGCCCAGGCTGGAGTGCAGTGGCGCGATCTCAGCTTACTGCAAGCTCTGCCTCCCGGGTTCACGCCATTCTCCTGCCTCAGCCTCCTGAGTAGCTGAGACTACAGGCGCTCGCCACCACGTCCAGCTAATTTTTTGTATTTTTAGTAGAGACGGGGTTTCACCATGTTAGCCAGGATGGTCTCCATCTCCTGACCTCGTGATCCACCCGCCTTGGCCTTGCAAAGTGCTTGGTTTGGAAGGACAAACTGGGCATGCTTTGGAAGGACAAACTGGCCTAGCTACTCAGGAAGCTGAGGAAGGAGAATCACTTGAACCCGGGAGGTGGAGGTGGTAGTGAGCTGAGACTGCACCACTGTACTCCATCCTGGGCAATAGAGCAAGACTCCGTCTCAAAATAAATAAAGTGTTATACTTCAGTGGTTTCTGGTATATTCTCAGAGTTGTTCAAACATCACCACTATCTAATTTCAAAACATCTCATTGCCCCACAAAAGAAACCCTGTACCCTTGCCGGGCGTGGTGGCTCACGCCGCACCACCCACCGTATAACACTTTAAAAGGATGAAAGGATGGATTTTATGGTATATGATTTGTATCTCAATAAGGCAGGATGAAAAGGGAGGGAAGGAGAGAGGGCCCAGTTCATGTTGCACCTCACTGACCGTTGATTACCACCTGGTCAGTTCTGGGCCAGATGGCTGTTAAGAGGTTCATTCATTATCCATCAGATATGTATGGAGTACTCACCATGTGCCAGCTGTTTGTCCTGTTGGATGTATTCATGCACCTGATGGCACATGAGCTCATGCCAATCAACCTGTGTTGATAACCTTAAAAATGCACATTTGGCCAGGTGCGGTGGCTCCCGCCTGTAATCCCAGCACTTTGGGAGGCTGAGGCGGGTGGATTGCCCGAGGTCAGGAGTTTGAGACCAGCCTGGCCAACAGAGTGAAACCACGTCTCTACTAAAAATACAAAACATTAGCCAGGTGTGGTGGTGGCCGCCTGTAATCTCAGCTACTTGCAGTGAGCCAAGGTCATGCCACCGCACTCCAGCCTGAGTGTCAGAGTAGAACTCTGTCTCAAAAAAAAAAAAAAAAAAAAAAAAAAAAAGGCACCTTTACTGTGGGTGACCTGTCAAGTCCTGAGAGCCTGTGATCCTCTGGGTGAATTTGACTTCAGGTCCTGAAACAGTAATGTTGAAAAACACCTGATGAGTAAATATGGCTACAACAATGCTAACCAAAAACCAACCAACAAAAAACTAGAACTATGTCAAGCAGCTGATAGTAATCATTTTACAGTACTGTGATTACAGTTACCTTTGTCTTTTTTCTGATTTCAGATAACATAGTCAATTACATTTGTAATGTAAACTAGAAACATAGTGACTTCTGGTTGCATCTTTGGTTTGGTGACCTGTGTTTTCAGACACTGGAATTGAACGTATTTAGGTATGACATCCTATGATACAGTTTGCCACAATCCTCCCCTCTCCTACTGCCTATGCTAGTGCCATCTCTGATTCACATAAACTGCCTGATCCCTGAAGGCATTTGAATTTGAGTCCCCTGATTTATATAATAAAACCCTACAATATACAATTCACTATGTTCCACTGAGATCCTAAAAATGTCCACTTGCTGACAGGGTCTTATTCTGTCACCCAGGCTGGAGTGCAGTGGCACTATCACAGCTCGACTCACTGCAGTCTTGACCTCCCAGGCTTGGGTGATCCTCCCACCTCAGCCTCCCAAGTAGCTGAGACTACAGGCATATGCCACCACATCTGGCTAATTTTTTGGTATTTTTTGTAGAGATGGGGTCTTGCTATGCTGCCCTGGCTGGTCTCGAACTCTTGGACTCAAGCAATCTGCCCTCTTTGGTCTCCCAAAGTGCTGAGATTACAAGCATGAGGCACTGTGCCCAGCCCCACTTTTAAATTCTTTGACTGGTGGACTTAGAACTATTATTTAATCAGTTCAAAGCCGAAAATTAACGTTGAATTTCTAGATAAAATCGAAATTGTTTTTGGCATTCTTCTACGGTTGGGTTGCTTGGGAAGTCAAAAAGGGTTGTATCAAAAAAAAAAAAAAAAAAAAAAAAAAAAGCCAGGAGTGGTGGTTGACACCTGTAATCCCAGCACTTTGGGAGGCCAAGGTGAGAGGATTACTTGAGCCCAGGAATTTGAGACCAGCCTGGGTAACATAGGGAGAATTCCATCTCTAAAAATAGTTAAAAAGGATAGTTAAAAAAACAAAAAACAAAAACAAACAAAAAACAAAAACAAACAAAAAGCTAGCTAGGTGTGGCTGCATGTGCCTGTGGTTCCAGCTACTGGAGAGCCTGAGGTGGGAGGATCGCTTGAGCCCAGGAATGTGAAGCTGCAGTGAGCCATGTTTGTGCCACTGCACTCCAGCTTGGGTGACAGAGCCAGACTCTGTCTCAAAGGAAACAAAGAAAAATAGAAAACAAAAGGGGCTGTATCTATTGGTTTAAGAGGATACCTTAATATCTCTGTAGATATCATCAGCAGAGGCCAGGCACGGTGGTTTATGCCTATAATCCCAGGACTCTGGGAGGCTGAGGTGAGCAGATCACCTGAGGGCAAGAGTTCGAGATGAGCCTGGCCAACATGGTGAAACCCCGTCTCTACTAAAAAATACAAAAACAAAATTAGCTGGGCATGGTGGCATGCGCCTGTAATCCCAGCTACTTGGGAGGCTGAGGCAGGAAATCGCTTGAACCCGGGAGGCGGAGGTTGCAGTGAGCTGAGATTGCGCCACTGCACTCCAGCCTGGGCGACAGAGCGAGACTCCATCTCGAGGAAAAAAAAAAAAAAAAAAAGCCTGGGCATGGTGGCTCATGCCTGTAATCCCAGCACTTTGGGAGGCCAAGGCGGGTGGATCACGAGGTCAGGAGATCAAGACCATCTTGGCTAACACGGTGAAACCCCGTCTCTACTAAAAATACAAAAAATTAGCCGGGCGTGGTGGCGGCGCCTGTAGTTGCAGCTACTCGGGAGGCTGAGGCAGGAGAATGGCGTGAACCCAGGAGGCGGAGCTTGCAACGAGTGGAGATTGCGCCACTGCACTTCAGCCTGGGCGACGGAGCGAGACTCCATCTCAAAAAAAAAAAAAAAAAAAAAAATTCAGTAGAAAGGGACATGTGGGAAACAGGTGTATCAATGTGTTGGTAAGAATGGAGGAAGAGGCTCTAGGCTGTCTCCCTCCAGTGACGGCACTGGAGCCACATTACAGAACTGACCTGCCAGGGAAGGCAGGATGTCTGCCAGTCTGGAAGATGGGGAGGTAGGGGATCACCAGTAGAACTCCTGAGTTCAACAACACAGTTAACCCTTGAAGAACGCAGATTTGAAATGCATGGGTCCACTTATATATGGATTTTTTTCACCTGGCCTGGTACCGTGGCTCACATCTGTAATCCTGGCACTTTGGGAGGCTGAGGCAGGCAGATCAGTTGAGGCCAGTCTGGCCAACATGGTGAAACTCCACCTCTACAGAAAATTCAAAAATTAGCCAGGCGTGGTGGCCGGCGCCTGTAATCCCAGTCACTTGGGAGGCTGAGGCAGAAGAGTCTCTTGAGCCTGGCAGGCAGAGGTTGCAGTGAGTCAAGGTTGAGCCACTGTACTCCAGCCAGGGCGACAGAGCGAGACTCCATCTCAATATAAATAAATAAATAAATAAATAAACAAACAAACAAACAAAGGTTACACCAAGTATGCCTGCCTCTCATGCCTCTCTTCCCACCTCCACCACTTCTTCCACTTCTGCCACCCCTGAGACAGCAAGACCAACCCCTGACTCCTCCCCTCCTCTTCGGCCTGCTCAACATAAAGATGACAAGGATGAAGAGTAAATACTTTCTTGTCCTTATGATTTTTTTTTTTTTGAGATGGAGTCTCACTCTGTTGCCCAGGCTGGAGTGCAGTGGCCGGATCTCAGCTCACTGCAAGCTCCGCCTCCTGGGTTTACGCCATTCTCCTGCCTCAGCCTCCCAAGTAGCTGGGACTACAGGTGCCCGCCACCTCCCCCTGGCTAGTTTTTTGTATTTTTTTTAGTAGAGACGGGGTTTCACTGTGTTAGCCAGGATGGTCTCGATCTCCTGACCTCGTGATCCGCCCGTCTCGGCCTCCCAAAGTGCTGGGATTACAGGCTTGAGCCACCGCGCCCGGCCATGGTTTTCTTAATAACAATTTCTTTTCTCTAGTTTACTTTAAGAACACGGCATGTAATATATATAACATACAAAATATGCTAATCAACTGTCATTGGCTGGGCACAGTGGCTGATGCCTGTAATCCCAGCCCTTTGGAAGGCCGGGGTGGGTGAATCACTTGAGGCCAGGAGGCAGAGGTTGCAGTGAACCGAGATCACAGCACTGCACTCCAGCCCGGGCAACAGAGCGAGATTCCATCTCAAAACAAAAACGAAAAACAAACAAACAAACAAAATGCTAATCAACTGTCATTGCTAAGGCTTCTGGTCAGCAGTAAGCTGTTAATAGTTAAGTTTTCGGACTGGGCGCGTTGGCTCACGCCTGTAATCCCAGCACTTTGGGAGGCCAAAGCGGGTAGATTACCTGAGGTCAGGAGTTGAGACTAGCCTGGCCAACATGGCAAAACCCCGTCTCTACTAAAAATACAAAAATTAGCTGGGCGGCAGGGCGCGGTGGCTCACACCTGTAATCCCAGCACTTTGGGAGGCCGAGGCGTGCGGATCACGAGGTTAGAAGTTTGAGACCATCCTGGCTAACATGGTGAAACCCCAACTCTACTAAAAATACAAATTGGCAGCAAGCGCCTGTAGTCCCAGCTACTCGGGAGGGTGAAGCAGGAGAATGGCGTGAACCCAGGAGGCGGAGCTTGCAGTGAGCCGAGATTGTGAGATTGTGCCACTGCACTCCAGCCTGGGTGACAGAGCGAGACTCCGTCTCAAAAAAAAAAAAAAAAAAAACAGTAAAGTTTTTGGGGGGTCAAAAATGAGGCCAGGCACAGTGGCTCATGCCTGTAATCCCAGCACTTTGGGAAGCTGAGGTGGGTGGATCACCTGAGGTCAGGAGTTCAAGACCAGCTTGGCCAATCTCGTGAAACCCTGTCTCTACTAAAAATACAAAAATTAGCTGGGCGTGGTGGCGGGCGCCCGTAATCCCAGCTACTTGGGAGGCTGAGGCAGGAGAATTGCTTGAACCCGGGCGGCAGAGGTTGCAGTGAGCTGAGATTGTGCCACTGCACTCCAGTCTCGGCGACAGAGGGAGACTCCATGTTAAAAAAAAAAAAAAAAAAGACCCCAGGATTTTGGACTGTGCAGGGGTCAGTGCCCCAACCCCCATGTTGTTTAAAGTCAACTGTACACTGTCATAGTCAGGAAGCCTTCATCACTGCAGCTGCCCCTGTTTCTTGAAACCTGAAGTGGGAAACTGGATCCTGGGACACTACTGCCCCCTATTGCCTGTTGGTCTTCAAAGAAATAATCCCTTCAATTTTGCAAGGCCTGTGCTGTCATTCCCTTTTTACAGATAAGGAAACTGAGGCTGGGACATGGTGGAAAATAACCAAGGTCACACAGCTATGTGCAAAAGTGGAGTAACAACCCAGGCTCCTCATTCTCAGGTCAGTCCCGTGACCTCAATTGACATGTAATGTGTGAGGTCCTTCTGTGGCCCTGTGGCAGGGCCTGAGGAGGACAGCATACGTAAATCCAGTCTGGTGCCTTCATGAGTGAGGCAGAGTAGAAAATAAGTGTAATCCACTAGGAACAAATCTGCATTGTAAACACAGAGGAAGGGGCTAGTATTTGGCAGAAGGATGTCTAGGAACATTTTAGAGGTAAGAGGTGACATTTGGGTTCTGAGGGATGAGTAGGAGAATGCCAGGGTACAAAGGATGAAAAGACCGATCCAGCAGCTGGTAAGGGCTAAGGGGCATGGAGAAGCAGCAAGACTTTGAGGAAGTGGTAGAATTCTAACTTTGGAAAATCTGAACAAGGTTAATTTTTTGTGCGTGGTTAAGATATTACATACATACAGTAAAATAAAATGCAATAGTTGCCGGGAGCAGTGGCTCACACCTATAATTCCAGCACTTTGGGAGGCCGAGGCAGGTGGATCATCTGAAGGTCAGGAGTTCGAGACCGGCCTGACCAACATGGTGAAAACCCGTCTCTACTAAAAATACAAAAATTAGCTGGCTGTGGTGGCGGGCGCCCCTAATCCCAGCTACTTGGGAGGCTAAGGGAGGAGAATATCTTGAACCCAGGAGGCGGAGGTTGCAGTGAGCTGAGATCATGCCATTGCACTCCAGCCTGCGTGACAAGAATGAAAATCTGTCTCAAAATAAAATAAAATAAAGTAAAAATGTAATAGTCTAATCGATTTTTTTTTAAAAAAGTAGACATTCACGTATCTACCAGGTAGGTAAAGATACTACAGATTCCAGCAACCCGGGAGGATCCCTTGGTGCCCCTTTCAGGTCTGTATGAGCCTCCACTGCTCCCCAGTCCCCGGGAAGGAGAAGGGGTGGGAGAGGCAACATGAAACCTAAAAACCAGTGGGGTTCGCACCGGTAATCCCACAGCTATTGGGCTGGCGGAGGCCTCAAGGAGGATAACTTGCCCAGGAGTTGGAGGCTGCAGTGAGCTATGATCGCGCCACTGCACTCCAGTCTGGGCGACAGATCAAGACCCCGTCTCTAAGCAAACAAACAAATAAACAGCCATGGGTTCTGGCGCGGTAGCTCACTCCTGTAATCTCAGCACTTTGGGAGGTCGAGCAGGGCGGATCACTTGAGGTCAGGAGTTCCAGACCAGCCTGGCCAACATGGAGAAACTCCATCTCTACTAAAAAATAAAAAAAAAAAAAATTGGCCGGTCGCGGTGGCTCGCACCTATAATTCCAGCACTTTGGGAGACCCAGGTGGGCGGATCACGAGGTCAGGACACCAAGACCAGCCTGACCAACATGGTGAAACCCCGTCTCTACTAAAAATACAAAAATTAGCCGGGCGTGGTGGTGGGCGCCTGTAATCCCAGCTACTCAGGAGGCTGAGGCAGGAGAATCACTTGAACCCGGGAGGTGGAGGTTGCAGTGAGCCGAGAACGCGCCACTGCACTCCAGCCTGCCCGGGCGACAGAACGAGACTCCGTCTCAAAAAACAAACAAACAAAAAACACAAAAATTAACCAAGCGTGGTGGCTCACGCCTGTAATTCCAGCTACTCGGGAGGCTGAGGCAAGAGACTCTCTTGAACCCGGGAGACGGAAGTTGCAGTGAGCCGAGATCGCGTCACTGGACTCCAGCCTGGGCGACAGAGCGAGAACTCCGTCTCAGAAACGAAACGAAACAGAAGAAAAAAACCTTAGTTTCAGCCCGCACATTCCCTCAACTCCTATTGCTGCCTGCAAATCTTTCGCCATCGTCCTGGACAATCCTAAGAGGGCACTGCAGAGGCTTCTGGACACTGTCGTTTTCCTGAGAAGTCCACATGAACTTAGCTTTGACGCGAAAGGACTAGGGAAAAATTTTGGTCCTTCGGAGCCGCCGTCCAGGCTCGGGCCGCTCACAGTCGCTTGTCCCTCGGCGGCTGCCATGCGTCCTTTACGTGGCAGCTGCCGGCGCCCGCCAATCCGCTGCGCCCGCATCAGCCCCCACTAGTGGCGCAGGCGGAAGGGGCGGAGCTTAGGCGGCGGTGGCTGAGAAGGCAGCGGGGCGGCGGCGGTGGCGGCTCTGGAGGCCGCAGTCCGGGTCCTGGCTTCGGCCTCAGCCCCACCATGGTGACGCTTGCTGAACTGCTGGTGCTCCTGGCCGCTCTCCTGGCCACGGTCTCGGGCTATTTCGTTAGCATCGACGCGCATGCTGAGGAGTGCTTCTTTGAGCGGGTCACCTCGGGCACCAAAATGGGCCTCATCTTCGAGGTGGCGGAGGGCGGCTTCCTGGACATCGACGTGGAGGTGCGGGCGAGATGCCCGCGGCCGAGGCTTGGTCGCGTGGCCGCTCGGGGATTGGTGGCACGTGGGGCCGGCGCGGGGCCTGCTTGGGGAGCGGGCTTAGAAGTCGCTGTCCGAGTCCTGGAGAAGCCCAGGCCGCCACCCCCCCGCCCCGCCCCGGCCACGGCGACCTCCTAACGGCCCCTTTTCCCGCGACTTGCCCAGATTCCGGGATTCCCTGGGGGCTCCTTCGGCATGCTTGGTTGCTTTGGTTTCTCTCCTTGAACGACGGGTTCCTGTTGGAACCTCTCGCCGAGCTTTGTGAATCAGGCGCCGCGTGTCAGCCCGGGCCCCATAGGCGCTTCTCAGTCGCTGTTAGCTTGTGGCGGGTCTCGATCCAATTAGCACCTGCTTTCCTTCGTGTTACGGATTAATGCTGGAACATGGCACGGAAACTTTTCCAAAAAATAGATTTAAATCGATTGAGGATTAAAAAGCTATTGAATGCTAGGCATACTTTCGCGTCGTGTTTATTTTTCATAGAAACAACCTTAAGGTTCTACTCTTAGACAAATATCCAGCTACCTCGTTTAGTCTCCTCTGCCTAAGAGAGACGGGGAGTTGGATCATGCGTTTTAGGAGTAAGCAGTGCAGTGAAGTGTCAGGAGAAAACAGGAAATTAAGAAACCAGCAGTCCCTAAATCTGCACCCATGTTTTGTAAACCAAAAGAATGAGGTGTCGCTAATTTTTATTTTAATTCATCAGCTGGCATGACTAATTGAGTCTAAAAAGTTTCTATTTGACAGTGTACTCAGTAGGGCTGGGCACAAGTTACACAATACAAGTGAAATCCAAAAATAAGGGGATAACGGAAAGGAGAAACTCTTAGACTTAGCTGGGAATTTAGCGATCAACTATTCCAGTCTCGAAGTTATGCGAGTGACATGGACTTTGAAAGAGCGACTGGCTTGACCACAGCCTAACAACTGATTTGTAGCAGACTGGGATGAGAGTTTGGGTCTTCTCATTTCCAGGCTAGTCCTTTCCCCTAAGCCTTCAGGCATCTCAGATAAAGCAGAATTCCTTCACTGTTCGGCAGTAATCTGGAAAACCTTGAAATTTGATAAAAATTCATTTTGTTTATATTTTAAAAAAACAAACGTTTATTATCTCGTGGTTTCTGTGGCCAGGAATTACGGAGACGCTTAGCTGGGTGGTTCTGGCTTGGAATATCTCATGAGGTTGCAATCAAGACGTCAACCAGGGATGCAGAAATTCTTCATTTTAAAGAGATTTCTTTTTTCTTGAGTTTTACTGTCAGTCACAGTTGCATGTTTGTTGGTGATGCAGAAATTCTTCATTTTAAAGATATTTGTTTTATCTTGAGTTTTGTTGTCACGGTTGCATGTTTGTTGCTGATATTAGGCCAGTTAGAGACCACATTTCAGGTGAGGTTTCTGTCTGAGGGGTTTAGTAAGGATAAATAAGACATAAATGTCAGAACTGAAAGGTGTTTTAGAGAGCCATTAAGTCAACCCTTGTTTTATAAAGTGGGAGAATTGCAGACCAAATGGTTATTATCACTTACCGAAGTGGAGCTAAGTGAAAGTTACATATTCTTGGTGAATTTCTTTTCTTTTTTTTTTGGACAAAGTCTTGCTCTGTTGCTTATGTTGGAGTGCAATGGCGCGATCTTGACTCACTGCAAACTCTGTCTCCCAGGTTCAAGCGGTTCTCCTGCCTCAGCCTCCTGAGTAGCTGGGAATACAGGTGGGCGCCACCACGCCCAACTAATTCTGTATTTTTAGTAGGGACGGAGTTTTACTATGTTGGCCAGGCTGGTCTTGAACTCCTGACCTCAAGTGATCCGCCCGCCTCAGCCTCCCAAAGTACTGGGATTACAGGCGTGAGCCACCATGCCCAGCCATATTCTTGGTGAATTTCTTACTGCCATTAGACATTACTTATAAAGTCTATGACTAAATCTTTTGTGACATTTTATGCATTTCTCTCTTGCCTCCAGATTACAGGACCAGATAACAAAGGAATTTACAAAGGAGACAGAGAATCCAGTGGGAAATACACATTTGCTGCTCACATGGACGGAACATACAAATTTTGTTTTAGTAACCGGATGTCCACCATGACTCCAAAAATAGTAATGTTCACCATTGATATTGGGGAGGCTCCAAAAGGACAAGACATGGAAACAGAAGGTGAGATGAACATTCAGAATATTGATATCACGTTCCAAGAGCTAATTTTAGTTCTATACATTTTTACCCATCTGAGTGGCATTTTAAAAAATTTCTTAACCAAAAACTTTTTGTGAAATATGCTTTTTATTTTTTGCAAGTCTCCTAATTAATAAAAAAGTTTCTTGAGGCTAGTGTTTGTTTTTTTGTTCTTCATTTTTCTTTTATTTATTTTTTTTGAGATGGAGTCTTGCTCTTTTGCCCAGGCTGGAGTGCAATGGCTTGATCTTGGCTCACTGCAACCTCTGCCTCCTGGATTCAAGTGATTCTCCTGCCTCAGCCTCCCAAGTAGTGTCAGGTGTACAGCACCATGCCTGGCTAATTTTTGTATTTTTAGTAGAGACGGGGTTTCACCATGTTGGCCAGGCTGGTCTCAAACTCCTGACTTAAGGTGATCCACCCGCCTCGGCCTCCTGAAGTGCTGGGATTTTTTTGTTCTTTACATTTGTTCTAACAGGTTTTCTTAGTCATTTTGTGCTCTTGTGAGCATGTAGATTCCTCGTGTCTTGGGTTATTTTTTCTGTTTATTTGCGAATCCTGGCATATACTTTATTTGCTCATTTGTATACATGACTAGTTTAGCTAAACTTTTTGTTGGTTCTTTTTGTGTTAAGATATCTTAACTTTTCTTTAGGTGGTGGAGATACCTGGGACGGTATGTGGATTGCTTTTTGACAGCATCCGTGTTTGCTAATGTCTAATTTCTGCTTTCTTTTTTCTAACCTCAGTTTGTTGGCATGAGAGTGTTTTTTCTCTTAAAAAACCCCTACAACTAATTGGATTGATTATTTTTTTGGTGGTTTTTTCTTTGGTTGACAGGAAGTATAGGTTAGGTTATTTTAAACTAATAGCACTGAAAACACTGTTGACATTTTAGTAGTAACATCTTTGTTCTTTAAGAAGAGTGCTAAAGAGTGGAAATTCAATGATAAGGGGACAATAGTCCCAATTAAACATAGCTCATAGCAAATGGTGGCTTTGACTTTGTAGAAAGTATTTTGTAGACTTCCTAACCTGAAGCTTGGTTAGATATGAAATGCAGTTCTAGGAGCCATATGTTGATACAAAGACAAAAGTTCTTTTAGCCGTATGTTGCAGTTAGATTGTTCATTGCCCAGGTTACCAGTAATAAACCCTGATTGGTTCTTGGTGGTTTTGGATAAATTGCTTTCTGGGAGCCAGTACATTTGGTGGTGGGTTTTTTTTTTCCCCACAGTGCATGCCAGAGTTTTTGAAGCTAGTCGTCATTGTTTCACACATTTCATAGTATCCTATTAGCATGGTAACACTTGTCCCAGATATTCAGTATTAGTAGAGTGCTAACGTCATCAAGAAGCTGAGTTGTTTGGTTAGATTTTGAAATCTATAGAGTTTAGAGAGTCCTGCTACTTAGTAATTCCTGTGCTCATTTTTCACGGCCACTTACAGAGTAGGACTTGACTAATTTTCAGGGAGAATGAGGAGTTCTGAAAGGCTTTTTTGGTTTATTTTCTGGAGATTGATCCTACTTAGTTTGAAAATGTTGGTTGATGAATGTGAATATTGAACTTCTTAGATGATTTTTTAACATATATCCAAAATTCTTGCTTTTGCTTGTTAATGTCAATGAATGGCAGCTGTCAAATCAAGCCTTCCTCCAAAGCAGTGGTTCTCAAGTGAGGATGATCTTTTTGCCCCAGGGGATGTTTGGCAATATCTGGAGGCATTTTTTATTGGAAGACGGGGGTAGGTGCTACAGGCATCTAGGGCTGGAGGCCATGGAGGCTGCTAAATACCCTACAGTGCATCAGACAGCGTCCCACAATGTGGAACAGCATTTGGTCCAAAATGGCGACAATGCCACTGCTGAGGAACCCTGCTCTATCGGTTTCATGTGGTGCATGGGGCTTCCAAAGGGAAATTTCGAGTGAGCGACCGTTTGACATTCCAATTCAACCACCTTCAATGGTAGAGGCCCTTGGTTTCTCCTAAGAAACTTGGGATTGTCTTTGAGAATCTGGAATCCCAGAAGAGACCCAGTCTTGGGCAGGGATGAAGAGATCCCCCTTTCCCCCCGGAATGTTTCCTGGTGCTGTTTTTCTCCTGCCTATCTGTTCATTCTTATAACGTGGCACTACCTAAAAGCATATGCTTACTCTTCAGAACAGCACCTTGTGTGTATTTTTGGTTCAAGAGGATACCTGGTTGAAAACTTGTGCCACTAAGGACTTGTCTCTCTACTTACATTGCCTGCTGTTCCCCACTGTAGTGAAATCATTACTTTGTCAAAGAAGAATGTTTGAGTTGGTGTGGATTTTCCTAAGAGCGTTTTGATGTTTTTCTCTGCTCAGCTTCGTAGAGATTAAAAGTCTGTTTTGGTGCTGTTCCTTAATTAATATTAGAGTTACATGACCCTTAGATTTTGTTATTTGTAGGATTATATTTTTAAAATACATGTATTTATTTGTGCTCTTAGTCCCCCTCCTCACTGTTTTACTACTTTTCCATAGTTAATAGTATAGTGAACTTTACGAAACAACATTTCATTAAAAGAAATTTTCTGGGGTTGTTTTCCTTTCCTTAGTAACCATTATATAGTATGTTTCCTACCCTGAAAGAGGTTTCTCTACTGGGAAGGGACTTTTAAAAATGCTTTGAGAATTAAATTGACATGATTCATATCAGTGGTCCAAATTGATGTTTGAACCATTTCAAAAGTAGCTTCTTTTGCAGGCCTTCTCTGAGGATTTTAAAAAGTTATTTTATAAGTATTTTTCAAAAAGAGATTGCCCCAGCCTAGGCAACATAGTGAGACCCTGTCTCTAAAAAATAAAAATAAAATGGTAGTCAGGTGTAGTGATGCACCCCTGTAGTCCCAGCTACTCAGGAGGCTGAGGCCGGGGATTGCTTGAGCCCAGGAATTTGAGGTTACAGTGAGCTATAATTACACCACTGTATTTGAGCCTGGGTGATAGAGTGAGATCCTGTCTTGAAAAAAAAAAAGATGGCTGGACGCAGTGGCTCATGCCTGTAATTCCACTATTTTGGGAGGCTGAGGCAGGTGGATCACCTGAGGTCAGGAGTTCAAGACCAGCCTGACCAACATGGTGAAACCCCGTCTCTACTAAAACTACAAAAATTAGCTGGGTGTGGCAGTGTGCGCCTGTAGTCTGTTATTCTGGAGGCTGAGGCAGGAGAACCGCTTCAACCCGGGAGGCGGAGGTTGCAGTGAGCTGAGGTTGAGTGCAAGTGCACTTCAGCTTGGGCAACAGAACGAGACTCTGTCTCAAAAAAAAAAAAAAAAAAGACATTGACAAATGTGTGTTGTTTTCAAATTATTCTGTAGCTCACCAGAACAAGCTAGAAGAAATGATCAATGAGTTAGCAGTGGCGATGACAGCTGTAAAGCACGAACAGGAATACATGGAAGTCCGGGAGAGGATACACAGAGCCAGTAAGTGAATGCCGTCACTTTGCAGCAGCGTCTGAAAGTGAAGATTGTTTTACTCAACAGCTTGCGTGTATTTTCCTCATTTGGAAACTTCGCAAATTTTGTGTGAAAGCATTGGCTTTAAAAGTGTACCTACACGAGATATTTTTTGAGCATACACGTGTATGGAGCTTTGTAGTTTATTATTGGGACATTCATTCTAAACCAGAAAATGCTATTAAGATTTAGTGCAAGTTTTTAAGAGTTTGGTTTTCTGGCCGGGCGTGGTGGCTTACACCTGTAATCTCAGCACTTTGGGAGGCTGAGGCAGGTGGATCACCTGAGCTTGGGAGTTCGAGACCAGCCTGGCCAACATAGTAAAACCCCGTCTCTACAAAAAATAAAAAAATTAGCTGGCTGTGGTGGCGTACACCTATAGTCCCAGCTACTTGGGAGGCTGAGGCATGAGAATCACTTGAACCCAGGAGGCAGAGGTTGCAGTGAGCTGAGATTGGGCCACTGCACTCCAGCCTGGGCAACAGAGCTAGACTCTGTCTCAGGGGAAAAAAAAAAAAAAAAAGTTCGGGTTTTTAAAAATGCATGGTGAGCTAAGGAATAAGCTAATCGTTTTCTCAGAAGGTAAAAGTGTTGTAAAATGGGTATTGCATTGGTTTTTAATCACATACCTGAAACTTACATGCCAGTGGGATTAATATTAGATGCTGAGATTTAATCTTTTTACTACAATGGAAGGCTTACTATAGTTAGAATAGAAAACACCAAAACATGAGTACAGGCAAGTCACCAGGTGAAGATCAACTTGGGTCCTCAAGTTTGTAAGTTGGGAACTTGGAATGTAATTTTCTGTGGAAACAGTGATGATTGAAATCTTGTGTTAGGTTGCAAAAGTCTGTTTAGAACTGGATAGAGCATTAAACATTAGGCTTTTGCATTTAAAATTAAGAGGTACTATATTGACAGACAGACCAATTCCATTGATTAGGTTCAGAGCCACACCATTGTTCGGTGTTTTCATCCTTCAGGTAGTTCTTGGGGAGATGATAAAAGAGCAAAGTGGCCAGGGGCAGTGGCTCACGCCTGTAATCCCAGCACTTTGGGAGGCTGACGTGGGCGGATCACAAGGTCCAGAGATTGAGACCATCCTGGCCAACATGGTGAAATCCCGTCTCTACTAAAACTACAAAAATTAGCTGGGCGTGGTGGCATGCATCTGTAGTCCCAGCTACTCAGGAGGCTGAGGCAGGAGAATTTGCTTGAACCCGGGAGGCAAAGGTTGCAGTGAGCTGATATAATGCCATTGCACTCCGGCCTGGCGACAGAGCGAGACTCCTTCTCAAAAAAAAAAAAAAAAAAAAAGGAAAAAAGGAGAGCAAGGCGTAGTGATGCACCTCTGTAGTCCCAGCTACTCAGGAGGCTGAGGCGGGGGATTGCTTGGGAGCAAGCTCTTGTCTTAAGGGCAGTGATTCTATGTCAGGAATCTTTGTTCTGAGACTGGGGTAGGGAGTGAAGAGTGACTCAAAGAGATAAGCACAGCTTGAATTTCTTCCAGATGTGGTTTCTGTTTTTCCCACCCTTAAATCTGTTCTTGCTACTTATGGAAACAAATCTTCAGGATCTAGAGCACAGACATCAGGTTGTGTTGGCAGGAAGGTGTGTAAATGTAATAGCCTGGAGAACTCCCCTCATCCCCACTTGTTTTAGGACTGGAGTGGGGCATGTTATGGACCAAGGCTTGTCTACAAACACTCGAACCTCTTGCCTCACAACTTTTTCTCCTTGCTTCCGCTCTTAATCTCACCAGCTGGAATCTTCACTTTTTCCCTCTTACCTTGTTGGGACCCATGTGTTGGTTACCTTGTTCCCAGATGGGGACCAGCCCAGTCTGGAGTTGGAAGGGCACTGAACTAAGTCAGAGGGCAAGTTCCTCTACTTTGCAAGTTTAACTGGTTCAGACCAGATGGCTTTCGAGTTATAGAAGTTCTTGGGAACACAGTGGCCAGAGGAAGCACATGTCTTCCAGTCTTTAGGGGGTCCAACCTTGTTCTCTCACCCATGATTTGAGTGGAGATACTCCTGTATTTGTTTCACAAATAGTGAGCTATGTGTTCTTATTTAGAAGTGTTAGGCTGGGCGCGGTGGCTGAAGCCTGTAATCCCAGCACTTTGGGAGGCCGAGACGGATGGATCACGAGGTTAGGAGATTGAGACCATCCTGGCTAACACGGTGAAACCCCGTCTCTACTAAAAAATACAAAAAAAAAACTAGCAGGGCGAGGTGGTGGGCGCCTGTAGTCCCAGCTACTCGGGAGGCTGAGGCAGGAGAATGGCGTAAACCCGGGAGGCGGAGCTTGCAGTGAGCTGAGATCTGGCCACTGCACTCCAGCCTGGGCGACAGAGCGAGACTCCGTCTCAAAAAAAAATAAAATAAAATAAAAAGTGTTAGCAGTTTCTAGAATTTAATTTATAGGTATTCAGTTTAAATTTACAAAGCAAATGGTTCTCATAATGTTTTGTTTTTCTGAGTCTTCCTATAGGACCTACTCCTCAGCAGTGAACATAATGAGACCCTTTCACTACAGTGTTGTAATAATAACGTGTTGCTTCTAGATCAGGCTAATATATGAGTGGCATGAGGACAGTGTCCCAGGTCACTGCATTCTGATGTTATTGTGCTTCAGTGTGTTCTATTTAAACTTAAAGGTGCATTTTTCTTTGGGAGGTCGAGGTGGGAGGATCACCTGAGGTCAGGAGTTTGAGACCAGCCTGGCCAACATGGTGAAACCCCGTCTCTACTAAAAATACAAAAATTAGGCCGGGCGCAGTGGCTCACGCCTGTAATCCCAGCACTTTGGGAGGCCGAGGCAGGCAAATCACGAGGTCAGTAGTTCGAGACCAGCCTGGCCAAGAGACCAGCCTGGCCAATATGGTAAAACCCCATCTCTACTAAAAATACAAAAATTAGCTGGGCACATGTAATCCCAGGTGCTTGGGAGGCTGAGACAGGAGAATCACTTGAACCCAGAAGTTGCTTAGGCTGGTCTTGAACTCGTGGGCTTGAGTGATCCACCCGCCTCTGCCTTTCAAAGTGTTGGGATTACAGGCATGAGCCACTGTGCCTGGCCTATTTTCTTTTTATCAGACTCTGTTTTTTTTCCTTTTTTTTTTTTTTTTTTTTTTTTTAAGATGGAGTCTTGCTCTGTCGCCCAGGCTGGAGTGCAGTGGTGCGATCTCGGCTCACTGCAATCTCCGCCTCCTGAGTTCAAGCAATTCTCCTGCCTCAGCCTCGTGAGTAGCTGGGACTACAGACGCACGCCACCACCATATTTTGACGTTGTAAATAATTGCATTTTGGATAACTGTGATTTTGAAATAATTCCTTAATTGTTTTAGAAGTCAGTTTTCTGATTCAGCAAAATGGATACTAATATAGGACGTTTCAATGGTGAGGGAGAAAGATGGTTGGGTTAGGTTTTAACCCTAGAATTATGACCTTGGGCAAGTCACCTTTTCTTCTCTGCTCCCTGTATACAAGCAGAATGGACTTGGCTGTACCCAGTAAATCTTTAAGCTCAGCTTATTTTTGTATTTTCAGTAGAGACAGGGTTTCACCACGTTGGCCGGGATGGTTTCGATCTCTTCACCTTGTGATCCACCTGCCTCGGCCTCCCAGAGTGCTGGGATTACAGACGTGAGCCACTGCACCCGGCCCTATTTCCTTTTTAGAGACACAGTGTCTTACTCTGTTGCCCAGCCTGTAGTGCTGTGGTGACAAGATAGCTCACTGCATCCTCAACCTCCTGGGCTCAGGTGATCCTCCCGCCTCAGCCTCCCAAGTAGCTGGAAGTACCTCGGCCTACCAAGTAGCTGGAAGTCCAGGCGTGTGCCACTACACCTGGCTATTTTTTTTTTTTTTTTTGGTATTGTAGAGATTGGGTTTCTCCGTATTGCCCAGGGTTGGCCTCTGACTCCTGAGCTGAAGCAATCCTCTTGGCCTCCCAAAGTGTTGGGATTGTAGTGTAATTGTTTTTAATGTTGGCCATTTGCAGAAAAATAAAATACTACATAGAAATTTTTTTTTGAGATGGAGTCTCGCTCTGTTGCCCAGGCTGGAGTGCAGTGGCACAGTCTTGGCTCACTGTAAGCTCCGCCTCCCAGGTTCATGCCATTCTCCTGCCTCAGCCTCCCAAGTAGGTGGGACTACAGGTGCCCGCCACCATGTCTATTTTTAGTAGAGACGGGGTTTCACAGTGTTATCCAGGATGGTCTCAATCTTCTGACCTCATGATCCGCCCACCTCAACCTCCCAAAGTGCCGGGATTACAGGTATGAGCCACTGTGCCTGGCCTGCATAGTAATTTTTAAAAGCTAAGGCTATAGCATTTGACTGGAGAGTTGGACACAATGGCTTGTGCCTGTAGTCTTAGCTGCTTCAGAGGCTGAGGCAGGAGGATTGCTTGAGGTCAGGAGCTTGAGACCAACCTGGGCAACACGAGACCCTGTTTTTTTAAAAAATAAAATGAATTGGCCAGGCATGGTGGCTCATGCCTATAATCCCAGCATTTTGGGAGGCTGAGGCGGGCAGATCACCTGAGGTTGGGAGTTCGAGACCAGCCTGACTAACATGGAGAAACCACATCATTACTAAAATACAAAATTAGCCGGGTGTGGTGGTGCATGCCTGTAATCCTAGCTACTCGGGAGGCTGAGGCAGGAGAATCGCTTGAACCCAGGAGGTGGAGGTTGCAGTGAGCTGAGATCGCATCATTGCACTCCAGTCTAGGCAACAAGAGTGAAACTCTGTGTCAAAACATAAAACATAAAAAAAAATAATAATAAAATACATTTAAAAATAAAAGGAATTTGGCCAGGCGTAAATAAAAGGAATTTGGCCAGGCGTGGTGGCTTATGCCTATAATCCCAGCACTTTGGGAGGCCGAGGCAGGCGGATCACCAAAGGTTAAGAGTTCAAAACCAACCTGGCCAACATGGTGAAGCCCTATCTCTACTAAAAATACAAAAACTAGCTGGGCGTGGTGTTGAGCACCTGTAATCCCAGCTACTCAGGAGGCTGAGACAGCAGAATCACTTGAACCCAGGAGGCGGAGGTTGCAGTGAGCTGAGATCACGCCACTGCCCTCCAGTCTGGGCGACAGTGAGACTCTGACTCAAAATAAATAAATAAATAAAAATAATTTGATCAGAAACTTGAATGTAACAAATTGAGTATAATAAATAAATATAGAGTAGATGTGTGTTTTACTTTAAGGATCAAATCCTTAGTTTGAGAGCAGGACAGATGAGAATAGTTTGTCTTGTATTTGATGGTCTGGTAGTAACTGTCAGTATTGATCCATATAACTGAGTAACCTCTTCCATTGAGAACAATTGCCAAGTACACAGGTGCTGAACAAATATTTGTCACATATTTGGGGAAAAAGACACTCAGACTGCCCTATTTTGATGTTGTAAATAATTGCATTTTGGATAACGGTGATTTTGAAATAATTTCTTAATTTTTTTAGAAGTCAGTTTTCTGATTCAGCAAAATGGATACTAATATAGGATGTTTCAATGGTGAGGGAGAAAGATGGTTGGATTGGGTTTTAACCCTAGAATTATGACCTTGGGCAAGTCACCTTTTCTTCTCTGCTCCCTGTATACAAGCCAAATGGACTTGGCTGTACCCAGTGAATCTTTAAGGTTTCTTTTAAAAATCTTTGCTTCTACTTTGGGAGGCTGAGGCAGGAGGATCAGTTGAGGCCGGGAGTTCAAGACCAACTTGGGCAACATAGCAAGACCCTTTCTGTACAAAAACAGAAAAAATTAGTCGGATGGACTGGTGCATACCTGTACTCCCAGCTACTCAGGAGGCTGAGGTGGCAGGATTGTTTGAGTCCAGTTCAAGGTTGCAGTGAACTATGATTATGTCATGGCATTCCAGCCTGGGCAACAGAGCAAACAAAAAAATATTTGCTTCTGAGTATGTTGAGTTGCTCAGAGACAAAAGTATTTACAGTATAGGTGACCCATAGGTTACAATGACTTCACTTAGAAATTTTCATCTTTATGATGGTGCAAAAGAAGAAATTCTGATGTGCATTCAGAAGAAACTGAGCATCAAGTACCCATACAACCATTCTGTTTTTTACTTTCGGTGCAGTGTTCACTAACTTGATAAATAAAATATAAAATAATAATAAAATGCAGTTTAACTTATATGAGATATACAACACTTTATTATAAAATAATCTTTGTGTTGTTAGATGTTTTTGCTCAACTGTAGGCTAATGTAAGTGTTCTGATAATGTTTTAGGTAGGCTAGGCTAAGCTATGATGTTTGCTAGGTTAGGTGTATTAAATATATTTTTGACTTAGGTATTTTCAACGTAAGCTGGGTTTGTTGGGATGTAACCCCATCTTAATTTGAGGAACATATATTCTATGAATGGTGTACACAATATTACTTTCACACAGAGTGAAGACTAGAATATGATGCCTATGTTTTTTGGGGGAGAATTGTTAAATTTTGTTTGTTTGTTTTGTCCTCAACAGTCAACGACAACACAAACAGCAGAGTGGTCCTTTGGTCCTTCTTTGAAGCTCTTGTTCTAGTTGCCATGACATTGGGACAGATCTACTACCTGAAGAGATTTTTTGAAGTCCGGAGGGTTGTTTAAAAAGCCTCTTCCTGATGATCCCAACTCAGAATTCACTGTTTACCAAACACCTTGGTCATAATAATGTCATTAGTTTCTCTATTTTTATTTTCTGAACTGTACATTCACAATTTATGTTTCTTTGTGATGAATAGATATTGGGGGAAAAACACCTTTTTAGGAAAATTATAGTGCAAATTTGACAGTTGATTGGCATAATTTCTTGTTTGAATGCTGCCTCCATTATATAGGTCCTTCCAGGAACTCAAACACTGTAAGTGAAATATGGGAGTATAGTTTTTATTACTTCTTTTACTTTTGTTTTCATAATATAATGCAGTTTGTTCAGGAAATCAGCACAAAGCCTGATAGTACTTTACTAAAATGACTGCATTCTTTGGATTCCCTCAGTCTGTGGTTCCAGTCACTACAGATTCATTTTGTTGAGTCCTTATGAGAAACAACAGCATGAATCTTGACGGTTTCTGCCCATCCTAATGGCAGAGCTCTCTGACTTGGGCGTATGCCGCCAGGCTGGGTACTTTCATACTTTGTTTTCTTCTTTTGCTTTAAAAGTACGACTCAGCATACATTTTCCCGCACACATTTTTACATTGTACCTTAGGACTTAATCATCTCCACTTAAATTGATGACACAAGCAGCTAATAACCATTTTTGGGTTTCTGTCTAACTTTCTAATTGTCTGTTAAAGCCAATTCTCTGGGTGTCCCAGTGAGTGGTGGCTCTTTTTCTTTCCACACTGGCACATTCACTTCCCCCACTCTTGGCATGTAGGAAATAAACATTTACATAATTGGAAAAATCCAGATTTCTGATGCCAAAGGGTTAAAGCCTCTTGGATTTCATTGCAGTGATATACAGCCACTATTTTATTTTTGATCAGTGGCCTTTGGGCCACTGTTTAGGGCACTGAACATCAGTGTCAGCATTAGGGTTTGGGTTTTTGTTTTTCTTGGGTCTTTCTTTTTTGGCACATGTGAATCTTGTTTTGTGTAAAATGAAATGACTTTCTCTTGTTCTCTGATGATGGGTTTAAAATTAAAAGAGCATCTGGTTTCGGTATGGGGATGATCCAGGATTATGTTGTGACTGATATATATTAGTTACTTGTACATTTTTTTTTTTTTTGATCTTTGCAAGGGGAAGACTACAAGTAACGAGTTTTATATAATTAATTTAAATTTGTTACAGGTTTTCATGTTCAGGATAAGCAATTTTTCCACCTTGGGTGAGAACACTTGCAACAGTTTATTAATGAGGTGACTTTCACCTTAGGACAACTGTTGCATACCAGTTTTTTTTTTGTGTGTGAAACACTTCAAAATTGACTTAAAATATGTAAATTTAAAATTGGTTGTATCTAATATGCCCCAGGTTCAGTAAATAAACAATTCTTTTTAAAAACAGTCAGTATTCTGTGTTTTATATATTGACAGTTAATTCACATTTTTTACACACCAACTTTCTGTTCTTATTTGACATGAGACATGTCCATGTTTTCTGAGTATTTATGCCTATTATGTCTGTTACTTTTTAATTCTATAAGCTTGAGGATAGTGAACGGTACCAAGTTTTCGTTTCTGCACAGGTTTTCCAGTGAGGCTTCTCTGATGGATCAGTGCTAAAATCTCAAGTATTTTTCTATTTGGGAAAAAAGAAAGGGTTGAATTATTTTCACTCACCCACGTGGTTTATGAATGTGGGAAATAGCTTTAAAGACAGATTAAATGATGTGCCCAAGGCCACAGGTAAGAGAGTGAAAGGTGGAACCAGAGACTAGATCACCACCTGTAGAAACTCCTTCCTCTGTGAAACTAACGGCCTGCTGGTAATAAAAGTAGCTACGATTTATTGAGTACTGTGTAATGTCTTGATCCAGTACTAAGCACTTTAGTTGGTCTGTCTTATTCATGCTTCAAAACTGCCATTACCTTGGGTAAAATCATTTTGGAAGTGAGGAGGAAAACAGGCTTGGAATGGGTCCTAAGGTCAGAAAACTAGTAGGTAGTAGAGCCCAGAAGACACACACAGATACGCAATTTCTCTGTGCCTTTGCTTTCAGAACTGTCTGTGAAATGCCCCCCTTTTCTTTTTTTGGAGACAGGATCTCACTCTATTCCCAGGTTGAAGTGCGTTGGCTTGATCTCTGCTCACTGACCTCAACCCCCCGGGCTCAAGTGATCCTACCACCTCAGCTCTCCAAGTAGCTGGGACTACATCTTTTGTTTTTTAAAAGCAGGGTCTTGCTCTGTTACCTGGACTGGAGTGCAGTGGCACAAACATGGCTCACTGCAGCCTTAACCTCTCAAGTGATCCTCTCATCTGAGCCTCCCGAGTAGTTGGGACCACAGGCATGCACCACCATGCCTAGCTAATTAAAAAATTACTTTCATAGAGACAGAGTCTCCTGTACCTTGCCCAGGCTGGCCTCATTCTCCTGGGCTCAAGTGATCCTCCTGCCTCAGCCTCCCAAAGTGTTGTGATTGCAGACATGAGCCACCATGCCTGGCCGAAGTCCCATTTTATAAAAGTTGTCGAAGAGTTTTGAGAATGTGATGATCATTTCATTGAAAATGTGGCTTTAGGCTGTTGTCTTTTACTTAATTTGAGATGACTGCAGTCTGCATGAGTTGTATTCCCATTTATTGATCCCACAAATATTTGAGTGATTGCTGTGTGCTACAGTGATAGTCCCTGGGATAAAGAAGATAGAGAAAAGACCCCATTAGTGTGGGTTTTACATTTTGGTGGCAGAGATGAACCTAGTAAGGTGTGTGTGTGTGTGTGTAGCAAGAAAGATAATGGTAAATGCTAAGAAGGGAAAATAAATTGAGGGTAGGAGTTTCAGTGATGCGGAAAGGAAGGTAACACTGAGAAGGTGATTTCAAAAGTCCAAGTGGAATGTAAGGGAGTGTAAGGGAAAACTTACCCTTTGTCCTCAGGTTTCTCTAAAAATTCAACTGAAAAAAGGCAGATTAATAGGAGGAAAGTGATGCAAATTTATTTGGTCATGGTTTTGCACAACAAAGGAACCTTCAGAATTAAGACCCAAAGTTACAGGGAAAAATATTCATTTTTATGCTTAGGCTCAACAAAATATGCACAGCTGAGTAGAAATAGGACTGGACAAGAAGGGCATGATCTAATGCTCACAGACTGAGTGGGGAAGCCCAGCAAGGCCTGTCTGGATTCTTTTCGGCCTCTCTGTGCAGCATTCCTTCCTTCTGGGTAGGGGACAGAACCCTTCCTGTAATGGGGTCTTACAACCTACAAGCAAAACAAAAGAGGTCAGAAATTTTTTTTTTTTTTTTTTTTAGAGACATAGTCTCTCGCTGTCGCCCCGGCTGGAGTGCAGTGGCGCCATCTTGGCTCACTGCAGCCTCCGCCTCCTGGGTTCAAGCAATTCTCCTGCCTCAGCCTCCCAAGTAACTGGGACTACAGGTGCACGCCGCCAAATCCGGCTAATTTTTTTGGTATTTTTAGTAGAGACGGGGTTTCACCGTGTTGCCCAGGCTGGTCTCGAACTCGAGCTCAGGCAATCCGCCCACCTCGGCCTCTGAAAGTGCTAGGATTACAGGCGTGAGCCACTGCGTCTGGCCCTGGTTTTTTTTTTTTTTTTTTTTTGAAACAGTTTCACTCTGTCGCCCAGGCTAGAATGCAGTGGTGCGATCTAGGCTCACTGCAGCCTCCACCTCTCAGGTTCACGCCATTCTCCTGCCTCAGCCTCCCGAGTAGCTGGGACTACAGGCGCCCGCCACCTCGCCCGGCTAATTTTTTGTATTTTTTAGTAGAGACAGGGTTTCACCGTGTTAGCCAGGATGGTCTCGATCTCCTGACCTTGTGATCCGCCCGTCTCGGCCTCCCAAAGTGCTGGGATTACAGGCTTGAGCCACCGCGCCCGGCCATAATTTTTTTGTATTTTTAATAGAGACGGGATTTCACCACTTTGGCCAGGCTGGTCTTAAACTCCTGACCTTAGGTGATCTACCTGCCTCGGACTCCCAAACTGCTGGGATTACAGGCGTGAGCCACGCGCCCAGCCCAGGTAATTTCTTTTTTTCTTTTCTTTTCTTTTTTTTGAGACTGAGTCTCACTCTGTCGCCCAGGCTGGAGTGCAGTGGCGCAACCTCCACCTCCCTGGTTCAAGCGATTCTTCTTCTGCTTCAGGCTCCCGAGTAGCTGGGACTTACAGGTATGCGCCACCACGCCCGGCTAATTTTTGTATTTTTAGTAGAGACGGGGTTTCACCATATTGGCCAGGCTGGTCTCGAACTCCTCACCTCGTGATCTGCCCGCCTTGGCCTCCCAAAGTGCTGGGATTACAGGCGTGAGCCACCATGTCCGGCCGATAATTTCTTTATGGCCAGTTTTTTCACAGAAAGGTGGAGAGAGAGAGTTAGAGTAATATTTTTAGGTTTTATGGCTGACTTTGGAGAAAAAGGGTTCCCGTTTCTATGCTCCATCATGACGGGCAAGAGGGATTCTTGAGTTTCTATGGCCAGCCTCACAGAATCAGAGATCAGAGACGGGGCAGAAGGTCAGAGAGAAACTTGCTTCTGAGGCTGCCTCTGGGGTCTTAATTTTGGGGTTTGGTTTTCAGAGCCTCAACAGGAGCAAGTCATGCACATAGCTGGAGGAGATAGGCCCTCATAGAGGGCACGTAATGAGTGGTCAATAAAAGCTTGCTGAGTGAAGGTGTATGTGGACATGAATGGCCCAGGCCAACTGTGAACAGTGGAATAGGACAGTGTTCTTACTTAGGACTCTGACCCTAACTTCCGGGAAAGTAAACCAACATTCAGGATGTACCGGCCATCGGACCCCCGCCATCAGCGGGTGCCTGTTTTGCGGGGCTGCTAACCCGGGGCCCCGACACGTTTCTCTGCCCACGGCAGCCAGCCCCGCGGTCCTTCGGCCTGGACGCGGTCCTGTGCTGCCACCTGCCTCCGAGGGACAAAGAAAGTGGGAGAGCCGGGCCAGACTCCCTCCCGCCAAAACCCTTGCCCGGTGCTGAGAGGCGCCCGGAGCCCAGGGGTGCGGGGCGGGTGTAACTCCCCGAGTCTGCCCCGCCGCCTGCCTCCACCGTCCCGCGGGCGCCTTTCCTCGCTCCCGCGGCGTTGGAGCCTTCGCAGCGCTCCGGAACTCTGCTGCTGCAGCAAAGTTCCCGGCCGGCCGCCGGAGCTTCCGGAAGCGGAAGTGCTCGTTGGGGGTGCACAGGGCGCCTTCGAGCAGCGGCGACCAGGCGGCAAAGGAGAGCGCCATGGAGCATGTGACGGAGGGCTCCTGGGAGTCTCTGCCAGTGTCACTGCACCCGCGGGTGCTGGGCGCGCTGCGGGAGCTGGGTTTCCCGTACATGACGCCGGTGCAGGTATCGGTTCCTGGGGGGAGTGAGGCTGGGAGGGGGGCAGGCACCCGCTGCTTCGGACACAGCGGAGGTGATCGGACAGACCCGAGCCCTGGGCGCTCATCCCTCCAGCTGGGGCTCTTGCCTCGTCTCCAGGCTGCCCAGACTGGCGGGATGCGGAGCTGCTCGGCCAGCGAGCCGGCAGAGGGGCCGCGACCCACCCTGCCCTCGGGTGCTGGGGTCTCGAGCCTGGTTCTCATCCTAGCCCTGCCCCCTGTAGCTGTGAGACCTCGGGCAAATGGCTTAACCTCAACGTGCTTCATTTTCCTTCTCTGTGAAATGATGAAAAAATAACACCCTCCTTATGGGGTTGCTGTGGGTACTAAATAAACCAGTCGGCACACTATAGGAGCTCAGTGAGGGTTACCTGTTGTTATGCATCTTTTCAAGAAGTATTTCTTGAGGACCTACTATGTGCCAGGAACTCTTCTCGGCTCTGGGGAGTTTGCAGTATTGGCATCTATAGCCTTACTTTCTAGCGCAGGAGCTAGAGAAAGGATAATTTCAGCTGCTAGTAAATGTTATGAAGGAACTAAGACTGTTGTGATAGTGTCACTCGAGGACTGGAGAGGAGGTGAGACAGGGTGCTAAGGAAGGCCTCTCTGAGGAGGTGTCATTGAGCTGAGACCTCAGTGATTGAGAAGGAGCTGGCTCTCGGGTGACGAGGGGGAGATTATTCCAGCGGAGAGAAATACCAGTGCACATAAATGCCCTGGGGCAGGCTGCAAATGGTTTGAGCAGCAGAAAGGAGGCCTTTGTGACTGAACATCAAGAGTAGTGCAAGAAATGGATTGTGTAGGGTCTTGTAGAAGCTTGGATTTCATTCTAAATGTAGTGGGAAGCCATCTTATCTGGGAAGATGTTTAGGAAAGGAAGGGCTGTGATTTCTCTTTAGAGAGTGGCCTTTTCAGGCATAAGAGACATAAGAGGCATAAGAGGCCGGGCGCGGTGGCTCAAGCCTGTAATCCTAGCACTTTGGGAGGCCGAGACGGGCGGATCACAAGGTCAGGAGATCGAGACCATCCTGGCTAACACGGTGAAACCCCGTCTCTACTAAAAAGTTCAAAAAACTAGCCGGGCGAGGTGGCGAGCGCCTGTAGTCCCAGCTACTCGGGAGGCTGAGCCAGGAGAATGGCGTAAACCCGGGAGGCGGAGCTTGCAGTGAGCAGAGATCCGGCCACTGCACTCCAGCCTGGGTGACAGAGCGAGACTCCGTCTCAAAAAAAAAAAAAAAAAAGAAAAAAAAAAGAGGCATAAGAGCAGGCAGGTCGCTTAGGAGGCCATTGTCAGGTAAGAGATGATGGTGGCTTGGAGTAGGGTGGAACCAGTGGATATTGAGAAGTCACATTTGGAATAACTTTAAGGTTGCTAAGGGACCGGAAGTGGAGGTTAGGAAAGAAAAGGCTCTAGAGGGAGCTGAAGTTTTTATTCTTTTTTTTTTTTATTTTGAGATCGAGTCTCACTCTGTTGCCCAGGCTGGAGTGCAGTGGCGCGATCTCGGCTGACTGCAGTCTCCCACCTCCCGGGTTCAAGCAGTTCTCTGCCTGAACCTTCTCAGTAGCTGAGATTACAGGCGCCTGCCACCACGCCCGGCTAATTTTTTGTATTTTTAGTAGATATGGAGTTTCACCATCTTGGCCAGGTTGGTCTTGAACTCCTGACCTCGTGGTCCACCTGCCTCAGCCTCCCAAAGTGCTGGGATTACAGGCTGAACCACCGCACCCCACCGATTTTTATTCTTAGTAGCTGAGTGAATGGTGTTACCATTTCCCGAGAATGGCTGGAGGGTGTCGCAGGTTTCAGAAGGAAAGTCAAAAGTTCTTGTTTTTTTTTCTTTGTGTGTGTGGGTGGTTTGTTTTTTTTTTTTTTTTTTAAATGTTTTTGAGACAGAATCTTGCTCTGTTGCCCAGGTTGGAGTGCAATGGCATGATCTCAGCTCACTGCAACTTCTGCCTCCCGTGTTCAAATGATTCTTCCATTTTAGCCTTCCGAGTAGCTGGGATTACAGGCATGCATCACCACGCCTGGCTAATTTTTGTGTTTTTAGTAGAGATAGGGTTTTGCCATGTTGGCCAGGTTGGTCTCAAACTCCTGATCTCAGGTGATATGCCCGCCTTGGCCTCCCAAAGTGCTGGGATTACAGGTGTGAGCCACCGTGCCTGGCCACAAGAGTCCTGTTTTTAAACATTGAGCTGGGTACAGTGGCACCCGCCTGTAGTACCATTTACTTGGAGGGCCGAGGTGGGAGGATCCCTTGAGCCCAAGAGTTCAAGACCAGCCTGGGCAACATAGTGAGACCCCCATCTCTGAAATTAAAATAAATAATGGCCGGGCACGGTGGCTCATGCCTGTAATCCTAGCACTTTTGGAGACTAAGGTGGGAGGATCACTTGAGACCAGGAGTTCAAGACCAGCCTGGGCAACATAGGGAGGCCCTGTAATAGCAAAAAATTTTTGAAAATAAATGAAGCCTTGAGTTTGAGATGCCCATAAGATTCCTGGGAATGTGGAGAATCTATTTCCAGCAGACAGGGCTGGAGATGGAAACTGGGAGTGCTGTGTTCCCTGCCTAGGGAACCTGGCCTCAGATCCTCAGAGCCTCAGAGCTCATTGTCTAGACCTGTCATCCACTACACAGTCACCAGACACGGCTATAGAGTGCTTGAAATACACTTTGTCCAAATCAAAGTATACTCTGAGTATCAAATAACACAGTATATTTTGAAGACCTAGTATGAAAAAAGAATGGAAAATGTTGATTTTTACATATTAATTAAATGTGAAGGGACAATATTTTTGATATATTGGGTTAAATAAAATATTAAAATTTATTTCACCTATTTCTTTTTACTTTTCTTACTATGGCTACTAGAAAATTTAACATTGTTTATGTGGTTCACATTTTATTTCTATTGGACAGCAGTGGCCTGGAGCAGCGTCCTCACTCTCGGCACTATTGACATTTTGTGCTGGAAAATTTTTTGTTGTGGGCTGTCCTGGGCATTGTAGGATGTTTAACAGCATCACTGGAATCTGTCCACCAGAGGACATCACCTCCCAACTCTGGCTGTAATTTATTTAGTTACTTATTTTTTTGAGGCAGGGTCTTGCTCTGTTATCCAGGCTGGAGTGTGGTGGCACAGTCACAACTCACTGCAGCCTCGACCTCCCTGGGCCTAGGTGATCCTCCTACCTTAGCCTCCTGAGTAGCTGGGACCACAGGCATGCACCACCACACCCACATAATTTAAAAAATTTTCTTTGTAGAGATAGAGTCTCCCTGTGTTGCCAAGGCTGGTCTGGAACTCCTGGCCTTAAGGGAGTTAAGGGCCTCCCAAAGTGCTGTAATTATAGATGTGAGCCACCATGCCTTGCCCACCCTGGGTTTGGACAACCAAAAATGTCTCCTTACATTGCGAATGTTCCCTCGGGGGTTGATAGGGAGGATAGAAATCACTGTGCAGAGGCAGTTGGAATAATATTACATCTGCTGTGATTTAAGTGAGCTCAGGCCCTGGGGACCAGGGCTGAACCGTGGAGGGAGCAGCCGCGAGGCCAAGGCCTAAATCTAATTGAGGTTTAGCTTTTTTGATGCTAAAACCAGGTTTCTTGTAAAGTCTGGAGACCTCTACAGTGCTTAAAATGAGAAGGTTTATTTGAATCTTGATTCTGTGATATTAGAGCTGGAAGGGACCCTAAAACCCAATGTCTTCAACCCCTTCCTGGTTCAGAGAGGGAAGTTGGAGAGACAGGAATAGAATTCAGGACTCCCACCTCCCAGCTCAGCTCACTGTCCCCACACGTCGTCCATGTAGACACAGTTGCCACGTTTGATTCAACTTCTCTATAGTGACTTGGTTACTCAGAGCCCCTTTTGTGGTGGGGTCCACTGTGGCCTTAGCCGCCCATTATGTTCCTAGGGCTTCGGTTCTTACCTGTGAAGTGATGACATCCTTTAACCGGTGCTTTGCAATCTCTCCCTTTAGTCTGCAACCATCCCTCTGTTCATGCGAAACAAAGATGTCGCTGCAGAAGCGGTGAGTGCCTCGGGTATGTGCAGCCTGTCCTTGTGTTTTCCCTCACATGAACTCTGAGGAAGAAAAGGAAACCAAAACTCTCTGTTTGCAGGTCACAGGTAGTGGCAAAACACTCGCTTTTGTCATCCCCATCCTGGAAATTCTTCTGAGAAGAGAAGAGAAGTTAAAGAAGAGTCAGGTGAGGACAGTGAAAGTGATTTATTTTCACCTCGTCATCAGAGTTCACATTGGATTAAGAAGCTGGCTACAAACTTGAAAAAATAGATCAGAAGCCATGGCTCACACCTGTAATCCCAGCACTTTGGGAGGCCGAGTCTGGAGGATAACTGGAGTCCAGGAGTTTGAGACCAGCCTGGGCAACACAGTGAGACTTTATCTCTAGCAATAATGAATGAATGAATGAATGAATGAAAGAAACTTGAAGAAAAAAAAGACAATCCTCATTATTTGTGGATTCTATATTTGTTAATTTGTCTGCTCGTTGAAACTTACAACACCCCAGTGGATCCTCGGTGCTTCTGTGGTCATGGGCATGGGCAGAGCTGCCTTTTGTTTTACTGCTCAGGTGTAAACAGTGTCCTTTTCGTCATCTATTTAGTGCTATGTTTTTCACCTTTTTTTTTTCCTTTTTTACCTGAGACAGGGTCTTGCTCTGTCACCCAGGCTGGAGTGCAGTGGTGTGATCTCAGTTCACTGCAACCTCCACCTCCCAGGCTCAAGCTATCCTCCTGCCTCAGCCTCCCAAGTAGATGGGACTACAGGTGTGGACCACCACATCTGGATAATTTTTTGTATTTTTTGAGGAGAAGGGGTTTTGACATGTTACCCAGGCTGGTCTCAAACTTCTGGGCTCAAGTGATCTTTCCGCCTCGGCCTCCCAAAGTGCTGGGATTACAGGTGTGAGCCAGTGTTCCCAGCCATTTTGCACATTTGTTGCTTTATGTTGGTGATTTTGGTTTTGGAAATGGCTCCGTGGTGTAGTGCAGTCTAGTGTTGCTGGGCGCAAGAAGGTTATGACGTGCAGAGAGAATCCCCGCACTAGAGAAGCACAAGCTCAGGCATGAGTTAATGTGCTGTTGGCCACGAGTTCAATAGGAATGAATCAACAGTATATATTAAATAGAGTCTTTTAAGCACAAACAGACATAAAATAGAGTTATGTATTGATTGGTTGACAAAAATGTCATGTCCAGAGACTGGCAGGAACCTAACCCTGTGTTTCCCCTGTGAGCAGTGGTTCAGCGTTCACTAATTCAGTGTTCTTAGTGTTAGTGACTTTAAAGAGCATAACTGCAGTGTATGATGACAAGTAACCGTAATTCAAAGTAGTTGATATGTGCTCAGGGATGCTGCTGAGAACGCCCAGTAACTGCGGTTTCTCTGGAAGTTCTCTGTGTGGTGGAGGGCGGAGGGCCTATGAGTTCCTCTCCAGGAGGCCCTTGCGCTGCTGACTGTGTCCCTTCCTTCCATGTGGGCAGGTCGGAGCCATAATCATCACCCCCACCCGAGAGCTGGCCGTTCAGATAGACGAGGTCCTGTCGCATTTCACGAAGCACTTCCCCCAGTTCAGGTGAATTGGATGCAGTGTCCCTGTTAGCCACGGGCTGTTGTTTTGCCGAACTTAAAGACTGTTTTCTTGTTCTAGCCAGATTCTTTGGATTGGAGGCAGGAATCCTGGAGAAGATGTTGAGAGGTTTAAGCAACAAGGGTGAGTTTGCTCATGTCTGCTCATTTATTTGCTGCTCTTGGCACTGAACCTAAGAATTGATATGTGATCTCAGCCTAACTGTGGGTCCCCCTTTCAGCAGCCTCCTCCCCCTGCAAAAAGGTGTTTTCTCCAGGCCAGCTTCCTATGGCGCTTTGCTAGCTCCTTCCCATGAGGGCCTGATTAGTACTTAACTCAGGTTCCTACAGAGGTCAAGAGAACGACGTGAGGATAAATGAGTGGTCAGGATAGATGAATGCGGGACTGGGGGATGGTGAGGAACTGGCCAGTAGCTGCCTGGAATACTCAGCTCCAGCTGGTAGCTGCCTGGCGGGACTGGGCTCAGTCGTGCCAGGTTTTGAATTTTTTAAAAAGAAGATGGAATTCCAGATTTGTGTGTGTAATCTCCTGATTTTTTAACTGTTGGCGTGTAATCCACGTTTGAAAAACACATCTTGTAGGTGAGCCAGTCTGAGGGAGCCACATCCGGCCCTGAGTCTGCCAGTTTGTGATCTTTACGTAGGGTTCTCTAATTCTGTCAACATTCCCATTTTACATGTGAGCTACCTGGGGCTTACAATGGTTGAGTTAACTTGCGTAGGTCAGAGGTTGGGAAGCTTTTTTTGTAAATGAGCAGATGGTAACTGTTTTCGGCTTTGTGAACCATATGGTCTCCGTCGCAGTTACTCAACTGCTGTTGCAGTGTGGAGGCAGCGATAGGCAACATGTGAATAAATGGGCGTGGTTGTCTGCCAATAAAATACTTGGCAAGGACAGGCAGCAGCCCAGGTTTGGTCTGGGAGCTGGAGTTTGCCAACCTTGCCTGGGTCATAGCCCAGAACCCAGATCCTGTTTCGCGGCAGTGCTCACATTTTCTACCCTACAGCACTCTTTTCCACTCTCATGCTCTTCGTTCTCTTCACTAGGGCTTAAATGACTTTGGAGGGATATGAAGCTTGGTATTTTGGTAATCATTAACCACATTCCCAAGATCCAGAGAGCTTGGTAAATGTTAACTTTCTTTCCAAAGTGGGAACATCATTGTGGCCACTCCAGGCCGCTTGGAGGACATGTTCCGAAGGAAGGCGGAAGGCTTGGATCTGGCCAGCTGTGTGCGATCCCTGGATGTCCTGGTGTTGGATGAGGCAGACAGACTTCTGGACATGGGGTTTGAGGCAAGGTACTGGACTTTGGACTTCACTGGCTTGAGTGGGTGGATGATACTAATACAAAAGGAAAGCAAAATGGAGTTTACCACTTTATGACTAGGTATTTTTATTTTTTATTTTCATTTTAATTTATTTTTAATTAATTTATTTTTTAGAGACAGGGTCTTGTGCTGTAACCGAGGCCAGAGTGCAGTGGCGTGATTATGTTCACTGCAGCCTCAACCTCTTGGGCTCAGGTGATCCTCCTGCATCAGCCTTCTGAGTAGCTGGGGCTACAGGCGCACACCACCATGCCTGTTTTTTTTATTTTTTGCAGCTGGGGTTTTGCCATGTTGCCCAGGCTGTTCTCAAACTCCTGGGCTTAAATGATCCTCCCACCTAGGCTTCCCAAAGTGCTAGGATTACAAGCGCCAGCCACCATACCTGGCCTAAGTATTTTTATTAACCACATTTTAATTTCAAATCATTAAGTAGTTTGAGCTTTCAAATTCTACCACGTGATTTTTATTCCCGTTCTATCTTTGATCTTAAAATGCACTTTCCTTCAAGTTTTTTTTTTTTTTTTTTTGAGACAGGGTTTCACTCTGTCATCCGGGCTAGAATGCGGTGGCATGATTTTGGGTCATTGCGACCTTTACTTCCTGGGCTTAAGTGAGCCTCCCACCTCAGCCTCCTGAGTATCTGGGACTACAGGCACATGCCATCACGCCTTTTTTTTTTTTTTTAAATTTTTGCAGAGACAAGATCCCCTTATGTTGCCCAGGTTGGTCTCAAATTCCTGGGCTCAAGAGATCCTCCCATCCCAGCCTCCCGAAGTGCTGGGATTACGGGCATGAGCCATCACACCTGGCAGTTTTGTTGTTTTTTAATAAACAGTTTAATGGGATGTAATTCACATATCATTATAATTGTATAATTATATGCTAAAATTTGAGGAACCTTGGAAAAATGAAAGTATAAAGAAGAAACAAAGAATCACCCATAATCTCACCTCCCAGTGTATGTGCTATAAATATTTTGATGGCTTCACTTTCAGTCTTTCTGAATACCTGTTTGGTATCGTGAAGCACTGTGTGTTGATTATGCTGGCAAGTGAGCGGTTAAGTGTGAGCCCTCTTTTTATCAGCATCAACACCATCCTGGAGTTTTTGCCAAAGCAGAGGAGAACAGGCCTTTTCTCAGCCACTCAGACGCAGGAAGTGGAGAACTTGGTGAGAGCGGGCCTCCGGAACCCTGTCCGGGTCTCCGTGAAGGAGAAAGGCGTGGCAGCCAGCAGCGCCCAGAAGACCCCCTCCCGCCTGGAAAACTACTACATGGTGAGTGCCTGGGCTTGCTTCTTACTTAGTGATAATGACCAGTGCTCATTTTATGGAAATTGTACTGGTAGAATAAATATATGAGACCCTGTAGCACATATGAGATGCATTTGGGGACAGAGCTAGGAGAAATGGTCTGGGTGTTCCTGCTCATGAATGAGTAAGTTAGTTAAATTGGGCATAAATGTATTTTAAGCACAGTCTCTAAGGACAGTGTCTCTGAAACTCCTACCCTCAAGTGACAAAATGTTTCTATTTTACATGCTTGGGGTGTGCTGGGTGCAGGCATGATTAAACTCTGTAGTTCCTGGGCCTGTCAGAACAGCCTGTGTCACAGAGAAGGGCATAGTTAGATGTGCAGGTGGAACACAGAAAATCAAATGACAGACTCACTCCTGAGGAGACTTTGTGGGGTGGAAATAAATGTTCTACTCTGTAAATGTTGTGTATTTTTGACCTGCATCAGATATGCTGAATTTCTTTTTTTTTTTTTTTTTGTGACGGAGTCTCACTCTGTCACCCAGGCTGGAGTGCAGTGGCATGATCTCAGCTCACTGCAAGCTCCGCCTTCCGGGTTCACACCATTCTCCTGCCTCAGCCTCCTGAGTAGCTGCAACTACAGGCACCCGCCACCATGCCCGGCTAATTTTTTGTATTTTTTTAGTAGAGATGGGGTTTCACCCTGTTAGCCAGGATGGTCTCGATCTCCTGACCTGGTGACCTGCCGACCTCGGCCTCCCAAAGTGCTGGGATTACAGGCGTGAGCCACTGCGCCCAGCCTTTTTGTTTGTTTGTTTTTTGTTTTGAGACAGTGTCTCACCCAGGCTGGAGTGCAGTGGCACGATCTCGGCTCATTGCAACCTCTGCCTCCCGGGTTCAAGCAATTCTCCTGCCTCAGCCTCCCGAGTAGCTGGGATTACAGGCGTGTGCCACCGTGCCCGGCTAACTTTTTGTATCTTTAGTAGAGGTGGGGTTTCACCACGTTGGCCAAGCTGGTCTTGAACTCCTGACTTCATGATTGCCTGCCTCAGCTTCCCAAAGTGCTGGGATTACAGGCATAAGCCGTTGTGCCCGGCCCAAATATGCTGAATTTCTAGTAGTAAATACTGGCTGCTAGCTTCTGTAGTTTCTTCACAAGGAAGTAGATGGGCTTTTGGCAATTTGATTGTTTAGTAATGAGGCCACTCCCCACCCCTGTTCTGTTCCGTCCCATTGCTGGGATGGGCCACGAGGCACAACTGCAGAGAGCACAGGCTGCAGGGGAGGCAGCACCATCAGGGCACGGAGGAACCTACAAGCCAGTGCCACTGCTGATGGTACATTGTCCCACCAGCCTGGGGCTGGGACTTTTCTTTCTCTTTTGCAATAAGCTTTTTCAGGTTAAATTTTTCTTTAGGCCTGGAGGGGTTCCCTAGCTCCTGAACATGTCTGCTGTTCAAAATGAAGGAGGCTGGTCTTGAAACCAGAGTGTTCCCATTGCTGTAGACTGTGAGGTTGTCGAGGCTGCTCTCCTGTTTGTGTCAATTTGTAGGCAGATTAAAGGTAGAATGAGTTTCCAAATGAGAAACTGCACCTAGTATAACTGGAGAGTGTTGTCGAGATCAGATAGGCTCATCAGAAGTGGGAGCTGTAGTTGCCATTGATGTTTCTGACAGTCCAGGCTGGGTGAGGGAGGAGGCTAGCTCTTCCCAAGCAGAGGGAAGGACTCTGCATAGGGTAGTGTGGAGAGCATGGGCGCTAGAGCAGCTAGAGCAGGACTGCCTGGTGCATATCTTGGCTTTGGCCCCTACTAAATTAACCGGTGAACTTAGAGGTCCTCACTTGTCAAATGGGGGCCACAGTAGTATACAGCTTCGTAGGGTTGCTGGAGGATTAATTAATTAATCCATGCAAAAATGTTCATGATAGTGCTTAGTACACAGTAAGTATGGGTTGAGCATTCCTAACTTGAAATTTCAAAATCCAGAATGCTCCAGAATCTGGAGTTTTTTGAATGCCAGCATGATGCGGAAAGGAAATGCTTGTTGGAGTATTTTAGATTTCGGATTTCCAGATTAGGGATGCTCAACTGGTAAGTATAGTGCAGCTATTCCAAAATCTGAAAGAATTCAAAAGCCAAAAAACACTTCAAGTCCCAGGGACCTTGGATGAGGGATACTCGTACTAATGTTAGCTTTGGACACCCACTGTGGCTACTGTTGCGTTCTGTTGTTTTGCATTCGTTTTGCATTTAGAGATGGCTGAGTACATGAGAAAAAATTCCAAACTGGGCATTTGGTTTTGGTAAAAATAGGATGAATGCGTTCAGGTAAATTTAATGTCTCTAATTTGGGAGTTTGAATGGAGGACTTGATTGCATTATGAAAAAAAAGCAGTGGGTTCTGAGTCCATGGAAGCCTTTTAAATAATGATGTACATTGCTTTCTGGAAATCATTATTCATCTTAGAGCAGTGACTTCTGAACTTGGCATCAGAATTTCCTGGGGGAACTCTTAAATAATATGGATTCTTAGGTTCAATCTCAGACCTACTGAATCAGAATCTGTATGTCGTACCCAAGAATCTGCATTTAAAAAAAATATATATATCCTTTGGCTGGGTTAGGGGGCTCATGCCTGTAATCCCAGCACTTTAGAACTGAGGTGGGAGGATCACTGGAGGCCAGGCCAGGAGTTTGAGACCAGTCTGGGCAACATATTGAGAGTCTGTCTCTTAAAAAAAAAAGGAAAAGAAAAGGTAAAATAAATACATAAATAAAAATCTACTCTGGAGATGGTGTACCAGCTCTCCTGTATATTGGGATTGGGAGTTGGGAACTGTTGCCTGTTGGATGACTATGTTTCTCTGAGCTGTATGATTTTGTGACATACAAATTAACTTTTAGAGGCAGCAGCACATGTCGATGTTTACTCTGAGCTAGGTAGACCAGTTAACATTCTGACTAAAGTCTGTCCTACCCGTGGGGAAAATGACATTCCTTAAAATTTAATGCTGAAACGGAAAATAGCCATGGGGATTATTATTGCCAAATATGTTTTTTATTAGTTTCCCTTTTTCTTGTGCAGGTATGCAAGGCAGATGAGAAATTTAATCAGCTGGTCCATTTTCTTCGCAATCATAAGCAGGAGAAACACCTGGTCTTCTTCAGGTACTCCTCTGGTCTCTGGTAGGAGCGTCAGGGATTCAGGCAGAATGTGCAGGTGCATGCGGCCTTTGGGTTTTGGATTCCATCTAGCATGGTTCTCTCGGGAATGCTTTTGGCTGCAAATAACTGAAAACCCAACTTTCGTGGTTCGAACTAGGTTGGCTTTATTTTTGTCCTGTAAAAATAAGTCCAAAGGCAGAGGCAGTTTCTCACAGGGGTTTCATGTGTCATTCATGTCAAGATCAATGTTGATGTGATTGATCTTCTCTTCCTGTGTGTCACCTCATGGATTCTGGATGACCACTATTATACCCTGTCATGTCTGCACTGAAGAAAGATAAGAGGGGAAAGGCAGAGGGGGCGTATGGCAATATTAGCTATATCCATGCCTTTTAATCAGTAAAACAAAGAGCTTCCTCAGAAACCCCTCTGCCCTAGCTGACTTCAGCTGTGAATTCATCTTAGGGGCCAAAAGTGGGTCATGTGGTGGCCCCTCACTTCAAGAGCAGCAGAGAAAATGAGCGCACAGCTTTTCTGGCTCTGTGGTAGTGGCCAGCGAAGCAAGAAGTGGTTGGGAATAGTGTTTATCAGCCATCCATGGAGTCCGCCACAGTGCGGTTTTGTCCTGTGGTCAGAAGGCAGCATAGGAACAGATGCATATGTTCTTTGGACTGGTTGGTTCTTTTCCCCTTTTCTCCAGAGATAAATGTGTTGATCTTTAGCAGTACATAAAAAAATTTTATATTACTTTTCCATGTGTTATCCTACAAATAAAATGCAATATTGACCATGACCCACAGTAAGAAGTACAATTCGGTACACACCCAAACAAGACAATAAAACAAAGGTTTTCACGAAACCACACTCTGCTAGGTGGGATGTTTTCTATTCTGTTCTACTCCAGCTGTTAATTTTTTAAAAATGCTGGTCGAGACCCACTAAATTGATTTCAGAACCCACCAGATCTGTGGGTGATGAGGCTTAATGTGTGAAACACCACTTCGTTACATACTATGTGACTCAAGGTGGAAAGACGGACCAGTCTGGTGGCGGTCACAGCATAGGTGGAGGAACTGAAGTAGACAAGAGTTAGCCCAAACTGGAATGCAGTAGTCTGGTATAGTGGGAGGAGCATTTGACTTGGGTTCTGGTGCTGCCACTTACTCTGTGTTTCTGGTAAGTTTCAGTTCCCTCATCTGCAAAAGGATGGGAAATCACTGGGGAATGCTTCTAGTTAAGGAAAAGGGTCCAGGGTGAGCTGTATTAGAAGGGTGCTGGGTAAGGAACTCACAGATTGAGAGAATGCTGAGTGTCCACCTCCCAGGGAAGGAGGCTCCCTGGCAGGAGTTCATGGGCCATCTGTTTAGGGCATATCTTTATTGGGATGACTCTGCCAACCTCCTTTTTGTCCTTGGATGACTCAGCTCCAAGTCCCAAATATCTGGGAGAAGGGATCTATCTGATTGGTCTAGCTTGGGTTATTTGCTGAGCCCTTGGGAATCCTGCTAATTGGGGAAGCAGCAGTTCCCTAAAGGAATAGCAGGAATGTTTTTAAATCTTGTAAGACTATTTGTGGCTAAGATGTCATTGCTTTTGTTCTGAATGACTGTTTCACTTCAATTCCTTTTTCGGGGTCAGGGAGATTTCCTGTTAGAACATCTTTAGACAGTAGAATACGTCCTTGGGGGTTTTAACTCATGTTTAAGGTATTTTGTCAAAAGATTGGCCTTTCATTGGCTGAGAGGATTACAGATTGAGAACTCAGTTGTGGATGATTTCCACTGCCATTCTCGTCGTTCCCCTAGGGAGGGCTTGTAGTTAGGTTGTGTCTGCTGCAGCTATTGCTCACAGTTCCCCTCTCCCGGTTGTAGAAGGACCAAGGTGGTCAATGACTCTAAGCCCTCTGTCCCTCTTGCAGTACCTGTGCCTGTGTGGAATACTATGGAAAGGCTCTGGAGGCGCTGGTGAAGGGCGTGAAGATTATGTGCATTCATGGAAAGATGAAATATAAACGCAATAAGATCTTCATGGAGTTCCGCAAATTGCAAAGGTGGGTAAGCTTCATTGGAGGTAACAGCTTTCCTGCCACACTGCTCTTTCAGGTCCCCAAACACCCCATTCTCCAGTAGCCTGTGCTGTCCGCTTGTGTTGTTTTTCCTGCCTAGAACCCTCTTCTCTCTGTAACCTGGTTATCACATCTCTGTAAATGCCCAGAGCCTCCACTGCCCTGTTCTAATCGCTTTGCCTTTTGCTATGTCGTTTCCCTAGTTACTGAACTTCTGTGCTAGACGGCAGGCTCTGTGACACAGGAGCCCTGTGCATTGTCTTCACTCCCAGATTGCTCTGTGCCTGGCCCAGGGAAGCGTTGTGATGACTGTCAAGCAGCAACCATTTGTCCATTTGTCCTGTTGGTGTAGAAACTGTCTGTGGCTTAAGGGTGGGCACGGTGGCTCATGCCTGTAATCCCAGCACTTTGGGAGGCCAAGGCGGGTGGATCACAAGGTCAGGAGATCAAGACCATCCTGGCTAACATGGTGAAACCCCGTGTCTACTAAAAACAAATTAGCCAGGCATGGTGGCGGGCACCTGTAGTCCCAGCAACTCAGAAGGCTGAGGCGGGAGAATGGCGTGAACACAGGAGGTGGAGCTTGCAGTGAGCTGAGATCCGGCCACTGCACTCCAGCCTGGGTGACAGAGCGAGACTCCATCTCAAAAAACAAAACAAAACAAAACAAAACACTGTCTGCTTATCAGGCTTGTGACTACACAGCAGGGAACTTGTGTCTTCCAATGACCATAACTTGTTTCTGTTTGTGCTGACAAATAACAGTTTTCTGTTTTTCTTAATCATTGAACATGTGGCTATATTAAAAGTCCTCTTTTGGGCAAAGCGATATACCTGACTGCGAGGCCTCAGTTACAGAATGAAGTGTCTGTTGTTTTTCAGATGGCTACAAAGGATTAGACCCATACAGTTTCGGTTTTCAAATGGAAATCTTGTAATTTTTAAAATCCCTTTGCTGTCTCTCACCTCCCTCCAATTTTTATTGGAATTTATGAAGTCCTAGAGATTTGTAGAAAGAAGAAAAAATCAAAATATTACCTTAAGCATGTGCTTCTGTGAGAAGCTCCAGCACCTGTGTGTCACTGTCATCAAGATCAGTAGGCTGTTTGATGGTGACGAAGATGGTGGCCTCCTTACTCAGAATGCTGTTTTCTCATTTTCTAGTGGGATTTTAGTGTGCACTGATGTGATGGCCCGGGGAATTGATATTCCTGAAGTCAACTGGGTTTTGCAGTATGACCCTCCCAGCAATGCAAGGTATGGTACGAGGCTGCCACCCACTCTCTGTTGAGGAAGTTAGCCTAATGAAGTAGGAATCCTGAAGAAGATAAACAGATAATGATGGTCATTGAAACATTATTTTGCCGGGCACGGTGGCTCAAGCCTGTAATCCCAGCACTTTGGGAGGCCGAGACGGGCGGATCACGAGGTCAGGAGATCGAGACTATCCTGGCTGACACGGTGAAACCCCGTCTCTACTAAAAAATACAAAAACTTAGCCGGGCGAGGTGGCGGGCGCCTGTAGTCCCAGCTACTCGGGAGGCTGAGGCAGGAGAATGGCGTAAACCCGGGAGGCAGAGCTTGCAGTGAGCTGAGATCCGGCCACTGCACTCCAGCCTGGGCAACAGAGCGAGACTCCGTCTCAAAAAAAAAAAAAAAAAAAAGAAACATTATTTTATAGCAAGCCTCCAGCGTGCTTGGGTCTGCAGTGACCCCGTGCATTCCTATAGTGCTTGCCAGAACAGTTTTGAAATGGTTTGAGGCCTTGCCCTGCTCCATGTAGAGCAAGGTTATAGAAATTTCAGACAATGAGAGAAAACATAAAGCAACAACAAAATATTATTTGAGGCCGGGCGCGGTGACTCACGCCTGTAATTCCAGCACTTTGGGAGGCCTAGGCGGGTGAATCGCTTGAGCCCAGGAATTCACTAGCCTGGGCAACATGGCAAAACCCCATCTCTACAAAAAATATATATACAGATTAACTAGGCGTATGTGCCTTTAGTCCCAGCTCCTTGAGAGGCTGAGGCAGGAGAATGGCTTGAGTGCAGGAGGCAGAGGTGGCAATGGATTGTGCCACTGCACTCCAGCCTGGGCAACAGTGTGAGACTCTGTCTCAAAACAAAAACCCATTGTTTTAAGAGGCAAAAATAGGCAAATGGATGAATAACCCATTTGTGGTGAAATAGTGATATTGTATTGGCAGCAATTAAAAGTATTTTCAATTATTTTCAGTTCTTGCAGAAACACACAATAGAATGTCTAAATGGAAAAAAGCAGTACATAACACCACATGTGAAAATTACAACTACTTTCTCCAAAGTCAGCATATATTTCTAAGACATGCATCCACGCATAGGAAGAGGCCTGTAAACCCCGAAGTGTTGATGATTACTCCTGAGATTATTGGTCATTTTCATTTTATTCTTTGTATTTTTCATTGTCTCCCAGATTTTCCACTGGGGACCATGTCCCACCTGTCTGATCAGAGAGAAAGATACAAGTTTTACTTAGAGTTCACATTAAATGTTTATTACAGAATCATATCTGTCTGCAGTGCTGGTTTAATTGCCAGTTCTTCTGTTTCTCACACTAGTAAGTGGCCAAGTCCACACTGAGCTGTGGAGGCTAGAGGCTCCCCATAGCATTTTAGCTGCATCAGCCATGTGGCTGGAGCCTGAACTCTGTTCAGCTGTCCTCACCTGGGTACCCATTTCCATCCTGTGTTCTCACAGTGCCTTCGTGCATCGCTGCGGTCGCACAGCTCGCATTGGCCACGGGGGCAGTGCTCTGGTGTTCCTCCTGCCCATGGAAGAGTCATACATCAATTTCCTTGCAATTAACCAAAAAGTAAGCTGCCATCCTTTTTCAGATAGAATGCCTAGTGACGGGATAGCTGGAAAAGTTCTTCTCCAGCATGTGGTCAGCAAATGAAATTACAAATTGCAAACTCACTGGGGCTGGGCTGGTGGTGGCACTGCGGGGCCCTGTGGTAGTGGGCTTTTTTTTTCTTTATTTTTTTGAGACGGAGTTTCGCTCTTGTTGCCCAGGCTGGAGTGCAATGGCGCTATCTCGGCTCACTGCAACCTCTGCCTCCCAGGTTCAATGGATTCTCCTGCCTCAGCCTCCCAAGTAGCTGGGATTACAGGCGTGCGCCACCACCCCAGATAATTTTGTATTTTTAGTAGAGACGGGGTTTCTCCATGTTGGTCAGGCTGGTCTTAAACTCCCGACCTCTGGTGATCTGCCCACCTTGGCCTCCCAAAGTGCTGGGATTACAGGCGTGAGCCACTGTGCCCGGCCACCCTGGTAGGCTTTAAGGCTGTGGAGGCACCTCGGTCATGGAGTGACCAAGCCTCCTGTGTGGTAGCAGGCCCTGCTGGGATCCAGGCAAGGGTGAATAGAGACTTGTGAATAGAGACCCAGTGTTGCTATACTTTGCTACTAGATTAGGATTGTCATGTGAAATCTGATTTTTAAATTTTCTTTTAAAAATTTAACATACTTTTTTAGAGCATGTGAAATATTTGGGTTGGAATTGGGCTTCAGACCTCAAAAGGTGAAAAGGAATTGTTTTGCTTTTGGTTTTCTTGGCTGTGATGGGGGAGCCCTGGGGATGTGATGCCAACCAGGGAAGGTGAGAATGTGGTGTGTGTGTAGTGCCCCCTGCAGGAGATGAAGCTCCAGAGAAACACAGTGGACCTTCTACCAAAACTCAAGTCCATGGCCCTGGCCGACAGAGCTGTGTTTGAAAAGGGCATGAAAGCTTTTGTGTCGTATGTCCAGGCTTATGCAAAGCATGAATGCAACCTGATTTTCAGATTAAAGGGTAAGTTGGACTTCTTCATGTGATAATGTCTCCATCTTAACCATGTGGTGATCTTACAAGTATGAGATTGCTTTGTCTCATAAAAGGAAGTGTTCCCAGGCTTTGAGTAGACACAGAATAAACTGGCCTCTGGCTGCTGAGTATTCCTTTTATCTTTGTAAAAATGTAGTAATTTTCATTCTAATTTAAATGAATTCATTAAACCCTTTGGTTAGAAAAAAATTATATTGTAAGACATTACTGACTGTTCTAATCCTGTTGAGTGTGCTAACTCTGATCTTCTGATTGAATTAGATCTTGATTTTGCCAGCCTTGCTCAAGGTTTTGCCCTGCTGAGGATGCCCAAGATGCCAGAATTGAGAGGAAAGCAGTTTCCAGATTTTGTGCCTGTGGACGTTAATACAGACACGATTCCATTTAAAGATAAAATTAGAGAAAAGCAGAGGCAGAAACTCCTGGAGCAACAAAGAAGAGAGAAAACAGAAAATGAAGGGAGAAGAAAATTCATAAAAAATAAAGCTTGGTCGAAGCAGAAGGCCAAAAAAGAAAAGAAGAAAAAAATGAATGAGAAAAGGAAAAGGGAAGAGGTAAAGTTTAGTTTTACTTACATTAACTTAGAATCTTGAACAAATATTATTGTAGTCGTTCTTTAAATAGGAATTGTGTGGGGCTCTCAGATTTCTGTTACCTTGGTGACTAGGGCGGGGAATTTGCTGTATTTACGGAAGCCAATCTGAGAGCTTATAGTTCCTGAGTTAAAACTGCTGGTTTCACTAGAACACTATTGCTGAAAAATTTAGTAGTTTATTGGTTTTTTCTGTACTTAGGGTTCTGATATTGAAGATGAGGACATGGAAGAACTTCTCAATGACACAAGACTCTTGAAAAAACTTAAGAAAGGCAAAATAACTGAAGAAGAATTTGAGAAGGGCTTGTTGACAACTGGCAAAAGAACAATCAAGACAGTGGATTTAGGGATCTCAGATTTGGAAGATGACTGCTGATTCCATTGCCACAGATGAACCCACAAGGGCATAGCTGTTCCCTAACTTGGTGGATGGCTCCAGTTTGCTTTTAATGGAAATCAAAACTTCAGGAGACATCTGAGAAGAATCATGTCTCTGAAAGCTGTCCTTTCAGACGAGGGAGAAATGCAGGATTTCACACTTGGGAATATTTTACTAAAAACATTCCAGTCTTGGCCGGGTGCAGTGGCTCCTGCCTGTAATCCCAGTACTTTGGGAGGCTGAGGCAGGAGGATCACTTGAGCCCAGGAGTTCAAGACCAGCCTGGGCAACACAGCCAGACCCTCTCATTAAAAACAACAAAACAATTCCAGTCTTGAAGTAGTCTAACAGAAGAAAATGTACAATTATTTGAGTGTAAATAATAGATGTATTTATTTGTCATGGGTCCCATATATAGACCTATGTACATATTATATATATATGAGCTCTTTTTTCTGAGGCTATTTTAGTTATTTTTAATCATAAAGGTACTGAAGTATTCTTGACTTCTGATTTTCAAAACCATTCCTTAGTATCTTTAGGCATCTGACCTCCTGAATGTCCCTGGCCCTGGGCTTCAGTTATCCTTTGATGCCCTGCAGAGGTGGCTAATGTGCTGGGGGTTTTTCTGTGTTAAGAATAGTCCCAGTATTTTTTTTTTTTTTTTTGGTGAACAGCTGAAAAACAGAGGCATTAAGTCATATTCCGGGAAAGAGAATTACAGTTTTTATGCCTTCTGTTGAATGAATGGTGTCCTGATTGCCTGGGTCTTAAGTGTGTAAATGTAGCTGGACAGTGTTTTCCCCTAGACGGCCTGGGTCAGCTTGCAGTATTGACACAACACATCAAAGTCTTTATCATAGAGTTTATTTGAAAAGATGCTGAAGTTGTTCCCAAGTATAATTTTAAAAAGCTGTTTAGGACCCAAACATATTTAAACATCTCTTACACATACAGAACTTTAGTTTACAAATATTCCAGAAGGCATTTTCTTAAGCAGTGAGCCATGCAGAATACTGTTGCTAAATGTTTCTGCCCGCCTCATGTTCTCTTGGTACAGTTTTTCCTGTTTGGCTTGATCCTGCTGAGGAATGTGCTTACCACTGGAAGCCAGACGCAGATTCGGCAAGTGTTTCTTGCCTCTTACAAGGCACGGCGTGTAACGTCCTGACCAGCTGTTGGTCGTTTGTGGCAGAGGGGTGTGGCTGCTTTTCCCCTGCATCTCGCATGCTTTTGGCAGATCAGTCGAGTGCAGGGGAGGATGAGGAGAGATGGACTTGGGCTCATCTTTCATCAGTTAAGTAGTCAATTATCTAACTTGTATTTCTGGAAACTAAAAAGGAAAGTTTCTAGAAACCATAAGAACAATTTAGGTTGGGATTTAGAATAACTGACACATTTTTAGATGGGACTGAAATGAATACGAAAGGTTCTCCAAGATGTATGATTTTAAGTCCTTACTCCATAAATCTTCATTAAAATGCATCTCAGGTTTGGCCTGGCTCACTGGGGTGTCAAGCAGCTACTCACCCTGCCTCAGCCTCAACTACAGAAGCTGCACCTTGGCAGGAAAGGGCCCACAGGTTACAAATAGAGCTTGATGAGCTCATCGCTGACTGCTGAGGGTGTCAGCACGCCCAGGTCTGTAAACAGCAGAGTGATTAAGGAAGGGGCAGTGTAGTCGACCCACGGATGCTCCTCTTTGAGGTCTTGTCCAGTCTGTGCGACCTTGAGAGTATCTGCCTTATACTGAGGAGAGAAGTACACATTAGTCGGCACTGAATGTTTAGGGCTCCATACTGGTAGGGCCTTGGCGTGAGTGATCAGTGTGCTACTTCCTGAGACTGCTCTCTGAAAATGGGAGAAGCTAGCTATGCAGGACACTGGAGAGGAGGGCAGAGTTGTGGCCATAAGCCAGATCATGGCGGCGTGCTGGCCAAGAGCTGTAGTGTAACAAACTTAAATCACATGTCCCCTCATTCTCATGCTGGATTAACTTCTCCAGACCCCTCGAAGTATGATTGAGAGTCACAACAGACAGCTTGCAGCGTGCCAGGGACTGTGCTAAGACTATCTTAGAATCCTCATGACCCTGTCAGATACTGCTGTGCCATTTGACAGACAAGGAAACAGGTTCAGAGGTTGAAGGGACTTGCCTCAACTCGCACAGTTTGTAAGTTGTGGTGATGGGAGCTGACCTCAGTTGAGTCCAAAGCTGGGACTTACCCACCAGCTTCTGGCTTCCTCTCCACCCATCTATGGTGCTACTTAAAGAGACTGAAAGACTGAAATGCTAGGGACAAATGTGTGAGTCCAGCCACCAATTTATCTTTGTATTCCAAGTGTTGCGGAAAGTAGCAATAGGAAGTGAAAAAACTACTGGAACATTCTTAGGACTACAATTTCCAAAAGTTTCCATTTAGATGTTCGTACCCCTTCAAATATGTAAAACTCTTGCCTTAAACTTATCTGGGACGTCTTGCTGGTTTAGTGGAAAGAGTCGGACAAACTTGAAACTTTCTGCAACCGCATAGAAAGGTTTATTCTGTGCTTTGGCACACACAGCCATCTGGTTGGTTCCAATCTGGGAAGGCAGGAAATGGAATGGATGAGCTCTAGAGTGCATCCGAAGGAGAAGCCACAGAAAAGCAGGCTGGGCTCAGTGGCGCACACCTGTATCCCAGCATTTTGGGAGGCCGAAGCAGGTGGATCACCTGAGGTCAGGAGTTTGAGACCCAGCTGGCCAACATAGGGAAACCCCATCTCTACTAAAAATATGAAAAATTAGCTGGGCGTGGTGGGGTGGGGGGCGCGGCGCCTGTAATCCCAGCTACTAGGGAGGCTGAGGCAGGAGACTCGCTTGAACCCGGGGGGCCGGAGGTTACAGTGAGCCAAGGTTGTGCCATTGCACTCCAGCCTGAGCAACAAGAGTGAAACTCCATCTCAAAACAAAAAAATTTAAAAAAACAAGTGTTGGCAAGGATGTAGAGAAACTGGAACCTTTGCTTTGCTAGTGGGAATGTAAAGTAGTGCAGCTGCTGTGGAAAATCATTAGTTTCTCAAATATACAGTTATGTGACTCAACACTGCAGACCTCCACCTCCCAGGTTCAAGCGATTCTCCTGCCTCAACCTCCCAAGTAGCTGGGATTACAGGTGCCCGCCACCATGCCCAGCTAATTTTTTGTATTTTTAGTAGACATGGGGTTTCACCATGTTGGCTAGGCTGGTGTCAAATTCCTGACCTCAGGTGGTCCGCCTGCCTCAGCCTCCCAAAGTGTTGGGATTATGGGTGTGAGCCACCACGCCCGGCCTTATGTTATATATATTTTAACTAAAAAAAGCTTTCATGAAGCCTTTCTAAATTAAATAATGGAGAGAGAAATTGTAAAAATGGAGGTCAAATGTGCTCAATTAAAATGAAAACAAACGACAGGCTGGCCACAGTGGCTCACGCCTGTAATCCTAGCACTTTGAGAAGTGGAAGGGTTGCTTCAGGCTAGGAGTTCAAGACTGCAGTAAGTTATGACCACTGAACTACACTACAGCCTGGCCAACAGAGTGAACGTGTCTCTATTTAAAAATATATAAAATATTTACATATAAATACACATATTTTATACATACATACTTTATATGTAAATATACAAATAGTATTTTAAAAATAAATATTTGTATGTTTTTATTATGTGTATATATATGATAAAGAATAAAATGTACACATAAAGAATTAAAAAATAAAAACCAAACCCCAATTCCAATTCAAGCCAATTTTCTATAAATTAAATATAAATTACACTTTTTTTTTTTTTTTTCTGAGACAGGATCTCACCATCGCCCAGGCTGGAATGCAGTGGTGTAATCATAACTTACTGCAATCTCAAATTCCTGGACTCCAGTGATACCCCTGCCTCAGCTTCCTCGGCAGGTGGAACTACAGGTAAGCACCACCACGCCCAGCTAATTTTTCTAATTTTTTGTAGAGACAGGGTTTCACTATGTTGCCCAGGCTGGTCTTAAACTCAAGGCCTCAAGTGATCCTCCCACCCTGGCCTCTTGAATTGCTAGGATTATAGGTATCAGCCATCACACCTGACCAAATTACATTGTCTTCATTTATGCAGACCAACCTAAAAAGAAGAAAGATTTGACCAAAACTGGACTGACCATTGCTATGAGTTATGGGAACTGGGCAACAACTCAATACACCATGATGAAGTCCTGAAGTGAAGGAGGGTTAGAAGGAACTGTAATCAACAACACTGCTGTGGTGTCCTAGGTCAGCAAGACACCTCCAAGTCTTGAGCAGGGAACTGGGGAGAACTGACGCTCTTACCTTGTTAATAATTCCTCCATTTTCAACAACTCCTTCGGCACCAACTATGACAAGATCTGCCTTCTCCATGATGTAGCTAAGGGGAAAAAAAGCTTTTCATGCTTTATTTTCTTGTCTCTAACGAGTAGCATCATCATCTGCAAAGATCAATATTCCATTTCTATCAAGGTAAGTTCCTCCCATAACTACTTTTTTTTTTTAAAGAGCGCTTAACACACGATAGACCCCTGGCATTGTTACCAGGGGCGTTTTTTGTTCATGACACTACAATGAGACATACACTTCACACTGCCGCCCGGGGCATGCACACGTACATATGTGTGTAACTGAAGCAAGAATGTCCTGACACAGCAGTCATCTTTCCAAGTGTGGTATCCTCTACTTTCTGTTCTACTTCAGTTCAAACCAAACAAAATTTTAAAATCTGATGTGATGCAATTTAAAAATCTTTCTTTTTTTTTTTTTTGAGACAAGGTCTCACTCTGTTGCCCACGCTAGAGTGCAGTGGCATGATCTCAGACCAAACTTCTACCTCTTAGGCTCAAGTGATCCTCCCATTTCAGCCTCCCAGGTAGCTGGGACCACAGCATACGCTACCATGCCCAGCTAATTTCTGTATTTTTTTTGTAGAGATGGGTATTGCCCAGGCTGGTGTCCAACTCCTGCACTCTAGCGATCCGCCTGCCTCAGGTATGAGCCACTGTGCCCAAACTTAAGAATCTTTCTGGTAGGATGAAGGCCAATTTAGTTTCTAAAATGAGCAATTAGAAGAATTCCTCAAAATGCTTACTTTTGAACACATTCCTAATTTCCTTAATCATCTATTTTGTTTTCATTCCAAGAGATCATTACTCTTGTTTTCTCTTGTGAAATACACTGACAATCCCAGGAACATGTGACCTTGGCTTTGCCACGGAAGCTGCATCTTCTAGGTGAGACAAAGCATCCCAGCATGCCACTGAGGACAGCCAGGTCTTCACAGAAACAGAGGCCCTGATTACCCTCTGCTGATCCCAACTGACCTTTGTACTTTGCTCTTAAATAAATGCATTCACACTGGCCGGGCGTGGTGGCTCATGCCTGTAATCCCAGCACTTTGGGAGGCTGAGGCGGGCAGATCACCTGAGGTAAGGAGTTCGAGACCAGCCTGGCCAACGTGGTGAAACCCCACCTCTACTAAAAATACAAAAGAATTAACCTGGCATGGTGGCATGCACCAGTAATCCCAGTTACTTGGGAGGCTGAGACAGGAGAATCACTTGAACCTGGGAGGCGGAGATTGCAGTGAACCAAGATCGCACCACTGCACTCCAGCCTGGGCGACAGGGCAAGACTCTGTCTCAACAAACAAACAGGCCGGGCATGGTGGCTCATGCCTGTAATTCCAGCACTTTGGGAGGCCAAGGCGGGCGGATCACAAGGTCAGGAGATCGAGACCATCCTGGCTAACACGGCGAAACCCCGTCTCTACTAAAAAATTAGCTGGACATGGTGGTGGGTGCCTGTAATCCCAGCTACTCGGGAGGCTGAGGCAGGAGAATGGCATAAACCCGGGAGGCGGAGCTTGCAGTGAGCTGAGATCCGGCCACTGCACTCCAGCCTGGGTGACAGAGCAAGACTCCGTCTCAAAAAAAAAAAAAAAAAAAAAAACCCCAAAAACAAAACAAAAACAAATACACAAAAAAACGCACTCACACTTACAGCCATAAAGCTATAGACACAACTCCCACTCTCCCCAACATCCTACAGCTCTGTCGTCTTTGTATGCTATCACAGCCTCATAACAAGCTTACTGGTTCAGGGCAGCTATTAATTAAGAAGCAGGACGCTGCCTGCTGTGGTTTTATGAATGGGACTCAAACTTTCAATCTGAAAACCCTGCTGTGAGCCAGTGTGGGGTGGGGGAGGTGATTATGGCTGGGGAAGATGGGCACTCACCCGACAGCAGCATCTAGCACCACAGTGACAGGGACGTTGAGGTGGCAGAGGGCTTTAGCCATTTTCTTACTGAAGATGACATACATTTTTAGAATGTTAGAGGAAGTACAAGACAGTCCCACAGTGATGTATGATGAATCACTTAATGTGGACAGTGGATGTTTGCTTGAAACTCACATTAATACTAATGGGTTAAGGGGCAGATCCCAAGACTTTGGAGTAAGGAAACAAGAATTTGGGTTTTTTAGAAAGAAGTATTTTTGGAAAACTATACTCTTAGAGACTCTGGGTAAGAGATGTAAATTCAGGAAAAAAGGAGGAAGTTTTGCTTTTATTATCGTCTAGAGAGAGGGAGATGTGAGTTACCTATTCCTTGACAAAAATCTTTCATCAATAAATCTCTGCTCTACCACAGCGTTAACTACTTAAGTGAAACCCCTAGATCCTATACTGTGACCTGCTGCAAATTCAGTGATTTTTATTCCAAAGGCAGGAAAAGGTACAATGAAAGGCAATGCTGACTGCTGGCAAGTTGGGGGCACATTCTGGTTCTGATTCTGTTGGACTCTAATCTGCAGTTTGCTGTGTACGATGATGGCTGGGCACATAACTGAACAGAAAGGTACTTGCCCTGACAAATCAGGCTGTGACTCTGTGACGTATACACTAAATCGCTTCTTGGCCGCCACGGCTGCTTCCAGGACTCTCAGGACCACTCTGGAGTAGGCGTGAGTCAATATTGTCTGTGGACCAAGAAAGCTTCATCAAAGGGCCAGGCTCCTTGCTGCTCACTCACACCCTCTGCACTGCGGCGCGTGTTCCCGACACCCTAAGCGTCTCTGTACACTTTCTCACAAATCAACCACAACCGAAAGGAGACCTGATGGTACAGTTTCCATCCCATTTGCAAGCTGAAAAAGTTTCTGCCAGGTCTCACATCCCATAGCAGGTGCAGAAATGGAACTCCCACACAGTGTTACCCAAAGGATACAAAAGCCTGGATAGCTGAAGTCTCCATGAGGTTCCCTTAGGTTGGTTTCCCTATTTCTAAGACATGGTTTGCACACTCAGGCCTACGGGAACCAGGTAGGTAGCAGAAGTCACTGCAGCAGGTTGGGTGGGGTCAGCAGCAAAGCGAAAAGGCTACGGAAGGCTGGGTGTGCTGGCTCACACCTGTACTCCCAGCATTTTGGGAGGCCAAGGTTGGGGGACTGCTTGAGCCCAGGAGTTCAAAACCAGTATGGGCAACTTGGCAATACCCCATCTCTACAAAAAATAACAACAAAAAAAATTAGCTGGATGCAGCGGCATGTGCCTATAGTCCCAGCTACTTGGGAGGCTAAGGTGGGGGGATCACTCGAGCCTGGGAGGTTGAGGCTGCAATGAGCCGTAATCATGCCAGTGTACTCTAGTCTGGGCAACAGATTGAGACCCTGTCTCAAAAAGAAAAGGCTAAGGAGGGCCAGGACTCCTCAGCCCTAGCTGTCGTCATGTGGCCCCATGATTGCCAGACGAGGTGACAGTTTTGCTTACAGGGGCCAAAAATCCAATTTTGAAATGATGGCTAATTTTTTTGAATTTATAAACTGTTTGGGGTAATCACAACCTATCTGTGGCATGGATGCAACGTGTAGACACTTATGCATAATTTCTTTTCTTTCTTGAGCCAAAGTCTTGCTCTGATGCCTAGGCTGGAGTGCAGTGGAGTGTTCATGGCTCACTGTAGCCTTGACATCCTGGGCTCAAGTGATCCTCCCACCTCAGCCACCCCAGTAGCTGGGACTACAGATGTGCAGCACTATGACTAGCTAATTTATTTTATTTTTTGTAGAAATAGGGCCTCTCTCCCTATATTGCTCAGGCTAGTGTTGAATTCCTGGCCTCAAGCGAACCTCTGGCTAAGATTACACACATAAGCCACTGCAGTGGGCCCATAACCTCTTTTCTTTCTTTCTTTTTTTTTTTTTTTTCTTGGTGAGACAGGATCTCACTCCTGTTGCCCAGGCTGGAATGCAGTGGTATGATAGCTCACTGCAGCCGCAACTTCCTGGGTTCAGGTGATTCTCCCACCTCAGGCCCCCGAGTAGCTGGGACCACAGGATTGTGCCACCACGCCTGGCTAAGTTTTTGTATTTTTAGTAGAGATGAGGTTTTGCCATGTTGCCCGGGCTGGTCTTGGACTCCTGGACTCAAGCAATCTGCCCGTCTTGGCTTTCCAAAGTGCTGGGATTACAGGCATAAGCCACCATGCCCAGCCTCCATAACCTCTTTTCTGTGGAAGAGTGCAGAAGACAGAGTAAGACAAGAGGGCAGAACCAGCTCTCTAGCTCCTTTCTGGGTCTCACCTGAGAACCTGTTAGAAAGGCAGCTTCCTGGGCCCTAGCCCAAACCCACAGAATCCCAATCTGCATTTAATAAGACCCCACCTGACTCCTCTGCACTTTCAAATCTGAGCAGCTCTGCTATGAATTTTGTCTAAATCAGTCCTCAGTAGGTGACTGCAGGTGAAGTACACATGTATCACACTACACTAGAGCAAACAAAACCTGCACAATACTGATGGCACAGCAGGTCTGTGGAAGGAGAAGGCCCTAGTGAAAGGAAGTCACAACCTTGCCTCCACTTGCCCAAAAAAGGCTTTGTTTGCAACTGGCTTTTGAACAAGTTTCACTCACATCTATCATGCCATTTATTTAATAACAAATGTCAAAGGTTGGGAAGGGGCTAATAAAATGGAGGACAAGATTTAAGAGTCAAAATGCAAGTAAGTAATTTTATGGTCAGGGGAGGCCGAGGTAGCAAAAGGACGTATGCTGGTGGGAGGGGCATTATGAAAGTTTCATTACACCTGTGCTGGGAGATGGCTCAACTTGCACCTCCTGTCTTTCCTCACTTATAAACACTGAGCAGCTTTACATCTCTGTAATAGCATCTAAAATGAAGTTAAAAAGAAAATTTCCCTCAATCTCCCTTTATTGCTAACCTTCACTAAGAAAGTCCTCAGTGTTAACCAGTGACAAGAGCTGTTCTGTGTTAATTCAGATTTACTACATACACAATCATAAAAATACTTCTTTAGTAAAACACTGTATTAAATCAAGAATCACACATGCTGTCCCACTGTCCCTCTCTGTTTACAATGACAACCGTCTCTAATAACAAGATCTACATTCACGTGGCACTTACTAAGTGCCAGACACAATACCAAGCCCTCACACCCTTTGCCCCTTACACGTCCTGCCTCATTTAATCCTCACAACAACCCTAGGAGGTAGGTACTATTCTCACCCTTATTGAACAGATGAGAAAGCTTTGCAGAGAGGTTAAGTAACCTGTCCAAGGCTCCACAGCAAATGAATGCCAAAGCCTGGATTTTACCCCAGGCAGTCAGACTCGAAGCCCTTGCTCCTCCTTAGCACGCATGATGGTTATCCACTCACCGCTCCATCTTTGATGAAAGTATGGCACAGATCTGCAATTTTGTTTCTTGACAGTGATATTCTTCTGAGAAAAAGTTCTCCCCGCTCAATCATGATCTTTTTACATTTGGAGTAATCCTAGGAAGAAAAGAGCAAAATGAGGGGACAGGGAAGATCCAGGTAATGCTGAGAATGTCTGTCACTGAATGGAGAAGTAGAAAGGTAACCCCAGGGAGAGCAGGTGCTTACGGAGTATTCCAGGGAGGTAAGGCTGATGAAGCGGAGGAAGAGCTCCCCGCCAGAGGACACTGCCACGGAGGAGTCCACACCACACAGAGTTTCTATGGCACTGGTGAGATTCGCCCTCAGGCCCTGGATTGTCTCCCCTGAAATGATCCAAGGAATGTGATGTTCACATTAGGACCACAGCCCCGACCTGTGTCTTCAATTCATTCATTCATTCAATGAACATTTATTAGGTACATACTCTATACCAGGCACTGTTCTAGATAAGAGGAATGTATCAGTGAACAAGACAGGCCCCTAGGGTTATGATCTGATGGAGTTTTGATTCTAATAGAGGAAGCGGATAGTAAACAAGCACACATGGAAATAAAGCCGGGTGGCCAGGCATGGTGGCTCACGCCTGTAATCCCAGCACTTTGGGAGGCTGAGGCATGGAAACACATTGAGTAGCAGCGGCAGATGAGTTCTGCAAGGTGGTATGGGTGAGGCTAAGGTTGTTTGGATGTTATTTTAAGAACAATGGGAAGACACTGGAGGTTGCCTTAGAGACAAGCGTCTCTAGGCCTGCCCTTCAGATTAAAGGCCTTATTATTATTTTGCCTATACAAGATTTCATGCTATACCTAGATGCTAACGTTTAGGGTGCTGAATTAGGGGATCACAATAAATAATACTAATACCAGAATTTATTCTGGAACATTCCCTGTAACATCTGTACAGAATCTGGCACAAGGTGGAGGCCTAATAAACACTTATAAAGCTGAATTGCTACTGTAATTTAAGCATCATGGTTAACACAATATAAAATAGTCACTCTTGATTCAAAGTATATTTCACTTATGATAGGGATCCTTTTGATGACAATGTAAGGGCTCTCTCCAGATTGAAAAGTCTGAAATGAAGGCAGAAACTGAGCTTGGAGCTGTACTACTTTATGCAGGCAAACATGCATCTCTCACTTTCTACATTTCCAAAAGTCATGAGAAGAATTTCCTGGCCGAACACAGGCTCATGCCTGTAATCCCAGCAGTTTGGGAGGGCGAGGCGGACAGATCACCTGAGGTCAGGATTTAAGACCAGTGTGGCCAACATGGTGAAACCCCGTCTCCACTAAAAATAAAATAAAAAAATTTGCCAGGTGTGATAGTGCATGCCTGTAATCCCAGCTACTCGGAAGGCTGAGGCAAGAGAATCACTTGAACTTGAGAGGCAGAAGTTGCAGTGAGCCAAGATCGTGCCACTGCACTCCAGCCTGGGAGACAAGAGCAAACCTGTCTCAAAAAAAAAAAAAAAAAAAAAAAAAAGGGGCCGAGCACAGTGGCTCACGCCTGTAATCCTAACACTTTGGGAGGCCAAGGCAGGCAGATTGCCTAAGCTCAGGAGTTCGAGATCAGCCTGGGTAACATGGTGAAACCCTGTCTCTAAAATACAAAAAAATTAGCCAGGCATGGCAGCGTGCGCCTGTAGTCCCAGCTACTGAGGAGGCTGAGGCAGGAGAATTGCTTGAACCCAGGAGGCGGAGGTTGCAGTAAGCCAAGATTGCACCAGTGTACTCCAGCCTGGGCGACAGAGCGAGACTCCGTCTCGTTTTTTAAAAAAAAGACTTTCCTAAATCCCAGAATGTTAACAGATGACTCTCTATACCTTTATCTCGCTTCAAGAACTCCAGCAACGTCCGGATGGCAGCCACTGCTGAGGCCATGTCAGGATCTTCTTTCATCTGAGACTTAAAGTATTCAATTAACTCTGGAAAAAGTGAAAAAAGCGATTCATCTAATTCATTTAGCAGCATGTAAGGCAAGAGAGCTTGTTAATGACTGCTGACTTTTTAAGAAGCAAATAATTTAAAAAATACTTTCTTTTTAGGGTATTTAGTTTCAGGGATGCAATAAACGTTGATAGGAATAGAGAAAACACCACTTTGCTGTTTGCAAGAGCTCTTTATTATTTTGAAAAAGCTACTGGTGTGCAAGGCCTAAAAATTAAGTCCGAGTAAATGATGATGAAAAGTCATTCTCTCTTCAGCATTCTTGGCCCTAAGATCTGAGAGGATCCCAAAGTCAACCACCTTGCCAATTTCTCCTGCACCCCTCCAGACAGTCTATGCTAATACAAGTCTATTCACATACACATATATGTTACAAATACATATGGAGTTCCACCCACTCCCCTTTATTTCTTTACATGAAAAGTATATTAGTTTGCCCTTGTGTTTCACTTAATAAGCATACTAGATGAGCACATCAAATATGCCTTATTCATTCTAATTTTAATGACAGATCCAACAAGGCAGGGAGTCTTACTCCTATTTCACATATAAGGAAATCGAAACTGCGAAGGCCCTTCTGGAGACAGGCACCGGGAAGGAGCGTATGTGTGGGAGGGGTGCCTGCAAATACCGTCAGGGCGCATCCCTGAAAACAAGAGCAGCGCGGGGGATTTAGTTCTGACTCGAGGAAACACATCCAGTGAAGCAGCCTGAAGTTCAAAAGACATCTCTTCGGGAGCTCAGCCTGGATGTGAGAGGTTGGGGGGACCCCTGAACGGCTCTGCTGTAGCCTAGCAGCCCTGGCCTGTCCTGATTTACCCTTGTCGTCCATGGCGTCCTCCTGCGGCGGAGCCCCAGGGCACCCGAGCCGCCCGCGCTGTCTTGAACGGGTCCGCCGGCCGCGCCGCCTCCCAGCCAGTCTGACAGCGTACCGCACACCTCCGCACCACACTTCCGGCGCACTGCCGTGGCGCACTTCCGTACCCCACAACCGGCGCATCTCCGCACTCCACTTCCGCAGCTTAGGGGGCTGGCATGAGTCAAAGCACTTTGTGCGTCACTCGGCGGCGCCGGATGTTGGGCTGCGCAGCGTTTGAGACGCTCGCCTGACCACCGCTTGTTCTTCGCTGAGGTGCTGGGACAGCCATGGTTTCAGACGGTGAGGACCCTGCAGGGCGGAGTTCGACTCCGGGGCTCGGCGGGCTCGATCCGGCTATGACCGGCCAGATGGAGTGTGTCCTTTGGGCTGGATAGAACCCGTTTGGTCTTTAGAGGAGTAGCCAAGGCATTCAGTCATTCATTCAGTAAATATTTTTGGATCGCCTCCTGTGTGCAGGCATTATTTATTGGATTGTAGCAGGGATCGTGACAGACAGGGGCCTTAGTGGAGGTTACAGTCTACTGGGTGAAACAGACGACAATAAATAAAAATAATTTCGGCCGGGTCACACCCGGGTGGATTAAGCCTGTAATCCCAGCACTTTGGGAGGCCGAGGCGGGAGAATCGCTTGAAGCCGGGAGTTCGAGACCTGCCTGGGCAACACAGCCAGACCCCATCTCTACAGAAAAATAAAATAATTAGCCGGGCGCATGTCTGTGGTCCCAGCTACTCGGGAGGGTGAGGCGGGAGAATCACTTGAGCCCAGGAGTTCGAGGCTTCAGTGAGCTATGATCGGAGCACTGCTCCCAGCATGGGTGACAGGGCATGATCTCGTCAATAAAAAATTAAAAAATAAATTATTTTTCAAAGGATGAAAAGAGCTATGAAGATCATGTAATAATACGGTCCTAGTTACAATAGTACATTGTGACTTTGAGGAGGCGCTGTTTTAATCGGGGCCAAGGAAAAATGCAGGATATTGAAACCGACTCAAATGATTGTGTGAAGTTCTGGGAAAGTGCACTTTAAGTGCAAGGGCCCTGTGGCAGAGTTACAAGTTACACCGAGAAGGGAGGAATGGAGAGCTTGCGGGTAGAGGATGGTGGGGAGACCCATTCATACATTAGCTGCCACATACACAGTCAGATGTCTTGAAGAAAAAGGAGGCTAGAGGGATGAGATCAGAGAACCAGCCAGTTTCAGGTCATGCAGGGCCTTATTGGCCGTGATAGAGAAGTTAGGCTTTATTTTTAGGTGCAAGACAAAGACATTGTAGAGTTTTAAGCCAGGAAGTGTTATGATCTGGTTTGCAATTTTAAAAGATCACTGTGGCTGTTGTGTGGAAAATGGACTGTGGGGAGCAAGAATAGAGATAGGGGATCCCTTTCAGGAACTGTAATAATTGTCCATCCTCTCTTAATTGATGTGAAACCGTACCACAACCCTGTGAGGGAGGCAGGCCTGGCATTGCTTCTGTCTACAAATGAGGTAGCGAACTAAAGAAGGAAATTCACAGGGACATTGTGGGTGTATAGATGCACACTTTTCTTTACAGGCAACACTTTTTCTGTCTGGCAGACACAGTTGTATTAAGTGCTTCTGTCCTAGGTGCTTCGTTGTGTGATTTACACATTTTTTTGTTTGGTTTTTCTATTTAAAAAAAAAAAAAGGTGGCTGGGCACAGTGGCTCACGCCTGTAATCCCAGCACTTTGGGAGGCCAAGGTGGGTGGATCACTTGAGGTCAGGAGTTTGAGACCAGCCTGGCCAACATGGCGAAACCCTGTCTCTGCTAAAAATACAAAAAAATTAGCTGGACGAGGTGGTGCACGCCTATAATCCCAGCTACTTGGGAGGCTGAGGCAGGAAAAGTGCTTGAACTCAAGAGGCGGGGGTTGCAGTGAGCTGAGATCGTGTCACTGCACTCTAGCTTGGGCGACAGAGCAAGACTCCGTCGCAAAAAAAAAAAAAAAAAAAGAGACAAGATCTCACTATTTTGCCCAGGCTAGTCTCAAACTCCTGGGCTGAAGTGATCTTTCTTCCTCGACCTCCCAAAGTGTTGGGATTACAAGCGTGAGCCACTACACCAGTCCTGTTTTACACACATTATTTTATCCTAGGATTAGCAAATTCCATCTTTTTTTAAGAAGTCCACAGTCTTAAGTGGGCAGGACTGGGAAGAGAGATCAGAAGCACAACTAACTGTAAAATGAAGTAGTAAGTGCTAAGTGCCATTAGAAGAGAGAGCTGTGGGTTGTCAGAGGTGGGCAGTGGGGCAGTGAAGAGCCACAGTCTTTATAGTCAAGCAGATCTGTCTTTAGAACAGGGCTTTGGCCTTGCCACTTGTTAGCAGGCCATATGTGACTTAGGACACGTTACTTTCATTTGCAGAATAGGAATACCATATTTCATATTTCAGCTAATCTAATATTGATTATGAGATGTACCATTATTTAATATACCACTAAGAAAGAAAAAATGCCACTAATCTTAATGATAAGGATACCATCCAGATGTCAACAACTATTCGTTGTAAAAATCATGGGGTGGGGGTGGTCTTATAATTGATGAAAAATGGCAGGAAAATGTCCTTTGCTGGGTGGTTGTCAGGATGGAATGGGATTTTGGGATTGCAGATTCCGGTGCTTAGTGCAGAGGAGGCTGGTATTCCTTCTGCTCTGAGGTAGGGGAGTCACGAAGAAGAAAGAGTTTGCTTTGGTTTGGGGCCTTGAGGAGTAATTGGGATTTGAATAAGCAGAAATCAAATATAGGGTGGAGATTATCCTAATGTAGAAGACAGGACTGCAGGAAGGAAAGTATGGAGGGAGGAAAGGCATTACTGCTCTTTGCTATTAAATGAGCATCCTGGAGCCAGGCACGGCGGCTCACGCCTGTAATCCCAACACTTTAGGAGGCCGAGGTAGGAGGATCACTTGAGCCCAGGAGTTCGAGACCAGCCTAGCCAACAAAATGAGACCCCATCTCTACAAAAATTTAAAAATTAGCTGGGTGGCTGGGCGCGGTAGCTCATACCTGTAATCCCAGCACTTTGGGAGGCCAAGGCAGGCAGATCACTTGAGGTCAAGAGTTCGAGGCCGGGCGCGGTGGCTCAAGCCTGTAATCCCAGCACTTTGGGAGGCCGAGACGGGTGGATCACGAGGTCAGGAGATCGAGACCATAACACGGTGAAACCTCGTCTCTACTAAGAAATACAAAAAACTAGCCGGGCGAGGTGGCGGGCGCCTGTAGTCCCAGCTACTCGGGAGGTTGAGGCCGGAGAATGGCGTGAACCCAGGAGCCTGGAGCTAGCAGTGAGCCGAGACTCCGTCTCAAAAAAAAAAAGAGTTCGAGACCAGCCTGACCAACATGGAGAAACCCCATCTCTACTAAAAATACAAAATTAGCTAGGCTTGGTGGCGCATGCCTGTAATCCCGGCTACTCAGGAGGCGGAGGTTGTGGTGAGCCGAGATCGCGCCATTGCACTCCATCCTGATCAACAAGAGCAAAATTCCACCTCGAAAGAAAAAAAAAATTTAGCTGGATGTGGTAGTGCACGCCTGTTGTCCCAGTTATGTGGGAGACTGAGACAGGAAGATCACTTGAGCCCAGGACGTCAAGGCTGCAGTGAGCTATATTTGTGATACTGTACTCCAACCTTGAGACCTTGTCTCAAAAATTTGTTTAAAAATACATAAATAAATAAATGAGCGTCCTGGGCCTTTCATAACAGTGTGTGCTCACAGGTTTGTATGTCTATCTGTCACCTCAATTAGAGTATAGTCTCTTTGAGGGATTGGACCCAGTATCCTCAACATCTTAACACTGTTGTTGAAGGACTAATGTGTTTGGGGTGGTGCATGCATGTAGTCCTTACTCTACTGGGGAGGCGGACGCCGGAGGATCGCAAGCCCAGGATTTCAAAACCAGCCTGGGCAGTTTATCGAGACCCCCATCTCTTAAAAAAACACTCAAAAACGCCAGGCACGGTGGCTCACGCCTGTAATCCCAGCACTTTGGGAGGCCGAGGCGGGCGGATCACAAGGTCAGAAGATCGAGACCATCCTGGCTAACATGGTGAAACCCCTTCTCTACTAGAAAAAATATACAAAAAATTAGCCAGGTGTGGTGGTGGGCTAAACCTGGAGTCCCAGCTACTTGGGAAGCTGAGGCAGGGAGGATGGTGTGAACCTGGGAGGCGGAGCTTGCAGTGAGCCAAGATCACGCCACTGTACTCCAGCCTGGGTGACAGAGTGAGACTGTCTCAAAAAAAAAAAAAAAGAAAAAATCCAAACAAATGATGAATGTGTTGTAGGCTGTTTAGTTTAGAGAATAGAATTCCTCTTAACGGTAAAATTTTGATGCAGGAATTGCTTTTCCCTCTGTTGTTTTACTTTTTTTTTTTGAGACAGAGTCCCGCTCTGTCGCCCAGGCTGAAGTGCAGTGGCGCACTCTTGGCTCACAGCAACCTCTGCCTCCCAGGTTCAAGCGATTCTCCTGCCTCAGCCTCCCGAGTAGCAGGAATTATAGGCATGTGCCACCATGCCTGGCTAATACTTGTATTTTTAGTAGAGACGGGGTTTCACAATGTTGGCCAGGCTGGTCTTGAACTCCTGACCTCAGGTGATCTGCCCACCTCAGCCTCCCAAAGTGCTGGGATTACAGGCTTAAGCTACTGCACCCAGCCTGGTTTTTTTTACCTTTTAAAAAGTGACTTTTTTTTTTTTTTTTTTGTACGGAGTCTCGCTCTGTCCCCCAGGCTGGAGTGCAGTGGCGCGATCTCGGCTCACTGCAAGCTCTGCCACCTCCAGGGTTCACACCATTCTCCTGCCTCAGCCTCCCGAGAAGCTGGGACTACAGGCGCCCAGCACCACGCCCGGCTAATTTTTTTGTATTTTTAGTAAAGACGGGGTTTCACCGTGTTCACCAGGATGGTCTCGATCTCCTGACCTTGTGTTCCGCCCACCTTGGCCTTCCAAAGTGCTGGGATTACAGGCATGAGCCACTGCGCCCGGCCTAAAAAGTGACTCTTAATTACAATTGGCCTTGCTGCTACATGCTTTGATGGGTATGGGCCAAATTGACATCTAAGCCTCCCTTTAATTTTTTGCTCCTGAAATTCTACCACTGGGATTCCTACTACTGGTTAATCAGTGCCTTCTGTCCTTGACCAGGCATTCAGAATGCAGCAGGTGTTTTTTTGTTGTTGTTGTTTTTTGTTTTTCAGACGGAGTCTCATTCTGTCTCCCAGGCTGGAGTGCATTGGCAGGAACATGGCTCACTGTAGCCTCGACTTCCTGGTCTCAAGCGATCCTCCCACCTCAGCCTCCTGAGTAGCTGGGACTACAGGCATGTGCCACCACGCCTGGCTATTTTTTTTTCTCCCCAAGATGAAGTCTTGCTCTGTCACCCAGGCTGGAGTGCAGTGGTGCAATCTTGGCTCACTGCAGCCTCCGCCTCCCAGGTTCAAGTGATTCTCCTGCCTCAGCCTCCCGAGTAGTTGGAGTTACAGGCGCTTGCCACCAAGCCCAGCTAATTTTTTGTGTGTGTGTGTATTTTTAGTAAAGATGGGGTTTCTTACCATGTTGGCCAGGCTGGTCTTGAACTCATGACCTCAAGTGATCCGCCCACCTCGGCCTCCCAAAGTACTGGGATTACAGGCATGAGCCACCGTGCCCGGCTCTAATTTTTGTATTTTTAGTAGAGAAAGGGTTTTGCCATGTTGCCCAGGCTGGTCTCGAACTTCTGAGCTCAAGCCATCTGCCTGTTTTGGCCTCTCAAAGTGCTGGGACTACAGGCCTGTGCCACTACACCTGGCCCTCGTTCAGTAGGTATTTATTGAGCAGCTGCAGTGTGCTAGGCAGTGTGGTAGGAATGAGGATAAGCAGTGAACAAAAAGACAAAAATTCCCACCCTCATGGAGTTTACATTTAGTGCGTTAGAGATATAGTGGTTCAGGACGTAGACAAGAGCTTGCTAAGGGCTCACTGTGCTTTAAAACATTTTTTTTTTTTTTTTGAGATGGAGTCTCGCTTTGTCACCCAGCCCAGGCTGGAGTGCAGTGGCACGACCTCGGCTCACTGCAAGCTCCACCTCCTGGGTTCACGCCATTCTCCTGCCTCAGCCTGCCGAGTAGCTGGGACTACAGGCGCCCACCACCACGCCTGGCTAATTTTTTGTATTTTTAGTAGAGATGGGGTTTCACCGTGTTAGCCAGGATGGTCTCGATCTTCTGACCTTGTGATCTGACTGCCTCGGCCTCCCAAAGTGCTGGGATTACAGGTGTGAGCCACCGTGCCTGGCCCAGCTTTAAAGCTTTAACTGGGTCTTCTGTTAATCTCATAATTAGAAGGTGATAAATATTTAAAGGCTTATAGTGGTGCTCTGGATTTAATTTATGAATTCAAAATGTTAGCTTTGATTCATTTTTATGAAGCTGATGTTTTAAATTTTATTTCTTGTTAATATTTTCAGAAGATGAATTGAATCTTCTGGTTATTGTAGTTGATGCCAACCCAATTTGGTGGGGAAAGCAAGCATTAAAGGAATCTCAGGTAAGACTGCTTGAGGAGGCCTTTGGAGAATTCTCATTTAACTGAGTGTTTATATTGCTTTTTAAAAAAATGGCTTTATGAAAGTATAATTTACATATTGTAATATTCAGCCACTGTACAATTCAGTGATTTTTTTTTTTAAGGAAATTTGCGAAGTTGGGTAACCAGCCCCACACTTCTGCTTTAGAACATTTCTTTTACTGCATAACGTTCCGTCGTGCCTGTTTGCAGTCAATCCCTGCTTCTATCTCCAAGCTGCAAGCAACCACTGATCTGCCCTCTATCTCTAAATTCCCTTTTCTGGACATTTCATGTATTGATTCCATATAATATGTGGTCTTAAAAAATACTTTCTATTTTGAAATATTTTATTTTTAAATAATATAGACATAGGAAACCAGAAAAGGTACAGAGAGATCCTGTGTGCCCATCACTGAAGTTCTTTCAGTGGTAACATCTTATATAACCATAGTACAGTTTTGAAACTGTCAGTGCAATCTACAGACCTAATCAGATTGCAAGTTTTACATGCGCTCATTTGTGTGTATGCGTGCGTGCGTGCGTGCGTGTGTGTGTGTGTGTGGTTCTGTGCAGTTTTACCACATTCATCGATGGGTGTGTTCATCAGCTCCACCCTCAGGATATGGAACTGTTGCTTTATTACAAAGGAGCCCCTTCTGTAGTAGTTACAGAACCTTCCTAGTCCCCATCCCTAACCGCTAGTAAACACGAATATGCTAATCAGATCTCCATTTCTATAATTTTATTTTGTATATAGATCATACAGTTGGTAATCTTTGAGGTTGGCTTTTGTTTACCCAACATAATGCCCTTGAGATCCATCCAAGCTGCTGCCTGTATCAGTAATTTTTCCTTTTTTTTTTTGAGACAAGTGTCTCACTCTGTTGCCCAGGCTGGAGTGCAGTGGTGCCACCATAGCCCATTGCAGCCTCACATTCCTGGGCTAAAGCAGTCCTCTGGCCTCAGCCTCCAGAGTAGCTGGTACTACAGGTGCACACCACCATGTCTGGCTAATGTTTGTATTTTTTGTTGAAACAGGTTCTCACCATGTTGCCCAGGCTGGTCTTGAGCTCTTGGCTTCAAGCAGTTCTCCCAACTAGTTCTATAATCCCACCACTTCGGCCTTCCACAGTGCAGGGATTACAGGTGTGAGCCACCATGCCAGCCCATTACATAATTTTTAAGTATAGTCACCCTACTGTGCTATCAAACATTGAATTAATTAATTTATTTATTTATTTATTTTTCCTGAGATGGAGTCTTACTCTGTCACCCAGAGCTAGAGTCCTATGGCATGATCTCGGTTCACTGCAGCCTCTGCCTCCCGAATTCAAGCAATTGAGATGGAGTTTTGCTCTTGTTGCCCAGGCTGGAGTGCAATGGTGTGATCTTGGCTCACTGAAACCTCTGCCTCCTGGGTTAAAGTGATTTTCCTGCCTCAGCCTCCCGAGTAGCTGGGACTACAGGCATGCACCACCACACCCAGCTAATTTTTGTATTTTTGGTAGAGACGGGGTTTCAACATGTTGGCCAGGCTGGTCTCGATCGCTTGACCTCGTGATCTGCCCACCTCAGCCTCCCAAAGTGTTGGGATTACAGCCGTGAGCCATTGCGCCTGGTTGATCTCTTCTTACTTGTGATTCTATTTCCAAAAAAGATCCCATACACATGTACCAGAAGTTAGGACTTGAACATGTCTTTTGCGGGGACATAATTTGACCCACAACAGTTGCTCTAGGGATTACTGTATGTGTCTTACCATTGTCTACTTTAGGTTAATACTCATTTAATTCCAGTAAAATATAGAGGCTTTGCTCCAGTATAGATCCATTTCCACCCCTTCGTCGCGTTCTTACTGTCATACACATCACCCCTGCGTGTTACAAACCTGACAATGCAGTGTTACAATTGTTACTTACACAGTTGCTCATACCAAGTATAAGCATCTTTTTGCTTGTTAACAAAAAATAAAAATATCACACAATATTCATGTTAGAACTATACTCATTCTTCACTTGAAACCATACTTTTTTCTTTTTTTGAGTTGGAGTCTTGCTCTGTCGCCCAGGCTGGAGTGCAGTGGTGCGATCTCGGCTCACTGCAGTCTCCGCCTCCCGGGTTCAAGCAATTCTCCTGCCTCAGCCTCCTGAGTAGCTGGGACTACAGGCACATGCCGCCACGCTCAGCTAATTTTTTGTGTGTGTATTTTAGTAGAGTTGGGGTTTCACTGTGTTGCCCAGGCTGGTTGCAAACTGCTGAACTCAGGCAAACCACCTGCCTCAACCTCCCAAAGTGCTGGGATTACAGGTGTGAGCCACCGTGCCCGGCCAAACCATACTCATTTTTCAATTGGCTATGGATACAAGAATTCAGCAAAAATCAACATAGGCATTCTGTGAGAATCCATTGACTGTATGCAATTTACCATAAAGAGTATTGTGCATTTCACTGTTATTTGTAAATTGTGTGCTACAGACTACTGTGTCAGTAATATCTGTGTGTACTTGTGTACATGTGTACCTCGTTTTTGGAGAGTGAATGGTTAAACATCTGCCAGCACATCACTGCATGCTGCCCTGTTACTCCAAAAAGGCTGCGTTTGCACTCATCAGTGCTGTGTGAGAGTTCCTTTTTTCTTGTACCAACACAAGATGTTCATTCTCCTTGTTTCATCTTTTGTCAATATGAGGAGCAAAAAACAATGTAATCTCAATTTGCTTTTAGTGTATTCGTGGCCATTTGTATTTCTCTCTTGGGACATCACCCACTTCTTTCTTTAGATATTCATGGCATGTGGTTTTTTAAAAATTAATCATTTATGGACACTCTTTATATTAAAAGATTAACCCATTACTTGTCATACGTTGCAACTATTTTTTTCCAGTTTGTAACTTGTTTTCTTTCACTTTTATTTATATTGTCACTTTTTGCAAAATAGAAATTTTAATAGATTTAAGGGTTCTTTTTTCCAGTAGGGTGAAATTTACCGTGTTTTGGTCTTTTTTTTGAGATGGAGTCTTACTCTGTCACCCAGGCCGGAGTGCAGTAGCACGATCTCAGCTCACTGCAGCCACCACCTCCGGTGCTCAAGCAGTCCTCCCACCTCAGCATCCCGAGAAGCTGTGACTACAGGCATGTGCCAACACACCCAGCTAATTTTTGTATTTTAAGTAGAGACGGGGTTTTGCCATGTAAGCCAGGCTGGTCTTAAACTCCTGACCACAGGTGATCTGCCTGCCTCGGCCTCCCAAAGTGCTGAGATGTGAGCCACCACTCCTGGCCACCAGTGTTCTGTTTTCTACCTGAAGTATTTATTTAAGAGAAACAGACCTTATTCTAGGATTATGAAAATATCTACTTATGAAGACTAAAACTTCAAGGATCACTTGTTTAGTTTGTTACTAGAGAAATTTCTCTGAACATTTTGAATACCAAAAAAAAAAAATACTGACTTATGTATCTTAATAATATTAGTTCTTATGGGAAGGTGATATTCTGTATTTGTTTTTTCAAAGTTTAAAAGTTTTTAGGCTGGGCATGGTGGCTCACGCCTGTAATCCCAGCAATTTGGGAGGCTGAGGCGGGCGGATCATGAGGTAAAGAGATCGAGACCATCTTTGCCAACATGGTGAAACCCCATCTCTACTAAAAATCAAAAAAGTAGCTGGGCGTGGTAGCATGGGCCTCTAGTCCCAGCTACTGGGGAGACTGAGGCAGGAGAACTGCTTGAACCTGGGAGGTGGAGGTTGCAGTAAGCCGAGATTGGGCCACTGCACTCCAGCCTGGCGACAGCGTGAGACTCCATCTCAAAAAAAAAAAGTTTTTAATTCATTTGCCCACTAAGTATACTGAGCAACCACTATATTGTTCACTAAGTATATACCAGACATACAGTAGTGGCTCAGTATACTTAGTGAACAAATATATTAAACATTTTTACAGGTCTCCAGTGTTTTCAGTATGTATTCATTATCTACTCCACATATAGTAATAGTTTGCTGGAAATTTTATCACAGAACATGTTTGTTATTCCTTAAATTTTACGCTGCAAATATTTGTGGAATATTGTACTAATGTAGAAATGATCTCATATAAGTAAAATTAGAAAACTATAGTTTTTAAGTGTTTTTGTTTATGGCTTTGGAGGAGGGGAGCTCCTGAGCAAATTTTTAACAGTGAATAATTATCTAAAATTTAAATGAAGTCTTTTGTTTGTTTGTTACAGGGTCTAGCTCTGTTGTCCAGGCTGCAGTACAGTGGTACAATCTTGGCTTACTGCAGCCTGGCTCTCCAGGGCTGAAGCGATCCTGCCACCTCAGCCTCCAGAGCAGCTAGGACTATGGGTGCACACCACCATGGCTGGCTAGTTTTGTTTCTTATTTATAGAGCTAAGGTTTCATTATGTTGCCTAGGCTGGTCTCAAACTCCTGAACTCAAGCAGTCCTCCCACCTTGGCCTCTCAGGCTGCTGGAATTACAGGCTTGAGCCATTGCACCCGATCTAAACGAAATCTTAATTATGTCAAGACCTGACATGGTTATTTGGATAGCTAATTTGTTTTTCTAATGTCTTTCTTTTTTTTCAACAGTTTACCTTATCCAAATGCATAGATGCTGTGATGGTGCTGGGAAATTCGCATTTATTCATGAATCGTTCCAACAAACTTGCTGTAATAGCGAGTCACATTCAAGAAAGGTATGACCGTTGTGATTGCTTTTCCTATTCAGTGCTTAACATTCATGATTTTTTTGTGCCAGTTGGCATGTTTTGTTCCTATTCCATATTGCAAAAGAAAATGTTTTCTGTGCCAGTGAACAGCCACAGCACCAAGAGCCAGTACGTGTTCATTGTGATATCCACGAATTTTGCAAACCTCATCGTTAGTCGGTAGTAGAGTTACATAATGGCCCGTGTAATTTGCACAGATTGAACTATATTATTTAGGCAGAAAGGGGAAGAGAGCTATCCAGTCGGGCAGCTACTTTCCCTCACCTGTCTTCCCATTTTGTGTCTGCCCCAGAGTGCAAGTGAGATGGGAGATGTGATTCTGTTTACTTTTGGCTCTGCATAGTTCTCATGGCCTGTTTCCCTGCTCTGTGAGTGAACCTGGTGCTTAGAAATAAGGATTTTTCTTATAACACTGGCTTCTAAACCCAAGCCAACTACTCCATCTGGTGCTTGGCAGAAGAAACAGTGGTCGTTTCTCACACTGGTGTGAAACTGGCTGTGTTAGACTCACTGCAAGATGGTGCATAGCCTGCAGCTGATGTGTAAATGTGACCGTGGATACAGCAAAGTTTTTGTGAATAATTTGGGCCATATTTACTTCTCACATTATGCACTGACAGAAGAGTTGAATTCCCATGTAAGACACAGCTCTTCGATATCTGTTTTTTTTGTTTTTTGAGACAGGGTCTTGTTCTGTCACCCAGGCTGGAGTATGGTGGCACTATCATGGGCCACTGTAGCCTCTGAACTTCTGGGCATAAGTGATCCTCCTGCCTCAGCCTCCCAAGTAGCTGGGACTGCAGGTGTTCACAACCACACTCTGCTAATTTTTGAATTTTTTATAGAGATAGGCTCTCACTGTGTTGCCCAGGCTGGTCTTGCTCTCCTAGGCTTAAGCAATCCTTTCACCCCAGCCTCCCAAAGTGCTGGGATTGCAGGGATCAGCCACCACGCCTGGCTCTTCTATGTCTTAATCACCACATTACAATAGAAGACTCTTGCTTACCAACATATTTCTATGGTAGCTCTCAGATTTTCTTGGTTCTTAGGGCTGCCTGCTTCCTCTGGTGGGTGAAAGAGCCCATGGGCCACCAAACACATATTCTTACTCCCATCCTCACTACATGTTTTTTTCTCAGAATTGGATGAAAATATGATGCTAGTTTGGTTACAATACCAGTAAAAACTATACCTGTCAAAGTTTTTTTTTTTTTTTTTTTTAAGTCACGAGGCCATGGCCGAGTGCGGTGGCTCATGCTTGTAATTGCAGCACTTCGGGAGGCCAAGGCGGGCGGACCACGAGGTCAGGAGATCAAGACCATCCTGGCTAACACAGTGAAACCCCGTCTTTACTAAAAATACAAAAAAAAAATTAGCCGGGCATGGTGGTGGGCACCTGTAGTCCCAGCTACTCGGGAGGCTGAGGCAGGAGAATGGCGTGAACCTGGGAGGCGGAGCTTGCAGTGAGCTAAGATCACGCCACTGCACTCCAGCCTGGGTGACAGAGAAAGACTTAATCTCAAAAAAAAAAAAGGTCATGAGGCTGGGCACGGTGGCTCACGCCTGTAATCCCAACACTTCTGGAGGCTGAGGTGGACAGATTACTTGAGGTCAGGAGTTTGAGACCAGCCATACATAGCGGCCAATATAGTGAAACCCCATCTCTACTAAAAATACAAAAAATTAGCTGGGGCCTGGTGGTACACACCTGTAATTCCAGCTACTTGGGAGGCTGAGGCACGAGAATCACTTGAGCCCGGGAGGTGGAGGTTGCAGTGAGCTGAGACTGCACCACTACACTCCAGTCTGGGTGACAGAGCGGGACTGTGTCTCAAACAAAAAAAGAGTCATGAATCACTGGGAGAATCTTTCAGGGACCTTTGGACCAGATTTGTATTACTGGGATGGATGTGTACCTCAAATAATGAACTAGTAGTGAGTTGGAATTTGGTATGAACCTGTTGTGGTTGTCATTTGAGAAAGGAAGGCACAGGCACCCCTCTGCAGCATTTTGGAGATGATAACCCAACACCCTCTGTATTTCCCCACACTTTTCAGAAAACACTGGAACCAGTAAAACATTCTGTGGCCAGTTTGCCTATTTTATACATTTTTACTTTGTTTTTATACCCTTTTTCTTACACATTTAAAAAAAAATTTTATCTTACACATTTTTAAAAAAATGAAATTGACTGTAGAATTTTGTGAATCCCACATTGTGATTTTGTTTGTTGTCTGCTGAATTTCATTCTGATCATGAGTGAGCATGGGCAGTGAGGCCTGGTGTAACCAGGTTTTTTTTCCCTGCTGTTTCAGCCGATTCTTATATCCTGGAAAGAATGGCAGACTTGGAGACTTCTTCGGAGACCCTGGCAACCCTCCTGAATTTAATCCCTCTGGGAGTAAAGATGGAAAATACGAACTTTTAACCTCAGCGAATGAAGTTATTGTTGAAGAGATTAAAGATCTAATGACCAAAAGTAACAGCTTTTAAAAATTGTTATTTTGCAAATAGGGTTGATTTTGGAGGTCCTTTAGGCTTTAAGTTAAAAGATGTGGGTTCTTTATATTGTATGCCTGCACGTTCTCTCTTTTTAAAAATCGTTTTCATCAAAGTCGGTTCGTTATTTGCCTAGCCTCTACGGCATTTGACACTGCTGACCAGCCTTTACTTCTTGAAACATGTCTTTTGGCTTTTAAGAATGCCCTGTGACCTGTTTTTCCTCTTTTCTTGAAACATTACTTCATAGTCTCTATTTCTGGCTTTTCCTTCATCTTGTCTCTTAAAATACGTTTTTAATTCGACACATGATTTTCATCTTTTCTCCCTCTGTATGTTCTTATCCACTTTTGCCTTTAATTATCTTTTATATATGGACACTTTCCAACTTTGTCTCTAACCCAGACTTTCTTTCACGCTCAAATGCCTCCATTTCAGCGTCCCACAGTCTCTTGTCATGGCCCCGGCTAGTCTCATTATCTTTGCTCTCAATCACACCACCATTTCCATTCTGTTTCTGTCAGCCCCCATCCACCTAGTTTTCTAAACTTAAAGCTTTCATTTTTAACTCCTCCTCACATCCAACATCTAATCAGCTACAAAATCCTAGTTGTTTAGCCTCAGAAGTGTCTCCAGAATCCCACTCCTTATTGTCATCTTTTTATTTTTTATTTTTAAAAATTTTTATAGAGATGGGGTCTTGCTACGTTGCCCAGGCTGGTCTGGAACTCCTGGGCTCAAGCTATCCTCCTGCCTCTGCCTCCCAAAGTGCTGGGATTACAGGTGTGAGCCACCACACCCAGGCCTCATCCCTTATTGTCATCTTGATCAACCTCAGCACTATTGACATTTTGGGCTGGATAATTCTTTGTTGTGGCAGCTGTCCTATGCGTTGTAGGATGTTTAGCAGCATTTCTGGCCTTGGACCATTAGACACCATAATATCCCCTAGTTGTGACAACCAGATATGTCTTCAGACATTGCAGATGCCCCCTGTAGGGCACATTCACCCCACGTTTAGAGCCACTGCTCTAGATGATTGTTATAGCTTCTAACTGGTTTTCTGACTCCTGTCTTCCCAGTCAAGTCTTTGCACTCAGCCTCCAGAGTTATCATCTTAAAAATCAAAGCTGCTATTCCTGGGCCCATAGGCCTTTCCTGGCTCCCTTCTGCCTGCAGGTGGTGGTTTCCAAACCTTAGCCTGAATCGGAGTCACCTGAGGGAAAAGACAATTCTATAGAGACAGAAAGTTGGTTAGTGGTTGCCCAGGGCTGGGCGGAGACTCGGGAGTGATTGCAAATGGGCCCAAGTGATCTTTTGGGGTAATAGGAGACTGTTCTAAAATTGGATTGTGATGATGATTGCATAATTGTAAATTTACTAAAAATAATTAAATTGCATCCCTAAAAGTACTTTTAGACCAGAATTTATGGTTTGTAAATTATAAACCTGTTAAAAAATCAGCTGGAAGTCTTGTTAAAACAGTGTCAGGCCCCACTCAGTTTCCGATTCACTGGATCTAGGGAGGTCCGGAGACTTTATATTTCTATTACAGTCCCAGGTGGTGCCCCTATAGCTGGTTCCAGAATCTCACTTTGAGAGTCACTGGCCTCCAGGATTAAGTCTCAGCTCAGCTTCACAGTATAGTGTTCAAGACCTTTTCTGGTCTGACCTCACCCATGGGGCGTCAGTTCTCCTGGACCAGCTCTAAGCTGGCTTGCACAGAGTGTCAATCTGGGCTCCTTGCCCTCTTGAACTGTAGTTTTAGGATTTTGATATCTTGAGTGACTTTTTTCACCCAGGGCACCAAACAAGTGGAAAACTCCTCCCTGCTTCTCATGGCTAGAGGAAAGAGTTTCTCCAGTCTTCCCTGCACTGGCTGAGCGCAGAGGGAAGGAGGGGATGGTGGGAGAGGGAGGGCAGGGGGCCTCAGAGCCTTGTACTCTGTCCAGGCTGCTAGACTTATGCGTGACATTTTGTACCACATAGATTATGAATAAACTGGAACCTTTCCAAGTAAAAACAGGATCTTGTGTGTGTGTATGGTAAAGTACAAATAACAAAATTTGCCATTTTACCAATTTTTAGAATTTCTAATGTAAAACTTACCATAAAATTTACCATTTTGACAATATTTAAGTGTACAGTTCAGTAATGTTGAGTATATTCGCCTTGTTTTGCAATCATCACCGCCGTCTATCGCCAGAACTTTTTCATCTTTACAAACTGAAATTCCGTACCTGTTGAACAGTAACTCCCTGTTCCCCCTTGCCCTCCCGCTAGCCCCTGAACAAACACCAGGATGTTTTACATTGAGAAAAGGTTAAAAAGTTGCTTAGTTAACCATTACCAAGAACACATTGCTATGTTTTTAAACCTAGTTTGAAAATGTCTTGTTTGATTTCATTCATGAAGAGTGTTTTGGTTTGAAAGCATACTTAGTTCAGGAAAGCACCCAATTATTTTAGTTCAAGAAAGTACTTAAAAATTCCCTTTTAAATATTTTCTGTTATTTGCAGGTGACATAAAGGGTCAACATACAGAAACTTTGCTGGCAGGATCCCTGGCCAAAGCACTTTGCTGTATCCTTGGTGTCTGAGTCATTTAAAAGGTGTCTTCTGGGCCGGGCGCGGTGGCTCAAGCCTGTAATCCCAGCACTTTGGGAGGCCGAGGCGGGCGGATCACGAGGTCAGGAGATCGAGACCATCCTGGCTAACATGGTGAAACCCCGTCTCTACTAAAAATACAAAAAAAAACTAGCCGGGCGTGGTGGCGGGCGCCTGTAGTCCCAGCTACTCGGAGGCTGAGGCAGGAGAATGGCCTGAACCTGGGAGGCGGAGCTTGCAGTGAGCCGAGATCGCGCCACTGCACTCCAGCCTGGGTGACACAGCGCAAGACTCCGTCTCAAAAAAAAAAAAAGAAAAAAAAAAAAAAGGTGTCTTCTGTAATAAACATATCTTAACTTGTGATATTTCTTAGAACCTTGGGTGCCCATTAATGGGAGGTGTGAGTACTCTCAACTGAAGGGTAATTTTTTAAAAATAGTTTATATTGGTTTTGAATTTTTCTTTTTTTGAGACAGAGTCTTACTCTGTCAACCCAAGTTGGAGTGCGGTAACACAATCTTGGCTCACTGCAACCTTCGCCTCCTGGATTCAAGCAATTATCTTGCTTCAGCCTTCCAAGTAGTTGGGACAGGTGCCTGCCATCACACCCGGCTAAATTTTTTTGTATTTTTAGTAGAGATGTAGTTTCACCAAGTTAGCCAGGCTGGTCTTGAACTCCTGACCTCAAGTGATCCACCAACCTCGGCCTCCCAAAGTGCTGGGATTACAGGCCACTGTGCGTGGCTGGCTTTGAAATGTTTTTTAAGACAAGCTGTAAAAACTGGAAATGGGGAAGACTGAGAAAACTCTAGCTTCTCCATTATGTCTTTCTGCCTGCAAGAAGCACTGCTTCAGGGTGCTTTCTTGTTTCTTATTTTGATAAATTCAGACTTCTTAAACGTTTTCATTTTCTTCTTGACTTGGGAACAGTGTTTGATTTTTAAAAGCCGTTTAGGAGCCCTGAAGCTTAATAAATGAGTGGCCACTTCTCCATAGGTGAACAGATGGTTTTGCATGTAGCTTAGGGCAATACCTTTCCATTTTATCTGTGTGATGTTTTCTCAGTCTTACGGCATTAATTTTTGGGGGAGGGGCAGTATTGAGTGATTATTTTGTTCTAGAGTTTGATGTGAGTTGCCTGAACATCTTTGTAAATCAATACTTCTTGTCCCAGGATTCAAATTTAGGACACGGTAGATAACAATAGGACAGTCAAGTGTTGGGAATTTTAATTTTCTGGGACAGAGATTATATTTTGGTTAGATTACAAAGCCCAGTTGACTGCAGAGTTAGTAACTGAAAACCCCCAATCACTCTCGTGTATTTATCTTGGTAAGTGGAGCATTTCCCTTCTTAGCTAGGTAGATGCTGGGTTTATTTAAAATTGGAGGTTATATTTCTTTTTACTATAAATATTTATGAAGTAAAATAATATTTTTGTATTCCTTAATGTTAAGAAATTAAGACATTCACAGAATGAACAAGGAAATTAAAGGTAAGAGCCTGCATTTTCCTATGAGAACTATAATCCTACTTATTTTACTAGTATTTCTTTGCTGGACTGTTTAAAAATTGGTTAGGAAACCATATATGATTAATAAGATCTAGTTAAATTTTTTTCTGCTTTTTTCTCTTTATAGATAATCAGGAAATGAAGTCAAGGATATTGGTAAGATTAAAAAATCACTACTTTTTTGTATGACAACTATAGATAATTAGAAAACATAATGGGAGGCCGGGTGTGGTGGCTCACACCTGTAATCCCAGCACTTTGGGAGGCCGTGGCAGGCAGATCACTTGAGGTCAGGAGTTCGAGACCAGCTTGGCCAACATGGTGAAACCCCGTCTCTACTCAAAATACAAAAATTAGCTGGACGTGGTGGTGCATGCCTATAGTCCCAGCTGCTCAGGAGCCCGAGGCAGGAGAATCGCTTGAACCTGGGAGGCGGAGGTTGCAGTGAGCTGAGATCGTGCCACTGCACTCTAGCCTGGGTGACAGAGTGAGACTCGCGGAGCTTGCAGTGAGCTGAGATCCGGCCACTGCACTCCAGCCTGGGGGACAGAGCCAGACTCAGTCTCAAAAAAAAAAAAAAAAAAAAAAAAGAAAACATGATGGGAAATAAACCCATTTATAGTAGGAGCAAAAAATATTAACTATCCAGGATTCATTTAACAAGCAGTGTGTAAAAGTGATGATAAGGAAAACTAAAATTCTGAGAGAGATAGAAGAATAAATGGAGAGCCATATTTTGTTCTTGGTTGTCAGTTTTCCCAAAATCATACTGTAAACTCAATTTACAATCTCAGTCAGAATATCAGGGAGGTTTTTTTTTTCCTGGCAGGGTGGGGAGATTTAAAAAAGAAATTCAAGGCGAGTGTAGTGGCTCACGCCTATAATCCCACCACTTTGGGAGGCCAAGGCGGACAGATCAAGAGGTCAGGAGTTTGAGACTATCCTGGCCAATATGGTGAAACGCCATCTCTAGTACAAATACAAAAAATTAGCTGGGTGTGGTGGTGGGCACCTGTAGTCCCAGCTACTCAAGAGGCTGAGGCATGAAAATCGCTTGAACCTGGGAGGTGGAGGTTGCAGTGAGCCGAGATTGCACCACTGCAGTCCTGCCTGGGCTACAGAGCAAGACTCCATCTCAAAAAAAAAAAAGAGAAATTCAACAGTTTATCTGGAAGAATAAATTTAAAAGAATAGTCAGGAACTTTCTGAAAAGGAGTAGTAAGTAGGAGCTTGCTGCATTAGTCCTTATAACACGATGTAGAGCAAGTCGCTGTGTGGTAGTAGCACAGAGCACACAAACAAAATAGGAAAGACTAGAGTCCAGTAATCAAACCATGTACATGGGAGAGCTGGACTTGTCACAGAGGAAGCACTTCAAATTAGTGGGGAGAAAATGAGTTGCTCAGTAAAAGGCGCTGGCCCAACTGATTGGCCATTTGGGGAAAAACAGAGCTTGTTCCTTGTCTCACCACTTACACTTAAATATATTCCAGTAAAGATCAAACATTTCAGTGTAAAAGTTCAAGTCATAATAGTACTATAAGAAGGCTGGGTGCAGTAGCTCACGCCACCGCACCCGGCCATAAATTCATTGTTAAAAGTCAAGCTTTAGAAAAACAAGTAGAAAACGAGCAGTCTGCAAAAGCAAAAGGTCAGTTTTAGCATTTGAAAATATGTTCAGTCTTACTAGTAAGCAAAGAAATGTCAAGTAATTGGCCGGGCGTGGTGGCTCACGCCTGTAATCCCAACACTTGGGGAGGCCGAGGCAGGTGGATCACGGTTGTTTAGCACAAATGAAAAAGCTGGCAGTTCCCGGGGTTGATGGTGATGTTGGGGATTGGTTATTCTCATGCATTGCTGATAGGAGGATAAATTGGTAAAAATTTTTCTGGGGTGCATTTTGGTAATCTGTATCAAAATTAAATGTGCATACACTTCAGTAATCACTGCTTATTTTCCGGAGGTAATTAGAGAGCTGTGTAGAGAGTATATGAGGGTGTCATCAGAACATTGTTTAAAACTGAGAATTGGAAACTGTTTAAATAGTGGAAATTTATGAAGTCTGCAAGAAGCATATATTCTAGAAGTATATATTCTAATTCATGGACATTAGAATATTTTTTCCCGCCGGGCGCGGTGGCTCAAGCCTGTAATCCCAGCACTTTGGGAGGCCGAGACAGGTGGATCACGAGGTCAGGAGATTGAGACCATCCTGGCTAACACGGTGAAACCCCATCTCTACTAAAAAATACAAAAAACTAGCCTGGCGAGGTGGTGGGTGCCTGTAGTCCCAGCTATTCGGGAGGTTGAGGCAGGAGAATGGTGTAAACCCGGGAGGCGGAGCTTGCAGTGAGCTGAGATCCAGCCACTGCACTCCAGCCTGGGCGACAGAGCGAGACTCCGTCTCAAAAAAAAACCAAAAAACAAAAAAGAATATTTTTTCCCACATATATTGTGGACTCAAAAAGCAGGTTGCAGAATGCCAAGTAATCATCCTGACACATGTGAGTGTGTGTATTTTGGATGTGTGTGTATTCTGGGTGTATGTATGTGTGTATATTTTGGATGTGTGTGTGTTTTGGGTGTGTGTATGTATTTGGGGTATGTTTGTGTGTTTTGGGTGTTTTTTGGGGTTTGTGTATATTTTATGTGTGTATTTGGGGTGTGTGTATTTTGAGGGGTGTGTATTTTGGGGGTATGGGCTTTTGATATAGCAAGCGCTCCATCGGTCATGCGTCTGGCGTGCGGCATCTCTGATGGGCGCGGCACCTCAGCGTGACCGGATGCGTACGCATTCGGCGCAAAGATCCAGGCATCTTGGCGGCATAAGATCTTGGACTTTGCTACCATCCGCGAACTTGGGCGCATGCGTACGCATCTGCGCATCCGGCGTGCGTGTTCTGAAGTGCGGCATCTTTGTGATCGCGTACTTGAAGTGCAGACTGGGGTTCATGTGTATATTTGGGGTGTGCATATGTATATTTTGGGTGGATAGTTGTGTGTATTTTGGGTGTGCGTGTATTTTGGTGTGCATGTGTATATTTTGGGTGGGTAGGTGTGTGTAATTTGGGAGTGTGTGTGTATTTTGGGTGTGCATGTGTATATTTTGGGGGTGTGTGTGTATTTTGGGTGTGTGTGTGTTTTGGGTGTGTGTGTATATATGTATTTTGTGTATGTTTGTGTTCATGTTTTGGGTGTGCATGTATATACCTGCCCACGTAGGTGCTCCCCAGAAGGAGTTCATCAAACCCTTACGTGAACTGTCCTTGGGTGGTAGGATTTTGGGGGAAATGTTACTGTCATCTTTATACTTTAGGTATCATTTAACAATGATAAATGGGAAGACAAACTGGAGTAATGTTGGTTGTGGTTCGCAATATATTATGTGACATTGGTGTGAGAGGACTGGGATGTGCCTGGGCAGAATTAACATGACTGTGATTTTTAGGTGATTAAGGCTGCAGAAGACAGTGCGTTGCAGTATATGAACTTCATGAATGTCATCTTTGCAGCACAGAAACAGGTGAACTGAGAGCCTGCCATTTAAAGTATTTGTTTCATAATGAAGGAGTCAGTTTCATTTTTTGAATACTGTGCTCTGAGGTATTCTGACTACGTAACCTTATGAATGGGCAAGGAATGTTCTGGTCTTTTTTCTATTTTGGGTCCTGGACCACTTGAGAAGCTGATGCATTCCCAGAACAATGTGCACTCAACCACAGTTTTGCATAGAGTTTCATGGCATTCAGGTAACCTTTAGCCCATCCATGGACCCTATGCCAAGAAACTCTGGTTTGACAGTTTGCTGTATAAACCTTGCCTCAATTTCTTTTTCTTTTTGCTGTGGTGAGATCTATAAAGATTCAATGTTTTTACTTTGCAAAGAGTTGAAATGTTCAGATGAAGTATAATACATTTTCTTCTTTGATGTATTTATAAAGAAAGAAAACCTTCTTAAAAATTCAGTGTTAGCCGGGCGAGGTGGCTCATGCCTCTAATCCCAGCACTTTGGGAGGCCGAGGCGGGCAGATCACAAGGTCAGGAGATCGAGACCACCCTGGCTAACATGGTGAAACCCCGTCTCTCCTAAAAATACAAAAAGTAGCTGGGTGTGGTGGTGGGCGCCTGTAGTCCCAGCTACTCGGGAGGCTGAGGCAGGAGAATGATGTGAACCCGGGAGGCGGAGCTTGCAGTGAGTGGAGATCGCGCCATAGCCCTCCAGCCTGGGCAACAGAGCTAGACTCTGCCTCAAAAAAACAAAGCAAAACTTCAGTCTTAACATAAAATGCTGCTATAGCCATGCATAATGTTCTCTGTTGTGGAGTGACAGCATGATGTAGTGAAAAGAGCCTGAACTTTGGAGACAGGCCGAGTGGGGTGAGAGCTTTCCCACCCGCTGGCTCTGTGACCACAGCCCAGCCATGTCCTGGGTGCTTCAGCTGCCAAATGCAAATATCTGCCGTGCAGAGTCATGTTGTGTATTGAGGGAGCTATTTTAAGCATAGAGTATGGCATGTAGTAGGTTCTCAGTATAGGGTAATCATTACTGTTATTATTTCTGTAATATTTTCAAAACATTTCTTTCAGAATATTTTGATTGATGCCTGTGTTTTAGATTCCGACTCAGGGCTCCTCCAACAGGTATGTTTTAAAACCATGCTTTGTGTGGGTGATTATGACAATTAGTGATTTTTATAGTGATTACAATTTAAAATGAAAGTGCTTTGGGTATATTGGGTTAAATACAGTATGTTATTGAACCTGATTTTATCTATTTATTTCCCCCTTGCGTGTGGAGCTGCTGGAACATTTTAAATTACATATTGCCTGCATTCTGTTTCCACTGGGCAGCACTGTCAGACGTTGCTTTTTAATGAAAAAGATAAAAACCGAATTTTACTTTAACCCAAAGGAAACAAAACCCTAGAGTAAGTCTGAAGAAATTACTGAGTTATTGTTAGATGTTTTTTGGCCACAAATGTTGTTTCCTAAAGGATCAGTTACAAGCACAAAACTGTGACAAACCCTGAATTTAGGTTACTGCTGGGGATGAAGGATGGGGAGAGCGAGGTCCAATGGGAAAATTAACAGGCTTCAAAGGTTCTGAGACTCTACTGTTTCTTCAGCTTGATCATAGGTATATGATGTTCATTTGATTATTTAAACCATACTTACACATTGTGTATGTAGACTCTTGTACGTATTGTATTTCAGTAGTAAAAATTCAAAAAGTTTGAATTCATTTCTTAGCAACACATTTCAGTCTACACGTTGTCTGTTAACCCCAAGACGATCTTGTCTCTGCCATGAATTCACATACCAGCTCTACCTCCTCGGCCCTCACATTCATTTCTCTAGTCCAGTCCCAGACTGTCCTGAGTTCCAGACTTGCAGAATCGGCCGTGTATGTAGCACCTCCTCTTGGACGTCTGGCAGGCATCTTCAGCGTCATGTGTCCAAACCAGAGAGCTCTTGGTTTGTCCTCTCAGCCTCTTCCTGCCCCATCTCCCTAAGTGGCAGTGCAGTTCACTCAGCAGCTCGGGCAAAAACCTAACTCTTCCTTGTCTCTTCTCTTCCCTCCTTTCATAACCATGAGCAAATCCTGTTGATTCCGCCTTTAAAATATATCCTGGCTGAGGCCCGGCACGGTGGCTCACACCTGTAATCCCAGCACTTTGGGAGGCCGAGGCAGGCGGATCACGAGGTCAGGAGATCGAGACCATCCTGGCTAACATGGTGAAACCCCGTCTCTACTAACAATACAAAAAATTAGCCGGGCGTGGTGGCAGGCGCCTGTAGTCCCAGCTACTCAGGAGGCTGAGGCAGGAGAATGACATAAACCCAGGAGGCGGAGCTTACATGAGCTGAGATTGCGCCACTGCACTCCAGCTTGGGTGACAGAGCAAGACTCTATCTCAAAAAAAAAAAAAAAAAAATATATATATATATATATATGTATATATATATCTCCTGGCTGAGCTCAGGAGTTCGAAGCTGCAGTCAGCTATGATCATGCCACTGCACTCCAGGGAAACCCTGTCTCCCTTTTTAAAAAAAAAAAAATAAATGTTGAAAGTTGGTTCTCAGAACAGCTGTCAGAATGAAGCTTTCAAAATACAAGGTTGGTGCAAAAGTAATTGCGGTTTTTGCCTTTTTTTTTTTAAGCAGTAAACACCGCAATTACTTTTGCACCAACCTAATATAAATTAGAACCTGTTGCTCACTTGCTTAAAACCCCCCATGGCCTATTATCACACGTCAACTAAAACCCAGAGTCAAGGCCTGCCAGGGCCTTCCAGATGCTGCTTGCTGAGGCTCCTGGGAAGCTTTTGCCTGGTGTCTTCCACACTCTCCCTGTTCAGTCTGGCCCCACCGCCCTGCCCCGTTGCTGTTGTCTGAAACAGGCCTGCTTCGGCCAGAGAGGCGATGCACTTGCTGTTCTCTCTGCTTGCAAGCTCTTCCCGCAGGTATTTGCATGGCCTACTCCCTGCCTGCCTTCAGGTCTCTACTTCTGTGTCACCTCCTCAGAGAAGCCTTCCCTGACCACCATTGTTAGTGTTACTCCCACTCCCCTTAGCCTACTTTATTTTTCTTCATAGAAATGATCATAACCTGTAACATCATTTGTGCATTTACTTACCTGATTTACTCTCTGCCTTCTCCACTAGAATGTTAACTTCACGAGGATGGACTCTGTGATGTTTATTGCTGTAACCCTGCACGGTGCTCTAAAACAGTTGTTAAATGTGTAAATGAATCTAACAGACCAACTGAACCAGGATGGTACTTTCAGAGGAGCCTCAAGGTCCTAGGATCAGAGCTAGGGTTTTCAGTGTAAACGGAAGCACTGCCGTGTCAAAGCGAGAAAGCTGTGTTTATCAAATGAATAGATGAGTGATTGTTGAGAAAAACCATGAACATGGACAGGAAACCTTAGTGTCAGCAACCAGGAGAGCACGAGTGTTTTGTGTCTTTAGAAAACTCTGAAGATAGCAAAAGCTTAGAAAAAGAGGACCAAATTCAAAAGAGTGTTATTTTTATTTTATTTTATTTTGAGACAGGGTCTTGCCCTTGCTCCGGCTGGAATGCAGTGGCGTGATCATGGCTCACTGCAGCCTCATCCTCCCCAGCTCAAGTGATCCTCCCACTCAGTCTCCTGAGTAGCTGGGATCACTGGCATGCACTACACTGCCTGGCTAATTTTGTAGTTTTTCAGCCTCGCTCTTGTCGCCCAGGCTGGAGTGCAGTGGTGTGATCTTGGCTCACTGAAACCCCAACTCCTGGGTTCCAGCGATTCTCCTGCCTTAGCCTCCCAAACAGCTGGGATTACAGGTGCCCGCCACTACGCCCAGCTAATTTTTATATTTTTAGTAGAGACGGGGTTTTACCCTGTTGGCTAGGCTGGTATTGAACTGCTGACCTCAAGTGATCTGCTGCCTTGACCTCCCAAAGTGCTAAGATTACAGGGATGAGCCACCGCGCCCGGCCTAATTTTTTAAATTTGTTGTAGAGACAGGGTTTCATTATGTTGCTCAGGCTGGTCTTGAATTCCTGGGCTCAAACAGTCCTGAAGCCTTGGCCTCCCAAAGTGATAGGGTTACAGGCATGAGCCGCTGCACCTAGACAAAAAGTGTTATTTCTTAAAGAGAACAGAATAAAGCCATCTCACAGTTTCTTTTTACATAATACAATTAACAAAATACAATGAAAACAAATCTCATGAAAATTAAAATTTTTTTTTTTTTTTTTGAGGCGGAGTCTCACTGTGTCGCCCAGGCTGGAGTGCAGTGGCCGGATCTCAGCTCACTGCAAGCTCCGCCTCCCAGGGTTATGCCATTCTCCTGCCTCAGCCTCCCGAGTAGCTGGGACTACAGGCGCCCGCCACCTCGCCCGGCTAGATTTTTGTATTTTTTAGTAGAGACGGGGTTTCACCGTGTTAGCCAGGATGGTCTCGATCTCCTGACCTTGTGATCTGCCCGTCTCGGCCTCCCAAAGTGCTGGGATTACAGGCTTGAGCCACCGCACCCGGCCGAAAAATAAAAATTTTTGTGCTTCCAAGGTAAAAAGACAACTGGGAGAGAGATTTGCAAATGATGTATCTGATAAAGGGACTAGTATTCTGATTATATAAAGAACTCTTAAAATTCAAAAATAAGACAAATAACTCACTTCAAAGTAGGTCAAGGATTTGAACAGATATTTCTCCAAAGATCTGCAAATGGCCAAGCAGCACATGAAAAGATGCTTAATATCGTTACTGACCAGGGAAGTGTAAGTCAAAACCGCAGTGAGCTATTACTTCACTCCACTAGGACAGCTGTTATCCAAAAGTCAGCTAATAATAAATGTTAGTGAGGATATAGAGAAGTTGGATCCCTCCTACAGTGCTGCTGGAAATGTAAAATGGTATAGCCGCTTCAGGAAACAGTTCACAACTTCCTGGAAAAGTTAAACATAGAATTACCATGTGACTGACGAAACCCCGTCTCTACTAAAAATACAAAAATTAGCCGGGCGTGGTGGTGCATGCCTGTAATTCCAGCTACTCGGGAGGCTAAGGCAGGAGAATCGCTTGAACCCGGAAGCAGAGGTTGGAGTTAGCCGAGATTGTGCCACTGCACTCCAGCCTGGGCAACAGAGCAAGACTCTGTCAAAATAATAAAAATAAATAATAATAATAATAATTTGCGGTGTCATATCCTCCTCTGATTTTGTAGACCTGAGGCATTGCTGGTGAGAATCCCATTCCTCTGGAAACCCTAGGTAAGTGTGAGTTTGGCAGCAAGCCCTCTGTGTCTTGCAGGCTTGTGACATCACGGGAGGACTGTACCTGAAGGTGCCTCAGATGCCCTCCCTTCTGCAGTATTTGCTGGTAAGGAGACAGCAGTGGTGACCCTGATGCCTGTAGGGAAGGATGACCTCTGTGTCCTGGGAAAGGAATGGAAGCAGGATGGCTGGTGCTAGTACTCGGGAGAAAGCAATAAATGCAGGCGTTGGAGTTCCAAGGCCTAGAAGGGTGGGGCTTCACGTTATTTTTTTCCCATTTTTTAAATAAAAGTTTCTTTTGTTTGTTTGTTTGTTTTACAGTGGGTGTTTCTTCCCGATCAAGATCAGAGATCTCAGTTAATCCTCCCACCCCCAGTTCATGTTGACTACAGGGCTGCTTGCTTCTGTCATCGAAATCTCATTGAAATTGGTTATGTCTGTTCTGTGTGTTTGTCAAGTAAGTTCATGTACCTAGTTTTTCTTTTTTTTCTATGTTTGGGGGCAGGAAAACAGTTTCTCAACTGTGTTGTTTTTTCAGCCACCCCATTGTTTCTTTTTTTTTTTAATTTACAGTATTCTGCAATTTCAGCCCCATTTGCACTACGTGTGAGTAAGTATCTTTGAGATTGTGTGGGTGGCTAATACTTCACAGCTCTAGAATATTGAAACATGTTTTCCTCTCTGTAATTTCAGGACAGCCTTTAAGATTTCTCTGCCTCCAGTACTGAAAGCCAAGAAAAAGAAACTGAAAGTGTCTGCCTGAGGATAAAATACTTTCCCCATCTTTTAGAGCTATTAATAGAAATTACATAGCAGATTCTTTGTTGGGAAGACTAAAAAAAATAAAGATAGATATAGGATAATTTTTAATGTAGTGACCTTACAGAAAATATTTCCCAAACATTCTTTTTATCCTGTGCTTCCGGAGGACTGATTTGTTTGAGGGAGCCATTCTATGCAATATATCCTAAAATATTCTGTGACTGGTTGCTGTCCAGAAAGGGGCAAGAAAGCACATGTTTGTGGCTTTCATTTTTTTAACGGGATGACTGTTAGTCAAAGTCAGCTTGTCATGATTGATCATAGGCTTTCTAACCTACTACCTGAATCCAGGTCCTCGTTGTGAAATGCATGGCATGGGAAATTTGAACGTAGCTTTGTAAAAGGACTATTTGTAGAGTAATGGCATTAATCAACACAGAACGTCTTATTTGAATCAACAGTTACCTGTGATCATCATGTAAATAAAATTCTTGTTGTTTAAGTTGAGATAGCCTCAGATATTTGCAGATATTTACTTTTTGTCTGATATCAGTACATATTTGGACAAAGTCGTCTAAACAATAGTTTGTCACCAAATAACTACAAAATCTCATTTTAAATGAGTAAGGAGAACATGTGAAGTAGCAAATTTTCCTCAGAATAGTTGTGGGAAGAGCTTATATGTGAAAGCTTATGACTGGTTTTGAGGGAGAACTTACTAGGGAAAATGGACTCTGTTAAGTATGGTTTTCAGATAGAATTCTTTCCTTTTTCAATGGGGGAAAAATCCACATTAATATTGAAACTGCACCTGTAATCCCAGCACTTTGGGAGGCTGAGGCCAGAGGATTGCTTGAGCCCAGGAGTTTGAGAGCAGCCTGGGCAACAAAGTGAGAAGACCCCATCTCTATGAAAAGTTTAAGTATATTTATAGAAACTGTTCTCTAGAAACTTTGGACTGAATCCCGAAAATGTTTATAAGTTCAAAAGCAAAACTATTTGTAATTTCAACAACAAAAAATGTATTTTTCTATGTAATCTTGAAATTATTAAAAGTCCTTTTAGTTTCTAGCACATATTTGTACAAAGACTTTAAGGAATGGTGGCTGAGTTATTTTGTTTTTTTTTAAATGTTTACTGACAAGGCCGGGCATGGTAGCTCACCCCTGTAATCCTAGCACTTTGGGAGGCCAAGGCGGGCAGATCACAAGGTCAGGTGTTTGAGACCAGCCTGGCCAGTATGGTGAACCTCTGTCTCTACTAAAAATACAAAAATTAGCCAGGCAAGGTAGCAGCCACCTGTAGTTCCAGCTACTCGGGAGGCTGAGGCAGGAGAATTGCTTGAACCCGGGAGGCAGAGGTTGCAGTGAGCCAAGATAGTGCCTCTGCACTCCAGCCTGGGTGACAGAGCGAGACTTTGTATCAAAAAAGAAAGGCTGGGCACCGTGGCTCACACCTGTAATCCCAGCTGGGAGGCCGAGGTGGGCGGATCAGGAGGTCAGGAGATTGAGACCATCCTGGCTAACACGGTGAAACCCCATCTCTACTAAAAATACAAAAAAAAATCAGCTGGGCGTGGTGGTGGGCGCCTGTAGTCCCAGCTACTTGGAGACTGAGGCAGGAGAATGGCGTGAACCCGGGAGGTGGAGCTTGCAGAGATCTGAGATTGCGCCACTGCACTCCAGCCTGGGCGACAGAGGGAGACTCCGTCTCAACCAAAAAAAAAAAAAAAAAAACCCGCCTGACTAACATGATGAAACCCCTTCTCTACTAAAAATACAAAAATTAGCCGGGCGTGGTGACACGTGCCTGTACAAATCCCAGCTACTCAGGAGACTGAGGCAGGAGAATCGCTTGAACCTTGGAGGCAGAGGTTGCAGTGAGCCGAGATCGAGCTACTGCACTCCAGCCTGGGCGACAGAGGGAGACTCCATCTCAAAAGAAACAAACAAAAAAGTGTACTTACAGCCAGGCGCCTTGGCTCACGCCTGTAATCCCAGCACTTTGAGAGGCCAAGGCGGGCGGATCACCTGAAGTCAGGAGTTTGAGACCATCCTGCCCAACATGGTGAAACCCTGTCTCTACTAAAAATACAAAAATTAGCTGGGTGTGGTGGCAGGTGCCTGTAATCCCAGCTACTCGGGAGGCTGAGGCAGGAGAATCCCTTGAACCCAGGAGGCAGAGGTTGCAGTGAACCAAGATCAAGATCACGCCATTGCACTCTATCCTGGGCGACAAGAACGAAACTCTGTCTCAAAAAAAAAAAAATGTGTACTGACAAAACCCATTGTGTGCAAAACTTTGTGTGTAACTAAGATTTTAATTTTCTCTTTATACAGGCGGAGTCATATTTAAATAATTTGATATTTGCTTAATTTCAGATAGATTTTGTATTCTGGATTTGTGTTTTTGTTAACAAATATACAAAGACTTTGGTGCTCACTTTGCAAATGTTTGTTAATCCTTGAGTTTGAGAACCTGTCTTTTAAAAATAGTACTTAATATTTCATATACTAATTAACTGTAATGGAAATCACAATTTTAAGTCTAGGATATAAAGTATTATATATCTAAAAGAGATATACTTTCAAGCAAGCTAGCAAGACTTTTATTTTTTATTTGAAATGTCTTATACGTTCGGTTAGTTCTGTTTAACTTGTTTTTAACTGTTGCCCTTATGAGTTATTTTATATAAATTTTTACAATAAAATAATTTGATTTTCATATTTGGTTGAATTATTTCCTTTCATTCATTATTTATCTCATGCTCATTCAACTCTTCTTCAAATGTGTGCTTTTAAACTGCATTTGGTCAAATGCCAGACAATTTTTTATTCAACTCTGAAGAACTTTAATTTCAAATCTTAGTCTGCGTGCAGTGGCTCACGCCTGTAATCCCAACACTTTAGGAGGCTGAGGCGGGAGGATCACTTAAGCCTAGGAGTTCAAGACCAGCCTGGGCAGCATGGCAAAACCCCGTCTCTACAAAAAATATAAAAATTAGCCAGGTGTGGTGGTGCATGCCGGTAGTCCCAGCTACTCTGGTGGCTAAGGTGGGAGGATCACTTGAGTCCAAGAGGCGCAGGTTACAATGAGCCATGATCATGCTACTGAACTCCAGCCTGGATGACAGAGTGAGACCCTGTCTCTAAATAAATAAATGCAAATGATTTTTGTATGTTGATTTTGTATCCTGCTACTTTACTAATTTTATCAGTTCTAATAGTTTTTTGGTGGCGTCTAGGTTTTTTCAGATATAAGATTGTATCGGGCCGGGCGCGGTGGCTCAAGCCTGTAATCCCAGCACTTTGGGAGGCCGAGACGGGTGGATCACGAGGTCAGGAGATCGAGACCATCCTGGCTAACACGGTGAAACCCCGCCTCTACTAAAAAATACAAAAAAACTAGCCGGGTGAGGTGGCAGGCGCCTGTAGTCCCAGCTACTCGGGAGGCTGAGGCAGGAGAATGGCGTGAATCCGGGAGGCGGAGCTTGCAGTGAGCTGAGATCCAGCCACTACACTCCAGCCTGGGCGACAGAGCGAGACTCCATCTCAAAAAAAAAAAAAAAAAAAAAAAGATTGTATCGTCTGCAAACAAGGATAATTTTACTTTTTCCTTTTTAATTTGAATACCTTTTATCTCTTTCTCATGACTGATTGCTCTAGCTAGGACTTTCAGCACTATGTTGAATACCAGTGGTGAAAGTGGGCATCTTTATCATGTTCCAGAATTCAGAGGAAAGGTTTTCCGTTTTTTCCCTGTTCAGTATGATACTAGCTGTGGGTCTGTTATATGTGGCTTTTTTGTGTGTGTGTTGAAGTATGTTCCTTCTATACCCATTTTTTTGAGGGTTTTTTTTTTTTTTATCATGAAAGGATGTTGAATTTTATCAAATGCTTTTTGAGCATCCATTGAAATGATCCGATGACTTTTGTTCTTCCTTTGGTTGACATGATGTATCACATTGATTGATTTGCCTATGTTGAACCATCCTGTTGAACCATCCTTGCATCCCTGGAATGAATCCTACTGGGTCATGATGAATGAATTTTTTTTTTTTTTTTTTTTTTTGGGACAGAGTTTTGCTCTTGTTGCCCAGGCTGGAGTGCAATGGTGTGATAACAGCTCACTGCAACCTCTGCCTCCCGGGTTCAAGCGATTTTCCTGCCTAAGCCTCCCAAGTAGCTGGGATTACAGGGGCCTGCCACCATGCCCAGCTAATTTTTTTGGATTTTTAATAGAGACTGGGTTTCACCATGCTGGCCAGGCTGGTCTTGAACTCCTGACTTCAGATGATCCACCCGCCTTGGCCTCCACAAGTGCTGGGATTACAGGTGTGAGTCACTACACCTGGCTGAAGTACCTATTTTTTTTTTTTTTTTTGTACTGAGACAGAATCTCGCTCTGTCACTCAAGCTGGAGTGCAGTGGCCTGATCTCGGTTCACTGCAGCCTCTGCCACCTGGATTAAAGCGATTCTCCTGCCTCAACCTCCTGCGTATCTGGGATTACAGGTGTGCGCCACCATGCCCGGCTAATTTTTTTGTATTATTAGTAGAGATGGGGTTTCACCATGTTGGCCAGGATGGTCTCGAACTCCTGACCTCAAGTGATCCACCCACCTCAGCCTCCCAAAGTGCTCGGGTTACAGGTGTGAGCCACCATGCCCTGACTGAATGATATTTTTAATGTGTTGTTGAATTTTGTTTGCTGGTATTTTGTTGAGGATTTTGCATCAATGTTCATTGGAGACATTAGCCTGTAGTTTTGTTTTTGTTTTGTTTTTTTGGGTTTTTTTTTTTTGAGATGGAGTCTTACTCTGTTACCCAGGCTGGAGTACAGTGGTACGATCTCTGCTCACTATAACCTCTGCTTCCCGGGTTCAAAGTGGTCCTCCCGCCTCAGCCTCCCAAGTAGCTGGGAGTACAAGCATGTGCCACTATGCCCGGCTAATTTCTGTATTTTTAGTAGAGAGGGTTTCACCATGTTGGCTAGGCTGGTCCTGAACTCCTGACCTCAAGCGTCCACTGCCTCAACCTCCCAAAGTGTCAGGATTACAGGCATGAGCCACTGCACCCAGCTGGTTTTCCAGTTTATTGGCATATAGTTGCTCATAGTAGTCTCTAATGATCCTTTGAATTTCTGTGATATCAGTTGTAAGGTCTTTTTCATCTCTGATTTTACTTATTTGGGTCTTTTTTTTCTTAGTGTGGCTAAAGGTTTGTCAATTTTGTTCTTTTCAAAAAACCAGCTTTTCATTTTGTTGATCTTCTGAATTTTTTAAATTGCAATTTCATTTATTTCTGCTCTTGCTCTTTATTATTTCTTTTCTTTTTGAGACGGAGTCTTGCTCTATTGCCCAGGCTGGAGTGCAGTGGCACAATCCCAGCTCACTGCAACCTCCGCCTCCCGGGTTCAAGCGATTCTCCTGCCTCAGCCTCCCAAGTAGCTGGAACTAAAGGCATGCGCCACCATGCCTGGCTAATTTTTGTATTTTTATTAGAGATGGGGTTTCACCATGTTGGTCAGGTTGGTTATGAACTCCTGACCTCAGGTGATCCACCTGCCTCAGCCTCCCAAAGTGCTAGGATTATAGGCGTGAGCCACCTTATTATTTCTTTTCTAATATTAACTTTGGGTTTGGTTTGCTCTTTTCTAGTTCTTCAAAAAGCATCATTTGGTTGTTTATTTGAAGTTTTTCTACTTTTTTGATAAAGGTACTTATTGCTCTAAGGTCTCCTCTTAGTACTGCTTTTCCTGTATTCCATCGGTTTTGGTATGTTGTTTTTCCATTTTTGTATGTTTCAAGGAGTTTTTAAATTTTCCCTCTTAATGGCCGGGCCCAGTGGCTCACACCTGTAATCCCAACACTTTGGGAGGTCGAGGTGGGCGGATCACGAGGTCAAAAGAACGAGACCATCCTGGCCAACATGGTGAAACACTGTCTCTAGTAGAAATACAAAAAAATAGCTGGGCGTGGTGGCATGTGCCTGTAGGCCCAGCTACTTGGGAGGCTGAGGCAGGAGAATTGTTTGAACCTGGGAGGCGGAGGTTGCAGTGAGCTGAGATTGCTCCACTGCAATCCAGCCCGGTGACAGAGCAAGACTCTGTCTCAAGAAAAAAAAAAAAAAACCCTCTTAATTTCTTCATTGATCCACTGATCATTCAGCAACATACTGTTTAATTTCCTTGTGTTTGTATACTTTCCAAAGTTCCTCTTGTTATTGATTTCTGGTTTTATTCCATTGTGATCAGAAAAGATGCTTGATCTGGGGCTGGGTGTGGTGGCTCATGCCTGTGATCCCTGCACTTTGGAAAACCGACGTGGGTGGATCACCTAAGGTTAGGAGTTCAAGACCAGCGTGCCTAACATGGTGAAACCCTGTCTCTACTAAAAAATATAAAAATTAGCTGGGTGTGGTGGTGCACACCTGTAATCCTAGCTACTCAGGAGGCTGAGGCAGGAGAATCACTTGAACCCGGGAGGCAGAGGTTGCAGTGAGCTAAGATCACGCCATTGGACGCCAGCTTGGGGGACAAGAGTGAGACTCCATCTCAAGGAAAAAAAAAACAAAACGATGCTTGGTCTGATTTTTTTTTTTTTTGTAAAGACTTGTTTTGTGACCTGATATACGATCTATTCTTGACAATGATTCATGTGCTTAGAAGAATGTGTATTCTATAGCCATTAGATGAAATGTGCCATAAATATCTATTAGGTCCATTTGGTCTATAGTGCAAATTAGGTCTCACATTTCCTTGTTGATTTTCTGTCTGGATAATCTGTCCAATGCTGAAAGTGAGAGGCTGAAGTCTGCAACTGTTATCGTACTGGGGTCTCTCTCTTTCTTTAGCCCTAATAATATTTGCTTTATATATCTGAGTGCTTCAGTATTGGGTGCATATATGTTTACACTAGTTATATTCTCTTGCTGAGCCCTTTATCATTATATAATGACCTTCGTTACCACTTTTTTTTTTTTTTTTTTTGAGACAGAGTCTCACTCTGTCACCTAGGCTGGTGTGCAGTGGCATGATCTCGGCTCATTGCAACCTCCACCTCCCAGGTTCTAGTGATTCTCCCGCCTCAGTCTCCCGAGTAGCTGGGATTACAGGCATGTGCTACCATACCTGGCTAATTTTTTTTTTTTTTTTTTGAGACGGAGTCTCACTCTGTCACCCAGGCTGGAGTGCAGTGGCGCGATCTCAGCTCACTGCAAGTTCTGCCTCCTGGGTTCATGCCATTCTGCTGCCTCAGCTTCCCTAGTAGCTGGGACTACAGGTATGCACCACCACACCCAGCTAAATTTTTTTTTTGTATTTTTAGTAGAGACGGGGTTTCACCATATTGGCCCAGCTGGTCTCGAACTCCTGACCTCGTGATCTGCCCACCTCATCCTCCCAAAATGCTGGGATTACAGGTGTGAGCCACCACACCCAATCTTAAAATCTATTTTATCTGATAAAAGTATATAGCTACTTTTGCTCTTTTTTGGTTTCCATTAGAATATCTTTTTCCATCCCTTTATTTTTAGTCTATGTGTGTCTTTATAGGTGAAGAGTTTCTTATAGGCAGCTAATCATTAGGTCTTTTTTTGTGTGTGTATCCATTCAGCCACTCTATGTCTTTTGATTGGAGAGTTTAGTCCATTTACATTCAATGTTATTGATAAGTAAGGACTTACTACTGCCATTTTGTTATTTGTCTTCTGATCTCCCCTTCCTCCCTTCTTTCCATCTTCCTTTTTATGAAAGTGATTTTCTCTGATGGTATGTTTTAATTTCTTGCTTTATATTTTTTTGTATCTGTTGTAGGCTTTTTGATATGAGTTTAGCATGAGGCTTGCGAATACCATCTTATAACCCATTATTTTAAACTGATGATAACTCTGATTGCAAAAACAAGCAGAGAAAACTAATACTTTATACTTTAACTTCATCCCTCTGATTTTTAACTTTGTATTGTTTCTACAATATTTGTATCTTATTATACTATGTCTTAAAAAGCTGTAGCTATTATTTTTGATAGGTTTGCCTTTTAGTCTACTACTCAAGATATGAATAGTTTACATATTTGTAGAGGTACCATCTTGGTGATCTTGGGTGAGATCTTGGAGAATTCCTTGGATCACCGTTAGCAGTGCGAGTCTGTACAGGTCTGCAGCAATCGATTCTTGCCTCCTCAGAGGAAAGAATTTGGCCAAGCAGCATAAGGCAGAGTGAGAGACCAAGGCAAAGTTTAGAGCAGGGGTAAACGTTTATTAAAATGTTTTAGAGCAGGAACGAAAGGAAGTAAAATACACTTGGAAGAGGGCCAAGCGGGCGACTCGAGAGATTCAAGTGCCTGGTCTGACCCTTCACTTGGGGTTTCTATACATTAGCATGGTTCTGAGGTTTGTGCCCTCCCTTGGTTTTTCGTTGAGGTGGGCTGTCTGCATGTCAGTGGCCTGCCAGCACTTGGGAGGGGCCGCATGTGCAATGTGTTCACTGAAGTTGTACGCATGCTCATTTGAGGCATTTTCCTTTATCAGTCCAATGTTCCCAGAGGAAGGTTATATACCAGTTAAACTCTGCCATCTTGCCTCTTACTATGTGTGCATGTGCCTGTTTGCCCAACTCCTGAGATCTTATCGGGAAGCTGCTGATGACCAGCTTCAGGTGTTTTCTATCTTTTTTTGAGATGGATGGAGTCTCACTCTGTTGCCCAGGCTGGAGTGTATTAGTGTGATCTCGGCTCACTGCAACATCTGCCCCCTGGGTTCAAGCGATTCTCCTGCCTCCGCCTCCCGAGTAGCTGGGAGTAAAGGTGCATGGCACCACGCCCAGCGAATTTTTGTATTTTTTGGTAGAGATGGGTTTCTCTGTGTTGCCCAGGCTGGTCTTGAACTCCTGGCCCCAAGTGATCCATCTGCCTTCACCACCCAAAGTGCAGGGATTACAGGTGTGAGCCACCAAGCCTGGCCCAGAAATGTTTTCTTTTGGGAGGATTTATCTCATAATTTTTACCACTTGGCCATGCCAACTTAATTTGCAGATTAATTCCTCCCAAAGACAGATGGGGAATAACAGAAATATTTAAGTGTTTGACAGCTTCCTCCTAGTAACGTTCTCCTAGGCTTTATTCCAAGATGTCAAGAGAGGTACGCATTTTGCGTCTTCCAGAGAGGAGCTGAGGTACAGGGGAAAGTTTCATGCTCATGTTACAACTGTAGCCACCCACAATTTTTCAAGGAGTGTAAGAAAAAGGTAACTCCCAGTGTGAGGCCCTTCTAAAGCCTCAACTTTCAGAATCCTTTCACCATGTTAGATTTGCTGATTAATGAATATGTAACCGAACATTAAGAGTAATAATGGGCGGTGGCTCACTGTAGTGAGTGCCTGTAGTCCCAACTACCTGGGAGGCTGAGGAGGAGAATGGCATGAACCCATGAGGCAGAGCTTGCAGTGAGCTGAGATCATGCCACTGCACTCCAGTCTGGGCGACAGAGCAAGACGCCGTCTCAAAAAAAAAAAAAAAAAAAAAAAAGAGTAATAATGGGGCTAAGTGCGGTGGCCCACACCTGTAATCCCAGCACTTTTGGAGGCCAAGGCAGGAGAATCACTTGAGCCCAGGAGTTTGAGACCAGCCTGGGCAACATGGTGAAACCCCATCTCTACAAAAAATACAAAAATTATCCGGGTGTCGTGGTGTATTCCCAGCTACTTGGGAGGCTGAGGTGGGAGGATCAGCCGAGCCCAGAAGTTTGAGGATGCAGTGAGCTATGATTATGCCACTGTACCATTCCAGCCTGGGTGACAGACAGAGTGAGACCCTGTCTCAAAAAAATCAAATAAAAATAAATAAATAAAAAGTAATAATGGCAAACATTGATTTGGCATTTACCATCAGTCAGTCACAGTGCTGAACACCATGACTGTCCCAGCTAAAGTACACACCACCCCTCTGATACTGAACAAGTACGTGATCATTAACTGAGTGCTTACTATATGCCAGACATTGGCTTAACCTCATTAGACATGTTACTTCATTTCATCCTCACACAATCCCCAGGGAAGGATTATCATCATCCCTTTTTTATAGATGAGGAAGCTGAAGCTTGGAGAGGTTGACTTGCCCAAAGTCACTTAACAGCTGAGAATATCTGTGGAGGGAAGGTGGAATCCCATGCCAGGCAGCCTGACCTCAGAACCTGCACTCTCAGCCCCCAAGCCCTGACAATGCTTGAAATGTTTTGAGGCTACTGAAAGAAGAAAAACAATTTTTTTCCAGACAGAATTTTGATTCTTTCACATCTGTCCTATTGTTGGACGAAACCTCTTGTGTGTTCTGTGAATGGATCTGCTTTCAGAGTGCTGAGAGCTCTGTGAGTGGGAGAAAATCTTCAAAAACCTAGGAGAATGATAATAAAAAACAATAGTGGTAATAAATGATAATAACTATAAAAATATAAATATAAATTTTATAAAATTATAAAGAATAAAATTTATAAAATATATGTTTATATTTACATAAAATATAAATACATATTTATAAGATAAAATATAAATACATATTTATTTTATAAGATACATAAATAAATATTATATATATATTTTTGAGACGGAGTCTGGCTCTGTGGCTCAGGCTTGAGTGCAGTGATGAAAAAATAGCTCACTGCAACCTCCGCCTCCCAGATTCAAGCGATTCTTCTGCCTCAGCCTCCTGAGTAGTTGGGACTATAGGCGCATGCCGACATGCCCGGCTAATTTTTTGTATTTTTCCTAGAGACAGGGTTTCACCATGTTGGTCAGGCTGGTCTCAAACTCCTGACCTTGTGATCCGCCCGCCTCGGCCTCCCAAAGTGCTGGGATTCCAGGCAGGAGCCACCGCACCCGGCCTATGTATATTTTATATGTATCAAGTATGTATATTTGAGATATACATATAAAACAAAGTATATATATTTTGTAAATATATATTTTATAAAAACGTAAGATATAAATAATGCATAATAAATGATGGTAAAGATAATAATAATAAAAACAGCACTGCAGTCCCATCCCCTTTTTGTACTCACCCCCTAAAACTCCCTATAAAAATCAAGTTTATTAAGGAGCAAATTCCACCCTTTTTATTTAGAAGCCAGTGTCTATAGGCTCGCTCTTGGGTTGGATTAATTCCAGGGTAGAGGAAAACTCCAGTTTTTGAGCTGGAAACGCACCCCTGCTTTTCAGGACTTTTTAATTTTGATTTTTTCAACTTTTATTTTAGGCCCAGGGGTCCATGTACAGGTTGCTATATAGGTAAATTGCGTGTCACGGGGGTTGGGTGCACAGATTGTTCCGTCACCCAGGTACTAAGTGGAGCACCGGATAGGTAGTTTTTCCGCCCTCACTTACCCCACAAGTCAAGCAGCAAAAATGCGAGGCCTTGTGGGCGGGGCCGGGGTGCCCGCTCTTGCCACTGGTCCAATCACAGCACGGCGCTCCGCCTGGCCGGTCACCGATTGGTGGTTGCCATAGCTCCGGGCGTTCGCTTGACAAGATGGCGGCGGTGGGGCGGTGTTTTCGTGTCTGAGTCCTTCTCCGGTTCTAAGGCGGGCGCGGTTCTGCTGGGCCCGGCCCGCGAGGTCTAAGGCATGGGCTTCCAGTCTCCGGCCGCTCTTCTTTTGAGGCTTCTCCTTCTGCAGGGCGTCCTGAGGCTGGTGTGGGGGGACCTGGGTGTGTACGGCGCGGCAGGGACCTCGGTGGGCCGGGGCTAAGGGGACTGGGCGTTAAAAGGGCCAGACCTGGACTCTCCCAGGAGTTTCGGGAGTCGAGACCGCCAAAGGAAGCCGCCACACACACCTTAGGCGGTGACTCTTCCACTGCTAATCCCTCCTTATCCCCTTTCCTTCCCGCCTAGCTTTCATCCCTCCTTTTATCCGAATGTCCGGCCCTGCGGTCAGCGCATCCCTGGTCGGAGACACCGAGGGCGTGACCGTGTCCCTGACCGTGCTGCAGGACGAGGCGGGTAAAGTCTGGCCCTTATTTTGGGGAGGGTGGGGGTTGGACTGGATCCAGACCTCCCAGGGAGCCTGGCGAGGTGGCATCCTTTGGGCCCCCTGCCTCTGTTCTCTGTAAAGTCGCATGGGGAGAAAAGGATCGGGGCGCTGCTGTAGGCCAGAGAGGACAGACGGACAGGTTCGAAGAAAGCTTGAAATAATAATGGCTAGCATTAATTGAACTAACATCGTGCATCATCCCATTTTCCTTGTAAGAGCAGTAATATCTTTTCATCCCCTTTGACCAGTGAAGAAACAAATTCAGAGAGGTTGTCACTGTCCCAGTATCAAGCAGCTTGTAAAGGGCCCAATCTTGGGCTGCAATGTGAGTCCATCCTAGGCAGTCTGACTCGAGCTGATGGGCCGTGCTGCCTTTGCGTGCTGGTCTTCTCTTCTTTAGGAATATTGCCAGTTCCGACGTGTGGAATGCTGAGCAATGAGACGGAAGACTGGAGTGTGACTGTGACCCCTGGTGCGGTAAGGCAGAAGTAAACCTTCTCTGTAGCCTGTGAAGAGGCCTCCAGCTAGGGTTTCTGCACTGCTCTCTTTATTTGACAAGGCATAGCTTTCTCCACGCTCTGAACAATCATGAAATTGTGGGCTGTTGGATCTGGTAGACACTTAGCCAGCCCACGGTTCCTTACCCTGGGGTTAGGAGTCCTTGGATGCATTTTAGGGGGTCTGTGAACTCTGTGAAATTGTGTGTAAAGTTCTGTTTGTATGTGTATTTTTCTGATGAGAGGGTCATCAGTTTCCTTCAGATCATCAAATGGGTCAATGATTCAAAAAAGCTTTATGCCAGGCATTGTGGCTCAAGCCTGTACTCGTAGCACTTTGGGAGGTTGACACGGGAGGATTGCTTGAGCCCAGGAGTTCCAGACCAGCCTGTAACATAGCGAGACCCTGTCTCTACAAAACAATTTTAAAAAAATTAGGTGGGTGTGATGGCGCATACCTATAGTCCCAGGTACTTGGAGTGGGGTGGGGGAGCTGAGGCAGGAGGATTATTTGAGCCCAGGAGTTCAGGACTGCAGAGAGCTATGATCATAACACTGCACTTCATCTAGCCTGGGCAACAGAGCAAGACCCTGTCTCTTTAAAAAAAAAAAAAAAAAAAAAAAAAAAAAGCTGGCCAGGCACGGTGGCTCATGCCTGTAATCCTAGCACTTTGGGAGGCCGAGGAGGGCGAATCATCTGAGGTCAGGAGTTCAAGGCCAGTCTAGCCAACATGGTGAAACCGATCTCTACTAAAAATACAAAAATTAGCTGGGCGTGATGGCGGGCGCCTGTCATCCCAGCTACTTTGGAGGCTGAGGCAGGAGAATCACTTGAACCTGGGAAGCAGAGGTTGCAGTGAGCTGAGATCACACCACTGCACTCCAGCCTGGGTGACAAGCAAGACTCCGTCTCAAAAAAAAAAAAAAAGCTTCATAACCACTGATCTTGCCCAACTCTGGGCTTGTGTATAAGGATACTCAAACCTGGAGAGATTAAGCATCTTCTATTTAGTAAGTGTTTATTGGGTACCTAGTATATGCAACATCAATTCTGGAGATAAAAGGATGAGAAAGACAAACTCTGCTTGTACCCCAGGAATGAGCATGTACATGTCTAAAGTCATTCTGGGATAAACTGAGGATTGTTTTCATTGACTTTTGTGTATTTACTCTTCCACTGATAGGATGATAAAGAAGCTAAAAAGGTATACAGTAAACTGAGTTTATTTATCAGATCTGTGTTTAGCTTTTTCTAAGTATCCCAAAGTTGTTTGCTTTTATGTTAAGGAGTAGGAATCAGGGCTTGCATGTTACCATAGGTTTATGGGGTGGAACTTAAGATAACTGTGTCATCTTTGTATACATTTCCCTTTTATAAAATGAACGGAGGCCAATGTGTGCTTTTATTGTGTTTTCCATTATGTATTATTATAGACCCTGTTTTGAGTCACTTAAAAAATACGGCAATCTTTTCCTTTCAGAAGGTGTTGGAAGTGACAGTAAGGTGGAAGAGAGGTCTGGACTGGTGTTCCTCCAATGAGACAGATTCCTTCTCAGAGTCCCCCTGTATCCTCCAGACCCTTCTGGTTTCAGCATCTCGTAATTCACCCTGTTTAGCACATCTACTCATTCAAGTGGAAATTTATGCCAACTCTTCTCTGACCCATAATGCCTCAGGCAAGTGAAGTCTTTGACTGTGGAAACTTTCCTGTTGGTCCCAGCTACTTAGGAGGATGAGGTAGGAGGATGGCTTGAGCCTGGGAGGTTGATGCTACAGTGAGCTATGATCACGCCACTGCGTTCCAGCCAGGGCAACACAGCGAGACCCTGTTTCAAAAAAAAAAAAAAAAAAGAAAAATTTGTATCAAGCTTACCTGTTTGATTATAAGTATGTGCCATGCAATTTGTAAAGTATACTTCACTTGAGTCTGTCTTGCCTTCCTAAACTTATTTTTCTTTAGTTTTCTTTTAAAAATTTTCATTTTGTACTATTTTATGTAACATTTATTTGATCTTGCTCTACTGCTCTACTATTTGCTTCTTTGTAAACCACCTTGAATCCTTTTTGGGAAAAGGTGAAATTTGTTTATGTACCTTGATTCTTTTTTTGTTTGTTTGTTTGTTTTTTTTTGGAGATGGAGTCTCACTCTGTCGCCAGGCTGGAGTGCAGTGTTGTGATCTCGGATCACTGCAACCTCCACCTCCTGGGCTCAAGTGATTCTCCTGCCTCAGCCTCCCGAGTAGCTGGGACTACAGGTGTGCGCCACCATGCCCAGCTAATTTTTGTACTTTTAGTAGAGATGGGGTTTCAGAATGTTGGCTGGGATGGTCTCGATCTCCTGATCTTGTGATCTGCCCACCTTGGCCTCCCAAAGTGCTGGGATTACAGGCATGAGCCACCGTGCTGGCACATGCATTGATTCTCATGACTGCATCTTAAGAAGAAGAAAGGAAGGGTGGCCAGACACAGTGGCTCCCAGCCTGTTATCCCAGTGCTTTGGGAGGCCAAGGCGGGGGAATTTCTTGAGCCCAGGAGTTCAAGACCAACCTGGGCAACATAGCAGATACTGTCTCTATAAAAAAAATTAAAAAATTAGCTGGGTATGGTGGTGTCCGCCTGTAGTCCTAGCTACTAGGGAGGCTGAGGTGGGAGGATCGCTTGAGCATAGGAGTTTGAGGTTGATGAAGTTTACATCATTTTCAGCTTTTTTTTTTTTTAAGTTTTTTTTTTATTTTCATTTTTTTTAGAGACAGGGTCTCACTCTGTCACCCAGACTGGAGCTAGAGTGGAAGGGCACGATCCTGGCTCACTGCAGCCTCAACCTTACTGGTTCAGGCGATCCTCCTGCCACAGCCTCCATAGTAGCTGGGGCTACCGGCGTGCACCACCACACCTGGCTAGTTTTTACATTTTTTGTAGAGACAGGGTCTCACTATGTTAGCCAGGCTGGTTTTGAACTCCTGGGCCCAGGTGATCATCCCGCCACGGCCTCCTGAAGTGCTGGGATTACAGGCAGGAGCCACTGCACCTGGTCCTGGCCTGTTCCCAGCTTTTGATGCTACAGCAAAGATCATTATGCCCATGTACATGAATCTTTGGACATGAGAAAATGGTTTTGTGTTAATCTCCGTCTCACATGATGTTAGTGTTCTTTTTTTTTTTTTTTTTTTTTTTTTTTTTTTTTTTTTTTTTTTGAGGCCGGGTCTGCAGCTCTGTAAACCCAGGCTGGAGTGCAGTGGCGGATCTCCAGCTCACTGCAAGCTCCGCCTCCGGGTTCACGCCATTCTCCTGCCTCAGCCTCCCCAGTAGCTGGGACCACAGAAACGCCCGCCACACCTGCATGGCTAGTTTTTTGTATTTTTAGTAGGGCGGGGTTTCACCGTGTTAGCCAGGATGGTCGATCTCCTGACCTCGTGATCCACCCGGTCACCGGCCTCCCCAAAGTGCTGGGATTACAGGCTTGAGCCACAGCGCCCGGCTGATGTTAGTGTTCTTAAACCAAAGAACTTTCTTTTTTTTTTTTTTTTTTTTTTTTTTTGAGGCCGGGTCACCGCTCTGTCGCCCAGGCTGGAGTGCAGTGGCGGGATCTCAGCTCACTGCAGCTCCGCCCCTCCCGGGTTCGCCATTCTCCTGCCTCCGGCCTCCCGTGTAGCTGGGACTACAGAAGCCCGACCACAGCGCCGGCTAAGGACTTTTTGTATTTTTAGTAGAGGCGGGGTTTCACCGCGTTAGCCAGGATGGTCTCGATCTCCTGACCTAAGTGATCCGCCCGTCTCGGCCTCCCAAAGTGCTGGGATTACAGGCTTGAGCCAGCGCGCCCGGCCCAAGAACTTTCAACTAGATGTGCCCAGAGGGCTCTGCTGTCATGAGTGCTACCGCCATGTCCCCTGTCCCCTGTGGCAAACTCTGACATCTCTTGCCTTTATGGCCACGTGGCATGGAGGGAGAAGCGTTCCAGAACTTGAGTAGCAAAAGTCTGTTCACTGGAGACTCCTTTACTGCCACTTCTCTTATTACATCCCTAACTCTGGTCCTCCTTGTGCTTCCGGAAGTTTAGGATGATAAGACGAGTTTTGACAGCTCCCTTCAGCAGACTACTGTGCCCTCAGTGTACTTGCATGGAAAGGCCTCCAAGATGAATGAAGTGAAAAAAGCAACTGCAGATGGCTGCCTGCAGCGTGCTATCTTTTGCATAAAGGAGGCAGAAATGAAAACATTTGCATAAAGAAATTCTGGAAGGATGTTGGAGAAGCTAATCATGTTCTACCAAGTTGGAGGGTGATGTGGGAATGGGAAAGGGCTGACAGTGAGGACTTTTTAAATATGCTTTTGATTTTTTGGAACCTTGCAAATGTGTTACCTACTTAAAAGTTTTAAATTTTTCTATGGCTTAAAATTCAAAACAAAGCCAAAAAGAAATATTCAATGACAAAAAAAAAAAAACAACCAAAAAAACAAGCCCCAAAACAACAGGAGGGGTTCATGATAGCTGCACTGTTCAAAGCACTGACTTTTTTCCTTTGAGAAATATGCTTGAGGCTGGGTGGTGGCTCATGCCTGTCATCCCAACACTTTTAGAGGCCAAGGCGTGCAGACCACTTGAGCCTAGGTGTTCAAGACCAGCCTGGGCAATGTGGCGAAACCCCGTCTCTACAAACAAATACGACAATCAGCTGTGTGTGGCAGTGGGTACCTGTAGCCCTAGCTACAAGGGAGGTTGAGGTCGGGGGATTGCTTGAGCCCAGGAGGTGGAGGTTGCAGTGAGCCAAGATTGCTCCATGTACTCCAGCCTGGTTGACAGAGCAAGACCCTGTCTCAAAAAAAAAAAAAAAAAAAAAAAGGAAAATATACTTAAGTATATTTAGGTAATATTTTAGAACACCAAACCTAGAAAATTGAACATCTTTGTGTATGAGTGATTGAATTGTCTCCTCTGACCCCATGAACGCATGAAAAATTTTTTACCCAGCCAGCCAGCGATTAAAACTAGAAAAAGAATGGAAGCACAGACAGGAGGCATGTGTCATATCAAGTAACAACGAAGCCAGTGAACAATGTAGAAAACATAAATCAACACACAAACATCTATTTGTGTAACACATAGTAAAACCCTATTCTAAAGTGCCTCGTGGCTGGGGGTGGTGGCTCATGCACCATGCCTGTAATTCCAGCACTTTGGGAGGCCAAGGTGGGAGGATCACTCAAGCCCAGGAGTTTGAGACCAGCATGGACAGCATAGTGAGACCCCGTCTTTACAGAAAATATGAACATTAGCTGAGCATGATGGTGCACACCTGTGGTCCCAGATACTTGGGAGGCTGAGGTGGGAGGATCACTTGAGCGCTGGGAGGTTGAGGCTGCAGTGAGCTGATTGTGCCACTGCACACTTCAGCCTGGGCAACAGAGTGAGACCCTGTCTCAAAAAAAAAAACCAATTAATTAATAGAGTGCCTTGCTTGTGTCACATGGGTTTGATAACACTGAGGGTCAGACCCTTACCGCTGTAACGTGGTCTGCGATGTGGACCTTCTTGTTCCGGATACCATTGATGTATCATTGACTTTCTGCTATGTTACAGCATGGAACAGATGGTTAGCTGTTCTTTAGATACTTCACCCATTGTGTTGTTAAAGTTAACTGTTTTGTGGGGTTTAAACAAATAGTTGCTGCATGGTTTTCTAACGTGTAAAAGTAAAATTCAGCAGAATGAAACTTTTATCTGATAAATGATCCATGAGAAACCCAAAGCATTACTGCCACTGAATTCTGAGTTAGGAGGCTGAAGTGTCGTGTAACATTTCTTCTTCAAAGAGGAAAATAAGTACGGAAACCTGTAATATAGTGAAGAGTTATAAACAATGGGCCCTGCTGATGTTTACTTCTTTAGCATTTCTTACGTGTTTTCCCTTGTCTCCAGGTATATTATCCCCAAGTGCATCACCCCTCTCTTGAATTCCTGCGTCCTTTCCTGAGCTGCTTTCTCTGGCCTTGTCCCATTCACACCTGCCACCTTCTCCCTTGCACCACAGTGTTCCCCTATTCATCCGCCCCCTCTGTCTTCCACCTACAGTTCTCCAGTAGCCCCTCTTACCTGTACAAACTCTTTTTTTTTTCTTTTAGTAGAGACGGGGTTTCTCCATGTTGGTCAGGCTGGTCTAAAACTCCTGACCTCAGGTGATCCACCCGCCTCGGCCTCCCGAAGTGCTGGGATTACAGGCGTGAGCCACTGTGCCCGGCTGCCTGTACAAACTCTTATGTGTGTTTCAGGCTCAGCGCATTCTCTCTGCAAGTCTTCCTGACACCCAGCCTAAGCCACCTGCCCTCCCTGGGTTCCCATGACAGAGCTATTTCGGTGTTTACCCCTTTATGGTCACATGATCTCTTTATCTGTCTCCTCCCTCTGAGAATGCGAGTCCCTCAGGGAAGCTACTGTGTCTCACTGTATCATCCCTGCATAACCCAGCACTCCATACTCTCCTGGTCAGACCACATTAGTCCCACCTGCACTATTGGGTACCACAGCCACGAGCCACGTCTGGACACTGAACAGTTGAAAGGGGATGGGTCTTAATTGAGATGTGCTGTAACTGTTAAATAGCCACCAGTTTTTGAGGACTTACTGTGAAACAAAGAATGTGGAATAGCTCATTCATAATTTTTACACTGATTGCCTGTTGCAATGATATTATGTTGGATGTGTTGGGTTCAGTGAAATATATTATTAAGTTAATTTTATCTGTTTCTTTTTTGTAGTCTGGGCTACTTTTTGTATTTTTATTAGAGACAGGGTTTCACTATGTTGGCCAGGCTGGTCATGAACTCCTGACCTCAGGTGATCTGTCCACCTTGGCCTCCCAAAGTCCTGGGTTTACAGGTGTGAGCCACCCTGCCCAGCCTAAAATCAGTACATTATGTATATACTAACTTGTGACTCTTAGTCAATTGATTATCTTCCAGATCAACTATGACTTCTTTGGTTCATTGTAACTGGTGTGTTTTCTTATATTTGGGTTTTTGTTGGAGTGGTGGATGTAGGCGTCATATATTTCATGGATTCCTTAATGTCGAATATTTGGTAATGATGATTTACAAAACAAGATAATTCAGCTTTCTTTTGAATGTTAAAAATGTGACCATGCTTTGTTGGAATGTTTCTTAGCTGAATTTTTCTGTTGTGTGTACTTTTCAGAGAACGTGACTGTCATTCCTAACCAGGTGTATCAGCCCCTTGGCCCTTGTCCTTGTAATTTAACAGCTGGGGCCTGTGATGTTCGCTGCTGCTGTGACCAGGTACGTTCTTTGGTTATTGGGCATAAAGGTTATGCTTCCTGTGAGAACACCAGCAGTTCCACCAACAGCTTTATTTTTTATTTTTCAAGATAGGATCTTGCTCTGTTGCCCAGGCTGGAGTATGGTGGTGCAGTTATGGCTCACTGCAGCCTCGACCTCCTGGGCTCAAGTGATTTTCTTACCTCAGCCTCCTGAGTAGCTGGGACCACAGGCATTCACCATCACACCTAGCTAATTGTTTTGTATCTTTTGTAGAGGTGGGATTTTGCCATGTTGCTCAGGCTGGTCTCAAATTCCTGGGATCAAATAGTCCTCCTACCTTGGCCTCCCAAAACCAAAACTGAATTTATATTTTCTATTGCAAATTGTTTTCAAATTGAGTATTTTTTTAAATTTCAAAGTTTTGGCAGGCGCAGTGGCTCATGCCTGTAATCCTAGCACTTTGGGAGGCCGAGGTAGGCGGATAACCTGAGGTTGGGAGTTTGGGACCAGCCTGACCAACATGGAGAAACCCCATCTCTACTAAAAATACAAAATTAGCCAGGCGTAGTGGCATGCGCCTGTAATCCCAGCTACTCAGGAGGTTGAGGCAGGAGATTGCTTGAACCAGGGAGGCGGAGGTTGCAGTGAGCCAAGATTGTGCCATTGCACTCTAGCCTGGGCAACAAGAGCGAAACCCCATTTCAAAAAAAAAAAATCACACAACTTTTGAGTAAAATTTTTTTTTTTTTGAGATGGCCTCCCAAAGTGCTGGAATTATCGGCATGAGCCACCGCGCCCAGCTTTATTTTTTTTCTTTTAGCCTTAGAGTGGGTACAACATATAAACTGAGTATTTTGGGTTTTTTCTTTCTTTTTTTTTTGAGACAGAGTCTTGCTCTGTTGCCCACGCTGGAGTGCAGTGACATGATCTCAGGTCACTGCAACCTCCACCTCCTGGATTCAAGTGATTCTTGTGCCTCAGCCTCCCGATTAGCTGGAACTACAGGTGTGTGCCAGCACACCTGGCTAATTTTTATATTTTTAGCAGAGACAGAGTTTCCACTGTCTCTACTAAATGTTGGCCAGGCAGGTCTTGAACTCCTGACCTCAGGTGATCTGCCCGCCTCGGCCTCCCAAAGTGCTGGGATTACAGGAGTGAGCCACTGCACCAGGCCTAAATTGAGTATTTTCTTATCTGGCATTGTCAGTCTAGTTTTTGGAAGAAGAAAAGAATATCTCTTTGGATAAAATCATGATTATGAAGATCATACTGAGGGGATGGTTTTAATATTATTTATTTAGAAGCCTTTAAGAAAATATAAAAACAGAAAGAACAGGCCTGGTGAAGTGGCTCACGCCTGTAATCCCAGCACTTTGGGAGGCCGACGTGGGTGGATCGCTTGAGTTCAGGAGTTGGATACCAGCCTGGGCAACATGGCAAAACCCCATCTCTACAAAAATTAGCTGGGCATGGTAGTGCAGGCCTGTAGTGCCAGCTCGGGAGGCTGAGCTGAGAGGATTGCTTGAGTCCAGGAGGTCAAGGCTGGAATGAGCTGTGATCACACCACTGCATTTCAGCCTAGACGACAGAGCAAGACTCTGTCTCAAAAAAAAAAAAAAAAAAAAAAAAAAAAGAAAAGAAAAGAAAAAAGAACACGGTTTTTCAGTGATTTTTAGTAAATTTACACAGTTGTACAACCATCACCACAATCTAACTTGAGAACATTTCTACCACCCCAGAAAGAAATCGTGTGTCCCTGTAGCCATTCCTATCTCCATCCTTCATCCAGGCCACTGTGAATCTGCCTCTGTCTCCATGAATTTGTCCATTTTGGACATTGCACATATATGGAATCATGCAATATGTGGTCTTCAGTGACTTTCTTCTTGCACTTAGCATGATGCTTTTAAGGTTCTTTTGCCTTATAGCAGCTGTCACCACTTCATTCATTTTTGGTGGTTGAATCCTATTCCGTTGTATGGCTATATCACGTATTTCTTATCTATTTATTGGCTAATGGACATTTGGGTTGTTTCTGGTTTTTGGCCTTTATGAATAGTGCTGCTATGAACATTTGTGGACAGGTTTTTGTGTGAACATGTTTCCATTTCTCTTGGGGATATATATAGTGGAGTTGCTGGGTTGCATTGTTATTGTACGTTTAACCTTGTGAGGAACTAGTTTCTGAAGCAGTTGCACCATTTTAAATTCTCATCAGCAATATATGTGGGTTACAGTTTCTCTGTATCCTCACCAACACTTGTTATTATTTGTCTTTTTGGTTATAGCCATGCAAGTAAGTGTGAACTGATATTTCTTCATGATTTTCTTTTTTTTAAATGTTTTTTTTTAGACAGGGGCTTGCCCTGTTGCCCAAGATAGAATGCAGTGGTGCAATCACAGCTTACTGCAGCCTCAACCTCGCAGGCTCAAGTGATTCTCTCACCTCAGCTTCCCAAGTAGCTGGAACCACAGGTGCATACCACCACACTCAGCTAATTTGTGTGGTTTTTTTTGTGAAGGTGGGGTCTTGCTGTGTTGCCTAGGCTGGTCTAGAATTCCTGGGCTCAAGCAATCCTCTGACCTCAACCTCCCAAAATGCTGGGATTACAGGCATGAGCCACCATGCCCCGCCCTCATTGTGACGATTTGTATTTCTCTAGTGGCAAATGATGTAGAAGATCTTTTCATGTGCTTATGGGATATTTGTATATTTTCTTTGGAGAAATGTCTGTTTATACTCTTCACCCATGTTTTAAATTGGGCTGTCTTTTTGTTGAATTGTAAGAGGGTTCACTATATATTCTGGATCCTAGTTTGCCGAGACCAGCTCGGTCAGGGAGACCCTAACCCAGTGGCGCTAGAGGAATTAAAGACACACAAGAATAGCAGAGGTGTGGAGTGGGAAATCAGAGATCTCACAGTCTTCAGAGCTGAGAGCCTTGAACAGAGTTTTACCCACATATTTATTAACAGCAAGCCAGTCATTGGCATTGTTTCTATAGATATTAAACTAACTAAAAGTATCCTTTATGGGAAACGAAGGGATGGGCCGAATTAAAAGAATATGTTGGGCTAGTTAACTGCAGCAGGAGCATGTCCTTAAGGCACAGATCACTCATGCTATTGTTTGCGGCTTAAGAATGCTTTTAAGCGGTTTTCCGCCCTGGGCGGGCTAGGTGTTCCTTGCCCTTATTCCCGTAAACCCACAGCCTTCCAGCGTGGGTATTATGGCCATCATGAACGTGTCACAGTGCTGCAGAGATTTTGTTTATGGTCAGTTTGGGGTTCCGGTTTATAGCCAGATTTTGGGGGGCTTGTTCCCAACATGTTCCCCTTCTTTGATTTGCAAAGTGATAAAAGCAAAGGCAGCTTTGTCTCGGTGAGCTACTTCTTGGAGGAGTCAGGATCCACATCTGCAGACTCTACAAAGACAAACAACACAGATTAAAAGCACAATCATCATTGAAATTACAGAACTTCCAAGTGTTTTTATCCATTTTAATGGGTTGCTAGCTGCTAATCTGTTTGCAGCTCCTTTAAGCACTCCAGTTCTTGGCATTAAGGTCAGGTGTGCCTGGGATGCTTCAAATATTTGTTCTTTTAATTTTGCTATATCCAAAAACAAGTTTGTAGAGTGTCCTTCTAGATGCTTTTTTATTCTTTCCCAAATTTTGATCTTATTAAGAGCTATTGGCCGGGCGCAGTGGCTCACGCCTGTAATCCCAGCACTGGGAGGCGGAAGCGGGTGGATCACCTGAGGTCAGGAGTTGAGAACCAGCCTGACCAACATGGAGAAACCTGCGTCTCTACTAAAATACCACAAAATTGGCTGGGGTGGTGGGCATGCCTGTAATCCCAGCTACTAGGGAGGCAGGAGGCAGGAGAATTGCTTGAGCCTGGGAGGCGGAGGTTGTGGTGAGCCGAGATCGTGCCATTGTGTACTCCAGCCTGGGCAACAAGAGTGAAACTCGCCTCCAAAAAAAGAGCTATTAATAGTTTCCACAGATCCTTAATATTTAGTTCCTACAGTGGGCCGCCATCATTTTGAGATTGAGGTGCCACTATACTGCCATGGTTTTTTTCAGATAATAGGAACTCTCACCGTACTTCTTATTATATCTACCATCTGACTGTTTCATTCAGATCAGCTGAACATAGTGTGGCCGTGGCATACGGAGCCGAGAGGTGTAATTTAAGCTAAACATCTCCTTAGGGGATCAATTAATAATGATTCCATAGGAATGCATTTTTAACACCTCTGCCTGTTCTGCAATGCAATCTTCCTAAACAAATGCGTTCATTATTTCTGGCCAGGTTCAATTTTGTATACAAATGGGTTTTGAGGCGGTATGCCTCCAATTATATAGAACAGATTTATTATGGTAAATACTGAGACCAGAAAGCATGTGTAACTGTGTCATAGAGTGATTACATCCAAGCATTACTGCCAGCTAAGATTGATAAATATGCCCAATAATTATAATTGTTCTGTGGCAGCCCTTGTTGGAAGGAATCCTCACAGCAGTGGTGATCATAAGCTGTCATAGCTACCATTAAATGACTCATTGTGACTGGCTGTCCCGCTTTCCTCAGGTTTTCTTCATGCATCTGCTGACAGCTTCTGGTTCTGTCCCCAGATATGGGTGGCTGTGTGGTGTTGCTTGTGACAGTTGGGGTCCTCCTCAGCGTCAGTCTCCACATGGCTGCAACTGGGGTCCTTGGGATCTTCGAATCTGACTTATGATAAGATTTCAGGTGTCTTGATGGTATCCAAATTGGCTGTTGATTTTGGCCTGGAGAAACACAAGCATAACTTCTACCCCAAGTTATTATTTTACCTATTTCCCAACTTTTGTTATCGGATCTCTCCACCAAATCAGTTTGTTCTACTTCTGTCTTTGCAGCTAGTTTGTACAGATGCTGTTCAGCTACTGATAACATCTGACATTTGGGCAGGCTCAAAAATTTAAAGTTAATAATGATAGATTCAGTTGCATCATAGGTTCCATATTCTCTATTTACACCTTTCTGCTTTTGCAACTGCTTTTTGAGAAAGATTCATTCATTCCACTATGGGTTGTCCTTGAGAATTGTATAGGATACCAGCAATGTGTTTAATATTCCATAGGAAAAATGTAGCTGGAGCTTCTTGGCTAGTATAGTCTGGGGCATTATCTGTTTTAATAGAAGCTGGAATGCCCATCACTATAAACACTGCAAAGGTGACATTTAACACAGGCAGAAGACTCTCCTGATTGGCATGTGGCCAGACAGAGTAAGAGAAAAGGTGTCCACATATGCATATGCGTAAGCTAGTCTCCCAGGCGAGGAACATGGGTGACATCCATTTGCCAAAGAGAGTTAGGTTCCAATCCTCGAGTTAACGCCTGTAAAAGATGAGGAATGTACCATTTGTAAGTTGGGCATCACTGGATAATAGCTTTAGCTTCTTTCCAGGTAATGCTGTATCTGCGTTTGAGACCAGAAGCGTTAACATGGGTTAAATTGTGAAAGTGTCTAGCATTAGATATTGCATTAGCAACTGAAGTGATCAGCCATTTGATTCCCTTCAGTCAAAGGTCCTGGAAGAGAGGTGTATAGGCCTAATGTGAGTATTAAGGTACATTCTACTTGTAACTGCTGTTTTGCATTGGGTAAATAAAGTCATCAGTTGTTCATCTGTATGAAATAAATGGCGACATTTTCAATTAACTGTGTGGAATGAACCAAGCATAAGAAGAATCAGAAATCATTGTAAATATCAAAAGCAGTCAATACCTCCCAATTACAGCTACAAGCTCTGCTTTTGAGCTGAGAAGTATGGGGTGTCTGGAAAACCTTACCTTTTGATCCAGAATAAAGAAGCTTTACCATTACTGAACCCATCTGTAAAACAATGAGAAAATGCTTAACAGGCTGCAGATTGTTTACTGCAGGAACTGTAAATGTAAACCGTTTAGAGGTCCTGCTCAGCTAAAAGGATAAGTAAAGAAACAGTCTCTTTTATTTTTATTTTATTTTTTATTTTATTTTTTTTTTTTTGAGGCGGAGTCTCGCTCTGTCACCAGGCTGGAGTGCAGTGGCGGTCTCAACTCACTGCAAGCTCAGCCTCCAGATTCCAGCCATTCTCCTGCCTCAGCCTCCCGAGTAGCTGGGACTACAGGCGCCTGCGACCTCGCCCGGCTAAGTTTTTGTATTTTTAGTAGAGACGAGGTTTCACTGTGTTAGCCAGGATGGTCTCGATCTCCTGACCTCGTGATCCGCCCATCTCGGCCTCCCAAAGTGCTGGGATTACAGGCTTGAGCCACCGCGCCCGGCCAGAAACAGTCTTTTAAATCTATGACTATTAAAGGCCAATTTTTTGGAGTTATTGAGGAGAAGGCAATTCTGGCTGTAATGCCCCCATAGGTTGTATAACTGAATTGATGGGTCTTAAAACATTCTCCATTTACCTGATTTTTTCTTTCTTTTTTTTTTTTTTTGAGACGGAGTCTCGCACTGTCACCCAGGCTGGAGTGCAGTGGTGGGATCTCGGCTCACTGCAAGCTCCGCCTTCCAGGTTCACGCCATTCTCCCGCCTCAGCCTCCCGAGTAGCTGGGACTACAGGCACCTGCCACCACGCCTGGCTAATTTTTTTATTTTTAGCTCCCTAGTAGCTGGGACTACAGGCGCCTGCCACCACGCCCGGCTAGTTTTTTTATTTTTAGTACAGATGGGCTTTCACCATGGTGGTCAGGCTGGTTTTGAACTCCTGACCTCAGGTGATCCATCTGCCTCAGCCTCCCAAAATGCTGGGATTACAGGTGTGAGCCACTGCACCTGGTGTTTTTTTGTTTGTTTGTTTGTTTTTTGTTTTTTTTTTTTTAAGGGACAGGGTCTTGTTCTGTTGCCCAGGCTGGACTTCAGTGGCCCAATCATGGCTCACTGCAGCCTCAGCCTCCTGGACTCACGCAGTCCTTTCCTCAGCCTCCTGAGCAGCTGGGATCACAGGTGTGCACCACCATGCCCGGCTAATTTTTTTTTTTTTTAAATTTTGTTGGGGCTGAGTCTCTCTACGTTGCCTAGGCTGGTCTTGAACTTCTGGGCTCATTCATTCCACCTCAACCTCCCACAATGTTAGGATTTCAGGCGTGACGCACTGCATGCAGTCCAAGTAATTTCCTTCTTTCTTTCTTTCTTTGTTTTGAGACAGAATCTCACTGTGTTTCCCAGGATGGAGTGCAGTGTATGATCTCGGCTCACTGCAACTTCCACCTCCCGGGTTCAAGTGATTCTCCTGCCTCAGCCTCCCCAGTAGCTGGAATTATAGGTGCCTGCCACCATGCCCAGCTAATTTTTATATTTTTAGTAGAGATGGGGCTTCACCATGTTGGCCAGGCTGGTCTCAAACTCCTGACCTCAAGTGATCCACTTGCCTTGGCTTCCCAAAGTGTTGGCATTACAGGCGTGAGCCACTGCACTCAGTCCCAAGTAATTTCTTGATGACATGAATTGGGTCATGTTATAATCTAGTGAGGGCCTGGAGGATCCTTGTGGAATATGGAACGTTTCCCCTCACTGTAAATATCCGGAGACTTTTCTGGGCTAAGGGTTTGAATGGTGATGACAGTTAAGAAAGGAGGTTTACTATGTCTTTGTCTTCATTTGGGATCTATTCTGTACTATCTTTTCTTCTTTTTCTTTACTGGGAATATCTCATGTCCTAGTAAAACTGTGGTTCCCTTGAATGCTTGAAGTTTCTGACTTGGAGGCTTATTTGGGGAATTGACAAAAGAAATTCTAGAACTATTTTACTTTTTGTGGGCACAAGGCACTTTTTGATGAGACAGAGATTATAGATGTTCTCGCTTACTCGGTAGCGTCCTGCTGGCCTTAAATAAGAGGTAGCATTCGTCACACTTGCCAGGAGATTCTCACTGCGGTCATAGCCCCTGCCTTTATGTTTGTCTTCCAGGAATGCTCATCAAATTTAACAGAGCTGTTCAGACTGTCCTGCTTCACCGGCGTGTTTGGAGGAGACGTCAGTCCTCCTTTTGATCAACTCTGCTCTGCTGGGACAACGACACACAGTGTCCCCGACTGGTTTCCCTTTCTGTGTGTGCAGTCGCCCCTTGCCAACACGCCCTTCCTTGGTTACTTCTACCATGGTGCCGTGTAAGTGTCTGAGCAGCCGTCTGGGATGGGGCATTGTTCTCCTGCTCTGGTGGGGCCATACTCTAGTAGGCCCTATAATGCTGTCACGTTTTTCCTAATCCCTCTCCAGAGATCCCGTGCCTAAAGGGTTCAATTATAGATTTCAGTTAGCTAATTTATTTTGCATTATTTGACAGAATTGGGCCTCATTGAAAAAAAATTGATTGACATTGAAAACAGCTCATGGTGCTTTTCTAGGGGAGGCGAAGGAGTGGTGGCTCATGGGGGATTTTAATGTTCTGTATTTTACAGTTTTGGATTGTTAAAAATTTACATGTATGATTTTTGTAATTAAAAAAGTAGGTGGGGCGTGGTGGCTCACACCTGTAATCCCAGCACTTTGGGAGGCCAAGGCAGGCGGATCATGAGGTCAGGAGATCAATACCATCCTGGCTAACATGGTGAAACCCCGTCTCTACTAAAAATACAAAAAATTAGCCAGGCGTGGTGGCAGGCGCCTGTAGTCCCAGCTACTAGGGAGGCTGAGGCAGGAGGATGGTATGAAACCGGGAGGTGGAGCTTGCAGTGACTCGAGATCGCGCCATTGCACTCCAGCTTGGGCGACAGAGTGAGACTGTCTCAAAACAAAATAAAACAAAACAAAAGTAAAGAGGCTGGGTGCAGTGGGTCACGTCTGTAATCCCAGTACTTTGGGAGGCTGAGGCAGGCAGATCACCTGAGGTTGGGAGTTCAAGACGAGCCTGGGTACATGGTGAAACCCCATCTCTACTAAAAATACAAAAAATTAGCCGGGTATGGTGGTAGGCACCTGTAATCCCAGCCTACTTGGGAGACTGAGGTATGAGAATTACTTGAACCTGGGAGGCGGAGGTAGCAGTGAACAAAGATCGCGCCACTGCACTCCAGTGTGGGTGACAGAGTGAGATCCGTCTCAGAAAACAAGAGTAAAGAACAACATGAAGGAAGAATTGTGTTTTTGCAGATAACTGAGACTATTCAGCCTTTCTTATTGATTTTCAGTTCCCCCAAACAGGAATCTTCCTTTGAAGTATATGTGGATACTGACGCAAAAGACTTTGCAGACTTTGGTTACAAACAAGGAGATCCCATTATGACTGTAAAGAAGGCATATTTTACTATTCCGCAGGTAATCATTGCAATATGAGTACGCTAGACCCTTCTCTTTTTTTTTTTTTTTTTTTTTTTTTTTGAGACAGAGTCTCGCTCTTATCGCACAGGCTAAAGTGCAGTGCCGGATCTCAGCTCACTGCAACCTCCGCCTCCCGGGTTCAAGTGATTGTCCTGCTTCAGCCTCCCGAGTAGCTGGGACTGCAGGCGTGTGCTACCATACCCAGCTGATTTTTTTGTATTTTTACTGGAGATGGAGTTTCACCATGTTGGCCCAGATGATCTCAATCTCTTGACCCTGTGACCCGAGCGCCTCGGTCTCCCAAAGTGCTGGGATTACAGGCGTGAGCCATTGTGCCTGGCTGCTAGACCCTTTATTTTTCCTGTCCTATTGTTAATTTAAGTTATATTTCTCTTTAAAATCTCTTTTTAAGTTACTTATTTCCCTCCTTTGTACCTTTCAGCGACTTAACTGTTTATGTTCTCCAGATTAATAAAATATATAGTCATTCTTAAATTAATCACAGTCTTTCTTAAAACTCAGAGTGAACTTACAAAATAAAACCAAAAGATTTTCTATACATTTCTATGGAAGTAGCTATCATTCTGGTTTTTTTTTTGAGAAAGAGTTTCACTCTTTTTGCCCAGGCTGGAGTGCAGTGGCACAATCTCAGCTCACCACAACCTCCGCCTCCCGGGTTCAAGGAATTCTCCTGCCTCAGCCTCCCAAGTAGCTGGGATTACAGGCATGCACCACCACACCTGGCTAATTTTGTATTTTTAGTAGAGACGGAGTTTCTCCATGTTGGTCAGGCTGGTCTTGAACTCCCGACCTCAGGTGATCCGCCTGCCTCGGCCTCCCAAAGTGCTGGGATTGCAGGTGTGAGTCTTTTTTTTTTTTTTTTTAATTAAAAAAATTTGTTTTGGTTTGAGACAGTCTTGCTCTATCACGTAGGGTGGAGTGTGCTGATGTGATCTCGACTCCCTGCAGCCCTGACCTCCCACATTCAAGTGATCCTACCTCAGCCTCCCAAGTAGCTGAGACTACAGGCACGTACCACCATTCCTGGCCAATTTTTTGTAGAGATGGGGTTTTGCCATGTTGCCCAGACTGGTCTCTTTAACTCCTGGGCTGAAGTGATCTGCCCACTTTGGTCTCCCAACGTGCTGGGATTACAGACTTGAGCCACCGCACCCAGCCAAAAATTTGTTTGTAGAGATGGGGGTTTCATTATGTTGCCCAGGCTGGTCTTAAACTCCTGGCCTCGAAATTCTTCTGCCTTGGCCAAAGTGTTGGGATTACAGTGTGAGCCTCCGTGCCTGGCAAGAAGTAACTATCATTCTTTACTTCTTATTCTTTTTAAACTTTTATTTTCGGTTCAGGTCTACATGTGCAGGTTGTTTATATAGGTAAACTTATATCATAGGGTTTTGTTGTACAGATTATTTGTCACCTAGGTACTAAGCCAAGTACCCAATAGTTTTTTTCTGATCCTCTCCCTCCTGCCCCTCACTACCCTCAAGTAGGGTCCAGTATAGAAAACAATGGTTAGATAAATACATCATTTTATTTACCATTCTAGAATTTTGAAAAATATTTTAAGGTTTTATATGGAATCATTTATATATGTATGTATGAATGCATGAGTGAATGAATGACAGGGTCTTGCTTTGTCGCCCAGGCTACAGTGCAGTGGTGTAGTCACAGCTCACTGCAGCCTCCACCTCCTGGGCTCAAGCAGTCCTCCCACCTTAGCCTCCCAAGTAGCTGGGACTATAGGCGCATGCCACTATGCCCAGTTAATTTTTTACTTTTTGTAGAGACAGAGTCTTGCTATGTTGCCCAGGTTGGTCTTGAACCCCTGAGCTCAAATGATTCTCCCACTACAGCCTTCCAAAGTGCTGGGATTACAGGTGTGAGCCACTGCTCCCAACCTGAAATCTTTTTTTACGTTCAACGTTATGAGGAGTGTTATTTGTGGGAAGAAAGCATGGGAGGTAAAACAGTTTCTCTTTCTTATTCAGATGAATTCATTTTTATGGTATTAAACTCTGGTTGTGATGAGGGAGAGAACATGAAGTTAAATATAGTCATGTCTCTGCAAACTAAATAGAATAGGACAAGGGATTTTCTTTGTTTTTATTAGGTAATATTTACTGTGACTCCACAACCAGTGGCTTCCAGACCTTGATGGGCAAATCAGTTAGATGTTTTGCTAAAGCGGGTCAACTAGTCCGTGAACTTGCTGTTGCTGAAACCAAGCCAGCAATGGGAGCAGGCTGCAGAAAGAACAGTTTTAAGGGATGCTGAATCTATTTTGTATGATTAGGAGAGAGGCCATAAATCTGTCGGCTTTGCCCTTCACCCTCAGATGTCCCTGACTGGGCAGTGTATGCAGAACGCCCCCGTGGCATTTCTTCACAATTTTGATGTTAAATGCGTTACTGATTTGGAAGTATACCAAGAACGAGATGGTATTATCAATGCGAAGATAAAGAATGTTGCCTTAGGAGGTATGTTACATTTCTTTGAGAAAAGAACACAGACCCAAACATGAAGATAAAGTGCGATCTCATGAGAGTATAAATCATTTCTACTGGTTCAACTTCAAATAATATTTTAACTGCCAATTATTTTCTTTGGAAAAAGTTTAGTTCCATGAGACAGCATATTGCATATTAATTATTTTGAAATTGAAGTACAATTCAAATAACATAAAATTAACCTTTTTGTTTGTTTGTTTTGAAACGGAGTCTCGCTCCATTGCGCAGGTTGGAGTGCAGTGGCGTGATCTCAGCTCACTGCACCCTCCGCCTCCTAAGTTCAAGCGATTCTCCTGCCTCAGCTTCCCAAGTAGCAGGGTCTACAGGCGCACGCCACCACGCCCAGCTGATTTTTTTGTTTTTAGTAGAGATGGGGTTTCACCATGTTGGCTAGGCTGGCCTTGAACTCCTGACCTCAGGTGATCCGCCTGCCTCGGCCTCCCAAAGTGCTGAGATTACAGGTGTGAGCGTCTGCGTTCTGCCAAAATTAACCATTTTAAAGTGTACAATTCATTGACCTTAGTACCTTCTACACTGTTGTGCCACCATCACCTCTCTCTAGTTCCAGAACATTTCATCCCCTCAGAAGGGCATCTGTCCCCATTCGCAGTCACTCCCTACCCCTCGTCCCTCAGCCCCTGGCAGCCACCAGTCACTCCCTACCCCTCTTCCCTCAGCCCCTGGCAGCCACCAGTCACTCCCTACCCCTCTTCCCTCAGCCCCTGGCAGCCACTCCACCCCTCTTCCCTCGGCCCCCTGGCATTACCAGATCCTCCCTACCCCTCTTCCCTCAGCCCCTGGCAGCCACCAGTCTGCTTCCTGTCTCCATGGATTGCTTATTCTGGGTGTTCCCCAGAAACAGAAGCATACACTGTGTGGCCTTTTGTGTCTGGCTTCTTTCACTTAGCATGGTGTTCCATGGTTCATCTGTGTTGTAGCGCATGGCAGCGCTTCATTCCTCTTTATGGCTGAATCGTAGTCTGTCGCATGGACAGAGCACATTGTATTTGTCCATTGTCCATTCATCAGCTGATGGACATATGGGTTGTTTTCATCTCTTGACTGTTGTGAATAGCGCTGCCATGAACACTCGTGGCCAAGTTTTTGAGTAGATGTATCTTTTTATTTCTTTTGGGTAGACACCTAGGAGTGGAACTGACAGGTCATGCTAATATGACTTCTTGAGGATCCACCAAATTGTGTTTTTTGTTTTTATTTTTGTTTTTTGAGACAGTGTCTCGCTCTGTCACCCAGGCTGGAGTGCAGTGGCATGATCTCGGCTCACTGCAACCTCTACCTCCCTGGTTCAAGCGATTCCCCTGCCTTAGCCTCCCAAGTAGCTGAGATTACAGGTGTGTGCCACCACACCTGGCTAATTTTTTTGTATTTTTAATAGTGATGAGGTTTCACCATGTTGGCCAGACTGGTCTCGAACTCCTGACCTCAGGCAATCTACCCGCCTCAGCCTCCCAAAGTGCTGGGATTACAGGCGTGAGCCACCGTACCCGGCCAATTGTTTTCTACAGTGTCTGCACCATTTTGTATTGCCACCAGCAGTGAACTGCATATTTGTTTTTATGTCAGTGACCCTGGTTTTTGTTTGTTTGTTGTGGATTTTCCTCCTCAGTTATAATTAGACATTAAGAGGACGGGGACTCCTATCTGATGGTTTTTGGGGAGTGGGGAGAGTTTTGTAGTCACCACTCTGGGCAGTTGTGGTCACCATATTTGCTTGATCAACTATACTTTGACTTAGTGTGATCATGATAGGCCATGTGTACGCCTGTGGAAGTTATTTTATGTTCTCTCTTTAGGCACAGTTACACCAAAAGTAATCTATGAGGAAGCAACTGACCTAGACAAATTCATCACCAATAGAGGTATTTAATGTTACACTTTGACGTCATTTCTTCAGAAATAGATATGTCATTTCTTACAAGTAACATATACCCCCAGAGTATGTATTTCTGTTAGTCATTTAAAAAGGTTCACAATCGTTAGAAAAATCTGCCAGGAGCATTTCATTTGTTCCTCGTTCTGTCTTGCTGGGCTTTAGAGTGCTCTCTGTGACGGTGAGCCTGCTCCTCCACGGTCCTGGATTCTCTGAGTTCCACCGTCCCTTCTAGTTCCCGCTTCCACGAAACTTTTCTTAAATGTTTGACAGTTAAAGAATTCTTCTTTTTTTTTTTTGAGATGGAGTTTCGTTCTTTTTGCCCAGGCTGGAGTGCGATGGCGTGATCTTGGCTCACTGCAACCTCCACCTTCTGGGTTCAAGCAATTCTACTGCCTTAGCCTCCCAAGTAGCTGGGATTACAGGTGCCCGCCACCATATGCCCGGCTAATTTTTGTATTTTAGTAGAGACGGGGTTTCACCATGTTGGCCAGGCTGGTTTCAAACTCCTGACCTCGAGTGATCCACCTGCCTTGGTCTCCCAAAGTGCAGGGATTATAGGCGTGAGCCACCACGCCTGGCCCAGTTTGGCTAATTTTATCAGAACTTTAATTTTTAATGAAGGGTACTATTTCTTTCTTTCTTTTCTTTTTTTTTTTTAATTTGAGACGGAGTCTTGTTCTGTCGCCCAGTGCAGTAGGGTGATCTCAGCTCACTGTAACCTCTGCCTCCCGGGTTCAAGTGATTCTCATGCCTTAGCCTCCTGAGTAGCTGGGATTACAGGCACCTGCCACCACGCATGGTTAATTTTTTGTATTTTTAGTAGAGAGGAAGTTTCACTCTGTTGACCAGGCTGGTCTTGAACTCCTGACCTTGTGATCTGCTTGCCTTGGCCTCCCAAAGTGCTGTGATTACAGGCGTGAGCCACCATGCCTGGCCTAATTTTTGTATTTTTAGTAGAGATCGGGTTTCACCATGTTGGCCAGGCTGGTCTCAAACTCCTGACCTCAGGTGATCCACCCGCCTCGGCCTCCCCAAGTGCTGAGTGTCTCTTTCTGATGTGTTGTACTTCTCAAATTTATTCATTAGCTCATCAAATGTTAGTGGAGTTCCTACGCTGTAATAGGGAACTAGACAGTGGGCCCCTGCCGTGGCGGAACTGACCCTCTGGTCTTTCATCTCACAAACATTTTACCAAGTGTGTGCTCCATGGCAAGCTATGAGCCAGGTGCTGGGGATATAGAAATGAAAGGAACAGATCTCATTCTGGGTACCATGACGGCATAGGGGAGGCAGCTAATGCTGACTTGATGGGACCAGGGCAGGCTTCCTCAAGGAAGCAGTGACCGTGCCATGTTAGGGAGCTGGAGATAGGGAGGGCAGGGGCAGGGCATTCGGGAAAGGCCATGCAAGCAGAGAGAACGTCCCAGTAATAGCGTCAGCCTCAAAGACGGTCTTTAATTTATGAACATATTCTTGTATTTGCAGAAACTCCTTTAAATAACAGATCAGCCCCCAGAATTGTGAATGTGGAAGAACATTATATTTTCAAATGGAATAATAATACCATCAGTGATATCAATGTCAGAATTATTAGGGCAGAGATTAATGCCCACCAGAAAGGTAACTTTAATGAGGGTAGCAAACATGCTTTCACTGAAAGTATTTTTTTTCTCTCTTCAAGATTCTCATAATTATAACCCATATAATTAAGTTAGACTTGTTTCTTATGTGCATTTATGATTTAATCAACGAGAGTATACTTTGAATGTCAAAATGCAATTTTAAGATAAAGCACTATGGAGAATAATTTCTTTTCCCAGTGAAATGGTGCACATTATACTTTTATTTTGTTTTATTTCTAGGGATAATGACACAGAGATTTGTAGTAAAATTTTTAAGCTATAATAGTGGTAATGAAGAAGAATTATCTGGAAATCCAGGTAAGATGAGTGTATACCAGTCATTGATCTTACAAACGTACTTTAGTTCAACACTCCCAGCCATCAGGATGGTTATAAGTAACTCTCTCCAATTTTAGTTTCTGACTCTGACCTTTTTCTTTATTCTCTCTCTCTTTCTCTTTTTTTTTTGGAGACAGAGTCTTGCTCTGTTGTCCAGGTTGAAGTGCAGTGGCGCAATCTCGGCTCACTGCAATCTCCACCTCCTGGGTTCAAGAGATTTTCTTGCCTCGGCCTCCTGAGTAGCTGGGATTACAGGTACACACCACCATGCCTGGCAAATTTTTTTTTTAAATCACACAACACAGGAAGCTTTATTCATCTGCTACTTCTCCAAAGGGAGGCTTGTAGGGTTGCTCACTTTAATATAATTTTTACATTTTTAGTAGAGACAGGATTTCACCGTGTTGGCCAGGCTGGTCTTGAACTCCTGACCTCAAGTGATCTGCCCATCTTGGCCTCCCAAAGTGCAGAGATTACAGGCTTGAGCCACTGCGTCCAGCCAAGATACACTTATTATGTATACACAAGCATTCCAAAATCTGAAAAAATCCCAAACACTTCTAGTCTCAAGCATTTCGGATAAGAAATGCTCAACACCTGTATGATACAGTTAAGACAAATATGGCTAAATATTAACAGCTGTTGATTTTGGTGTGGCTGTATTGGTGTTCATGGTATTACTTTCAACTTTTCTGTACATGTGAACATTTTCATAGTAAAATATTGGAAGCAGTAAGTTGGATTAATACGAGATGGATGGGAATATGATCTAACAACAGACCTTGGGGTTGAATGGATTTACTAGAAAAAGGTTCTATTGAAAGGTTATGGCCCGGTGCGGTGGCTCATACCTGTAGTCTAAGCACTTTGGGAGGCTGAAGCAGGTGGATCACTCGAGGTCAGGAGTTGGAAACTAGCCTGGCCAACATGGTGAAACTCCATCTCTACTAAAAATGCAAAAAAATTAGCTGGGCATGGTGCTGGGTGCCTGTAATCCCACCTACTTGGGAGGCTGAGGCAGGAGAATAGCTTGAACCTGGGAGGTGGAGTTTGCAGTGAGCTGAGATCACACCACTGAACTCCAGCCTGGGCAACAGAGTGATACACTGTCTCAAAAAAAAAAAAAAAAGAAAGAAAGATTACTTTGGTTTACATGTCTTTTATGAGCCCCCGTGATAAGCAGTATTGTCATTCAGCAAGTGATCCGTGACTGGCTTGATCAGAACCTTCAGTGTCTCTTGCATGAGAGGTCCAAGACTGACTCATGCCTGCAATTTACTTTTCAGGTTTTATTGTTAAAATGTATTTTTTAAATTGAATGAATGTCCTTGTCTGTTAAAAAAAAAAAAAAAAAAAAAAAAAAGCACCCGGGCACGGTGGCTCACATCCGTAATCCGAGCTCTTTGGGGGGCTGAGGTGGGCGGATCACCTGAGGTCAGGAGTTCGAAACCAGCCTGGCCGACATGCTGAAACTCCGTCTCTACAAAAATACAAAAATTAGCTGGGCATGATGGTGGGTGACCAGCTACTTGGAAGGCTGAGGCGGGAGAATCGCTTGAACCCAGGAGGTGAAGGTTGCAGTGAGCCGAGAGTATGCCATTGCACTCCAGCCTGGGCGGCAGAGCCAGACTCTGTCTCAAAACAAAACAAAAACAAAAACAATGAATGAAGGTGTGCCATCTTTCTCCCAAAGTTATTTTTGAAAGCTTCGCCTATGTATTTTCTTTCCTTGTGCACGTCTCTTGTGTTATTTGCTGAGTTAGGCTTGCTGTGCTGAAGTATAGGAGGAAACAGGCTCACGCTCCTTTGTTGTGTTTGTCTAGGTTACCAACTTGGCAAGCCTGTCCGAGCTCTAAATACCAACAGGATGAATAATGTCACGACTTTATATCTTTGGCAGTCGGGTAATCCGGTTTGGTCATTATCATTAGCTCTTTGGCAAACTGATGTTAGAAGTATTACCGTATTTTGAATCTAATCAAGCAATCAATTATTTTAAAGCCCGGTTGGTTTATTTAGCAGAGAGGTACATGCTGCTGAGTAACAGTGGTGGTGGTTTTTCATGCTTCTACAGCTTTGTTTTTTTTTCTTTTTTTTTTTTTTTGAGACTGAGTCTTGCTCTGTCCCCCAGGCTGGAGTACAGTGGCGCGATCTCGGCTCACCGCAAGCTCCGCCTCCCAGGTTCACGCCATTCTCCTGCCTCAGCCTCCCGAGTAGCTGGGACTACAGGCACCCGCCACCATGCCTGGCTAATGTTTTGTATTTTTAGTAGAGACGGGGTTTCACTGTGTAAGCCAGGATGGTCTCGATCTCCTGACCTCGTGATCTGCCCGCATTAGCCTTCCAAAGTGCTGGGATTACAGGCGTGAGCCACCGTGCCCGGCCGCTTCTACAGCTAACATTGTTTGCACCTGAAGTGCTGGTTGCTAGTAAAAGAGATTGAAATATGAGATTGGCTTGAGAGTCCCGTGTTATTGTTGCCTGTAGCCCAGGATGGTGCTAATTAGAGACATGAAAATAACTTCATTCTGAACTGCAGGAAATCTGTGCCTCAGTGGTAATGACCCACATCTGCCAGGGGCAGTGTCACATTCTGAAGAAACCACCGCTCAGGGTCTGGGAATTCTGATACAGAAAGGCACCTTCGTTCAGCTTTGAAAGGATTAGACTAACAGTGATCTCAGTTTTTGAAAACTATAAACTTTATTTCTACTTACTGTTTTCTGTTTTTCACGAAAAACTTTGAAGTTAATCTTTACTTTTATTTAGCAAAAAGTAGCAAGAGGATAATCTTTTTCTTTTATAGCTGGAAGGGGTTTGTGTACATCAGCAACTTTCAAACCCATTTTATTTGGAGAAGATGTCCTCTCTGGATGCCTGTTAGAGGTCGGGATTAATGAAAATTGTACTCAGCTCAGGTGAGTGTTTCATTGATGAATTTATCGGCAATGTGAATGGTTTGCCTAAAATTAATTCACTACATGAATATCAAAGACAACATGAATATGAAAAATTAGAGTCCATTAAAATGTGTAAAAGTGATAATAAATACAGACGTAATACAATTTAGAGTTGATTCAAACATCAATATGAGGGAAAATTGACCTTTTTCTTGGGACTAAAGCCAGTTCATCCACGTTTAAGCAAATTTCATCCACATTTAAGCAGATTTCTCTGCCAAAGTTTGTTCAGCTCATTGGAATCTTTTTCGTTGTTGTGTGGGTTTTTCTGTTGAGATGCCAAGTCTCACTGTGTCGCCTAGGCTGGAGTGCAGTGGTGCGATCTCGGGTTTTTCTGTTGAGATGCCAAGTCTCACTGTGTCGCCTAGGCTGGAGTGCAGTGGTGTGATCTCGGCTCATTCAGTTTCTGCCTCCCCAGTTCAAGCCATTCTCCTGCCTTAGCCTCCCTAGCAGCTGGGATTACAGACATGCACCACCACACCTGGCTGATTTTTTTTGGTATTTTTAGTAGAGACGGGGTTTCACCATGTTGATCTCAAACTCCTAACCTCAAGTGACCTTGCCCACCTTGGCCTCCCAGAGTGCTGGGATTACAGGTGTGGGCCACGGTACCTGGCCTCATTGGAACCTTCTACTCCTAGAGCTATGAAAAAGGCCAGAGCAAAATATAATTGGGGTGATTAACTTTTTTTTTTTCTTTTGAGACAGTGTCTCACTGTGTTGCCCAGGCTGGGGTGCAGTGGTGCAATCATGGCTTACTGCAGCCCCAACCTCCCTAGGCTCAGGTGGTCCTCCACCTGTCTTGGCCTCCTAAAGTGCTGGGATTACAGGTGTGAGCCACTCTGCCGGCCTATATTCTGTTTGTTGTTGTTGTTGTTTGTTTGTTTTTTGAGACAGAGTTTAACTCTTGTTGCCCAGGCTGGAGTGCAATGGCATAATCTCGGCTCACTGCAGCTTCCACCTCCCAGGTTCAAGTGATTCTCCTGCCTCAGCCTCTCGAGTAGCTGGGATTACAGGCATGCACCACCTCGCCTGGCTAATTTTGTATTTTTAGTAGAGACGGGGTTTCTCCATGTTGGTCGGGCTGATCTCAAACTCCCGACCTCAGGTGATCTGCCTGCCTCAGCCTCCTAAAGTGCTGGGGTTATAGGTGTGAGCCAGTGCGCCCAGCCTCATTTTTTAAAATTTATTTATTTTTGACAGTAGCCATACTGATAGATACTAAGTGATATCTCATTGTGGTTTTGATTGCATGCATTCTTTCTGGCTTGTTTTTTGAGACACGGTCTCACTCCATACCCAGACTGGAGTGCAGTGGTGTGATCACAGCCCATTGCAGCCTCACCCTCTGTAGCTCAGGTGATCCTCCCACTTCAGCCTCCTGAGTATCTTGGAGTACAGGTGTGTGCTGCAATGCCTGGCTGATTTTTCATGTTTTTTGTGGAGATGGGGTTTCACCATGTTGCTCAGGCTGGTCTCAAACTCCTGGGCTCAAATGATCCTCCTGCCTTGGCCTCCCAAAGTGCTGGGGTGACAAGCGTGAGCCATTATGACCAGCCTGCGTGCATTCTTACACACGTTTTATCTGTTACATATCCCAAGATGTGTAGTTCTTTGGGAAGCAGGAAGAAAATGGGGGAGACATTGAGAAGTTAAGGAAAACTGGTAGAAATTATTAGCAGCAGCTCCTGATTATGGGTTGTGAGGCCTGAGTCCATGGGCAGAGTCCCTCTCCTGCAGTTCATGAGATTTGCACCCTCCAGTGATAGTACTGGGAAGGAGGGATGCTATGTTCCAACTCTTAGTCTTCATTTAATTTTATGACTCAAAATTCCAGCTAGATATTTAGGTTACTTTTACTGTTGGATCACTCTGGCCTACAAATTTATCCTGGTAACTTGATGTGTGCTCTAACTACCTCCTAAGTTTGGTGACAGTCGGCAGTATGTGAACCACGTGATTCCTAACTTAAGTTGCTAACATTTTTTTTTTTTTTGAGACAAGGTCTTGCTCTGTCACCTAGGCTGGAGTGCAGTGGTACAATCTCAGCTCACTGTAGCCTTTACCCCACAAGGCTTATGCGCTTCTGCCACTTCAGCCTCCCGAGTAGTTGGAACTATAGGTGCACGCCACCATGCCTGGCTAATTTTTGTATTTTTTGTAGAGGCAGGGTTTCACCCTGTTGCCCAGGCTGGTCTTGAACTCCTGAGCTCCAGCAATCCTCCCACCTCAGCCTCCCAACGGGTTGGGATTACAGGTGTGAGCCACTGCACTCAGCTAAGTTACTAACATTTTAAGTCTAAAGTAGAAGATTGCTTCTGTATGTTCTCCCCCAGCTGTGTAGGTCCATCCTGGGAAGGCCATCAAACACACCTAGTCCATGGGTGACATCCAGCCAGTTTTTAATGCCAGTTCCTCTGGCAGTTTTTTATTTAGGCACTCGGAAGTGAAACCCGGACATTCACTGGAAAGGACTTTAGGACAAGACCTGCTGGCCATGAGCTAAGAATGCCTTACTCTTTTGCAGGGAGAATGCTGTTGAAAGACTTGATTCATTAATACAAGCGACTCACGTTGCAATGAGAGGCAACTCCGATTACACTGATCTTAGTGATGGCTGGCTCGAAATAATACGTAAGTCAAACCCGGGTATAATAAAGCCTGTAACTTGGTTGCTATGACTACCAACTGTAGTCTCAGCATTAGAGCCCAACCCAGTAGGTCACCTTCCTGAGGCTTAACTGTGGCTTAACTGGACGTCTGCCCAGGGGTTAGCTCTCCAGTCAGGAAACTTGGCATATCTTTTTCTTCTTATTCATGATGACTTTTTTTTTGTTTTTGTTTGAGGCATTCTGTCACCCAGGCTGGAGTGCAGTGGTACAATCATAGCTTATTGCAGCCTCATCCTCTCAGGCTCAAGGGATCCTCCCACCTGAGCCTCCCAAGTAGCTGGCACCACAGGTGTGCACCACCACATCTGGCTAATTTTTTGTATTATTTGTAGAGATGGGTTTTGCCATCTTGCCCAGGCTGGTCATTAACTCCTGGGCTTAAGTGATCTGCCCACCCCAACCTCTCAAAGTGTTGGGATTACAGCATGAGCCACTGCGCCTGGCCAACAACAGTCTTTGTAAAAGAAAGTCTAGGCTGGGAGCAGTGGCTCACGCCTATAATCCCAGCGCTTTGGGAGGCCAATGCAAGAGGATTGCTTGAGGCCAGGAGTTTTTTTTTTTTTTTTTTTTTTTGAGATGGAGTCTTGTTCTTGTCACCCAGGCTGGAGTGCAATGGCACAGTGTCGACTCACTGCAACCTCCGCCTCCTGGGTTCAGGAGATTCTCCTGCCTCAGCCTCCCAAGTAGCTGGGATTACAGGCGCCTGCCACCACGCCTGGCTAATTTTTGATTTTTTTAATAGAGACGGGGTTTCACCATGTTGGCCAGGCTGATCTTGAACTCCTGACTTCGTGATTCACCTGCCTCGGCCTCCCAAAGTGCTGGGATTACAGGCGTGAGCCACCGCACCTGGCTGAGGCCAGGAATTTAAGACCAGCCTGGGCAACATAGTGAGACCTTGTGTCTACGAAAAAATTTTTTAATTTAGTTGGGTGTGGTGGCATGTCCCTACAGTCCCTGCTACTTGGGATGCTGAGGAAAGAGGATCGCTTGAGCCTAGGAGTTTGAGGCTACAGTGAGCTCTGATTACACCACTGCACTCCAATCTGGGTGACAGAGCAGGATCCTGACTCTAAAAATAAAACAAAACAAAATAAAATACATTAAAACAAAGTCCAAGCCAGGTTTTAAGATTTTTAGTGCACTTCAGTTTGAACTGCTGTTTTTGATTGCCAGGAATACAGGCATTTGAGAATTGACTTTGTAATTTATAAAGCTAATTTTGTTAACTTAAAAGAAAATAAAGTGATTGAAAATATTGTGATAGAAGCCAGACACAAAAGACCACATATTGTATGACTCAATTTATATGCAATGTCCAGAATGGGCAATGTATAGAGACAGCAGATGAGTGGATGCTGGAGGTGGAGGAGTCGGGAGGAAATGGGGAGAGACGGCTGTGGGTAAAGGATTTCTTCGCAGAGTGATGAAATGTTCTAAAATAGAGTCTGCTGAGTGTTACACAGCTTTGTGATTATACCAGAAACCATTGAATTGCACACTTTAAGTGGGTGGATTGTATAGTATGTGAATTATATCTCACTAAAGTGGTCAAGAAAGAAAGTAATTCAGGTGCCACAGATCTAATAATAGCAGGGATCATGGGGGCGAGATAAAAAGACTTGACAGCCTAGTGCCTTTGGCCAAAGGTATTTGCAGTGTTGAACTGGCAAGTAGATCGTACACAAAGGGAAGAAGATGTACCACACGTACATGGAATAAAGGTAAACCCGACTTTAAAGCTTCTTCACCAGGCCCGATTTCACCTCCGAATCCAAAATGTCTTTAGAGTCATGAAGATCCAGCTCATCGGGTTATGTTGGAGAGGCCTAAGGTCCCAGTGAGTTTTGGCAGAGCTTGAATGAAAACCTGGAGTTCCAACCTCTTTCCTCTGTTCGCTGGTAGCAAGTTAGGTAACGTCTTCCCAGTTTCTTGGGGAGTCTTGAGTGTGTAAATACTTTGAACAGAAAGCTTTTTTAATTGAGCTAATTAATGGAATTGCCTTTTGGGACCAGAAAGTGCCCAATGAGTGTGCGCATCTGCTTTGCCCCTGCCCTGCTCTCCCTGCAGATGCTGCTGTGCCCCCTCTCCTCTGCCTGGGGGGTGGGGATCAGCCCTCTGGATCCTGCCCTCGCCCTTTCCATCCCCTCTGAGGTCAGCTAGGCTCAGTGGGCTGGAATTCACACAAGGGCCCATACGGACACATATCTGTATTGTGCCCACTCCTTGTGATTGGGGTCACGGTGATGAGGACCCTCCCTTCCCCCTCTGTGGTCATGGATCATGTGATATGTCTGTGAGCTCAAGGTGCCCCAGACCACTCTCTGACTTGGGGAGGGAGTCCTGTTGGACCCCCATCCCAATGGGGCACTCAGGCTGCTGTTTGCTCATCCAGCTGGTGCTCAAGGCACTGGGCCCAGACCTAGATCCTCATTTGCAAACGGAACCCAGAGGTCGAGCTTGTTAAGCCCTGGACTCTGCCACCCAGGCCAGCTAGATAGGCTGTGGAATGACCCTGAGGGCTGCAGAAAAGTCAGCACTTGGGAAAGAAACCACAGGGAAAATGTCCAGACAGAGAACCCAGGTTGATGAGGTACGAAATCAGTGTGGTGATGACATTTTGTTGCCTTCAAGGTGGAAGGAATTAGCTTTTATTTCATGTCTGAGCCAAAAAGCAACCTTGGTCCAGGTTAATAAGCAGAAGAGAAGTGGTGTTGACACATGTATAAGGAAATTAGACATAAAACAGTGTTGCTGACCTTCGGAATCCCTGAAGGAGCAAAGAACCCCCTTCAGAGGAGCCATAGAACCTACCCCACTTCCTCTCATTGCCCTTGCTAGGTTTTCTCCAAGACGAATGAAAATTAATTTCTCATTCAATTTCATTCTCTTCCAATTGTATTAATACGATAGTAACATTAGGAAATTACTTACTTTAATACATACTAATTAAAGTTGTCAGTATGGATTTTGTTTTATTATTTTTTTTCAATTATTACCTTTTTTTTTTTTTTTGAGATGGAGTCTCACTCTGTCGCCCAGGCTGGAGTGCCTGGCACGATCTTGGCTCACTGCAACCTCCACCTCCTGGGTTCCAGTGATTCTCCTGCCTCAGCCTCCCAAGTAGCTGGGATTACAGGCCCCACCATCACACCTAGCCAATTTTGTATTTTTAGTAGAGATGGGGTTTCACCATGTTGGCCAGGCTGGTCTTGAACTCCTGACCTCAGGTCATCCACCCACCTCGGCCTCCCAAAGTGTTGGGATTACAGGCGTGAGCCACCATGCCTGGCTGATTTTTATTTTTATTTTTTGAGATGAGGTTCTCACTCTGTCGTCCAGGCTGGAGTGTAGTGGCGCCATGCCATCGTGGCTCACTGCAGCCTCGACTTCCCAGGCTGATGCAATCCTCTCACCTCAGCCTCCTGGGTAGCTGGGACTACAGGTGTGTGCCACCATGCCTGGCTATTTTTTTTTCTCTAAGAGACAGGGTTTTGCCATGTTGCCCAGGCTGGTCTGAAACTCCTGGGTTCAAGCAGGTGCTTCTACCTCAACCTCCCAAAGTGCTAGGATTATAGGCATGAGCCACTGTGTCTGGCCTAAAGTTGTTAGTATGGATTTTAAATGTCTTACAGAGCTTCCACTAGAACTGTGACTGCATGGAATAACGATGGCATTTTACTGCAATTATATACGTTTCTGTTAAAAGGCTGGGTAGATTTCAGTGAGAGCTTGGAAACTGAATCATGACTTATGGCTTTAATATGTGGGTCAGGGCTTTTAAGTTCCAGTGACTGGCTAACATAGGAAACTTTTTTTCTTTTTTTTTTTGAGATGGAGTCTCACTCTGTCACCAGGCTGCAGTGCAGTGGCACAATCTTGGCTCACTGCAACCTCTACCTCCTGGGTTCAAGCAATTCTCCTGCCTCAACCTCCCAAGTACCTGGAACTACAAGCCAGCACCACCACGCCCAGCTAATTTTTGTACTTTTAGTAGAGACAGGGTTTCACCGTGTTGGCCAGAATGGTCTCAATCTCTTGACATCATGATCTGCCCGCCTCAGCCTCCCAAAGTGCTGGGATTACAGGCATGAGCCACTGCACCCGGCCCATACAAGGAAACATTTTAAACACAATTTTTATTAGTGCCATCCTATGCCTTGTAGACTTTAAGGGATAACACAGTTATGGAGTGACAAGTAACTAGAGCCTGTAAGAGACTAAAGCCTCACTGATGTGATGCCTGCCTGATGTTATTCCCCATTTTGGTTATTATGACATTGTAGGAAAACTTATCAAATTATATCTTTGAGAAGTGCCTAACTTAACATTTCTATAGGTGTAGATGCCCCTGACCCAGGTGCAGACCCACTGGCTGGCAGTTTGAACGGCATCTGCCTGGACGTTCCTGCTCGGCTGAGCATCCGCATTCTCATCTCGGATGCTGGTGCAGTGGAAGGGATTACTCAGCAGGAGATACTTGGCCTAGAGACAAGGTATGATCACATCTTGGATCACTGTAGTTTAGAGAGAGTCAGGAAAGTTGAGAGTGTTCCGAACAATAGGGAAACGTTTGTTTAGAAACTGATTATTTATTTATAACTTGCAATTATTAGCAAGATGTTTATATGGACATATGGAATATGTATGAACTATGTGTATAATGGAGACTTATTCTCACAAGTATTTATAAAGCCATGTGTAAGAGAGTCTGCAAGGTATTTTAGGGAGTACAAAGATGAATAAAGGGCTACTTATTGCTAAGTACATTTTGAAATCCATGAATGTAACTGATATGCTGGTCAGATAATATTGTCTGTGGTTAGAGACTTTGGCAGCAGATAGGTTCAAATCACGGCTGTCCCACTTAGGAGCTGTGCGGCACTGGCCAATTACTTAACCTTTCTGAGCTGTAGTTTCCTCCTCTGTAATATGGTGGTAATACCTTTATGTAACAACCCTCTATCAGATTTTTTTTTTTTTTTTTTTTTTGAGATGGAGTCTTGCTCTGTCTCCAGGCTGGAGTGCAGTGGCAATATCTCTGGTCACTGCAACCTCCGACTCTGTGGTTCAAGTGATTCTCCTGCCTCAGCCTCCCGAGTAGCTGGGATTACAGGCATGCGCCACCACATCCAGCTAATTTTTGTATTTTTAGTAAAGACAGGGTTTCACCCTGTTGGCCAGGATGGTCTCAATCTCCTGACCTCGTGATCCACCCGCCTTGGCCTCCCAAAGTGCTGGTATTACAGGCGTGAGCCACCATGCCCAGCCTGCCTCCATCAGTTTTAAGTGACAGGTGCCCAGTTCATACTGACTTAAGCAAAAAGGGGAATTTATTGGTTCAAGTTCAGAGTAATCCACATACAGCTAGTTCATGGTTCCTGGTTCCAGTGTGGTCAGGGATCTTTTTGTTTTCATGTCTCAGCTCCTCTTCCTTTGGGTTGGCTTCATTCTCAGGGAGGTTCTCCTCAAGAGATGGCAAAGATGGGCACTAGCAATCCAGGCTGATGTCACTGCAGCAAGTCCAGTGGGGAGAAAGCCTCTTTCCTCCTTTTTTCTTTTCTTCTTTCTTTCTCTCTCTCTCCCTTCCTTCCTTCCTTCCTTCCTTCCTTCCTTCCTTCCTTCCTTCCTTCCTTCCTTCCTTCCTTCCTTCCTTCCTTCCCTTTCCTCTCTCTCTCTCTCTCTCTCTCTCTCTCTCCCTTTCTCTCTCTCTCTCTTTCTTTCTTTCTTTTTTTTTTTGAGACGAAGTTTAGTTCTTGTTGCCCAGGCTGGAGTGCAATGGCGCCATGTCGGCTCTCCGCAACCTCTACCTCCTGGGTTCAAGCTATTCTCTTGCCTCAGCCTCCTGAGTAGCTGGGGTTACAGGCATGTGGCACCACGCCCAGCTAATTTTGTATTTTTAGTAGAGATGGGGTTTCTCCATGTTGGTCAGGCTGGTCTTAAACTCCCGACCTCAGGTGATGTGCCCACCTCAGCCTCCCAAAGTGCTGGGATTCCAGGCATGAGCCACCAGGCCCGGCCCCTCCTCTTTCTCAAAATAGATCTGGGCAGACTTTCTTTTTTTTTTTTTTTTTTTTTTTTTTGAGACTGAGTCTGGCTCTGTCGCCCGGCTGGAGTCGCGGTGGCGGATCTCAGCTCACTGCAAGCTCCGCCTCCCGGGTTCACGCCATTCTCCTGCCTCAGCCTCCCGAGTAGCGCTGGGACCACAAGCCGCCGCTTAGCCGGCTAGTTTTTTGTATTTTGAAGCAAGGCAGGGTTTCACCTTGTTAGCCAGGATGGTCTCGATCTCACAGCCTCGTGATCCGCCCGTCTCGGCCTCTCAAAGTGCTGGGATTACAGGCTTGAGCCACCGCGCCCGGCCCTGGGCAGACTTTCATTGGTTCAGTTTGGGTCATGTGCTCCTTTCTGAACCAATCCCTATGACTGGGGCAATGGGCAGCTCTTATTGGCTAGGCTCAGGTGATGGGTGCACCTCTGGATTAGGGCCAGTCCCTTCTGGTCCGCTGAACTGGGAATGGAGAGTGGTGACTCTGCAAGGGAAAATGGGAGTGCAGTTACCACCTTCGCAGTACTCTTTTGAGGATAACACGAGATGGTGTGTTGCAAGCAAGTTATCTCTGTGCCTCGAACGTGGAAAGCCCTCAATAAGTGGCTAGCTGCTGCTTTTATTATTATATCGTTTGAGAAAAACAGGTGATGAACAAAGGTACCTTTGATAGCACCTGTATAAAATGCACTGGCTGGAGAGGAGTGAGACTGACAGGACTGGCAGATGTCACCGGGCGACAGGCCCATGAGGGGTTATTAGGAGTTTCTCTTCTCCTTGGATCTGTCTGTCGAAATGGACAAAGACAATGGACAAATACAAAGAAAAAACAGCACAGGTAGAATGTGAAACTTCTTAAGAGAACCTCAGGTTGTATTGTGATTGCATCTGTTACCTGCTGTTCTTGGTGGAATAGAACTGAATGGTGGCTATGCTGACCATGTGATCTTTCCCTCCTAGGTTCTCCTCAGTGAACTGGCAGTACCAGTGTGGGCTTACCTGTGAGCACAAGGCCGACCTTCTCCCTATCAGTGCATCTGTCCAGTTTATTAAAATTCCTGCACAGTTACCCCGCCCCCTGACAAGGTACTCCAGTTGGTCACCTAGTTGACATTAGGAAGCAGAAAAATATATATTTGAAAATTGGAAGTTTATTCCTTTAATCAAGTTCTGATACTTTTCACTTGTAGTTTTTGTAATCCTCTAAAATGTTTTCTAGATTCCAGATCAATTATACAGAGTATGACTGCAACAGAAATGAGGTGTGTTGGCCGCAGCTTCTATATCCATGGACTCAGTATTATCAAGGTAGGGTGAAACAGATTTCTATGACCAATTATGTTATGTCAATTTTAAAAACAATTTAAAATGATGTCTAAATGTTACAGAAAGCGTAAAACATATAGAAACTTAAAAAAATTTACAGATAATATTGCTGCAGTGATCACCATTACTGTTGAGGCTTAGTTTATTTCTACCTACACTGTTTTTTTTTAGACAGAGTCTTTCTGTGTCACCCTGGCTGGAGTGCAGTGGCAGAATCTCAGCTCACTGCAACCATTGCCTCCTGGGTTCAGATGATTCTCATGCCTCAGCCTCTGGAGTAGCTGGGATTACAGCACCAACACACCGGGCAATTTTTGTATTTTTAGTAGAGACGGGGTTTCACCATGTTGGCCAGTCTGGTCTCGAACTAGCTTCAAGTGATCTGCCTTCCTTGGCCTCCCAAAGTGTTAGGATTGCAAGAGTGAGCCACCATGCCCAGCCTATACCTACACTGCTATCACAAGAGTTAAGAAATACTGCTGCTTAATTTTGTCCATTGTTTTTCAGGGGAGCCGCATTCTCAATGTGTTGCCAAGGGCTTACTGTTGCTGCTGTTCCTCACATTGGCCATGTTTCTCAGCAACCCCTGGACCAGAATATGCAAAGCCTATAGTTAGACAACCACCTGGCCTTTTTTTTTTTTTTTTTTGAGATGGAGTTTTGCTCTTGTTGCCTAGGCTGGAGTGCAATGGCGTGATCTCAGCTCACCGCAACCTCCTCCTCCTGGGTTCAAGCGATTCTCCTGCCTCAGCCTCCAGAGAGTTGGGATTACAGGCACGTACCACCATGCCTGGCTAATTTTGTATTTTTAGTAGAGACAGGGTTCCACCATATTGGCCAGGCTGCTCTCGAACTCCTGACCTCGTGATCCACCCATTTCAGCCTCCCAAAGTGCTGAGATTACTGGCATGAGCCACCGCACCCGGCCTTTTTTGTTTTTGTTTTTGTTTTTTTGAGACAGGGTCTCACTCTGTCACCCAGGCTGGAGTGCAGTGCACAATCTCAGCTCACTGCAATCTCTGCCTCCCAAGCAATCTTCCCACCTCAGCCTCCGGTGTAGCTGGGACCACAGATTCTCCACCACGCCTGGCTATATTTTTGGTAAAGACGGGGTTTCACCATGTTGTCCAGGCTGGTCTGTAACTCCTGAGCTCAAATGATCTGCCCACCTCGGCCTCCCAAAGTGCTGGGATCACAGATGTGAGCCACTGTGTCCGGTCCATCTGACTTCTCAAAGACTTTAGACCTTGACTTCAGTGATTTGTTGTAGTCTTGTATGCTTCTCTATAAAATTTTAATAAAATGTCTTATTTTTGCAGAAAATGTTTATTAAGTGCCCTGTGACTTTAATTCATATATGTAGCTATCCGATGCAGAATGAATATTCTCATCACTGGCCTGACTGAGTAAAATGCATGAGAAGAACTCAAGAAATGTTAGAAATTTTAGCTTATCACAAATTAGTTAAAGTCATAGGAGTTTTATTTATACCAGAGAGGAACAGTCTTTTCTTTAGTTTTTAATACATTCGTGTTGATTGATGTTTCCCATATTCCATAGAAAGGATTAAGAAATTCTTAAAAATGTATATAATACAAAAACACAAAATAATTGATGGGGAAAGATGTGGGCGCTGCAGGAGGAAAATAAGAGAAAAGTAAAACAAAACCAGGGGCACATGAAAGCGCCCAAAATATATGCCAAAGGTTGTATTTAGCAGAAGCATACCCCTAATTCATTATTTATTTATTTATTTTTTAGAGACAGGTTCTCCCTCTGTTGCCCAGTCTGGAGTGCAGTGGCATGATCACAGCTCACTGTAAACTCAAACACCTGGGTTCAAGCGAGTCTCCCCCAGGTAGCTGGGACTACAGGTGTGTGTGCTACCACACCTGGCTAATTTTTTTTTTTTTTTTTTAGTAGAGACAGGGGTCTCGGTATGTTGCCTGGCCTGGTCTCAAACTCCTGGCTTTAGCAATCCTCCCACCTAAGCCTCCCAAAGTGCTGGGATTACCAGCAGGAGCCACCATGCCCAGCCAAGACCCTAGTTTACAAAAAACGAAGTATGATTAGCTATAGGAATTATGAAATCTATTCATTAAAAATTAACTGGTTATCAATGAAGGACAGTTTTTCCTAGCTGAGTCTAGGAATTTCTCCCATGGGCCGTCACATGGGGACAGTCAACCCCACTCAGTGGGAAGAATGGATTTTTTTTTTTTTTTTTGAGACATGGTCTTACTCTGTTACCCAGGCTAGAGAGCTGGAGAGCAGTGGCACAATTACGGCTCACTGCAGCCTCAACCTCCTGAGTTCAAGTGATCCTCCCACCTTAGCCTCCCAAGTAGCTGGGACCACAGGCTTGTACCTGGCTAGTTTTTGTATTTTTTTTTTTTTTTTTTGTAGAGAAGGGGGTCTCCCTATGTTACTCTGTTACCCAGGCTGTTCTCGAACTCCTGGGCTCAAGTGATCTACCTGCCTCAGCCTCCCAAAGTGCTGGGATTATACATACGAGCTGCTGTGCCCAGCCCTGGAACAGGTGTTTTCAGCCACGGTCCTACAGTGGCCACATAGCACATTACCTGTAAGTTTTCTTGTGTGCCAGGTAATCTAGTTTCAGATGGATTTTGTATGTTATTTAAGCCTAATTTTGAAAAATGATTATTTTCCCTTTTATACTTTTTGATTGAATTCCTAGTGCCTGCTGATAACCCAGGACCACATAAAATGTGCTGTTTCATCTTCACTGCAGAGTTCCTGCCCAGGGGGAATTTCAAATTTTCCTCCAGTCTTAAGTCCATTTTCAAATAGGGGGATGAGCTAGTCATTGCAGAGGTCGTAAGTTTCTGCATGATGAATTTTAGCATCTGTACTGTGGTGGTGTTGGGCCTTCACCCCACCCCTCTAGGGCTGACTCAGAAATCTAGGTCAGTACTGGACTAATGGAGCTGGGGTCTGAGTCAATTATTGTCTGAACTTCAGCCGTTTGAATTCACCTTCACAGTTCTTACTGTATCTTTTGTTGTTGTTGTTGTTATTGTTTCTTTGAAAGAATAAAAGACAGAATGTCACTCTGTTGCCCAGGCTGGAGTCCAGGGGTGTGATCTCTGCTCCCTGCAAGCTCTACCACCCAGGTTCAAGTGATTCTCTTGCCTCAGCCTCCTGAGTAGCTGGGACTACAGGTGCCCACCACCATGCCTGACTAATTTTTGTATTTTTTTTTTTTCTTTTTTTTTTTTTTGAGACGGAGTCTCGCTCTGTCGCCCAGGCTGGAGTGCAGTGGTGCGATCTCGGCTCACTGCAAGCTCCGCCTCCCGGGTTCACGCCATTCTCCCGCCTCAGCCTCCCGAGCAGCCTGGATTACAGGCGCCCACCACAGGCCCCACTAGTTTTTTGTATTTTTAGTAGAGACGGCGTTTCACCATGTTAGCCAGGATGGTCTCGATCTCCTGACCTCGTGATCTGCCGGCCTCGGCCTCCCAAAGTGCTGGGATTACAGGCGTGAGCCACCGCGCCTGGCCAATTTTTGTATTTTTTTTTTAGTAGAGACAGGGTTTCGCCATTTTGGCCAGGCTGGTCTCGAACTCCTGACCTCAAGTGATCCACCCACCTCGGCCTCCCAAAGTGCTGGGATTACAGGAGTGAGCCAGGGCACCCAGCCTGGTATAACTAGCTTTGGATTTCAGATATTTATGGAAAATAAATTTAAAACTTCCAAATGACAGGTTTAGCCTGATTTTGTGAGGACACCTTTTGTACTTAAAATAGGGAAAAAACCCAGTTTCGCAGTAGAATGGGATCTGGGGTGTCTATGATTTTAACTTTTCTAAGTTTATATGTTTCTGTATGCATTCATGAACTATTTATTGAGTGGCTACTATGTGCTAGGGCTTGGAGATACTGCAGTGGCAGAAACATTGTCCCCACCTTGGTGGAGCTTCCAATCTAGCAGGGAAGACTGGCACTAACACACAGACAAGATAATTTCAGATGGTGGCAGGTGCAGTGAAGGAAACAACAAGGATGTGACTCCAAAGTAGAGGGGCCAGAGACAGTCTCAAGGGAGGGGATATGTGAGCAGAGACTCCTGCTTCCCAGTTGGTGTGGGGAACACACACTGGGTGCCGTGAGATTCCATCGACAGGACAAGCCTGGAGCTGGCAAATCTATCGAGACAAAATTGTCCTGTGGTGGCCAGGCCGGGCGGGAAGGGGAGACTGCAACTGAGCAGGAGTCGTCTTGCGAGGTCAGTGGGAAACGTTTGAAAATTGGATTGGGATGCTGGCTGCACCTCCAGCTTCGCAGCCAGGATCCGGCCGGGCTGGCGGTTCCACACCTGTAATGGCGCTTTTGGGGAGGCGAGAGGCGAGAGGATGCAGCGAGTTCAGGAGTTGAGACCAGCTTGGCCAACATGATGAAACCCCTTCTCTATAAACATTTTTTTTTTTTTGAGGTCTGCCGCTGTCGCCCAGGCTGGAGTGCAGTGGCGGATCTCAGCTCACTGCAAGCTCCGCCTCCCAGGTTCACATGTTCTCCCTGCCTCAGCCTCCCTATAGCTGGGACTACAGAAGCCCGCCACCTCGCCCGGCTATTTTTTTGTATTTTAGTAGAGACTGAGGTTTCACTGTGTTAGCCAGGATGGTCTCGATCTCCTGACCTCGTGATCCAGCCCATCTCGGCCTCCCCAAAGTGCTGGGATTACAGGCTTGAGCCACAGCCCGGCCTCTATAAACATTTTTAAAAAATTAGCCGGGTGTGATTGTCGCGTGTCTGTAATCCTAGCTCTTCCAGAGGCTGAGGTGGGAGGATCGCTTGAGCTCAGGAGGTCAAGGTTGCAGAGAGCCGAGCTTGTGCCACTGCACTCCACTCTGGGCCACAGAGGGAAACCCTGTCCATAAAAAAGCAGCAGCAGGGCCGGGCGCGGTGGCTTACACCTGTAATCCCAGCACTTGGGGAGGCCGAGGCGGGCGGATCACCTGAGGTCTGGAGTTTGAGACCAGCCTGGCCAACATGATGAAACCCCGTCTCTACTAAAAATACAAAAAAATTAGCTGGACGCGGTGGCGCGCCCCTGTAGTCCGAGCTACTCGGGAGTCTAAGGCTGGAGAATCGCTTGAACCTGGGAGGCAGAGGTTTCAGTGAGCCGAGATCGCGCCACTGCCCTCCAGCCTGGGCGACAGAGCGAGATTCTGTCACACACACACACACACACACACACACACACACACACACACACGGCAGCAGCAGCAGCACACGGTCGTGCCCTAGGAAGGGGTGAGCTTCGCGGCGTGCACACTCGGCGAGACTCCCCCAGGTAAGCCGAGGAGCCGCGTGGGATGCACCTCTGCGTCGGGTCTAGCTGAGCTACAGCTGCGGCGGTCGTCCCCGCCGGGTTCGCGCTGGTTGGCCCTGCTGCCACGGCGTGCGGCCGCAACCTCGGGCTCCCATTGGTTGGCCGGCGGGGGGGACGGGACGCGGGGGCGGAACCGGAACCGGCGGTAGCTCGGGGGCGGGACCTCGCGGACTGCTGTGGCGGCAGCTGGAGAGGCAGCCGCGGTGGCAGAACCGGGGGCGGCCGCTGCAGCCTGGAGCCCCACGGTGCGGGGCCGCGGCCAGGCCACAGGAAGAGCTCGAGGCCCGGGCCGCACCGGCTGAGTGTGTGGGCCTGCGCGGTTCGGAGCCGCTGCTGCCCGTCGAGCCCCTCCGGGCGCGGGTCGGCCCGCCATGGGGTCCCTGTTCCGGAGCGAGACCATGTGCCTGGCGCAGCTCTTCCTGCAGTCAGGCACGGCCTACGAGTGTCTCAGCGCCCTGGGCGAGAAGGGCCTGGTCCAGTTCCGAGACGTGAGTGTCGCCCGGGAGACGCGGGCCGCACCTGCTTTCCTGGCGCTCCCCATCCCGCGCATCTCTGGGGCCCTCCCGCGGGGAGCAGCGAGGAATGGCGCGCCCCGTCCCCATTGCCCAGATGGGGAAGCTGACGCCCCACCTCAACGGCCAAAGCTTCTCGGAGCGCGGGGCTGACTCCAGGGTCGCCGGCCGTCTGTGTGGTCCGCGGTTGCTTTGCCCCAGTTAGTTAGGATTTCCCCTGTGTGGTCTTCATCGGCTCGGGGCACCGAGCTTAGCGGGAGAACAAATCCCACAAAGGCCTCTTGGAGTCCTTTTGGAACTTAACGGGGGTGAGAGGGGCGCGTTAACCAAATAAATACGTCAACCAGAAAATGTTTGTCGTAAAGAAAAAACGGGTTGGTGTGAAGTTGATTCGGGTGGGAGGTACGTTTGAAGGGGTAGTCAAGGAAGCCTCTTGGAGAAGGTGATATTTCAGCTGAGACCCAAATAGAAAGGAGCCAGCCTTGGGGAAGATCTGGGGAGAGGGTCCTCGTTGGAGGGAACAGGAGAAGCCCAGACAGAGCCTGAAATGGGGAAAAGCTGTCATCTCCTTGAGGAGAGGGAATTTTGTCTGTTTTGGTCACTGATGCGTAATGCTGTACATACTATTGTGTGTAAGGACTTAAGAATTCAGTCATTATTTGTCAATTGGAAGCTGTCTCCCCAGAAAGTAATAATAAACATTTGTCTGTCTGTCCATTTACTTGTTTATTGTTTGTCTCCACCAAGGACTGTCAACCTCTGAGAGTAAGGACCTTAACACAGTCCTTGGCAGTCATTGGCATCGATAGGCATTTGTTGAATAAACAGGCTTTTCTTGACTGCCCGCTATGTTCAGGCAGTTTTTGGTGCTGGGGACTCGGTGGTGAACAAGGCAGACACAGTCCCTGTGTTCCTGGAGCTCCCAGTGTGGGAGGAGACAGATTAAACACACTCTGATTATAAGCTGTGATAAGTGCTAAGAAGGCAAAGAACAGGGTGTGGAAGGGAGACCGTGAAACAAGTACTTACTGACTGAATTGAAATCCACTCAGGCGAATATTTTATTTCCTGGCCACCACTTTCATGTCCTGACTGTTTCCCTTGATCTTCCTAAGGTGTCCTTAATTTCAAAAGGGAACAGCCCTACCCCAGATCTGATATCCGTTGATATCAGATATCTAATACCAGATCAGCCCCATTAGGCAGTTGCAAAGTCATGGAGAAACTCCTGAGTGACAGGCGAGGGTGCAGGTAAGATGCAGGGCGGTTCTTGCTTCTTGGAGCCACTTCTGCAGTTGTACCCATTCACCTGGTGGATGCTGCCCTGAGCTGTGAGTAGCACCCAAAAGATTCAGGCAGCAGTTGCAGGCGCAACAGGCTCCTACATTTGTAACAGGTGGATGTTTTCCATCTGGTTAGTACTCAAGCCAAGACGCTTACCACACTTCAGTCTTACAGGTTTGAGCAAACGCACTAATCACTACAAAGATTCCAGTTTCAATAAGCGCCACTACCTCCGGTCATAGAGTGTACCTGGGATCCTTTTTAACTGAATGTCAGTGAAAGGAGAAGAAAGTGCTGTTCGTCTTATTCCAGAAGGAAGTAAAACTAAGGTTGCTGTGATGAGCTCTTGTGTGGTGCTAGGTTTTCAGTGTGTCTTCAGCCTGAGTTTCCTACTGACTTTGTGGTGACCAGATGAGATCACTGTTAGTAACCCTTGCAAGGGAAAGGGGGGCAGGTGGTGACTTCCGTGGTGACAGCTAGTGGGAAGACCTGGAAAAGAAAGGTCATTCAGCTGATGGGGAGGACTCCCTGAAGGGAAAGTTCTCCTTTTGTAACAGTTCTCAGTCTAAGAACAGGTTTCCTCTTTAGTCCTTCAGCTGAAGTGGGAGTATCAATGGGTGTGAATATCAGGACAAACAGCACCAGGTCTCCTCTGCCGGTTTTACTAGGTTTAATGTGCCTTGAATTGAATCTACATTAAAATATACCTTATTCCATTAGCCCTGAATTAGGGTGCTGCTCTAAAAGGGGAAAAAAACCCCAAATTTGTAAAAGAACCCACGCAATAGAAAACAAAAGTTAATATGGCTGGGTGTGGTGGCTCACGCCTGTAATCCCTGCACTTTGGGATGCCAAGATGGGCGGATCATGAGCCCAGGAGTTCGAGACCATCCTGGCCAACATGGTGAAACCCTGCCTCTACTAAAAATACAAAAATTAGCTGGGCATGGTGGGGCGTGCCTGTAGTCCTAGCTACTCTCAGGAGGCTGAGTCTGGAGAATCACTTCAGCCCGGGAGGTGGAGGTTGCAGTGAGCTGCGATCGCGCCACTGCACTCCAGCCTGGTGACAGGGTGAGACTCCGTCTCAAAAATAAAAAACAACAACAAAAAAAGTTAATATATCTAAGCTGGGGATGGTGGTGTATGTATGTCAAATCCATGTTTGTATTATTGCCACAGAAATTTACCTCTTTATAAATAAAGATTCTACTATTTGTAGAAACATCATGTCCATTTAGAGTTAAGTACTATTTGATATTGAAGGAAGAAAATGGAAGCTGAGAAGTCGTATCCTGCGACAACTTTAGATGCAGAACTTCCTTTCCAACAAGTTCCATAGAACTAGATTGTGTCTGAATCATTAGCAACTTGGAAGTGGTTACTTTTAGTTTGACCTCCAGAAGTGAATGAGAAGGTGATAAACAGGAGTGAAATTAGAATTTTTATCTTTCTTCTGGTTAATTCTTTTTTAAAAAGTCCCCAAAAAACGAACAAGAACTGAACATTTGGGGTAGACACTTACCAGGTTGAGCAGTTTCATGTCAAGTTGTAGCTTAACTGTTTCTTGAGAGTGTCCAGTACAAATCCAAATGGAATAAAGATAAATTTTGTGTCTTAAATGGCTGTCAACATGAACGATTACTGTAAATTTTTAAGGTGTGAAAGTAATAGATGTCCATTGTGAGAAATGTGGAAAACGTAAGAATAGGAACATAGCTTGCATGATCCCAACGCCTAGAAATTAACTTTAACTTTTTGGCTAATACTGGACAATCAACATTTCTCTAATAATGTTTAAAAATGTCCATATATGTGTACTTTTATATAATTTGAACCACACTGAAAACATCCTAATCTGCTTTACACAGAAATCATGACTAACTTCCTAATTTTATTAAATGTTCTTTTACAACTTTTAAAAATTGTTTTAAACTTTGTATTATAAGAAGTAGAGGGAAGAGTACAGTGTACCCCCATGTACCCATAATGTAAACTTAGTTTTTTCTCACCTCCCAGACTAGATCATTTTGAAGCAAATCCAAGATAAATAATTTAACTTTTCAACAAGTATCTCTAAAAGATTATATATATATATATATTTTGAGATGGAATTTCAGTCTTTCACCCAGGCTGGAGTGCAGTGGTGCGATCTTGGCTCACTGCAACCTCTGCCTCCCAGATTCAAGTGATTCTCATGCCTCAGCCTCCCAAGCAGCTGAGATTACAGGTGCTCGCCACCATGCCTGGCTAATTTTTTATTTTTAGTAGAGACAGGATTTCGCCATGTTGGCCAGGCTGGTTTCGAACTCCTAACCTCAAGTGATCCACCTACCTTGGCCCCCCAGAGTGCTGGGATTACAAACATGAGCCACTGGGCCTGGCCTAAAAGATAAAAAATTATTACCAACATTTTACTCGAAAATTTAAATAACATTTCTTAATATAATCAAATACCTTGTCATTTAAAATATCATTTTTGATAAGTGCAGAGTCATCAGTTATATGGCTGAACCATAATTTTTACACAACTTTATTGAGGTGTATCTTAGAGTTTACCCATTGTTTTTAGAAAGTTTATGGAGGCCGGGTGCAGTGACTCACACCTGTAAACTCTGGGAGGCTGAGGCAGGCAGATCACTTGAGCCCAGGAGTTTGAGACCAGCCTGAGCAACATGGCAAAACCCTATCTCTACCCAAAATACAAAAATTAGCCGGGTAGGGTGGCACCTGCCTGTAATCCCAGCTACTCTGGAGGGTGAGGCAGGAGAATCACTTGAACCCGGAAGGCAGAGGTTGCAGTGAGCCGAGATCACGCCACTGGACTTCAGCCTGGGTAACAGTGAGACCCTGTCTAAAAAAAAAATAAAGTTTATGGAGTCATGCATCCATTGCCTATTTTAGTTAATCCTTATTTCTACCCCCGCCCCCCCCTGCCCCCAGCACCCACTAATCTGCTTGCTGCCTCTAGGGTTGTTTTTTCTGGACATTCCATATGAGTGGAATCACACAGTATGTGACCTCTTGTGTCTGGCTGCTTTCACTTAGTATGAAAGTCATCCAGGGTGGATGCAGTGGCTCATGCCTATAATCCTAGCACTTTGGGAGGCCAAGGCGGGTGAATCACCTGAGGTCAGGAGTTCGAGACCAGCCTGGCCAACATGGCGAAACCCCGTCTCTACTAAAAATACAAAAATTAACTGGGCTTGATGGCACGTGCCTGTAAACCCAGCTACTCGGGAGGCTGAGGCAGGAGAATCGCTTGAACCCAGAAGGTGGAGGTTGCAGTGAGCTGAGATCCTGCCACTGCATTCCAGCCTGGGCGACAGAGCGAAACTCCGTGTCAAAAAAAAAAAGAGAAAGTCATCCCTGTTGTTGCATGGGTCAATAGTTCATTCCTTTTTATTGCTAAGTAACATTCCATTGTGTGGATACAGACTGTAATTTCTTTTCTCTCCTTTCTTTCTTTTTTGTTTTGGGACAGGCTCTTGCCCTGTCACCCAGGCTAGAGTGCAGTGGTGTGATAACTGCTCACTGTGGTCTCGACCTCCTGGGCTCAAGGCTTGCCTCCTGCCGTAGCCTTTTGAGCAGCTGGGACCACAGGCGTGCACCACTAGGCCTGGCTACGTTTTTATTTTTTGTAGAGATGGTGTCTCACCATGTTGCCCAGGCTGGCCTCAAACTACTGGCCTCAAGTAGTCCTCCCACCTCAGCCTCCCAAAGTGCTGGGATTATCAATGCGAGCTGCTGTGCCTGGCTATAATTTCTTTAACTATGCTGACTAATTTCTTTAACCAGTTTTCTATTGTTGGATTTTTGGGTTATCATTTTTTCTTTTTCCCTGAGATTGATGTTGTCATAGATAAATTTTTATCTGTTTCCATAGCTTTTTCCTTAGGTTAAATTTCTTCATGGGGTATTGCTGGGCAAATAATCATTTTCAGGATTTTTTCTTTTTTTGAGACAGGGTCTCACTCTGTCACCTGGGCTGGAGTGCAGTGGTGCAGTCTTGGCTCCATCCAACCTCTGCCTCTTGGGCTCAAGCAATTCTTGTGCCTCAGCCTTCCAAGTAGCTGGGTTACTCAGGTGCGCCACCATGCCCGGCTAATTTTTTTTTTTTTTTTTTGAGATAGTGCCTTGCCCTGTTGCCCAGGTTGGAGTGCAATGGTACGATCTTGGCTCACTGCAACCTCCGCTTCCCGGGTTCAAGTGATTTTTCCACCTCAGCCTACCGAGTAGCTGGAATTACAGGTACCTGCCATCATGCTTGGCTAATTTTTGTGTTTTCATAGAGATGGGATTTCACCATGTTGGCCAGGCTGGTCTGGAACTCCTGACCTCAACTGATCCGCCTCCCAAAGTGCTGGGATTACAGGTGTGAGCCACCGCGCCTGGCCTAATTTTTGTATTTTTGGCAGACTTGGGGTTTCATGGTGTTGGCCTGGCTGGATTTTCAGGCTTTTCTGATAAGAGTTGATAGATTGCTCTCCAGAAAGTTGTGTCAGTTTATATTTCCATTCAATAGTATGTAAGAGCGTATGTCCCCCACACTTTGGTGACGTTTTATTTTTTACATAAACGTATTTTTAAATTTTAGAAATTTAAGCCATATTTTTCATCCATTTCTCAGCTCAACCAGAACATAAGTACTTTCCAAAGAAAATTTGTTGGAGAAGTGAAGAGGTGTGAAGAGCTAGAGCGAATATTGGGTAAGTTTATTTTCTGATTTAGTAAATTAAATAATTACCTTTATATAGGCAAACCTTGTTTGGTTTAGAAATACCGGAAAATATAGAGAAGCAGAAAGGAAAAAAAGAAATTGTATTCTCATCATTCAGAAGTAATCACAGTTATGTAGGCATATATTATTTTTCTGTGTTTTTAATTCATCTATTAAAGTAAAAATTTACAAACATAACGGCCTGGTTATTTTGTTGTCACCCTTGTTTTTTACTTGACAGTGCTTACTATACTGTAACATCTTTTCGTGTCAGTAGACATAGATTTTGGCCCATCATCGTTTTTGACGGCAGCATAGTATTTGATTGTATTAATATTAGTAGACATAGATTCTGGCCCATCGTCGTTTTTGATGGCAGCATAGTATTTGATTGTATTAATATTAATGTGCCATGGCTTATTTAACTGATCCCTTGTAGTTTATTATAACTTAAAAACATTGTACATGTTAATAAGTTGCTTAATTTAAAATTTTATCAAGGAACAAGGGAGGCAGAAAATGGCAGATGGATTGGTTGACAATAATTTCCTTTTTCTCAGGGCTTCCTTTGCCAGTGTTCTATCAGTGCTGATTGTTAACCATTTCAACTCAGTAGCCCAGGGCCACTTCTTTTATCTCTAAAATCTTTCCCATCTTAGCCTGATATTATCAAATCAAGCCTTGACGTTCTCACTGAAGTGGAGGGAAAATAACAGTCAACTGAAGGACAAAGCTTGTTTTTTGGTTTTTTTTTGAGATGGAGTCTCGCTTCGTCACCCAGGCTAGAGTGCAGTGGCATGATGTCGGCTCACTGCAGCCTCTGCCTCGTGGGTTCCAGCGATTCTCCTGCCTCAGCCTCCCTAGTAGCTGGGACTATAGGTGTGTGCCACCACACCTGGCTAATTTTGGTATTTTTAGTAGAGATGGAGTTTCACCATGTTGGCCAGTCTGGTCTCGAACTCCTTGTTAGGGACAAACTGCCCCAAAAAAGCTTCTTGGTACTGCTAATACTTGCCCCAAACCTCTCTGTGCTGCCCACCACTCCCCGTTATGCTCTGCAACTCCTCTCTGTGTCGCCCACCCTTCCCCCTGAGCCCCTTTACATTTCTAAGCCCTTATCTAGGCACGGAAGTGAAGCCAGCAGACTTCACTTATCAGATCTTCCTGCGATAAGCAAACCACAATTACAAACCATCCGGACTGCACAGGGGGAGGTCTGGAAAGCCTAAACAAACTTTGCCTACTGTAAGTTCCTTCACCTAGCTGCTACCATAAAGGTCACAAGGTGATATATGGCAAAGTTAATCAACAAACGACCCCAGGGTCTCTCTCCCCCATACAAACCCTTCATTTTGTAAGTTCAAGGCTGCCTCCTCTGTGGTGGAGCAGCTGGCAGGTTCAGTAAACTTACTCGCCTGACTTTGGGTCTATTCTTCCTTTCTGTCCACTGACCTTATACTCCTGACCTCAGGCGATCCTCCGGCTTCGGCCTCCCAAAGTTTAGGGATTACAGGTGTGAGCCACCACACCCGGCCTATTTGTTTAAATTGGGGATTTTTAAGAGTAACAGGAAATTTTAGTCATCTGAAATCTAGTCCTAGTCATATTGCTTGAGGTCCTAGTTATTTTTGTGGCTCATGTATGTTAGTGGCATCATATTCCTGTCTTTGCAACCTGGGTGAATCATTGGACAGATGGTGTCTACAGGATGAGGTTTTTAAAGGCAGGGCAAATGTGATAACACATTAGGCATATCCAGGACTTCCTATAGCTTAAACCGTTTCAAAAGAATGCAGGGCTGAGCATGATAACTCATGCATATAATTCCAGCACTTTGGGAGGCCAAGGTGGGAGGATCACTTAAGTCCAGGAGTTTGAGACCAGTCTGGGCAACATACTGAGACCCTGTCTCCACAAAAAATAAAATTAGCCAGGCATGGTGGCTTGTGCCTGTAGTCTTAGCTACTTGGGAGGCTGAGATGAGAGAATTGCTTGAGCCCAGGAGTTTGAGGTTATTGCGGGCCAGGATGACACACCACTGTACTCCAGCCTGGGCAGCAGAGTATGACCCCATAAGAATGCAGACTTAAAACAGTGAAAAAGGACCTCTCAGGGAAATTTAGGTGTACACCAGGCATGGTGGTACACATGCCTATAGTCTCAGTTACTCTGAAGGTAGGGGTGGGAGGCTCTCTTGAGCCCAGGAGTTCGAGGCCAGCCTGGGGCAACATAGTGAGACCCCTGTCTCTTTAAAAAAAAAAAAGAATAAATTGAAGTTGTCTCACACGTCCGTGTGAAGATACCACCAAACAGGCTTTGTGTGAGCAACAAAGCTGTTTATTTCACCTGGGTGCAGGTGGGCTGAGTCCAAAAAGAGAGTCAGCAAAGGGTGGTGGGATTATCATTAGTTCTTATAGGTTTTGGGATAGGTGGTGGAGTTAGGAGCAATGTTTTGCGGGCAGGGAGTGGATCTCACAAAGCACATTCTCAATGGTGGGGAGAATTACAAGGAACCTTCTCAGGGGTGGGGGAGATTACAAAGTACATTGATCAGTTAGGGTGGGGCAGAAACAAATCACAGTGGTGGAATGTCATCAGTTAAGGCTATTTTCACTTCTTTTGTGGATCTTCAGTTGCTTCGGGCCATCTGGATGTATACATGCAGGTCATAGGGGATATGATGGCTTAGTTTGGGCTTAGAGGCCTGACATTCCTATCTTCTTATATTAATAAGAAAAGCAAAACAAAATAGTGAAGTGTTGGAGCAGCAAAAAATTTTGGGGGTGGTATAGAGAGATAATGGGTGATGTTTCTCAGGGCTGCTTCGAGTGGGATTAGGGTCAGCATGGGAACCTACAGTGGGGGAGATTCAACTGAAGAAAGATTTTGGGGCAAGGGGTGATATTGTGGGGTTGTTAGAAGGAGCATTTGTCATATAGAATTATTGGTGATGGCCTGGATGCGGTTTTGTATGAATTGAGAAACTAAATGAAAGACACAAGGTCCAAATAAGAGGAGGAGAAAAACAGGTATTAAAGGACTAAGAACTGGGAGTACCCAGGACATCCAATTACAGAGTGTCCAAGGGGGTTCAGCATAATTATTTGCTTGGTTGGCTAGTGAGCGCTATCCTTGAGTTTTTTTATGTTGTCATATACCAGGCCAGATTGATTTAGGTGAAAACACTCTTCATTTAAAAATATACAGAGTCCCTCCTCTTTTTTTTTTTTTATCAGTGAGTAAGTCAGGGCCTCGTTGATTTTGGAGGAAAGAGAAATGCAAAGCCAGCAATTGTTTGTTAAAGAAGGATTAGAAACAACTAGGAGAGAGTGAGTTTGATAGGGTGGTGGAGATAGCTGGGGAGAGGTAGAGGAGAACGGGAACCAGAATAAGAGTGAATATAAAAGTAAAGAATAGGACTTCATCAGGTTGAAAGTTTGGAGGGTACCGTGCCACTGAAGATCTTCTATCCACTTCAAGAGAGACATAAGGGGTGGCAATTTGAGGTAAAACCATGAGTCACTAAATACCAAGAGCCTGAGAAACTGCTTGAGCGATTTGACTGATAAAGGCTGGTCCCTTATCGGACTGTATAGAGGTGGGAAGGCCAAACCAAGGACTTATGTCTGACAGAAGGGAAGAAATAACTGCGGTGGTCTTCTCAGACACTGTGGGAAAGGCCTCTAATAATCCAGGAAAGTGTCTAGCCAGACCAAGAGGTACTTTAGTTTCCTGACTCGGGGCATGTGAGTAAAGTCAGTTTGCCAGTCCTGGTCAGGGGCAAATCCCTGAGCTTTATGTGTAGGGAAGGGAGAGGGCCTGAGTAGTAGAATAGCAGATGGAACAACTGAGAAGTGATTTCCTTAAGGATAGATTTCCACGATGGAAAGGAAATGAGAGGTTCTAAGAGGCAGGCTAGCAGCTTGTAACCTACGTGGAAGAGGTTATGAAATGACAGCAGAATAGAATGGACCCGTGAGGCTGGAAGGAGATATTTTCCTTGGCCGAAGAACCATTTGCCTTGTGTGGGAAGAGATTGATAGGTGGACGTTTCAGTAGGGGAGTAGGTGGGAGTGACCAATGAGGAGGAGAAAAGCTGGCCTTGGGTTATAGAAGTTGGAATGCTAGCTGCTTGTTTAGCTACCTTATCAGCATAAGCGTTGCCCTGAGCGATGGGATCTGATGCCTTTTGGCGGCCCTTGCAGTGTATTACTCCAGCATCCTTTGGAAGTAAAGCAGCCTTGAGAAGAGTTTTTATTAAAGAGGCATTGATGATGGAGGATCCTTGCGTAGTGAGGAAACCTCTTTTCTGCCCATATGACAGCATGGTGGTGCAGGATATGGAAGGCGTATTTAGGGTCAGTATAAATATTGATGCGTAATTCCTTTGCAAGAGTGAGGGCTTGAATTAAGGCAGTGAGTTCGGCTTGCTGAGAGGTAGTGGAGGGGGGCAGAGTGGTGGCCTCAATGATAGATGTGGAAGATACTATAGCATAGCCTGCCTTTGCTGGTGTGTGGTGATTAGGCCTGGTGGAACTGCCACCAATAAACCAAGTGTGATAAGGGTGAGGAACAGGAAAGAAGAAAATATGGGGAAATGGAGTGAATGTCAGGTGTATCAGAGAGATACAGTCATGGGGGTCAGGTGTGGTATCAGGAATAATGTGGGGGGCCAGGAACAATGGTAACTGTGGGAGACTCAACAAAGAGTGAGTACAGCTGAAGGAGCCAGGGAGCAGAAAGTGTCAGGTATGATGAAGAAAATAGATTTTGGAAATTATGAGAACTGTAGAGAGTGAGTTGAGCATAGTTTGTGATTTTTGAGGGCCTCAGAAAGTATTAGGGCAGCGGCAGCCGCTGCACACAGACATGAGTTGAGGGCTATGCTAAAACAGTAAGGTCAAGTTGTCTGGACAGAAAGGCTACAGGGTGCGGTCCCAGCTCTTGTGTAAGAATTCTGACCGCATAGCTCTGTACTTCGGCTGTGTGTAATGAAAAGGGTTGGGATGAGTTAGGGAGAGCTAGTGCGGGAGCAGCTTTTAGGGCTGTTTTTTAAGGAATGGAAAGGGGAGTGGGGAAAGGATTTAGGATTTATGGGGTCATCTAGGTTTATCTAGAACAGAATGGGTTGTGGAGGGAGGTATTGAGGATAGGAGAGTATATGGCTTTGGCACCACGGGTTGGATAGGCAAGACAATTTGGTTGATAAGGCACAGATCCTGAACTAACCTGTAAGACTTGTCTGGTTTTTGGACAGGTAAAATGGGGGAATTGTAAGGAGAGTTTATAGGCTTTAAAAGGCCATGCTGTAACAGGCAAGTGATAACAGGCTTTAATCCTTTTAAAGTGTGCTGTGGGATGGGATATTGGCATTGAGCGGGGTAAGAGTGATTAGGTTTTAATGGGATGGTAAGGGGTCATCCATCACAAGGAGCGGGTAGACATGTCCCATACCTGTGGATTAAGGTGGAGAGATACAAGGGGAGGATGCGAAGGAGGCTTTGAACTGGGGGAAAAGGTGGCAATGAGATGTGGCTGTAGCCCAGGAATAGTCAGGCAAGCAGATAATTTAGTTAAAATGTCTTGACCTAATAAGGGAGCTGGGCAGGTGGGGATAACTAAAAAAGAGTGCATAAAAGAATGTTGTCCAGGTTGGCACCAGAGTTGGGGAGTTTTAAGAGGTTTAGCAGCCTGGCCGTCAATACCCACAACAGTTATGGAGGCAAGGGAAACAGGCCCCCGAAAAGAAGGTAATGTGGAGTGGGTAGCCTCCGTATGGATTAAACAGGGGACGGACTTACCCTCCACTGTAAGAGTTACCCGAAGCTCGGTGGGGGGCTTCCGAGGCAATCAGGCAACGTCAGTCTTGAGCTGCCAAGCCGAGGAGATCTGGGAAGGAGTCAGCCAAGGAACGCTGGGTTTGGGCTCCAGGGGCTTTAGGAGTGGCGGTGATGTGAGTCAGACAGTCTGACCTGCAGTGGGGGCCGGCACAGACGGGGCACAGCTTAGGAGGAATCCTGGGCTGTGGGCCTTCTGAGGCCCAGTGGCCAGGCTTTTGGCATTTGAAGCAAGGTCCACAGGGATGTTTTGAAGGAGCCCCTGGGAGCTGTGGCTTGGATGTTCTGAAGTTCTTGTATGTTGAAGACGTGGTTATGGGTTGTCTTACAGCAGAGGCAAGTAGCTGTAACTCAGAAATGCATTGCTGTCTGGCTGCCTCCTCTCCATTATTGTACACCTTGAAGGCGAGGTTGATTAATTCCTGTTGTGGGGTTTGAGGGCCGGAATCCAATTTTTGAAGCTTTTTTCTAATGTCAGGAACTGACTGGGTGATAAAATGCGTATTAAGAATAAGGCGGCCTTCTGGCCCCTCTGGGTCTAGGGTGGTGAAGTGTCTAAGGGTTGCTGCTAAGCGGGCCATGAACTGGGCTGGGTTTTCGTCTTTACCTTGGGTAGTTTCTTTAAGTTTGTCATAATTAAAAGCTTTGTAAGCTGCCTTTTTAAGCCCTTAAACTAGGCAGGAAACCATGTAATCTTGCCTAGCTATACCTGGGGAATCTGCCTGATAGTTTCATTGGGAATCTTTTCAGGGAACTGCTCTAATGCCTTCCTGGAGGTCTGGCTCATGAAGCCGGCAGTTATCAGCATGAGATTGGGCTCCCCTGTTCATCTGGGGAGAGGGTAGAAGTTAGGATGACATTAAAGTCACTCCAGGTTAAATTGTAGGACAGAGTTAGATATCGGAATTCCTGTTTATATTTAGTGGGGTCTGATGAGAAAGAGCCTAAACACTGGCTGATTTGGGGAAGGTCTGATAGAGAAAAAGGCACATGGACCCTGACTGTGCCTTCAGCTCCAGCCACCTCTCTAAGAGGAAATTGTTGGGCAGGTGGGGAAGAGCTAGTCGCAGAACGAAACTGTAAACCGGACCAGGTGTGAGGAGGGGAGGTGATAGAAGGATTATAGGGTGGGGGAGCAGAGGCTGAGGAAGAATTGGGACCTGGCTTGGCCTGGCGAGGAGCAGCCTGGAGAGAAGGGGAGAGGTCAGATGAGTTCATAGAAAAGAAGGATTCAGAGGACTCAGTGCTTGGGGTGGAGACTGAAGAACAGACCAGGAGAGAAAGAAGAAAGATTTGGGACGAGTCTCACTGGGAGCAGAGACTAGGAAGGGACCAATGCGTAAAAGAATGCCTGGACGTCAGGCACCTCAGACCATTTGCCCATTTTTCGACAAAAATTATCCAGATCTTGTAGGATAGACAAATCAAAAGTGCCATTCTCTGGCCACTTGGAACTACTGTCGAGTTTGTACTGGGGCCATGCGGTGTTGCAGAAGAAAATAAAACCCTTAGATTTTAGGTCAGGTGAGAGTTGAAGAGGTTTTAAGTTCTTGAGAACACAGGCTAAGGGAGAAGGAGGAGGAATGGAGGGTGGAAGGTTGCCCACAGTGAAGGAGGCAAGTTTAAAAAGAAGGGTAGAGACACAGAGAAGGGAGTGGGGAGCAGCCCTGGGCTGCAATGTGGGTGAGCAGCCAAAGCAGGCGTCCCCGCAATTGACTTGCCACCAAAGGAATGTGGGTGAATGACCAAGGCAGGCGTCCCCGCGGAGATCAGGCACCAGTGGAGTGTGGGTGAATAATCAGGCAGGCGTCCCCGCAATGATTAAACACCAAGGGAAGGCTGCCTTCCCGAGTCCGTGACCGGCGCTGGAGTTTTGGGTCCACGGATAAAATGTGTCTCTTTTGTCTCTACTAGAGAGGAAAAAGAACTGGAATTGGAAAGACAGGGAGATTGAAGTGTAGTGACAGAGGGAGACTGAAGGGTAGCGAGAAAGGCTGGAGAAGAGAGTGAAAAGACCGCTTACCCAATTTGAAATTGGTGAGAGGTTCCTTGGGCTGGTTAGTGTGAGGACCCGAGGTCGTAGGTGGATCTCCTCACAGAGTGAGGGCGAGGACAGGGGGCTGGTCTCCCGAAGAAGTCCCTCCGACCCAGGTCTTCCACACCATGTCTCACGCAGCCGTGTGAAGAGACCACCAAACAGGCTTTGTGTGAGCAACAAGGCTGTTTGTTTCACCTGGGCGCAGGTGGGTTGAGTCCGAAAAGAGAGTCAGCAAGCGTGGTGGGATTATCGTTAGTTCTTATAGGTTTTGGGATAGGCGGTGGAGTTAGGAGCAATGTTTTGTGGGCAGGGGGTGGATCTCACAAAGTACATTCTCAAGGGTCGAGAGAATTACAAAGAACCTTCTTAAGGGTAGGGGAGATTACAAAGTACATTTGTCAGGGTGCGGCAGAAACAAATCACAGTGGTGGTCTATGAATGTCATCAGTTAAGGCTATGTTCACTTCTTTTGTGGATCTTCAGTTGCTTCAGGCCATCTGGATGTATACGTGCAGGTCACAGGCTTAGCTTGGGTTCAGAGGCCCGACAGAAGTATAAATTGGTTAAAACAATTTGCATTCATTTCTAGAAACCTCTTAAGCCCAGTGCTTCCTTTGCTATCTTGGTAAGACAGTTTCTTTTCTTTTTGTTTTTCTTCCTTCCTTCTTTACCTGCCTCTCTCCCTTTGTAAACCAGTTAGTAACACTTCTAAATATTAGGCCTGATAATGACTAACAGGTATTGTGACTTTTAGGCTAAGGAAAGGAATGCTTCATGGAATTGAAAACATAAACCAAACAAAGTAGTTAATTTTGGCTGGTGTACTATTAGTTTCATGAATCTAGTTTTTTTTTTTTAAATTTTTAATGACTGAAACAAAAAACATCTAAAACCACAGCTTCTGGAAGAACCACTTGTTCTTGCCAGTCTTGTACCACTCTTTGAACTTGACCTTGGCCTCCCATTGGGCCTTGCATTTAAGGGCAGAGTCTCTGAAGACCTGATGGTTTTGTCCAAGGGGATCGCCACAGGGTACTTTTTGGGCATGAGGTCATTATAGTTATAAACCTTCACAAAAGACCTGACCTTTGACCACTTGGTGATCTTCTTGCCCATGGCAACTGTCACTGTGGGGATCATGGTCTATTTTTGCCACCAGAGTGTGGCTGCGGGGCAGTCTGAGGTGCCATCATCAGTGTTCTTCATGAGGATTGGCTTTGTGTCCAGAGTAGTGTCCAGCCACGACTGGCACCACTTTCCCAGGTTTCATGAACTTGCGCATTTCTAGGGCCACCCTGACACTCGCCCCCCAGACTGCCGATGGCAGCGACTGCAAGACCCAGCCAAGCTTCTGAATCTAGTTTTTAACTTCAGTGGTGAAGCAGTGCAGGTTGTCCTCAGCCATAGCTTCAGGGCTGACTGAGAGCTGCAAGAGAGCCTGGCTCTTGGTGCTGGGTGGGTTTCCTGGTAGTAGTTGTGATTTTCTTGATGGACTGATGGATGCCGATCTCTTTCTGAGGACATCTGCAGAGAAATTACGTTGCCAGCTCCCGTAGGGGTATTGTAGGTCTATTACTTGGGTTATTTCTCACTTCCAAGCGTACCCCTAACCTCTGCTTCATTCTGCACATGTGGAGACGACTGTGACTCAAAGTTCTTTAACTAGAATATTAGAAATGAAAAAAAATGGGGTGGAATTTCAGAAAAGGTTTATCCAGGTTGTTGTTCATTCTATTTATTTATTTGTTAAGTCACTAAGAGACAGAAGACGTTGTTGTTTATTTTGTCACTGCATGCAGATCTCTCTAGGCAGCATTATTTTTGGAAACAAGGTTGCAAAAAGTGACCAATAAGTCAGTTGGAACAAGCAAGATTTTTGTGCATTTAGACATTGATTTTTAGATGGCTTGGGAAAGGTTGGGCTTTAAAATGTTTCTGACTGAAATGTATTATAGTACTGAATGCATTATAGTACTGAATACATTTCTGACTGAAACGTATTTTAGTATCTAATTGTTTAACTTTTATTTTCACAGTGTATTTGGTTCAGGAAATTAATAGAGCTGATATTCCCCTTCCTGAAGGAGAGACCAGCCCTCCTGCGCCACCGCTGAAACAGGTTCTAGAAATGCAGGTAACTTGCTTCTGACAAAGCTGTTTGCAGCCGTTGATCTCAGGGGCTGCTTACTTACATATTTCATATTGTCTAATGCTTTTCTGCCTTTCTTCTCAAAACCACGGAAGATGGTGATCTCTCTAGGCAGAGAGATTAAAGACCACTATTATGATTAACCCTCAGTAATAGATTATCTGTGATGAGTTTTAATGGTAATTCAGTTTTCTTTTGCCGTGTAAGGCATATGCTTCCTTTCCAGCTGGTGGTGAACAGAGGCAACAAGAATCAGGCCAGCAAGCCTGGTTGATGATCCTGTACTGTTTCAGAAAGCTCATCCCAGGGTCACCCATGCCTTAGCTGCCTCTTCTTGTGCAAGGAATTGAGGCTTCTGTGGTGTGCCTTCACAGTCCTCCTGCATTTACCCTGGCCCTTCCTCTGTAAATTTTGGAAGCTGGTATGCAGTCTGTGGCTTGTCTCGGGTGGGCCGCAAGCAGCGTTGTGTCACCCTGAGTTCGCTGGCTGGTGTGCTGGGGATACACGTGTCCCTGGTGAGAACACTCACCTGTTCTGTTTATTAATATCCTCCGTGAATTTGTTCCTCACCCTGTGAAGTAGGCCGGAGCTCTTGATGACTCTTCTAAAACAATTATCATTGTGTACCTGACACCATTCGGTAGCTGGCTCCTCTGTTTATCTGGGAGGAAGTCTTTCAGCACTTGGTGCAGGAGACTCCAGAGAGAACTCTCCAACCACATGAGTAACAGCAGTCATCTGGCTTGGCCTGTTCGATGGGTTGCTTGTGATACAATTACAAACATAGTGATGACTGTGTACAGTGTTTGCAAGGCAAAGCAGAAGTATTGAATGTAGTATGTTAAGTGATTTGTTTGAATATAAGTTTTGATTGACTCAGTGATTTGCTTTACAGATTTTTGCTTCTGTTGTTTTAATACTTAAGTATTTTTAAGGATGTTTAGTATGTAACTAATTATTAAAGATTCTCATGAATTTTTTTTTTTTTTTGAGACGGAGTCTTGCTCTGTCGCCCAGGCTAGAGTGCATGCAGTGGTACAATATTGGCTCACTGCAGCCTCCACCTCCTGGGTTCAAGCAATTCTCCTGCCTCAGCCTCCCGAGTAGCTGGGATTACAGGCATGCACCACCACGCCCGGCTAATTTTTGTATTTTTAGTAGAGACGGGGTTTCACCATCTTGGCCAGACTGGTCTTGAACTCCCAACCTCGTGATCCACCCCCCTTGGCCTCCCAAAATGCTGGGATTACAGGCGTGGGCTACCGCGCCTGGCCGATTCTCAGAAATTTTTATCCTCAATTAATTGTGTAAATGTGAGTCTATAGACTCATATGCTAGGAAAATATGTTAGAAAAGATTATCTAAACATATTCTGTGTTGCAAAGAAAGGAAATGTAGACTTAAAGAGGAAGAGTCTTTGATGTGTGATATGGATAAGCAGACAAAGGAAATCCGAGAGAAATGATAGCGCCTGTGGTTAGAGAAGAGGGCCAGTCTTGGGGGTCTCATGCTCATCACAGCCTCCAGAATGTTTTCGCTCATATGTGGCGTGAATTTCACAGAAATTACCAGAATTAGTATGAAACAATAAATGGGCCTATTTATTTATTTATTTTGAGACGGAGTCTTGCTCTATCACCCAAGCTGGAGTGCAGTGGCACCATCTCGTCTCACTGCAACCTCCTTCTCCTCGGTTCAAGTGATTCTCCTGCCTCAGCCTCCTGTGTAGCTGGGATTACAGGCATATGCCACCACGCCCAGCTAATTTTTTTGTATTTTTACTAGAGGCAGGGAGGCTGAGGTTGGTGGATTACCTGAGGTCAAGAGTTTGAGACCAGCCTGGCCAACATAGTGAAACCTCGTCTCTACTGAAAATACAAAAAAAATTAGCCGGGCGTGGTGGTGTGCAACTGTAGTCACAGCTCCTCGGGAAGGCTGAGGCAGGAGAATCGCTTGATCCCAGAAGGTGGAGATTGCAGTGAGCCAAGATCGTGGCAGCGCACTCCAGCCTGGGCGACAGAGGGAGACTCCATCTCAAAAACAAAAACAAAAACAAAACAACAAAAAAACCGCCACTGTTTCTGTTATACTATATGAAGATTATTGGACTCACACTTGGAAGTAATCCGCTCGCTTAAGTAACCATTATTTTGTTTTAGGAGCAGTTGCAGAAGCTCGAGGTTGAACTGAGAGAAGTCACTAAGAACAAGGAGAAACTGAGGAAAAACTTGCTGGAACTGATTGAGTACACTCACATGCTGAGAGTGACACAAACCTTTGTGAAACGCAACGTTGAGGTACTGAACAGCTTGTGAGGAAATACAATTATTTTATAAAAATCTCATTCCCACAGGCTATGTATTTTGCTGTTAGTTTATGTAGATATGTTGCTTTTTAAAAGAGATTAAATTTATTTATTGATTTATTTAGTTAGTTAGTTAACTTTATGTTTTGTTTTTGAGACAGAATTTTTCTGTTGTTGCCCAGGCTGGAGGGCAGTGGCGGGATCTCGGCTCACTGCACCCTCCGCCTCCCGGGTTCACGCCATTCTCCTGTCTCAGCCTCCCGAGTAGCTGGGATTACAGGTGCCCGCCACCGTGCCTGTAATTTTTTGTATTTTTAGTAGAGATTGGGTTTCACCATGTTGGCCAGGCTGGTGTCGAACGCCTGACCTCAGTTGATCTGCCTTCCTCGGCCTCCCAAAGTGCTGGGATTACAGGAGTGAGCCACCATGCCCAGACTTAAGAGATTAAATTTAAACCTTGGTTTTATTTTTCAGTTGGATTATATGACTTTAAATAAAGTTTTAAGAGCCATTCCTGTGTTGGTTGTTTTAAGCAAGTATAATACTAAATATTTATAAAAGGTTTAGTTTGTGGTTGAAAAAAATTTTTATGAGCATGGGAAAAAAATTGAATGAAGGATGTTGAACTCTAAAATTTAGTTTTTCCAAATTGCTAAGTAAAGGAAGTAAAAGAATAATCTATAATTTCTAAGAATAGGTCAGACGCAGTGGCTTACACCTGTAATCCCAGCACTTTAGGAGGCCAAAGCCAGAGGATGGCTTGAGCCCAGGAGTTCAAGACCAGCCTGAATATAGTGAGAATTAATATGAGACCTTGTCTAAACAAAAAATAAAAATTAGCTGAGCGTGGTGGTGCAAACTTGTAGTCCTAGCTACCAGGGAGGCTGAGGTGAGAGGATCATTTGAGCCCAGAAGTTTGAGGCTGCAGTAAGCTATGATTGTGCCACAGAACTCAGAACTCCAGCCTGGGCAACAGAGTGAGATCCTGTACGCTGTGTATTAAAAAAAAAAAAAAAATTATAAGAATAAAGAATAGTCATGTAGTAGCACCTTACAGAGCTAAATATAGAAGAGACAAGTGCATCTGTCCCAAACTTAGTTTCCCTTGATATAATAGTGATCTTTGATAAAGTTATTCTATCGTGGATGAAGGCAATGAATTAGATTATAACTGTCTTTTATGTAAATGTCTTCAAGTGGCTTACAAATAAGGAATGGGGAAGTTAGGTTTTCATTTATGAGAATTGAGTTACAGATCTAAGTTACCTTAGAAGGTTTTGCACCCAGATCTAAGTAGTTAGTTAGGATGCCCTATAAACTTGTTTGAAAATTTGACATGGGAAATAAAGTGTCACTTTTAAAGAGACACATTTGGTTTCATATGTTTCTTTCTAGTTTGAACCCACTTACGAAGAATTCCCTTCCTTAGAGAGTGATTCTTTGTTGGATTACAGCTGTATGCAGAGGCTGGGAGCAAAACTGGGGTAGGTGACAAGGCCTGGGGTGTCAGGCTTCATACTGCCCTTCTTGTGAAAGCCAGATGAATTCCATAGAAGGGATGAATGGAGACCATTTTAAAGCCTAAGGTTGAATGAAAGAGTGAATATTTATTTAATAAAACACTGTATTCCTATACTTGTTGAGCTGAATTACTCAACTGTATTGACTTTTTTACTTAATACAATGGAAATTTCTTCTTTTGGTATAATGAGCTGGAAAGAAACAACATTTATGTTATTCAGTGTTAGTTCTATAAACCTAAAACAATTGGTCATTCAGGCATCAAATCCTGTCTAGTAGAAACTTGGTGGCTAAATCGAGTTGGTTAGTTTTTTTTATTAATCATACTTTAAAGATCTCCTTGTGCTGTTTATTGTTTCTGCCTACTGAAACTAATGGTAATTTGTTTCCTCGTGTGATTTGTGATTTTTAAAGTTATTATAAGGTCATATTTCACAGTTCCTGATCTGAAGGAATTCAGTGATATTTAGTTTGAGGATGTTTTCCTCCAGAGAGAATTTGTTTTGACATTTGTCAGGTACCTGGGAGTGCTCTGTCAACCTGGAATCATTTATATTTTTCTCAGCATTGGGACTTTTTGTTGATTTGATTTTTGACTGTGCCAGGAATGTGAATTTAAGCCTCAAACCTGAGTGAATTTTAACCTGTGGTTATAAAGTCTTAGGGAAGACTTCTCCCTCCATCTAGAACCAAAACGGAAATAAACAAGTTTACATGCAGGCTCCAGGCTCCTTTGCAAGGTGGGTTTTTTCTGGTCCACCTCTTCGCTGAAGGTGTAGCTTTTGTGCATGGAAGCAGTCCCAGCCGGAGAGGGGAGTCAGTTATATCTGCTCACCTTATCCAGATGCAGTGCCTGGCTTCTGTGTCCCATGCTGGCCTTAAACTCAAGGCCTTAAGATACTGCATTCAGTGTAAGAATCAGGACAGCTGTGAGGTCCTGTTTTCCCTTTGGATTCCAAGAATTTCTCTTTTTTTTTTTTGAGACGGAATCTTGCTCTGTCGCCTAGGCTAGAGTGCAGTGACACTCTAGCAACCTCCGCCTCCCGGGTTCAAGTGATTCTCCTGCCTCAGCCTCCCGAGTAGCTGGGATTACAGGTGCCCACCATCATGCCCGGCTAATTTTTGTATTTTTAGTAGAGACAGAGTTTCACCATCTTGACCAGGCCGGTCTTGAACTCCTGACCTTGTGATCCACCCGCCTTGGCCTCCCAAAGTGCTGGGATTACAGGCATGAGCCGCTGCGCCCGGCCAAGAATTTCTCTTTGTTACAAGCTCATCTGTACCTTTAAAAAGAAGTTTCAGAAATATTCTACCCGGTATCTGAGATGTTTTGCAGTTGGAGGGCTCTCAGGATGTCTTCACCATTGGTAGAAATGAAGTCTTCATCACCCTTAATGTAGTTTGATAACATTTATTGCTTTCAGTTGACTACAGGTCGACTTTATTGTCTCACAGATTTGTGTCTGGCCTAATTAACCAAGGAAAAGTGGAAGCGTTTGAAAAAATGTTGTGGAGAGTCTGCAAAGGGTACACCATTGTGTCCTATGCAGAACTGGATGAATCCCTCGAAGACCCTGAAACAGTGAGTAAATGTCACCATCACCTTTTAGCAATGATGGACTAACAGCAGAGTTGGAGATGTGGTAGAAAGAATGTTTTTCTCCTGAACCATTTGAGAAGAAGATGTTAACCTGATACCTTATCTCCTCAACCATGTGTAGTGTGTGTAGTTCCTGAAATCAGGGATGTCGTCTTACATTACCATCACATGACCATCAGTCAGGAAATGAATGTAGATGCATTACTACATCCTGAGCCTTGAATCTCATTCAGGTTTCACCAGTTGTCCTAGTATTGTCAAAGCAAAGCATGTAATTTAGCATCGCATGTTGGATTTAGTTGTCATATCTCTCTCTTTTTTTAAACTTTCTTTTTTTTTTTTTTTTAAGGAGATGGGGTCTCGCTGTGTTGCCTAGGCTGGTCTCAAACTCCTGGCCTCAAGCGATCCTCCCACCCAGGCCTCTCAAAGCCTCCCAAAGTGTTGGGATTACAGGTGTGAGCCTCCTCACCTGGCTTGTTTTTTTTTTTAATTTACTTTTTATTTTTGATAGCGATGGGGATCTTACTATGCTGCCCAGACTGGTCTCGAGCCATCCTCCTGCCTTGGCGTCCCAAAGTGTTGGGATTACAGGCATGAGCCACCGTGCCAGGCCTGTCCTGTCTCTCTGATCTCCTTTATTCTGGGACAGTGTCTCAGACTTTCCTTGGCTTTTGTGACCTTGACATTTTAAAATATTACAAGTTGTTTTGGTAGCGTGTCTCTGGGTTTGGGTTTCTCAGGTGTCTTCTCATGATTCTGTTCAGGTCACATGCCTCTGGCAGGAGCGTTGCTGAAGTGAGGCTGTGTTCTTCTCATTGCACTGTCAGGTGCCACACATTTCTGTTTGTTCCGTTACTGGTCGTGGTCACTTTGATCACTTGATGAAGGCACTCCTCTCTAGGCTTTGCTGTGAAGTTACTCCTTTTTTGTGTTTGAAACTGTAAATATCCCATTCGTCATCAGGTTTTCAGTTTCCTCGTTTATTTCCTATTTTATTTGATAGGTTCCTGTTCCTTTAATTATTTATTTTGGTATTCACATTCTCCTAGATTTGGCCAGTTGGAATCCATTCAGGCTGGCCTTTATATCCATTTTACACGTTCCCATCACTTTTTGAGCACTTGTTTGTACAACAGGATGTCCAGATGCATGTTGCAATTCCTCTCACACGGCTCTGGAATCAACTGTTTCTTCAAGGGCGCTTTTTTTTTTTTTTTTTTTGAGTGCAAGTCTTGGTATTTTGAAGCCAAGATGTGGCGTCTGGGTGTGCCCATTGGTATTGAGGGGTTGCTTTTCCTTGGCTCTGTCAGAGGTAGCTTGGGGACACAGAGCACATGCACATATACATTTACTGCTGTGGGCCAGTTACTCTCCCGCCACCCCATCCATCCCCATGTACACACCTAACAGCTGTGGTGTGGGGCTGAATGGTTCAGAAGGGAGGATGGAGGCAGCGGGAAAGACAGAGTCATAGTCACCCTTAAGATATCTCTGTTTTTTAGACTTCACAGTAAAGATAACTATTGCTTTAAACAAGGATGAACTGCTGATCTACTAAAGGTGGAAAAGGAACTTGGTTTTCTTAATTTTGAGGAAAGGTTCTTATTTTTTTTCTAGGTTAGCCTCAGGAATTTTGGCTGCCAGATTAATATACATCCCATAATAAAGAGAAATTTGGTTTTTATTTATTTATTTATTTATTTATTTATTTATTTATTTTTACTTTCTTAGATGGAGTCTCACTCTGTCACCCAGGCTGGAGTGCAGTGGCATGATCTCAGCTCACTGCAACCTCTACCTCCCGGGTTCAAGCAATTCTCCTGTCTCAGCCTCCCGAGTAGCTAGGACTACATAGGTGTGGACTGCCATACCCGGCTAATTTTTTTATTTTTAGTAGAGATGGGGTTTCACCATATTGAAACACGATCAGGAGTTAGGTCTTGAACTCCTGACCTCAAGTGATCCACCCTCCTTGGCTTCTCAAAGTGCTGAGATTACAGGCATGAGCCACCACGCCCAGCCTGTGATTTATTTTTGGTTTTCTAAAATAAAAATCTAATCCGTTTGAAATCTAATCAGTCAAGCCCTTCATTCACCACACACTTGTAATATTTTCTACTTTTTTGTGACTTTTGTAACTGCCAGTGGCCATCTGTTAATTATCCTTCAGTTGTGACCTTGATGACTTTTTTATTTCAAGCTGATTAAAACTAAGATCAAAACTGTTCCAAAGTAGCATTTACATATTTTTTGAGTTTTTTCCTTATTAAGAGACAATATCAGTAATTCTCATGCAGAGCATTTACTCAAAAATTTTTTTAATAGAATTTGTAAGTTCTCTTATGAGTCTGCAACCTCCACCTCCCGGGTTCAAGTGATTCTCCTGCCTCAGCCTCCTGAGCAGCTGGGACTACAGGTACCCGCCACCACGCCCAGCTAATTTTTGTATCTTTAATGGAGACGGGGTTTTACCATGTTGGCCAGGCTGGCCTCGAACTCCTGACCTCAAGCAACTGCCTGCTTTTGCCTCTCAAAAAGTGCTGGGATTATAGGCGTGAGCCACCGTGCCTGGCCTCTTATGCCAAATTTTTTTTTTTTTTTTGGAGATGGAGTTTCACTCTTGTTGCCCAGGCTGGAGTGCAATGGCACGATCTCGGCTCACCGCAACCTCCGCCTCCCAGGTTCAAGCAATTCTCCTGCCTCAGCCTCCCTAGTAGCTGGGATTATAGGCATGTGCCACCACGCCCAGCTAATTTTGTGTTTTTAGTAGAGACGGGGTTTCTCCATGTTGGTCAGGCTAGTCTCGAACTCCCGACCTCAGGTGATCCACCCGCCTCGACCTTCCAAAGTGCTGGGATTACAGGCATGAGCCACCGCACCTGGCCTTTATGCCAAATTTTTATGGAATATGTTAAAGGGCAGTAAACATCTGTGAAGGAATACAGAGAATATCTTGAAAATACGATCCCCATCCCCATGGTTATAAAGAAAATGCATGTCCATTATAGAAAATTGGGAACAATGTAGAAAACAAGAAGAAAAATAAGTCACTTGCAGTCTCCTATTCTGAGCCACTGTTAACATGACAAGTGTATGTTCTTTCAGTCTTTTTCTGGGTAAGATAGGGGTATTTTATTTGGTAACTTTTACTCAGGTTCTAGGATTTGTTTATAGTGTCAGGTTTAGTGTCTTTTGGGTTCAATGTCTGACCCTCTTGAAGTCATTACAGTCCTTAGAGGCTATTTTTAGCCATTTTCCCCCATTGGTGTCATTTCTAAATGCTGACCGTTCTCTCTACATCAAAGCTAGACATGGGCGCTTTCTTTTTTTTTTTTTTTTTGAGACGGAGTTTCTCTCTGTCGCCCAGACTGGAGTGCAGTGGCCGGATCTCAGCTCACTGCAAGCTCCGCCTCCCGGGTTCACGCCATTCTCCTGCCTCAGCCTCCCGAGCAGCTGGGACTACAGGCGCCCACCACCTCGTCCGGCTAGTTTTTTTGTAATTTTTTAGTAGAGACGGGGTTTCACCGGGTTAGCAAGGATGGTCTCGATCTCCTGACCTCGTGATCCGCCCGTCTCGGCCTCCCAAAGTGCTGGGATTACAGGCTTGAGGACATGGGCGCTTTCTTTGGTTGTATAGTTTGTGTTTTTCTGTTGTGTGTGGCACTTCTTCTGCCTTGTGCCTTAAGTGGTTGTGTTCGTTGACACACTACCATGTTGCCCAGGCTGGTCTTGAACTCCTGGGCTCAAATGATCCTCCTGCCTCTGCCCCACAAAGTGTTGAGATTACAGGCCTGGGCTCAAACGATCCTCCTGCCTTGGCCCCCTAAAGTGTGGGGATTACTGTTCCCAGCCTCTTTTTCCTGGTTCTAACTCTTTTCTGACAGTGTGAAGTCGGCTTCCATTATCCTCAACGTGTCTAGTGGGTGGCTCCATTAACTGACATCATTTATTCATTGTATTCATTCTCCCAGCCACATCCTCCATCTCCTCCTCCTGCCATCCCCTCCCTCCCACCACCACCTGCCCATGCTATGCTGTAGCTCCCCAGTCTGTGCTTCTGTTCCCTGGGCCCAGGGCTCAATTTTTGGACAGCTTCTCTCTTATTTCTGCCTTTAGGGATCTCACATAATTTTATGATTTTAAATACCATGCCTCAAATGTATATATCCCTAGCTTGGACCTGTCCCCAGAATACTAGACTTTTATGTCCATCTACTTCATATCTCCGTTTAAGTATCTGGAAGACTGTTTCTGCTTTTGCCTAAAACTGAACATCTGATCTTTCTTCCCAAACCTGCCCTTCCAGACCCATTGATCTACCTGCCCAGGCTGAAAGCCCTGGGTTTCTCCCCACTCTTCTCTGTTTCTCACATCTGACTTGAATCCCTCAGCAGATCTGGTGGCCATCTCTTCTAAAGAGAGAGTCCGACTGCTTCTCCTTGCTCTGCCTCCCTCCTGGTCCAGGTCTCGTCCCGCACCTGCCTCGCCTGACTGGGCTCCTGCTCCTGCCTCTGCCTCAGCCTGGTCTCTTCTCCTGGCATCCAGAATGATCCCCAGGAAACCACAGTCAGATCATTTCATTCCTATACTCACGACCCTCCAGGGGCTTCCTGTCTTCCTCAGCAAAAGCCCTGTGGAGCCGCACAGTGGGCCTGTGGCCCTCGTCATATCTGAGCTGGTGTTACTATGTCTCTCCCCGGCGATGCTGGCCTCCTCAAGTCTCCCGACCGTGCTTCTGTGTGTGCTTCTCCTCTGCTTGGAAGTCTCTTCTCCCAGCGACCATGGGGCTCGCGTCCTCACCTCCTGCAATTTTTTTTCCATTTACCCTGACTTGAAGCTCACCTGCGTTTCTTTATTGCTCAGATGTCACCTTCTCGGGGAGATCTTCCTTGCCTGTCCTATGTGAGATCACAGTGCCCAAGCCTGCCCTCTCTCCCCTCTCTTCATCCTGCATCTGTTGTGTATAGCACTTATCTCTACCTGGCGTACTTTCTTTGTTTCTTTTGCTGTCAAGTTGAATATAAGTTTAAGTTCCCTTCCCCTCCCAGGTCAGGGATTTTTGTCAGTTTTCTTCACTGCTATATCCTTAGCACCTATAATAGTGTCTCGCAAATAGGCTAAAAACCTATTCAGTTTTTATAGAATTCTGCTTTGTCGGATATTTGTAAATGCAGGGTGATTCTTATTATTTACAGTAGTTTTGCTTCATAAAGTCACTGAGGGCCGAGCACAGTGGCTCATGCCTGTAATCCCAACACTTTCAGAGGCCGAGGCGAGCGGATCACCTGAGGTCAGGAGTTCGAGACCAGCCTGACCAACAAGGAGAAACCCCATCTATACTAAAAATACAAAATTAACCGGGTGTGGTGGCACATGCCTGTAATCTCAACTACTCGGGAGGCGGAGGCATGAGAATCGCTTGAACCCAGGAGGTGGAGGTTGCAGTGGGCCGAGATTGTGCCGTTGTACTCTGGCCTGGGTAATGAGAGAAATTCTGTCTCAAAAAAAAAAAAAGTCACTGAAATCTCTAAATTATCAGCTATGGAAAAACTCACTGCTCCTAGGGGAAATACAGGAGTTGAGTCATTTACATTGAGCTCCCAGCCAGCAGCTCTGTGACTGGAACCTGAATGAAGTGTCCCTAACACACGCTACATCTCCGTCAGGCACATCGCAGCCATCTTGTGCTCAGGACTGTTGGGGGAACCAGCCCCCAATATTTCAACGTAGGTCCTTTCTATTTTCCCTAAGTGTCGGCCGGTCTGAGAAATAAAGAGAAAGAGTACAAAGAGAGGAATTTTACAGCTGGGCCGCCGGGGGTGACATCACATATTGGCAGGTCCATGATGCCCCTAAACTGCAAAACCGCAAAACCAGCAGTTTTTATTAAGGACTTTAAAAGGGGAGGGGGTGTATGAACAGGGAGTAGGTCCCAAAGATCACAGGCTTTAAAGGGCAGTAAAGATCACAAGGCAAAGGGCAAAGCAAAGATCACAAGTCAAAGGGCAAAATTAGAATTACTGATGAGGGTCTATGTTTGGTTGTGCACGTATTGTCATGATAAACATCTTAAACAATAGAAAACAGGGTTTGAAAGCAGAGAACCGGTCTGACCTCAAATTTACCCTAATAAGCCTGAGGGTACTGCAGGAGACCAGGGTGTATTTCAGTCCTTATCTCAACCGGATAAGACAGACACTCCCAGAGCTGCCATTTACAGACCTCCCCCCAGGAATGCATTCCTTCCCCAGGGTATTCGTTGCTGGAAAAAGAATTCAGTGATATCTCTCTTACTTGCACGTCTGTTTATAGGCTCTCTGCAAGAAGAAAAATATGGCTCTATTCTGCCCAATCCCACAGGCAGTCAGACCTTATGGTTATCTTCCCTTGTTCCCTGAAAATCACTGTTATTCTATTCTTTTTCAAGGTGCACTGATTTCATATTGTTCAAACACACATTTTACAATCAATTTGTACAATAGTGTTCCTGAGGTGACGTACATTCTCAGCTTACGAAGATAACAGGATTAAGAGATTAAAGTAAAGACAGGCATAAGAAATTATAAGAGCATTATTAGGGAAGTGATAAATGTCCATAAAATATTCACAATGTATGTTCAGAGATTGCAGTAAAGACAGGTGTAAGAAATTATGAAAGTATTACTTTTGGGAACTGATACATGTCCATGAAATCTTCACAATTTATGTTGTTCTGCCACGGTTCCAGCTGGTCCCTCCGTTCAGGGTCCCTGACTTCCCGCGACACAGGACAACAGACTACACCTCAGCCCTACACTTGGGGCTGTTTATACTGTGAAATCACCAAAAAAACCACAGAAGTGTGAAAAACATGACACCAAACAGACTCTGAAAAGGACGCTTGGTGATAGTCTGAGAGTGGAGATGGGAAGGGAGGGCATCACCTTGTTGGACTTTACCTGGGAACCTGGGTGTCGGGTGCCTAAAATTTTTGGCTGCTGTGCACATGACTGAAAGTGCTCTGTGGATTGATTTGGGGCTGTTATTACAAGTAGGTGAATTTGTAATTACAGAATCCTCAAATAAGGAGGATTGACTGGTTTGAATTAATGAATGAACGCTTTGACAGTGTTTGAGCTGCCAAAGTTCTAGAAGTTCTACACACAGAAGTAACACTTACCCTTATTCATTCTTTGTAGGGGGAAGTCATAAAATGGTATGTCTTTTTAATATCCTTTTGGGGAGAGCAGATTGGCCACAAGGTTAAGAAGATTTGTGATTGGTAAGAAAAAGAAACATTTCATTTATGTCTTTATATTCAACCACCTCAAGTTTTCCTTCAACATCCCTCTGGAGTCAGAAATAGAGTGGCTGCTACTTTTTGTTATATGATTTCTTTGCTGCACTGTCAAGTTCTTAAACATTTAATTTGTCATCTCTCTTACCAATGCATTACTTAAAATAATTTAAAAGTTGAGACTGTGTTGATAATATTACTAGAATTGACTTTTTTCTTTGGGGATCAAGGCTTCAGATTGGTTGAAAAAGGAATGAAGTTTTCATATGTTGTGATTTCATGTTGCTTTGAGCTGCCCATTGGGCTTATCTGTTATCACTGAGCATGTGGCACCACTTCTATCCTGGGTACCCTGGGGCAGGGTGTGGCATGTGGTGAGTAGGGGTGCTCAGGGGCCTGTCTGGATGCATAGTCTTCCTGTGTCGCTCTCTCATTGGACTCACTTGGACAAGTGACCAAGCCTCAGTTTCTTCATCTGTAAAAGGGGAGAGTGATTGCTTTCTTATAGGTCTCTTAGGACTAAATGAGATGATCAGGTGAAAGATGTCAGTTCGACAAAAGCCATCAGTAATTTTGAGTTGTGGTACAACAATAATCTGTGACTTACTCCTGTCAGCAAATGGGAACATAAGCAAAAGCCAAACAAAGTCAGAAAACTCAAAAGAACACCCCTTTGCTTTCTTCCACCAATGGAGAACTCAGCTTGCCTTGTTTCTTGCAGGGTGGAGGGGGGTTTGGGTGTTTTCTATTTACTAGAATTTGGTTCTCAATTGGTGGAATAGAAAGTAATTTCAGGTGTCCCCTGGATAAGCCTTTTATTTTCATAGACAGATATTTATTTTACTATCGATTAAAAAACTATACCCAGCTCAGCAAACCCATGATTTCACAGATATTGTTGCTTAGGATAAGGCTAGAATAGGTATTTAATTTTTCAGAGGCAGAACTTAAAGAAAAATAAAAGTATGGTGTTAACATATGAAGGTGGTCTGGGAATGACTGCAGTTTGGGGACACAGCTCGGCATTCCCCCATGCAGTCTGGGTGCCGAGTGGCCCTGAGAGGAGCCAGGGAGACTGCAGACTCTGTCAAAGGCAATTGCTAGGAAGCCAGAGCTCTTTTCTCCTTTTGTTTGTGTGTGTGTGTGTGTGTGTGTGTGTGTGTCTGTGTGTGTCTTTGTGTTTGTGTTTAAACCTGTTCAGTGATTCCAAGCCCAAGGATATTGTTGAATTTTAGGAAGCTGGAATTGGGAATGAGCTGCCAGGAATCATTGAGGGCAGGATCCAACAGGGAGTTTGCTAAATTTGTCTCACTCAGCAGGTGGTTGTTGAGCATCTGTATGCACGGCCTGACCAAGGGCGGATGCCTGCGTCTGCACCCGTGTCTCCCAAATGACTGCTTTCATTTCGTTTTGCCAGAAGATGTGCCAGGGAGGTGAATGCGTTTAGTTCTAGTGTTGACAGATGTGAGAGCGTGTTCAACTCTGTCTTCCAGCTACCACTGCCATGTGTACCCCTATCCAAACACAGCCGAGGAGCGGAGGGAGATCCAGGAGGGGCTGAACACCCGCATTCAAGATCTCTACACTGTGAGTAAGCCGGGAGCGGATGCCTCCTTATCTGAGGGCTGCCAAACATTTACACATACATTTTCTCTGTTTTTTTAACATAGATAATATCGGTCATAGACAAATCAAGATGTTCTAGTGAGATTGGAATGTTGCTTCCCTCCCTCTTCCCCATGGAAGTTTTATTTTAGCAACATGTTAGGAACCTGAGTAGTAATGACATGGCTTTAAACAAATATTCTGTGGTCACCTTTGATATGTTGGATGGTAATTCTTTTTTCTTTTTGAGACGGTCTCGCTCTGTTGCCCAGCCTTTGAGTGCAGTGGCGTAATCTCAGCTCACTGCAACCTCTGCTTCCTGGGTTCAAGCAATCTCTGCCTCAGCCTCCCGAGTAGCCAGGATTACAGGCGTACATCACCATGCCTGGCCAATTGTGGTATTTTTAGTAGAGACAGAGTGTCACCACGTTGCCCAGGCTCGTCTCAAATTCCTGACCTCAAATGATTCGCCCACCTCAGCCTCCCAAATTGCTGGGATTACAGACGTGCGCCACCACACTCAGCCTAGATTATAATTCTTGTAATCCTTTTTTTTTTTTTGAGGTGGAATCATGCCCTGTTGCCAGGCTGGAATGCTGTGGTGTAATCTCAGCTCACCGCAGTCTCTGCCTCCCGGGTTCAAGCAATTCTCCTGCCTCAGCCTCCCGAGCTGGGATTACAAGCATGTGCCACCAATCCCTGCTAAATTTTTTGTATTTTTAGTAGAGATGGGGTTTCATCATGTTGGCCAGGATGGTCTTGATCTCCTGACCTCGTGATGCACCTGCCTCGGCCTCCCAGAGTGCTGGAATTACAGGCATGAGCCACTGCCCCTGGTCTGGATTGTAATTCTTGATCACCCAAGACAAGCCAGCCCCAGTTAACATGGTGAGGGCATTATTTTACCAGCAGGATTTAAATTCATTTTTCTCCTGATGACAGTGAGGATTCTTGTTGGCAAGAAGTGTCCTTCTGACTCAGTTAAGCGAGAGAGGATTTCTTGGCAGGGTGGGATGGGTGTTGGTGGCTCACAGGGTTGATGAGGCGAGGCCAAGCTTGGGAATGGGTAGGAACCCGGGGAGCTTGCTGGACCCTGGTAGACCACCATGCTGCTGCAGTGACGATGACGTCTCACCATTTCCTGTGCCCCGGGGTCATGTTCTCCAGAGGCAACCTCCCAAAATAGGGCATCTGATTGACTGAGCTTAGATTTTTCTGCCCACCTCCGAGTGGTACTAGGGGCAGGGAGGAGAAGGAAGGAATGGCTCCCTTAGCTGCCACCAGGATAGGCAGATGCCTGGAATGATCCTCTGTCAATGGGACAAAAGTCCTCTAAAGGAAGTCGGGTGCCAGGTGGACAAAAACCAAAACATGCCCATTCCACTGTTGTTCTTCCCTAGGTACTGCACAAAACCGAGGACTATTTGAGGCAAGTGCTATGTAAAGCTGCCGAGTCTGTCTATAGCCGTGTGATCCAGGTGAAGAAAATGAAGGCCATCTACCACATGCTGAACATGTGCAGCTTTGACGTGACCAACAAGTGCCTCATTGCCGAGGTCTGGTGTCCCGAGGCGGATCTGCAGGACCTGCGCCGGGCGCTGGAGGAGGGCTCGGTAAGGCTGCCTTCCTCTCCTCTGCCAGGAATAGAAGAGAGACTGATGGAACTGATAAATTCCGAGAAAAAAAAGAAGGGAGAATTTCACAGAGTAATGAGAATGCACTGTGTTGACTCTTCTTTTTTTTTTTTTTTGAGACAGAGTCTCACTCCATTGCCCAGGCAGGAGTGCAGTGGCACCATCTCAGCTCACTGCAAGCTCCGCCCCCCAGGTTCATGCCATTCTCCTGCCTCAGCCTCCCAAGGAGCTGGGATTACAGGTGCCGACCACCACAGCCGGCTAATGTTTTGTATTTTTAGTAGAGACAGGGTTTCACTGTGTTAGCCAGGATGGTCTTGATCTCCTGACCTCATGATTCACCTGCCTCGGCCTCCCAGAATGCTGGGATTACAGGTGTGAGCCACCACACCCGGCCTTGTTTTTTTTTAAATATTAATTTAAAAAATTAAAATAGAGATGGGGTTTTACTCTGTTGCCGAGGCTGGTCTCAAACTTCTGGCCCCAAGGGATCCTCCTGCCTCAGCCTCCCAAAGTGCTGGGATTACAGGTGTGAGCCACTGTGCCCAGCCTTGGCTCTGTTTTGGAACTGAAATTATGGTGAGCTACTCATTCAAAGGTGTATGTGTGTACATGTGTTTTTACATTGCTCTTTTGAGTAAGTAATTCATTCACATGGTTTAAAAGTGAAAAGAAATAAAAGAGTATGAAAGACACAGTTCAGTGGCTTCCTCCCACCCCATAGCCTTACTTGTCCACTTCCTCTACTCAAAGATAACCATTACTTCAGTTCTGTTAGTTCTTTGAGTTTCTTAACCATAGATAAGCAGATATGAGTAGATATTATTTTTCTTTTTCTTCACAAAAGGGCGCTATTCATACTATTCTTTTCACTTAATAAAACTTTTCTATTTTTCTTTTAACTGTTTAATATTCTGTTGTGTGCATACCATGGTTTATTTAACCAGTTTTCTGGTCATTTAGGTAGTTTCCACTTTTACAGATAGCACTATGATGTCAAATCTATTTGTAGGATAAATTCCCAGAAATGGAATTGCTGGACTGATGTTGATAGATGTTGTCAGCTATTGTATTTCTCTCATTATGAGTGAAGGGGAATACCTTTTTTTTGTTTAAGAATCCTTTGGCTGGGTGCAGTGGCTCACACCTGTAATCCCAGCACATTGGCAGGCCGAGGCAGCTGGATCACGAGGTCAGGAGATTGAGACCAGCCTGACCAACATGGTGAAACCCCATCTCTACTAAAAATACAAAATTAGCCAACCGTGGTGGCACATGCTTGTATCATGCCTGTAATCCTAGCTACTCGGGAAGCTGAGGCAGGAGAATCGCTTGAACCCGGGAGGAAGAGGTTGCAGTGAGCCAAGATGGCGCCACTGCACTCCAGCCTGGGCAACAAGAGCAAAACTTTGTCTCAAAAAAAAAAAAGAGCCTTTTAAATTTTCTTTTTTTGGTGAACTGTCTGTTCATATTCTACAGCCATTTTCCATCATATGTTGGCCTTTTTCTTGCCAATTTCTGTTGGCTCCTGGTCTGTGACACCAGTAAGAATATTTTCCCCGGTTTGTCCCTCATCTTTTGACCTAGGATGTTTCTGTTTGTTTGTTTGTTTGTTTTGGCCATGCACAAGTTTTTGTTAAATATAGTTGAACTTATCCATCTTTGCTCTTACACCTTCCAGATGTTGAATCACAGGCTTTTCCCACTGCAAGATTCTAGTATAATTCTTCCATGTTCCTGCGAGGTTTTCTTCTACATTAAACTCGGTTTTTGGTCATGGAAAGAACAGGTTTACGTATTTCAAGTGACAATTAAAGGAACACCTTTTTCATGAGTGTTTTGGTTATGTGACCTTGTCTCATTGCATAATTCTGTGATGATACAAATGTAAAATATAATGTCCATTATGACATCAACATGAATACCCAGTACTGAGAAAGACAGCAACACATAAATAGTATTTTGTTATTTAGAGTATGAACCACCTATTTGAGAGATAAACACAGATGATTCTTCTTTTACTGAGGTGACATGAGTTTGAGGGACATGACTAGTACTCCTGTTATATGTGGTATGTGTGCTGCTTTGTAACTTTCAAGGTGGCTGCATTCAATTCAGATCGAGCCCATGGTGCTGTTTCTCCATCTCCCGCGTGCACACGCGCTGGGGTCTCTTGAGAGCTGTGTATTAAGGCCTCAGTGGCCGCGTGGCCACCTCCCGCTGCATAGCTGTTCTTTGCTCTGCTTGTGCACTCCGACTCTTGGTTTCCCATCAAGGGTGCTAAGCTCTCAGCCCACCTCTTACTGCTCACAGTCGCCGTCTCTTCCCTTTCCTCATCTGTCCTGTCCTGTGTTATTTTTCTCCATACGTTTTTAGTTTTCTTGAAAAGGAGCTGGCTTTCGAAGATAAAAGCAGGTGACTGAGACATTCTCCAGTGTTGATGAAGCCTGGCTCATCACCTGCATCCCCACACCTCATGAGTCTGGCTCTTCACGGTTGCCTTGGTAGTCAGCTCCTGTCTACATACAGGATGCCTTTTTTTCTGTTGCCAAGATTGAATTTGATCAGGCACACAGGGGACTCACATGCGGAACTCCTAATAGGCTGTGCCAGGCGGAAGAGGGGAGTCTCAGCCTCCAGTCTGCAGATCCCAGTTCTTGGGTTCATGTCTCTCTAGTCACTTGGCTGCCTGAAGCTCATTCCCTAGAGATGCCTCACAGAGGCTTGCGAGAATCATATTCCCTGAATTCTCACGTTGATCACAGTAGCTGTCTGCTGCTTTTTATAATTGGGAGTTAGTTTTTCTGGAAATAAAATTCTGGGCTCATTTTTTTTCCCCTTGAGTATCTTACACATGTTCTTCCATCTTGTTCTGGCACCATGCTCCCAACAAAAAGCCTGATGCTAATCTAATTTTCTTTTCCTTGTAATTCTTGTGCTTTTTTAGTTTAGTTTAGTTTTGTTTTGTCTTTAAAGACTAGTGATTTTCAGCCTGGGCAACATGGTTAAACCCCATCTCTACAAAAAAACTTAAAAATAAGCCAGATGTGGTGATGCACCTGTAATCTCAGCTACTCTGGAGGGTGGGGTGGGAGGATTGCTTGAGCCTGGGAGGTTGAGGCTGTATTGCGCTCCAGCCTGAGCAACAGAGCCAGACCTTGTCTCAAAACAAAAAACAAAACAAAAAACCAAAAAACAATGATTTTACAGAATGTGTGTCTCTCTCTCTCTCTCTCTTTTTTGGAGATAGAGTCTGGCTCTTTCACCCAGGCTGGAGTACAGTGGCATGATACTGGCTCACTGCAACCTCTGCCTCCCAGGTTCAAGTGATTCTCATGCAGTGAGAATTCAAATGATTCTCAGCCTCTCAAGTAGCTGGGTCTGGAGGTCTGCACTGCCATGCCTGGCTAATTTGTGTGTGTGAATTTTTAGCAGAGATGGGGTTTCATCATGTTGGACAGGCTGGTCTCGAACTCCTGATCCCAAGTGATCCACCTGCCTTGACCTTCCAAAATGCTGGGATTACAGGCATGAGCCATTGCGCCTGGCCCAGAATGTGTCTCTTAATGTGGTCTTTCTGTATGTTCTTTCAATATATAGTCTTTGGTGGTGGTTTTGTTAATTTCATAAACGTTCTCCTGAATTGTAGTTTCTGGTATTTGCTCTACTGTCTTGCTTTGGTTTTCTTCTTTTAGGACCTCCTGTCATCTTTCAGTGGAACCTTCTTTGCTTATCTTCAGTATCTGTCACTTTCCCTTGAATCCTTTTTGTCTTTTGTTCCTTCTTTTTGATTTGTAAGATTTCCCCTCTGTGCCTTCTGTTTCTCTTACAGCAGTATGAGGAAGGGTTCTTCACTTTTGTGTTCCTTCTGGTTTTGTCTTATTTCTGAATTTTTTTTTTCTCTTTTTCCTAATTCCTTCTTGAGTTCTGTTACCTCATTCCTGAGTCTTTTAAAATCTGATTCCTGGTGCTTTTTCCTGTCTTGTATTATTTTCTTAATTCTTTTAACTCCTTTTGAATCAGTCAGTTACACTGGTTTTATCTGTCTTGTGGACCTTCTTTCTGGCGTCTTCTCACTGTCTGTGGGGTGGTATTCTACTCCCTGGGTTTTTTCTTCTTATGACCTTATAAGATTGATTGATAATGAAAACACTTTTAAAGTAACGTAAAACAGGTTATTGCCAGAATAGCAGATTTTCCAGTCAAAATAAGCCTCTTTTTATTTTATTTTTTTTTTGTTTTTGAGAAGGAGTCTCACTCTGTCACCCAGGCTGGAGTACAGTGGAGTGATCTCAGCTCACTGCAACCTCTGCCTCCTGGGTTCAAGCAATTCTCGTGCCTCAGCCTCCCAAGTAGCTGGGATTACATGTGCGCACCACCACGCCTGTCTAGTTTTTGTATTTTTAGTAAAGATTAGCCTGACTAACATGGTGAAATCCCGTCTCTACTAAAAATACAAAAAGTAGTCAGATGTGGTGGTGTGCTGCACACATGTAATCCCAGCTACCTGGGAGGCTGAGACACGAGAATCGCTTGAACCTGGGAGGCAGAGGTTGCAGTGAGCCAAGATCATGCCACTGCACTCCAGCCTTTGTGACAGAGCAAGACTCCTTCTCAAAAAAAAATAAAATAAAATAAAAAGAGACTTATTTTGACCGGAAAATCTGCTATTCTGGCAATAACCTGTTTTACCTTATTTTAAAAGTATTTTCATTATAAATCAATATAATGCGTTTCAGAAGAATTGTAAACACTGATGGATAAAGTTATATTTATGATTTTGCCATACTAGAATTCATGTGACATTCTGGTTTATTCTTGCCTTTCTCATTTTTTTATTAAGTATATTGCAGTTGCCTCAAACTTCCTCTTTCTTCACCGTTTTTAAGAGATAAAGTACTCAGTGTCAGTTTTCTGTCGGTGACTGAGCCAATTCCATACCCATGTGCCCCGCATTCCCCAGCCCCCATTCACTTCTGGCCCATTCAGTCCTGCTCTCGCCCTTCCGTCTTGGAGACCACAGCCCCCAAGTGCCACCCTCCCCAAGCCCCTGCTTCCTCACAGACGGGCTTTTCCCCCAGCCCCTCTCGCTGCTCTTGACCCTGTTGAGTGGAGATTAATCCTGTACCAAAGCTACACACAGAGCGTTGCAAAAGCAGTAACCCAAGGCTGGGTGCGGTGGCTCACACCTGTAATCCCAGCACACTGGGAGGCCAAGGCAGGTGGATCACCTGAGGTTGGGAGTTCGAGACTAACCTGACCAACATGGAGAAACCCCAAAAAATACAAAATTAGCTGGTGTGGTGGTGGGCCCCTGTAATCCAGCTACTCAGGAAGCTGAGGCAGGAGAATCACTTGAACCCAGGAAGCAGAGGTTGCGGTGAGCCAAGATCGTACCATTGCACTCCAGCCTGGGCAACAAGAGTGAAACTCCGTCTCAAAAATAAAAACAAAGCAGTAACCCAGATTTGTTGAATATGGATAGTAATTGTCTTCTTGGATAGTAATTTTTTTCCTTTCTTTGTTTATGTGGAAGAGAGAGAGTGGTGCTACAATCCCCTCATTCATGAACATAATCCCCACGAAAGAAACACCCCCCACTCGAATCCGCACCAACAAGTTCACCGAGGGATTTCAGAACATCGTGGATGCTTATGGAGTAGGAAGCTACAGAGAAGTCAATCCAGGTTGGAAGTCTGATTCGTAAATACACATATTTCCAATGGCATTGCCGCATTCTTGCTCTAAGAATGGAATAGATATTTGGAAAAAGAGGCTGATCGCTACTTTTTTGCTATCTTATTTAAAACTATAAGGTTTTAAATGTAACCACACAATCCTATCTTGGGAATTCTGGAGAAAGTCCAGATCGTTGTGTATCATTGTGTTTGAATGAACTCAGATTTTCCATATTTGCTGTGAATCAGAGATCTCTTTTCCTTTTTTCTGCAGCTCTCTTTACCATCATCACCTTCCCGTTTCTATTTGCTGTGATGTTTGGAGACTTCGGACATGGCTTTGTGATGTTTTTATTTGCCCTTTTGTTGGTGTTAAATGAAAATCATCCCAGACTAAATCAGTCACAAGAGGTAAAAATATAAACACTCCAGCTCATATATCTGGTTGGGTGGCATTAGCAGTGACCGAAAGAGACACACCCCTTAGATGTTCGCTGTAGGCTGTGGCTGTACTGGGCAGGTGTGTGGCCTGTCAGCTGTGGCTGACAGGGATGTCTGCGGGGCCAGGCTGTTTTCCGAGAAGCCGCGGGAGGAGTGGTGAGGGTGGTTCCCACACCGACAGCTGTCACATGGATACCCTCCAGTAACCATATTCTGATCCTCCCGCCTTGCCCTTCACAGATCATGAGGATGTTTTTTAATGGCCGGTACATCCTCCTGCTGATGGGGCTGTTCTCGGTGTACACCGGCCTCATCTACAATGACTGTTTCTCAAAGTCAGTCAACCTGTTCGGCTCTGGGTGGAACGTGTCTGCCATGTACACCTCCAGCCACCCCCCCGCAGAACGTAAGAAGATGGTGCTTTGGAAGTAAGTGTCCCATAGCTGGTGATGCTCTGGGTGGGAAGCATGTTTCCTAGACCTTCCTCCTCCCTGGTCAGCCTCCTCACTCTGCTTTTTGTTACAGTGACAGCGTCGTCAGGCACAACAGCATTTTGCAGTTGGATCCAAGCGTTCCTGGAGTGTTCCAAGGCCCTTATCCCCTTGGCATTGATCCTGTGAGTGCACCGCACTCTGTCATTGTCTCTGGGTGCTCTGTGGTGCCACTTAGCTTCGGGCGCCACGAGGTTCTCTAGACTGTTGAGCAGGGTTCATGCTGCACCAAGGGGGAGGTGCGCATTAGCCCCTGTGCATCCCAGTCCCGGACATTGGGTGGGGAGGCCAGGAGCTGGGGTCCCTTGGTTTGGGAAGGTGAGGTCAGAGGAAGTCCTCAGAGAGCCAGGACTGTGTTCTGTCATGTGTCCTACCTATTTTCCTCTGGCAAAAAATGGCACTTCAGTAGCCCCGAAATGTGTGCCATTTCCTACATTTCTTCCTTGTATATGTGAACTTTTAAAAACCCTTGATCTGGAAAGAAGTAGTATGGAATGTTAGAGCTGAAAGGAAGCGTAAGGTTATTGTAGAGCTTACTGGGGTAGTTGTTTGGAATGGGAGAAGTGTTAGTAGAAAGAAAATGGAGAAGTACTCAGGCCTGTATTTCCAGCACTTTGGGAGGCCGAGGCGGGCAGATCATGAGGTCAGGAGATTGAGACCATCCTGGCTAACACGGTGAAACCCTGTCTCTACTAAAAATACAAAAAATTAGCTGGGTGTGGTGGTGGGCGCCTGTAGTCCCAGCTACTTGGGAGGCTGAGGCAGAAGAATGGCATGAACCTGGGAGGCGGAGCTTGCAGTGAGCTGAGATCCGGCCACTGCACTCCAGCCTGGGCAACAGAGCGAGACTCCGTCTCAAAAAGTAAATAAATAAATAAATAAATAAAACAGAAAATGGAGAAGTAGCTGCAGGGTGCCAGGACCCCCAGCCCCTTCTAGGGCTCAGCGGCAGTGGCTGAGGCATCGGACCTCAGGGCTGGGTGGGGTTTTTCTGGGCTGTCAGGAGTCTTTCTGGAGAATCAAAAGAATGACTCAGAAACCATCTCAAAATTAGTTTGTGGATGTAATTGTGTACAGTCATTGGGCAAAGAAAGACTAGCATTCCTTAACCTGGGCTCTCCAAGGAGGCAGTATCTCTTAGTGTGTTCTGTTTATTCTTACCTCTGATCATGATTAGTATAATTTCATGTTGTAGCATTAAGTCTTAATGTAACTGAAAACTTGGAAACACAGCTACAACAGTTTCTTTAAGACACAGTATTTTGGAGCCAAATTCAGTGATAACTTGTAGCTTTGTGTTAAGGAAAGAAATGTTTCTGAATAAGGGAACCAAGGAACAAAGTTTGAGTGAGTTTTGTTTTTTTTTTTGAGAGGCATTGGAGGAAATTGGGGTATAGTTTTGTCTTTCTGTTTTAACTTAATTTTAAACTAGGCATTACATTCATTTAGTTCAAAAGTAAACCAATGTATGTACATTACATATATAAAATGCATACTTTAAAATAATATATAAAAGTATATATAATATAAATATATCAGCGAAGTTGACTGGCCTCCTAGTTCTCAGCCCTGAATACTTCATTCTAAAATCTTACTTTTCCAAGGGCAAAATGAGATAATTCAGGGCTAGGAACTGGGAGACTAGAAGTTTTAAAATTACCTGGGAGTGGTGGTGCGCGCCTGTGGTCCCAGCTTGTCGGAAGGCTGAGGTGGGAAGATTGCTTGAGTCCAGGAGGTCAAGGCTGCGGTGAGCCGTGATTGCTCCACTGTACTGTAGCCCTAGGTGACAGTGAGACCCCTTATCTTAAAAAAAAAAAAAAAAAAGGCCGGGTGCAGTGGCTCACACTTGTAATCCCAGCACTTTGGGAGGCCAAGGCAGGAGGATCACCTGAGGTCAGGTGTTTGAGACTAGCCTGGCCAACATGGCAAAACCCTGTCTCTACTAAAAATACAAACATTAGCCAGGCATGCTGGTCCAGCTACTCAGGAGGCTGAGGCAGGAGAATTGCTTGAACCCGGGAGGTGGAGGTTGCAGTGAGCCGAGATTGCGCCACTGCATTCCAGCCTGGGTGACAGAGTGAGACTCCTCAAAAATAAAAAAAATTAAAAAAAGATTCTGTTTTAATAGGCCCTGTTTCCCTTTTCCTAACCCACCTGAAGAGCAGGTTGTAGGAATTCATTTTCAGACAGTAAGAGAAGCAGTCAGTGAGTGAGGAGGTTGTGGGGACTCAGACCAGCCAGGGGCACCCTGGGGAGGTCAGCCATGGCCTGGAGTCCCTCTTGGCACATCTTGGCTTGGCCACTTGCAGCATTTCTGATTTCATTGTATTCACAGCTAAACTTTATGACAAAATAGACATATAGGAGCATGTACGGCACATGTATATAAATGTGTGATGACACATGTATGTCACCTGCCCACGTAGAGGGGACATAACCCAGGACCTTGAAAGTGTCCTGACCCTTCCAGTCTCTGAGCTGTGTGTGACTTTCCCTCGCCTTGCCTTTTGTCAAGACTTCCCAGGCACATCTCCCTAAGTGCTATGTGGTTCCATCTGGCATCCTTTGGCGTTAACAGTGATAAAATTGTTTTCTAACTGTCTGTGGCCCTGGTTTAAGGAAATCAATGGTTCTCAGATTGAAAGCATCAAAAGAAAAGCCTGAATGTTGTTTCCTTCTTAAACTTAGAGCCACCTTTCGAGTTAAGACAGGGACTTTCTTGAGTGTCACCTGTTGAAGGAAGTTAAAGATTCTGTTTTGTTTTGTTTGGTTTGGTTTTAGATTTGGAACTTGGCCACAAATCGCCTCACTTTTCTAAACTCTTTCAAAATGAAAATGTCTGTGATTTTAGGAATCATTCACATGACTTTTGGAGTCATTCTGGGAATATTTAACCACTTGTAAGTACAGATTTTTTTTTAAGCAATATTTATAAACCAAACTTGGCATTTCTTCAGTTTTGCTTCTTGTTGTATTTATTGGGTAAGGGGCAGCCAATATGATGTTGTATTTACATGATTCTGTTGTGGCTGTTTAGATTTTCTGTGGTTTCAGCAATTCATTCATTCAGCAAATATGTATTTATCGAGCGCATAGTAGTGCCAAGTGCTATTTTAGGCACTCGGGGTTCAGCAGTGAGGAGGGCAGAAAAAATTTATTGCCCCAATGGAGCTTCCATTCAAGTGGGGGAGACATCTGACATGTGCATTCATGTCGATTTCCAGAAGGGATGCTTGTCATATTCCGTTTTTATTTTACAAATAAAAAATCTTTTTGTTTTTACTTTATTAGAGCTAGTATATGAAGAGTAAGAGATGGTGTCATTTTTCTCTAACTAGACCTGTTCATTCTCATCTGTAAACATAATTTGTATAATTTGATGTTGTAGCTTTAAGTCACTATAACTGGAGTCTTAAAAAACTTTTATAACAATGTAATATACAGCATTTTGGAGCCAGATTCACTAATATTGTGTAGCCTTACTTTAAGGAAGAAAATGTTTCTGAATTAGGGAACCAAGGAAGAAAATTTGAGTGAGATTTGACCCCCAAAACTGTAGTCATTTTGGCCGACCTCACATCTCTTCCTCGTAGATGCATCTGGATACTCAGATGTATCTGGAGTCATCATATGAGAAATGATGTTATTCTGAAATTCGCTTTATGTTTAGTTGTAGAGAGTTAAATTTACTCTTTTTAACGTAGGCTGATCTTGTTCATGGGTTGATTGATTCCTTTTCTTTTCTAGGCACTTCAGGAAGAAGTTCAACATTTACCTGGTTTCCATCCCAGAACTTCTCTTCATGCTCTGTATCTTTGGATACCTTATATTTATGATTTTCTACAAGTGGCTGGTTTTTTCAGCAGAAACCTCCAGAGTTGCTCCCAGCATTCTGATTGAATTTATTAACATGTTTTTATTCCCAACCAGTAAAACAAATGGTCTTTACACAGGGCAGGTGAGTCATCTTCCCACTCTCATGAACTTAACGAAAGTATTCCCAATAGCCTTTTATTCTGAGCAGTAGAAGTGTCGGGGTGAGCTCCACAGACTCCCAGGAGCCTGGGAAGGCTGCTTCTGTCTCTGCGTGTGTCATCACTGGAGGATGCCAGTCCAGCTCGACTGCTGTGTGCAGGCTCTGGTCAGGCAGCATGACCAAACTCGCTGCCATTCAGTAGCCATCAGAATGAGTAGGAAGAGGCCGGGCACAGTGGCTCGTTTCTGTAATCCCAGCACTTTGGGAGGCCAAGGCTGGCGAATTGCTTGAGCCTGTGAGTTCAAGACCAGCCTGGGCAACACAGCAAGACCTCATCTCTACAAAAAATACCAAAATTTGCCAGGCGTGGTGGCTGTACCTGTAGTCCCAGCTACTTGGGAAGCTGAGGCAGGAGGATCACTTGAGCCCAGGAGGTCGAGGCTGCAGTGAACCATAACTGCTCTGCTTCACTCCAGCCTGGGTGACAGAGCAAGACCTTGTCTCAACTAAAACCAAAAGCAAAAAAAACCCCGAAACCAACAGAACTGGTGGGAAGAAAATGCATTACCGGAGGGTTTCCCGAGGGCTGCCCAGTCCCCCCATTTAGAAGGGACCACCTGGGTCACAGCACATGGACCCTTTCGAAAAATGAGCTTTCCTCTCACTGTACATTTGTGTGATGTCACAGTGGGCTCTCAGGGTTCCCTGCTCTGCTTGAGGCCCCACTCTGCCATTTCCTCAGGATGGAACTTGGAGCAGATGACTAACTTCTCTCTGCCTCTGTTTCCTCATCTGTAAAGTGGGACTAAAAATAGGAGCTGGTTCATGGTGTAGCGCACATGTGTCCAAAGTGCGTACGAACGCACTTGCACAAGCCAGCTACTCAGTAAATGTCAGCGTTTGCCATAGTTCTTACCCACCTTACATTGAAGGTCTTTCTGCTGTGAGTGCCACGGCACCTCCTGCCCGTGGATGCTGGCCCAGACACAGCTCACCACGTTGTCCAGTGTCTGTGAGGACATCTGGGAAACCCTCCCAGTCGGTAGTGTCCGAGCCTGTGTTCCTCCTGAGCCGTGTTTTGGTTCTTCATCTTGTTAATCTGTGAATGGAGCATTTGGTTTTGTTTTTCACATTCTATTGGGTGCTGGAAAGTTTTAAGTCGGATTTGAAGCGCAACTTACATAACTTTGGCCTCGTTGATGAGATGCATATTTGCGTTCTCTTTGAACTTTTCAAGTTTCTGCTTTTTTTTTTTGTTTCTCTTGTTTATGATTTTTAAGAATTGTATTTTATCATTATTTTGTTGAAGCTTTGTACGATGGCATAGACACCACAGATAAAAGCAAGGGCGTTCAGTGGGCATAGGCACTGTGGACAGAAACATCAGTGAAGGGCAGCTCCCTTGATTCAGTACCTGCCGCACACCTGAAAGTGTGCTTTCCTTACCTAGTGTTTCTTAGTTCTCACAACAGCCCCAGGAGGTAGGTGGTGTCGTCCCCTGTTACTGGTGATAACCAGTGGCTCAGGGCAGTCCTGGTCACTCAGCGGTCTGTAGGGCCAGGCTGGTAACCTAGATCAGCCTGGCTCCAGCCTAGGACTTCTGATGTGGCTCTGCCTGTGGCCGCCACCTCTCGGCTTTTCGAGAGGCTCATCGTGTTGATGTTGTGTAGATAATACAGCCCTGTGCCTGAGTAGCACACAGAGCTCTCGGGACCTGTTTTTGATGAGGGGCAGCCATAGAGAGTGATAAGCTTGGACAGCACAGTGTCCCGTCCAGACCCTGGAAAGCCATGCGGACTGCCGTGGCTGTGTAAGCCTGAGTGAGTTTTGCTCTTGATTTAGCTTTAAGTAACTATAAATCTTGGTTTTTCTAAGGAAGTTTTTTTGGTTTTGTTCTGAATTCTCTTCCACGATTTTCTGTGTGTGGAGGTAAATCCACTTGCTTCACACTCAGGAGTCCTCAAACAGTCTTTATAATCATCAAATAACAGGAAAACAGAACCAAAAATATAAAAAATGTTCTGCTTGTGCTATGCTTTCTCATTTACAGCGTTTCCAGAAAATGATTAGTTGGAGTTTGACTTTATTTACAATTTTTGTAAAGCTTCCTTGCTGGTCTGAAACAAAATAATACTTTACCACAGGGTCATTAATGTTATGCATCAGTTCTAGAATTCAGCTGTGAGTTTAGGAAAAGAAAACCCACTGGCAAGTGTAGCTGGCTGGCATTTATTTAATGTTCCTCGCGTGGAGACATTGTTTGATCTTTACTGATTTCATCGTGTGCTACTGACACCGCGAGCGTGCGTTCACGTTGTAATCGAGTTTCTCACCTTCTGCACTAACAGGAGTATGTCCAGAGAGTGCTGCTGGTTGTCACAGCATTGTCTGTCCCGGTCCTCTTCTTGGGAAAGCCACTGTTTTTGTTGTGGCTTCACAATGGGCGTAGTTGCTTCGGGGTGAACCGGGTAAGTGCCGGTTTGGATGCAGGCTTGTAAAGTGTGAGCAAAGTCTGCTTTCAGTTATACAAGGATTGGTGTAGAAAACACCCCTGGAGGGTTCCTTGTCTTGATTTAAAAGCCAGAGCTTCCTTTATTTAAAACATTGACGTTGGCTGGGCATGGTAGCTCACACCTGTAATCCCAGCACTTTGGGAGGCCAAAGCGGGCAGATCACTTGAGCCCAGGAGTTTGAGACTAGCCTGGGCAACATGGCGAAACCCTGTCTCTACCAAAAATACAAAAATAAGCCAGTGTGGTGGTGTGCACCTATAGTCCCAGGTACTCAGGAGGCTGAGGTGGGAGATTGCTTGAGCCTGGCAGGCAGAGGTTGCAGTGAGCTGTGATCATGCCACTGCACTCCAGCCTGGGCAGCAGAGCAAGACTCTTGTGTCAAAATAAATAAGTAAATAAAACATTGATGTTGAAAGAGCCTGCTGTGTCCAGGGCCTCTGGAGACAGGCCCTGCTGGCATGAACTACAGGCTTATTAGGAGTTTAACTCAATCCTTCAATTCAGATGGGCATAATTAAAATGCCTTTTTCCATATTCTTCTTAATTTCTTCTTTAAGATTTTCTTTTTTCTTTTTCCTTTTTTTTTTTGAGACTGGAGTCTTCCTCTGTTGCCCAGGCTGGAGTGCAGTGGCACTATCTCAGCTTACTGCAACGTCTGCCTCCTGGGTTCAAGCAATTCTCTTGCCTCAGCCCTTGAGTAGGGGGACTACAGGCACCCACCACCACGCCCTGCTAATTTTTGTATTTTTAGTAAAAGACGGGGTTTTTCTATGTTGCACAGGCTAGTCTCGAACCCCTGACCTCAGGTTATTCACCTGCCTCGGCCTCCCAAAGTGCTGTGATTACAGGTGTGAGCCACTGCACCTGGCCTAAAGAACTTTTTTATTCTTAAAGACCTGAATCATTAAGAGAAACAAAGAAACTATAAATAAAGTTTTGTTTTGTCACAACCTTGTGGTTTTACAGGCACTGACTCTGTGCTCTTTTGGTTGTTAGAGTGGTTACACACTTATAAGGAAAGAGAGTGAGGAAGAAGTTTCATTGCTGGGAAACCAAGATGTGGAAGAGGGAGATCACCAGGTGGAAGATGGATGTAGGGAAATGGCGTGTGAAGAGGTAAATCTTTTCAACTGCTATTGATAGATAAGTAACCAAGCTTCCATAGAGATGATCATGTTAAGATAATATTTAATCATCTTAAAAAATGGTTAAGGAAATGGGACTTCCAGCCTCCAGAACTATGAGAAACCAGTTTCCATTGTTGAAGCCAACCAGGCGGTGGTTAGGGTTCGAGTGAAGGTTAGCGCTTTCCAAATGCTGTTTGATGATAGAGTTGGTGGCATTATATGTGAGTTCGGGTCATTTTGTCCTTTTCCTTCTCCAGTGGGATTTCTGCTGTTATATTACCAGTTATGATTGGAGTGACTTAAGGTGCCATGAACATTGCTTTCAGAAGTTTCTTGTGTCAGTCAGAACGTTTCCATAGTTGGAAGAAATAGAGACCCAGTTTTTTCTGATTGCAAAGGGATTTTTACTGGCTCATGGCAGGACAGAGGTAGAGTTGGTTTCAGGATGATTACAGTTTTTGGGTCTCCAATTCCAAGAGGCCTTGGTTGGCTTTTTTTCTTTGTAAGTTTTCTTTATATTGTGAAGTCAGTTGGCCCCATGATGCTAGAACCATGGTCACAAGTTGCCCTGGGCTTATTTTTTCAGTTTTTCCATCAGCGAGCAAAGCGCCCTTACCAGCTTGTTACTCTTAGGAAAAAATCCCCACATACTTGCTGTCCCTGCACCAGTGACTGCCGCCTCAGTCCCCTGCACCAGTGACTGCTGTCTTAGTCCCCTGGGGCTGCCATAACAAAATACCACAGACTGGGTGGCTTCAATAAGAGACTTTTTCTCACAGCTCTGGAGGCTGGCAGGCCTGGACTCAGATGCTGGCAGGCTGCTTTCCCCGAGGCCTCCCTGCTCGCTTGCTGTGTGTCGGCCCAGGGCCTGTCCTCTGTGCCTGTGCCCCTGCTTTTCCTGCTCTTCCCAGAAGACAGCAGTCACAGTGGGTCAGGGCCCACCTCCTGACCTCACTCAACCTTGATTACCTCCTCAAAGGTTCTGTCTTCAAATACAGTCACATTGCAGTTAGAGCTTCAGCATAAGACTTTTGGGGACATAATTCAGAGCAACTGTGGTTGGGGATATAAGGCTGGACAGGCAAGTAGTAGCTCCCCACAAAGAAGAGAGGTGCAGTCCCGGGCAGACAGAGCAGAGCACGGCCTCTGCTTTCTTTTCTTGGAAACTTTACTTTGACCATTTAGGGAGGACCAAACAAAATTTCATATAATCAGCATTTTGTAATTATTATGTAATTTCATGTTTTAATTCGGGACAATTAATAATTAAGTTCAAGCATCATAGAGAAACAAAAGCAGAGCTGGAAAGCGCATCCGAGTCACCTTGCCTGGTGTTTTGCAGCCCTTTTCCTATCAGGGACCCCTTGCATAGTTTTCCCTGGTTGGCTCTACTTAGAATGCCCACATCTAGTGAATCGCCTTCTACTCTTGCGGTTGGTGAATACCTATTTTATCAGTAGAGGTTTCATAATTACTGAGACCTGCCCAGGAATCCCATTTGTATAGCAGCTGTGGCCGTGGCAGTTCCTCTGGTCTAGCCTCTTGGTTTACACACGGGAGTCTGAGGCATGGGGTGGGAGTGAGACTGATGAAGGTGGGGATTTGGGGTGGTAAAGTCTGGTCCTGGAGCTGGGTAGTGGCAGAGTGATGGACGGAGTGCAAGTCTTGGGTTTCTGTTCCTCACGCTCCAGCGTGTTCTCACCAGCATCCAGCCAGCAGCTCTTTCATTGTAATCCTTGAAGTGGAACCCACTTGGCATGTAGAAGTACACGTGTAACATCATGACTCTAACATATGTTGTGTGATCTCTCTCAGTTTAATTTTGGAGAAATATTAATGACCCAAGTAATCCATTCCATTGAGTACTGCCTGGGATGCATCTCCAACACCGCCTCCTACCTGAGGCTCTGGGCGCTCAGCCTGGCTCATGCACGTAAGTTCCTGCTTAGACCTGCAGTTCCCAACGCCCTGTAGTGCCAGCAGACTCAGGGGGCACTGTGGGATATTTTAACTTGGTAACTAATAGTCATAGCACCATCTTTCAGCTGCCATGTGAACTTATACTATTCACTACTTAATACACAGCTCTCTTGGCTATTTCTTTTGGCTGAGGGGTGCTGTGGAAAAATCACAGAGGGGGTCTCTCTGAGGCTGGTCTGGCTTCAGAGGCTGCCCAATTAAAAAAAAAAATCACTGAGACACAAGGGGCTTTGAGAACTGAGATGGCTTGGGAGCCTCTGGTGTAAACACTTGCTGCTGTTGCCATTCCTGTTTCTGTTAGTAGTTATTTTATTCAGTGCTGCCTTACCAGGTGTGAATATCTGTTTATTTCAAGCAAGTCCTGCCACAGCACTCATGGGTAGCTCTGATCACAGGAGTCCTCCCTTTGTATGATTCCAATAATGCACACATGTTAGTTTCCACAGTGTAATTAACACCTGTTCCCCAGCAGCATGGTTCCAATTTCAGTCACCACAGTAACTAGCTGTGTAGGTAGGTGCAGGTGCATTTACCACCCTATGTGCAGCGGGTGTTGTGATGAAGATGCTGATGACCCACCAGTGGTGCTCGGCAATGTTTCAGGACACTGAAGGGTGCAGAGGGTGCAGTGTTGCAAGTGGGTTCAAACTTAGAAAATAATAGGACAGGCCGGGTGCGGTGGCTCACACCTGTAATCTCAGCACTTTGGGAGGCCGAGGCAGGTAGATCACCTGAGGTCAGGAGTTTGACACCAGCCTGGCCAGCGTGGCAAAAGCCCATCTCTACTAAAAATACAAAAATTAGCTGGGCATGTTGGCGGGTGCCTGTAGTCCCAGCGACTTGGGAGGCTGAGGCAGGAGAATTGCGTGAACTTAGGAGGCAGAGGTTGCAGTGAGCCAAGATCACGTCACTGCCTTCTGGCCTGGGTGACAGAGCGAGACTCTGTCTCAAAAAAAAAAAAGTTAAAGGAAAAAAAAATAGGACAATTTGGCAAGTATTAGGAAAGATGCTTGCTCTGGATCAGGTCACCCAGCTTGCCAAGTTACGCAACAGGAACCGAGCACTGTTCAAACTACCCTAATAAACTGGTTTTTTGGTTTTTTTGGTTTTTTTTTTAAATAACAGACAAAAGACTTTAATACCTAGTGCTTCTAATGTTTTAAAGATATATTTACCATTTTTTCATTTCCCTATAGTTTTTGTTAAAACATTAAAAACTCTTCTATTGGCCGGGTGCGGTGGCTCATGCCTGTAATCCCAGCACTTTGGGAGGCCTCGGCGGGCGGATCACAAGGTCAGGAGATTTTAAGACCATCCTGGCTAACACGGTGAAACCCCGTCTCTACTAAAAATACAAAAAATTAGCTGGGCATGGTGGTGGGCGCCTGTAGGCCCCGTTACTTGGGAGGCTGAGGCAGGAGAATGGCGTGAACTCGGGAGGCAGAGCTTGCAGTGAGCCGAGATCGTGCCACTGCACTCCAGCCTGGGCGACAGAGCAAGACTCCGTCTCAAAAAAAACAAAAAACAAAAAACAACTCTCTCATTGTTGGCCAACAATATAGCCAACAATAAGAGAGTTTTTAATGTTTTAACACAAATTGTAAAGGCCACAGAACAAACCTTTTCCCCCATGGATTAGTAGGGATGCTTCGGATGGGTTTGATTGCAAGGTCTCTTTTGTGCTTCTGCAGTACTGTGCAAAGCAAGCACTGCCTGTGCTTGTGGAACTACTGGACAAGAGAGTGTCTTTTTTTTTTTTTTAATTAAAAAAATGCTCATGTTTTTATAAGCATAGCCGAAGGCCTGGAATTGTATGGCTGGAGGGGCCCTGTGGTCGTTCATCTCCATTTTGCAGAGGTGGTGGCAGAAGCCCGCTGAGTGTTGGCGCTTTACTCACGGCCATCCAGTTGGTCCCTCAGTGGCAGAACCAGGTCTGGGAGCCTGTTTCTGGCTGCCTGGTCCAGTGCTGCTTTGGGAGGTCACTAACCCAAACCTAGTCTGGGGCAAGACCTCCCTTTGGGAGATGCCTCTGATGTTTTTGGAGCACCAGGTCTTCCTTAGTGTTTGAGACAGTGTCAGAGCTGACTGGCTTTCCCATGAGAAGCAGTTGGGTCTGTGTTACCTGTGTGTCTATTATTTTATGGGATGATAGTTCAGAGCTGTCAGAGGGAAACAGTCCAGGGAGCTCCCAGGGGGACCCACTGTACCTAAGCGGGCGTGACCTGTGCGGGCTGCACTCCTTTGCAGAGCTGTCTGATGTCCTGTGGGCCATGCTGATGCGCGTGGGCCTCCGCGTCGACACCACCTATGGCGTCTTGCTGCTGCTCCCGGTTATCGCGCTCTTTGCAGTTCTGACCATTTTCATCCTTCTGATCATGGAAGGGCTTTCTGCGTTTCTTCACGCCATACGCCTCCACTGGTGAGTTTGAAACCTAGCCTTGGAACTGTTATTTAAAAAACATACCCGCCTCCCGCCCACCGCCCCGCCCCTCCGAATATACACAGCCCTGCAAAATCTAATGCTGAATTTAGGCCTGTTCTTCCCTTCCTACCATTGGGGTCTGTGTTCATATCCTCTGAGTTAAAATTGTATTTTGGGCCGGGTGTGGTGACTCATGTGGGTAATCCTGGCACTTTGGGAGGCCAAGGCAGGTGGATCACCTGAGGTCAGGAGTTCAAGACCAGCCTGGACAACATGATGAAACCCTGTCTCTACTAATAATACAAAAATTAGCTGGGTGTGGTGTCATACGCCTATAATTCTTGGGAGACTGAGGCAGGAGAATCGCTTGAACCCAGCAGGCAGAGGTTGCAGTGAGCCGAGATCATGCCATTGTACTCCAGGCTAGGGGACAAGAGCGAAACTCCATGTCAAAAAAAAAAAAAAGTATTTTGTTTCTGAACTATTATCACTGACAAGTAAAAGCAAGTTTAAGTTTGCAGAATACTTATGTGTGTTTCATACTGCTAATTCACTTTGAGTCTGACAGCTTGCTCTATCTTACTGCAAAATAAATCCTTCTTATGTATTTCTTAATGTTCGATGGTATAGGTCAGATTACTGCTCTGTGCCTCCAGTGACCCAGGTGGCAGGAGAGGGTCTCGTTACTTGTGCACACGCTTTTGTGTGTTGGGCAGTGAGAGGCAGCGGATGTGTCAGAGTTTCTGTTCACACTGGGAAGCCAGCACAGGGTTGGGGGTGGGGGACGGTGTGTAGCTAGGGAAAAATATTGTGCCAAGAACACATTTTGGAATGAAGCAATTTCAGCACAGGAAGTTTTTTTTTTAACTTAAAATGTTGTTTTAAGGAATATGATTTCATAATCTTCCATTAATACATGACTTTTTTTTTTTTTAGGGTAGAATTTCAGAACAAATTCTACGTTGGTGCAGGCACCAAATTTGTTCCTTTCTCATTCAGTCTACTATCATCAAAGTTCAATAACGACGACAGTGTGGCATGATCATATTGCTGTAACCAACAAGCTTTCAGATTTATGGAGAATGACCATGTTATGAATTTCACTTCTGTCAGATTTATGATAGGAAAAATTCCATCTTCATTACTGCCTTATGACATAGCCAAATAATTCTGTAAGATATACCTCTTACTCCTATGTTAAATATTTTGTAAAGTTTACCAATTTGAGATATAAAAATTTCTTTTGGTGTTTTATGATGAGCAAATATAAGTTAATGCCAAACATTATGTTAAAGTTATTTTTTCAAATACAGGATTGGGGGAGAGAAGCCAATTTTGCATGGCTAATTGAAAATGGTATTAGATACTTGATTCCTTTAAACTTTATTAAAAAACAAAAACAGTTAATCTGTCACCTGAAGTTGCCAGATAATATTTTCCAACAGCTGAAGTAGGGATAGTGTTTTAAAAAATTTAATGATGAGTTAGCAAAACATTCACATTTATTCTGCTGAATTTAAAAATACGCAATTTTTTTTTTTTTTTTTTTTTTAGATGAAGTCTCGCTCTGTCACCAAGGCTGGAGTGCAATGGCACAATCTTGTCTCATTGCAGCTTCCGCCTCCTGGGTTTAAGTGATTCTTCTGTCTCAGCCTCCTGAGTAACTGGGATTACAGGCATGTGCCACCATGCCCAGCTAATTTTTTTGTATTTTTGTAGAGATGGGGTTTCACCTTGTTGGCCAGGCTAATCTCGAACTTCTGACCTCAAGTGATCCACCCGCCTCAGCCTCCCTAAGTGCTGGGATTACAGGCATGAGCCACCGTGCCGGGCCAAAATATGCAAACATTTTTAATCCTGTGCTACCTAGAATTACAAGTAGAGGATTGTTTTTACAGTTTTGTCTTGTTTTAGTAATTGGGGACAATGGGATAAAATGACATACAACAAATGGTTATCCTACTTGTATATTTTTTTAAAGACTCTTATCCTGTTATCCTTACATAAAACCAGTTATGATAACTGTATGTTTGGAAATATAAATTGTATACTGAGCCTTAAAACCCAGTGTGACTGTAGAAGATATAATGTGGACATGATTTGAATGTAGTGACAGCTTGACTGATGTCACTGAACCAGAAGGGTTTATACTGAGTGAAGGAAAGGTAAAAAGTAGTATTTTGTATATTTTTATAACAAAATATAAATGAAGATATTTTACCATGAAGAGATTGCACTTATCCTTGAGAGCAGTCTAATGATAATTTTTTTACTTTCAGACTGTTTCTAGCTAAAGTTCTGATAAAAGTATTGAAACTTTCAAACACTGTTTAGATCAGTTGAAAACTAATTCTCAATAGCCATTATTTTATAATCTTTAGTTTAAATTCATCTATTTACTTGACATTTAGTTTTTTGTGAACTTGAGTCAGTCCTATTGAACATTTTGATCTATATTCTTGCAAATTATGTTAATTTTTCATATTTGTTTGATTTTAGACAATTATTTTCAAAAAGAAACCTTTTTTCCACCTTCTTAACATTGTGAGTGATACACATTAAAAGGCTATTTGCCCCCATCCTCCTTTATCCTGTTTCGAGGTAGAGAGCTTGGCACTTCTGTTGCAAGCTGAGAGTCTGGCGGTGCTGAGTTTACCGTGGCTATGCAGGTGATTTCAAGGCATGAGCTGAACAGCCTTGACATAACTGTGGCCTAAAATTCAACCGTTTTGATTATAGTACAGATTCTATGTGCTGCTTGATGAGATGTTACCCAAGGCCAGTTTGGATTTACTGCTTTTTGTCCCTCATATTAAATTATCAAATAAGGCCGGGCGTGGTGGCTCACGCCTGTAATCCCAGCAATTTGAGAGGCCGAGGTGGGCGGATCACGAGGTCAGGAGATGGAGACCATCCTGGCTAACACGGTGAAACCCTGTCTCTACTAAAAATACAAAAAAATGCTGGGTGTGGTGGTGGGCGCCTGTAGACCCAGCTACTCAGGAGGCTGAGGCAGGAGAATGGTGTGAACCCAGGAGGCGGAGCTTGCAGTGAGCCGAGATCACACCACTGCACTCCAGCCTGGGCGACAGAGTGAGACTCTGTCTCAAAAAAAAAAAAAAATTATCAAATGATGCCAATGAAGTGCTTGAAAATAATTCTGCTCTCAAAGTTACGCTTCCCTAGAAAGGTGTCATGTTGGCCACTTGTGCTGGGTGATTGACATCCCAGCAGTGCTGGTCAGGTCTCAGAGGTGCTTTCACCTAGAGCTGATGCTTCCACAAAGGGACATTTGTGTTACTTTGCTCCAAGGATCTGTCATAGAAACAATAGTAACTGCTTCATCCCTTGGAAGCCCAAGACTTCAGGGCACTGTTAGCTGATTGGTAAATAAGGGACATGGTATTTGCTGGAATTGTTCACCACTCCCCACTAGTCATTCTCATGGGGGCCACTTTTTTTTTTTTTTGAGATGGAATCTCGCTCTGTTGCCCAGGCTGGAGTGCAGTGGCACAATCTCGGCTCACTGCAAGCTCCGCCTCCCGGGTTCATGCCATTCTCCTGCCTTAGCCTCCTGAGTAGCTGGGACTACAGGCGCCTGCCACCAAACCTGGCTCATTTTTTGTATTTTTAGTAGAGACGGGGTTTCACTGTGTTAGCCAGGATGATCTCGATCTCCTGACCTCGTGATCCACCCGCCTCGGCCTCCCAAAGTGCTGGGATTATGGGCGTACGCCACCGCGCCCGGCTGGCGCCGGCCAGGGACCACTTTTTAACTTTTTCTAATTAACACCTTTTCTCAGGCCATAGAGCAGAGGATGCAGTCATTTCTCTGTTAAAATCTATGTAGTATTTATGTAGAATGGCATTATTCAGAATCCTAACTTTGGGAAAGCGCTCTCTGGAAATGTAGTTTGATACTAGTGTCTTACAGGTGCCGGGGAAATTTGTTTCTCTGTAAAGCAATGGGCTCCAGTGTCATGTTACCAGAGTTGTCACTCAGTTTTGCTTGTTTTTAAGCCTTTTGCTAGAACCTATTATATATCCAGTTTTTAAAACATATTTCATTCTCTTGATAGCAGAGATCCAGAGCAAAGATGGCAAGTTGTATGGATGATGCTGAATATCTGTTTATTTTCCTAAAGATAAATGTCACGACACCACATTTTTCAGTTTTTATTTAATGTTTGTTACCATGTGTTAACAGAATCTTGAAACCCAAGGGATTTCTTCAGTAAACTAGACTTTGATTTCAGCCTGCTGGGCTGGAGACGGCCATTGCGGTGGTCCGTTAAGGAGTGCAGAGGGCCTTCTGTCTGATAGGATCTGGGTGAGCCCTGTGGACCTTCCAGCAGCGAAAGGACTTGGAACTCCTCTTTTGCTGAATGCTGCTCTGTTCTTGTTTCTGGCATGAATATTTTTTAACAACATTCTGGTGTCAGCATCCGCTCTGCAGTTGTTTATTTTATTTTTTAAATTTTTTATTTTTATTTTTTTGAGATGGTGTCTCACTCTGTCACCCAGGCTGGAGTGCAGTGGTGCAATCTCAGCTCACTGCAACCTCTGCCTCCCAGGCTTAAGTAATTCTCCTGCCTTAACCTCCCGAGTAGCTGGGATTACAGGCGCCTGCCACAGCACCTGGTTGATTTTTTTTATTGTTAGTAGAGACAGGTTTCACTATGTTGGCCTGGCTAGTCTTGAACTCCTGACCTCAGGTGATCCACCTGCCTCGGCCTCCTAAAGTGCTGGGATTACAGGCCTGAGCCACTGTGCCCGGCCCTCTGCAGTTGTTTAATAAGGCACAGAATACCTGTAGCATAGGGTCAACCTTACGATGTACATGAATCACATATTCAGACTTAGAACCTGATACATTTTGGAAAAGAAAAACAAAAAACAACTTCTACAACTATTCTGCAGTCTGCATTTAAAAACAATAAATTCCTCTATTAAAAACGTAAAGCCAGGTTTGCTTGCGTGCCACAGGGAATGTATCCAGGAAGGTTATTATGAAACTCTCAAATCAACATGATGGGATTAAGGCAGTTTGGACGAACAGTCTTCCCACAGTCAGGCCACTTTTGTTGATTCGGTTTAGAATTTTCAGAAATACTTAGTACACTCCACCTGTTCTTTGATGGGAGTATCTCCGAAGGCCAGGTAGGTTCTTAGGATTAGCCTAGTCATCTAGGCGCTCAACTCCTTGTGAGGGAAAGACAGTGAACAAGTTAGTACTTTGCTCCACAAATGCATGAAAGGACAAATTTGCATCTTCTATCAGTGTTGAACTTCCTTTTGCTAATGACAAATAAATATATCTATATTTTTTAACGTGGGTGTTTCGCTTTATTATGCTGTGGTTTGGCGAGAAAGCCAAAGAACTCTGCTCCTTCCCTGATTGCCTAGGCCACGAGGAACTCGGCTTATTTCTTCCTCCGCTGGCCTTCGACCCACGTGGCTGAGGGCTGAGGCTATATCGTTCTATCTGGCCTCTAATTCCGCCTCTGCCACCGCCGAGGTGCTGTGACCTTCGTCTAGCCACCTCTCTAGCCCCAGCTTCATCTGCGAGGTGGGCGGGCTGCTTGCAGACCGGATCCGCGTGGGGTGGGGTCAGACCCTTGGCTGCAGCGACCCGGAGGGTCCCGCTCCGCATCCAGGGGCGTGCGCGCTGCCGGGACCAGGGAGCAACCAGCCTACTTCGGCCGGCCGGGGGCCTGGTGCGCGCCTCTGAGAGCTCGGGGCCGGGGCGCGGGCTGCGGCGCGCGGGTTCAGGAATCCAGGGCCCGGCGCGGGGCGCTGCAGGGCTTGCAGCCCCCAGCGCCGGCGCCGTCGGCTGGGCGGGCGGTGGCAGTTGCCGGGGCGCCCATTGCTAGGGCCGCCGTTGCCACGGACGCCCGCCCTGCGCCCGGCTCCCTCTGCCCTGCGCAGCGCCATGGACGACCTGCGGGTGCTGTGGATGCGCGACCGCGTGTATGCGGCTTTCGGCATCACCGATCCCCAGCTTTTCGAGGACCTGCTCAACCGCGACGACGGCCAGGGCGAGGACCTCATCCTGCACTTCCTCAACCAGGCGAGCGAGGAGGAGGGCTCCTCGGCGCTTTTCATCTACCGCACGATGGTGCCGGAGGAGGTGGAGGTGGAGATTGGTGAGCCTCGACGCGCCGCTCCCTTCCCCGGGCTTCCCTCCTGCCCTCCCCGGCCTCCGACGGGTGTGGGGGCTGCTAGAGCCTGCCCATCGCCCGGCCCGGGCCTCAGGTGCTGTCCACAAACCCTGCCGCCCGCCACGTGCAGGCCCCGGGCGAACCCAGCAATCACAGGCGTCCCTGCCCTCCTGGGCCCGCAGCCCACTTGAAAGTCAGACCTTGATTGAAAAATCACAGCAAACACTGACTTAGCCCTCACCCCGTGCCAGGTGCGATTCCAACGCTTGTATCAACTCCTTAACCCTACGAGGCGGGTGTGGCCTCATCCCCATTTTACAGATGAGCAAACTGGCGCGGAGGGGGTTAAGTAACCTGCCCAAGGCCCACAGGCAGTGAAGATCCACTGTGCAATAATCCAAACGGCTGGGTAGAGCCATGCCCAGGTGTGGCAGGGGCCCAGCTCACTGTCACTCTCCTTGACGGTCGCAGGGTCTCATGGAGGGTCCGAAGAGCACCCCTTTCTACTTCTGAAGGCTGCTCATATCCTGAAAAGTAAAGTAATGCTAAGACAAAGTTTTTAAAAACTACAGTAGACTTTAAATGTTTGTGTTGAACAAATTAGCATAGCAAATACAAAAAGACCCTCTGTGGAGGCGGATTCCCAGCCCCACCTACTCTCTGATAGGCCCAGGGACACTGAGAGGGCAGGGAGGGGCCAGCACCGGTGAGCGGAGGAGGCAGGACAACTCTCTTCAGAAACAGCCAGGAGACAGGGACCTGGAAAGCTGCCTCCTCACTGGAGCACCAGCCGGAGCACAGCCGCCGGGACCTCCTGCCTGGCTATCTAGTCTCCTGGGCTACTTTTCCAGCCCCTTACGGACTTGGGGATCCGTTGCAGGGCCTCTCACTGGATTTGGGCGGCAGGGCCGGCAGACCTTGGATTTTTTTTTAAAGGTACCAGGCATACCCATTTGTTTTATTTTATTTTTAAATTTTCTTTCTTTCCTTCCTTCCTCCCTCCCTTCCTTCCTTCCTTCCTCCCTCCCTCCCTCCTCCCTCCCTTCCTGACAACCTACCAAACCGAGCCGATGCCGAGCCCGGATTGATCGAGACGCACGGATTAACCACCACCACCTGCCGAGCCGGACAACGCGAGTCGGAGCGTCGAGAGTCGACGAACCGCACCAACGAACGACGAATCAACCAACGACGACCACCCACCACCGCAACCTCCTGCCCGCCCACCCTCCCCTGCCTTCACCATGCCCACACTTCACCATGTTGCCCGGTGGTCTGAACCACTATACCGCGGATCCTCCCCATTGCCCTCCTGGCGAGATTCCAGGTGTGTGAGCCACCTGCACTCGCCCCCTTTTTTTTGAGACAGAGTCTAGCTCTGTGGCCAAGGCTGGAGTGCAGTGGTACAATATTGGCTCACTGCAACCTCCACCTCCCTGGTTCAAGCAGTTCTCCTGCCTCAGCCTCCCAAGTAGCTAGGACTACAGGTACCTACCACCATAACCCGGCTAATTTTTGTCTTTTTAATAGAGACAGGGTTTCACCATGTTGGCCGGGCTGGTCTCGAACTCCTGACCTAAGGTGATCTGCCCACTTCGGCCTCCCAAAGTGCTGGGATTACAGGTGTGAACCATCACGCTTGGCCATCTTCATTTATTTTAAATATTCATTATTTGCTTGCACAAAATAAAACGTCTTCATCATAAATCCAAAACCATAAATAAACAACAATAACAAATCCCTAGTGCCATCTGGAGAGAGGACCATGTGATCACCTTTTGGAACTTCACCTTCCAGCCTATTATTTTTTTCTCCCTGGCAGACCTTTGGACCTGGACATTAGATTATAACTGGACCTCGGATGTAGGCACTTCCATTGGCACCAAGTGAAATTACGGAAGCCAAAAACACACTCGCAGGATTGATCATTTAACATGTACCACCATTGCAGGAACTTGGGTTTCATATACATTTAGTGGTTGTCACGCAGGGTTCTCACACTCTCCCAGTGACTTTGGGAGGGTCGAGGTGGGCGGATCACGAGAAGTCAGGAGATCGAGATCGTCCTGAGCATCAAAACCCTCGTTTCTACAGGGTCACAAAATTAGCTGGGCTGCGGGTGGGTGCCCGGTGGTCCCAGTTGCTGAGGGCTGGAGGCAGGAGAACGCCTGAACCCAGGAGGCAGAGCTTGCAGTGAGCCGAGATTGTGCCACTGCACTCCAGCCTGGGCCACAGAGCCAGACTCCGTCTCAAAAAAAAAAAAAAATTTACAACAAGACCCTAAAACAATGGATGTGACTTGGATTTCTTGCAGAAGCTCTCCAAGGGCCTCTGTTAACGGTGGGGTGGCTGTTGTCTGCTGTGTTCACTAGCACGTGTTTAGCTCAAATGTCATCCTGTGTGGAAGCAGAGTTCAGTCTCACCTCAGAGGATCCCCCTGGTTAATTCCTGGACCCTCCAAAGGGAGCTCAGAACTCTCCTACCCCTGCTCCCTGACCCGTTTCTGGGCTCTGTCCCTGGTCTTCCCTTCCATTCCCATCTCTTCTCCACTGTCACCTCATGGTGAAAAGCTGATGGATTCCTTGCAGAAGATGCTGTCTCTGGAAACTCTCAAAGCTGCGGATTCTGGAGGTGCCAGATGGCGTCAGGTGTTGGGGGTTCTGGCCAGGTGGGGAGAAGAGACCTCATCCCCAGCTCCACACACTGTCACGCACTCTCTGCTTGTTAAACCTACAGGCTCATATGAAACCCTTGAACGGTTTCCCTAGATTATTTTTGGGGGACAGGTGGTTCTAGTCCGTTCAGAGGACCTGCAGAGAGCCCAGTGTGTCCCTTCTTTCCTTTTTTTTTTCCTCCTCTTTCTGCCCCTCCCTTGGTCAAGATTTCTCTCTGCTCTTGGTTAAAAATGATAGGAATGGAGACAAACAGATACTGGGGCAGGTGGTGGTAAGAAAGGTGAGGTGTCCTTCCGGGCAGCGGATACCCAAGATACTGATCCAGTAGGTACTTGTGTTCCTTCTGGAAAAAACAAAATGGCATCATACTGTACATATCATTTAGTAACTTCCTTACATTTAAAGGAATTTCACAAATATTGCCAGACACATGTTCTCTTAAAAATTCACAGAACATAGAATTACCTCTAAAAAGAAAAAGCAACCCTTCTCCATCCCTTAGGCCCCAGTCCTGCTCCTATTCCTACCGGGTAACCACTATCATTAGTCTGGTGTGTTTCTGGTTGACTCTTTTTTCAGATTATCAGTCAATCAATCAATCAATCATCTACCAACTGACTGATCTGTCTTCCTACCTTCCTATACATCTATCTATCTATCTATCTATCTATCTATCTATCTATCTATCTATCTATCTATCTATCTATCGTCTACCTACCTACCTATTCATCTATTTCTCTCCTGCCTACCTACCTAATTATCTGTACATGTATCTATACATCTATCTATCTATCTATCTATCTCCTGTCTACCTACCTACCTATACATCTATTTCTCTCGCCTACCTACCTACTCATTCAGCATGTATCTATACATCTGTCTATCTCCTATCTAACGCACGACCCATCGCATTTCTCCTGTCTACCCACGACCACGGTACATCTATTTCTCTGTTATTCAGGTTCACCAACTGACCCGAACCTTATCTGTGTGTCTATCTACCTATCATTCACCTATCATCTGTCTATCCATCTATCAATTATCTATGAATTTATCTACCTACCTACCTATACATCTATCTATCTCTCTCTATATACATCTATCTCTCTACCTACCTACCTACCTACCTACCTATACATCTGTCTCTATCTATATATCTATCTATCTACATTCACCTACCTATTATACCACCGCTATAGCTTATTCATTCATACCCCATCTATATCCCGTTCACCTACTCTACCCATACACCCTCTCTCTGTCTCCTGTCTACCTACCTAATTACTATACATCTCTCTCTCTCATCTACCAACTGACCAATCTATCTGTGTGTCTGTCTACCTATCATTTACCTATCATCTATCTATCCATCTATCAATTATCTACCAATTTATCTACCTACCTACCTACCTATATGTCTATCTCTCTCTATACATCTGTCTATCTACCTATTTATCTGTCTAGCCATCTATCTGTCTATCTCTGTCTGTCTAGGCATAAGGTCAGGGCTGTTGAAATCAATTAATCAGCCTACCTACCTTCCTACCTACTTGTCATCTATGTCTGTCTATCCTTGTTCTATCTACAATCTATATTTCTCTCTATAATGATAATATATGGATATAGAGAGTTCCGAAAACTGTAAATATCATACTATATATACATATTATTTTGTGACCTCTCCCTCCACCACATGTCTTGGTTATTTTTCCGTGTCAATACCTACAGTTCTACCTGACTTGATAGATTTTAAATACATAGATGTACCATATTCTACTCATCCATTATATAATTAATAGACACTTAGCTTTTCAGAGTATTCATTCTACAAACAATGGAACAATGTCCGTCTAGCCTTACATACTTTGTGTATTTCTGGAGGATAGATTTATAAAAATGAAATGCATCTGTAACAAGTATGGTCTTTTACAATTTGAGTAGGTCCTGTTGGTCCACAGCCAGTGGTGGTGGATGAGACGCCTGTTTGCCAACAGCCTCCCCGACATTCAATATTGGCCATTTTTTAGATTTTTGCCGATTCCATAGAAGAAAAGTAGATGCACTTCCTTACTCTAATTTATGTAAATGTTAGTGTAGTTGAACCTCTTTTTTTCCCTTCAGTTTTTTCTTTTCTTTTCTTTCCTTTTTTTTTTTTTTTTTTTGAGACAGAGCCTCACTCTATCTCCCAGGCTGGAGTGCAGTGGCACGATCTCGGCTCACTGCAGCCTCCACCTCTTGGGCTCAAGTGATTCTCCTGCCTCAGCCTCCTGGGTAGCTGGGATTACAGGCATGCGCCACCACACCCAGCTAATTTTTTTGTATTTTTAATAGAGACAGGGTTTCACCATGTTGACCAGGCTGGTCTCGAGCTCCCGATCTCAAGTGATCCACCTATCTCAGCCTCCCAAAGTGCTGGGGTTACAGGCATGAGCCACTGCGCCTGGCCTCCTTCAGTTTTTAAATTGTGGCAACATACACATGACCTGCAATTTACATCTTAACAATTTTGAAATGTACAGTTTAGGGTGTTAAATGCATTCATAGTGTGGTGAACCCAGGAGCCTCTTATGCTTCTTGGTTGTTTATATTTCTTCTGGGCTGGTGGTAACTCTGATCATTTCTGTATCCTTTGTCTCTTGGCAGAATTTGCACAAACCTGCTTGGCTGTCACTGAAAGCTGGCTCCAGTAAGGAATACTCTGTAACCTAACGAGTCTCCTGTGGGCCACATCCCAACCCCTTGGCTCCACAGAAAGCAAATATATCAGGTGTTTCGTGCAGAGAACAATTACGGTTTATATTTTCTTCCCATTTATGTGGCCATAAAGATGAGATACCTGTCCTGTCTGCAGAGGAAGAAGAGGAAGAAGAGATTTATTCTCAAAAAGTGGAGTCCGTGGATAAAGGACGAGGTGTGCAGTTGGGAGGGGTCATGGGAGGGTGGAACTGAAAAAGCCGCTCCCCTCTCGGCAGCGGCAGTAGGGTGCTGCCTGCCACGCCAGAATCAGCTTTTACTTTCGCTGGGTATGAAGCACAAAGAGGAAGTGCTGGGTCATGAATAAACACATGTAGTAGTTTCCCATGGCTGCTGTCACAAGTGACCACAGACTGGGTGGCTGAAAAAAACACAGATGTATTCTCACAGCTCTGGAGGCTGGAACTCCAAAATCAAGGTGCTGGCAGGGCTGCGCTCCCTCTGCGGGACCAAGGGGAGGATCCTTCCTGGCCTCCTCACAGCAGTCTGGAGGTCAGGGTGTCCTCGGCCTGCAGCATCATCACTCCAGTCTCTGCATCCATCATCACATGGCCTTGTCCCCTCTGTGTCTTTCTTCTCCATGTGTCCTCTCTCCTTCTTCTTCTTCTTCTTCTTTTTTTTTTTTTTTTGAGACAGAGTCTCGCTCTTGTCACCCAAGCTGGAGTGCGATGGCGCAATCTCAGCTCATTGCAACCTCCGCCTCCGGGGTTCAAGTGATTCTCCTGCCTCAGCCTCCCAAGTAGCTGGGACTACAGGTGCCCACCACCACACCCAGCTAATTTTTGTATTTTTAGTAAAGATAGGGTTTCACCATCTTGGCCAGGCTGGCCTTGAACTCTGGACCTCAGGTGATCCGCCCTCCTCAGCCTCCCAAAGTGCTGGGATTACAGGCATGAGCCACTGTGCCCAGCTGTCCTCTCTCCTTATACAGGCACCAGTCACCTTGGATTTTGGGCCCACTCTAATCCATATCACCTCGTCTTTACTAATTACATCTGCAAAGACCCTGTTTCCAAATGAGGTCACATCTTGAGGACATGCATTGTGGGGGACGCTTTTCAACCGAGTGTAGTATGTAACATACAAACACTCGTACCGGCAGCATCTCAGCCAGCTCGGCAAACACATGCTTTGTACTTTCTTTTGTAGAGTAGGCTTCCCGCTAAGCAAACTGCAGATGCCATTTTCTTAGGAGACTCTTCAAGGCACGGTACTTTTCATTTATTTATTTATTTTTGAGACAGGACCTCACTCTGTTGCCCAGGCTGGAGTGATAACAGTCATAGCTCACTTCAGCCTCTAACTTCTAGGCTCAAGCAATCCTGACTCAGGCTCCTGAGGAGCTGGGACTATAGAGGTACACCAACAAGCCTGATGACATTTTGATTTTTTGTAGAGATGGGGTCTTGCTATGTTGCCAGGCTGGTCTCGAACTCCTGGGCTCAAGCAATCCTCCCACCTCAACCTTCCAAAGTGTTGGGATTACAGGCATAAGCGCCTGCTCTCGGCCAAGAATTTATTTTTAACCAAATTGTAATCCCCTCAAGTAGCAAAGATTGTGGAGAGGGAACTACAAGTTAGAAATAAAAGATAGTCTGAATAAGGCTTGTTTAAAGTGGGTTTTTGTTTTTTTTTGTAGACGAAGTCTTGCTCTGTCACCTAGGCTGGAGTGCAGTGGTGCGATCTCCGCTCACTGCAACCTCTGCCTGCTGGATTCGAGCAATTCTCCTGCCTCAGCCTCCCGAGTAGCTGGGACTACAGGCGCCCGCCACCACGCCCGGCTAATTTTTGTATTTTTAGTAGAGATGGGGTTTCATCATGTTGGCCAGGCTGGTCTCAAACTCCTGACCTCAGGTGATCTACCCGCCTTGGCCTCCCAAAGTGCTGGGATTACAGGCGTGAGCCACCGTGCCCGGCTTAAAGTGGGTTTTGATAAGGCAGATGGCAGTTCTGGATTCCACAGCGGTGTCTGCTGAGGCCTCCTAGGAACGCACTCTCGGCTTCTGAGCCCAGTACATCCAGGAAGAGGACAGGCTTGGGTGGGAAGAGGCTGTTTAGGTGGGAAGGTCGGGGAAGCCCTTTCCCACAAAGTAAATTAACATTATTATATGTTTTCTTCTTTTCTTTTTATGGTGGTAAAATGGATGTAACATAAAACTTACCTTTTTTTTTTTTTTTTTACCATTTCTAGGTGGCATTAAGTACATTCATAAGTGTATTTTCCTTTTTAAAGATGGGGCCTTGCTCTGTTGCCCAGGCTGGAGTGCTGTGGTGTGATCATAGCACCCTGTAGCCTTGAACTCTTGGGCTCAAGCGATCCTCCTGCCTCAGCCTTCCAAGTAGATGGGACTACAGATGTGTGCCACCACGCCTGGCTAAGTGTTTTTTTTAACTTTAATTTTTTGGCCTGTTATGGTGGCTCACGCCTATAATCCCAGGACTTAGGGAGGCCAAGGCAAAGGATCACTTGAGGTCAGGAATTCGAGTGTAGCCCGGTCAACATGATGAAACCCGTCTCTACTAAAAACACAAAAATTAGCCAGGCATGGTGGCACATACCTATAATCTCAGCTACTTGGGAGGCTGAGGCAGGAGAATCACTTGAACTTGGGAGACGGAGGTTGCAGTGAGCCAAGATCACACCACTGCACTCCAGCCTGGGTGACATAGTGAGATCCGTCTCAAAAATTTTTTTTTTGTAGAGACGAGGTTTCACTACATCGCCCAGGCTGGTTTCAAACTCCCGGCCTCAAATGATCTTCCCGCCTGTAGCTGGGACTACAGGCGTGCACCACCATGCCTGGATGACATTTTGATTTTTTGTAGAGATTAGCGACCACTCTAATGCTGTTAGAGAATTAGCAATGAACTACAGGCTGTTTATGGCATGGCACCTGCTCCTAAGTGTGATTTTTTTTTTACTGTAGTCTATTGCTATTTCTCTAATAATGTTGCTACTGCTGACTATAGACTGTTCCCCTACCAACCACGGGGCCGATGCCTTTATGCGTGCTGTCATTCAGTCCTCCAGAATCTGGTTGGTAGATGTTACTGTCCCATTTTATGGATGAGAAAACTAACGGCAGAGAGGATTCAGCCCCCTGACACTGAGTTGATGCCAAAGCCGCAGTGACTTTGCACAGTGCCTTTCTTTTTTTTTTTTTTTTTGGAGACAGAGTCTCGCTCTGTCACCCAGGCTGGAGTGCAGTGGCCAGATATCAGCTCACTGCAAGCTCCGCCCCCCGGGTTTACGCTATTCTCCTGCCTCAGCCTCCCGAGTAGCTGGGACTACAGGCGCCTGCCACCTCGCCCGGCTAGTTTTTTGTATTTTTTAGTAGAGAAGGGGTTTCACCGGTTTAGCCAGGATGGTCTTGAACTCCTGACCTCGTGATTCTCCCGTCTCGGCCTCCCAAAGTGCTGGGATTACAGGCTTGAGCCACTGTGCCCGGCCAGCACAGTGCCTTTCAAAGTGAGAGTGAGGGAAAGCTCCCAGGGAAAGCTCCTTTCTCTAATCATCGGGCCTGTTGCATGTTCTGAGGGCTGAGACTTGGTGTCTGCTGAGGTTTCTGAATCTGCATCAATCAGAGTGGACTTGAGACAGATGCGTCATTTCATTTAGACTGTTTTTCTTCTCGTCCCTCACAAGTTTTGCATCTCATAGTGAGAAAGGAGTAAATGCTAACGTGCTAGCAGTAATTCTTCTTTTTTTTGTTTTGAGATGGAGTCTTGCTCGGCCACCCAAGCTGCAGTGGCACAATCTTGGCTCACTGCAACCTCTACCTCCTGGCCTGAAGTGATTCTCTCACCTCAGCCTCCCGAGTAGCTGGGATTACAGGCACGCACCACCATGCCCAGCTAAATTTTGTATTTTTAGTAGAGACAGGGTGTTGCCATGTTGGCCAGGCTGGTCTCGAACTCCTGACATCAAGTGATCCACCCACTGCAGCTTCCCAAAGCGCTGGGATTATAGGTGTGAGCCACTTAGCCTGGCCTGTAATTCTTATCTTTATGATAAATTCCCTTTTAAGTAAAAAACCTCAGAGAAGTCACAGGGTCACAGGGTGGACACTGTACCTGAGCAAACGCAGACACAAACATGTTAAATTTCTGATGGACACCCTGTCAAAAACGAAACACAATTCTTGTCAATTACAATGCGAGTCAAGGCCACAATCGGATTGATTGGAGCAGAAGGTATGCACAGCTGTTTGATAACTTGCCTTTTGAATGAAATGCACTGGTACACGAAATGCAGGGCTGCCCTTGATGGTAGGAAACCTAATTTTTGGATGATTTTCTCTTACACTTTGATTGATGTTTTTGCAGCTAAGCATGTGTCACTGAGAACCGAATCTCTAGGTCAACCTCTAATCGACGTAGAGGATGAAGAAATGCACAAAGAGATTTCAGAAAATCTCCCTTCCAAAGTAAGCATGGCTCTTTGTCCTTGTTGGAGGGGTAATGAGTACCCCTAACGCCCTCTAAAATTCAGGGTAACTGACACAGCCCCATCCAAGGGATTTATCATGTTGGAATGGAGATTATAGGATCCCAAGGCCACCCTCAGATTCAGTGATTGGCTAGAAGGACTCACAGGACTCAGAAAATCTGTTATATTCATAGTTATAGTTTATTACAGGGAAAGGATGCAAATTAGAATCAGTAAAAAAAAAAAAAAAAAAAAAGAGAGAAAAAGGTACACAGGACAGAGACCAGAGGAAAACAGGAACAAGCTTCCATATGTTCCCTCCCAGTAGAGTTTCATGGACTGCACTTAATTCTCCTGGTAGCTGTGAGTGACAACATGCATGAAGCATTGCCAACTAGAGAGGCTCACCTGAGCCTTGGTGTCTGGAGTTTTTACTGGGGATCAGTCACACAGTCATGGAGCATCCACGTGGCTGACCTTGGTTACTCAGCTCCCCTTCATCTCCAGCCCTCACCACCACCCTAGAGGTTGAACTGATGCTGTATGACTGGGGCCCCAGCAAACAAAAACAGGCATTCACCAAAATCATATTGTTCGCATACACCTTCAGGCATGGCCCAAGGCTGTAGGTACACAAAGACTCCCATATTAGGCAGGATATTCCAAAAGCTTGGAAGTTGTCACCCCAAGAGCCAAAGGCCAGTTCTGAAGACATTTGGCATCTGTGGGGTTTGGATAACACAGGCCTGCTAAACGAACCCTGTTCTGTAAAAACTCCAAGGTTGGAGTTTAAGGCTAGGACGTAAGCATTCAACCTGGTCTGTGCTTACCAAAATCATGCTTCATTGCTTCATAAATATGTCCCATCTGCAAAACAAAATTCTAGCTCCATCTGGACCTTTGCCAGGTCGGTTTGTTTAGGTGTTGCTGCGCGGGTTGGTCAATAGAGGAGTCAGGCTGAGAGCTCAGAGTCTAGGTGAGTTTAGCTCCTGTGCTTAGCTGGTACCCACTGTGTGGCTGTGGCTGCATTGTCAGAACATGAGACCAGCCATTGTGTTGAGAGGAGAGCTTAGGTGTACTTGATATTAGGTTCTTTAGGTGCATGGATGTATCACAAGAATGAATGTTTTTTGTTCCCCACGTTTCAGAGAATTGTGAAGCACATTGTGGAAAAAATGCATCTCCACATGCTCTGTGCCCCTCTTCCCACGGAGTTCCTGGACCAAAACGTGGTGTTTTTTCTCAGAAATACCAAAGGTACATTTCTGGCACGTGTGTGCGTATGTGTGTTGAGGGGGTGTGGTTGTGCATGCACTTGTTCACTCTTTCTGTTTGTCTTTTTGTGGTTATCTTTCACTTATGCCAAGCTCTCTTTCTTTTCCATACTGGGTTCTTATGTAGTCTTCTCAAAGCTAATTTCCAGTAAAGAAGTGTTAGATATAAAGAAATGTATTCAACCAATGATAGTGCATGTCTGCACATATTTGGAGAAGGTGTGAAGACTGAAACTTGTGAAATAACGACTTCAATGGGTATATTTGTTGTGTGTGTTTTGTTTCCCAGTTAGATCAAGGGAACAGTCTTTAAAATGTTTACCTTTTAAAGTAACCTTTAAAATGTTTACCATGGTGATTGATTTTTGGTCAGGTAGAGTAAATACATATCAAATAAAACCTTGTTTGTTGGAATGGTAGATGTTACCAAGTAGGTCTTTTCAAACAACCCATGACTCAAAAGATGCTTTGGCAATGAATTGAGAAAGACTTGCTGGGGAGTGAAGACAGGCGAAGCTAGTGCCCAAGCCAGTTTGGATGATTGTAACAAATTTCCATAGGCTGGGGGGCTTCGCCAACAAACATCTATTTCTCACAGCTCTGGAGGCTGGGAAGTCCAAATCAAGGTGCTGGCGGATCTGGCGTCTGGCGAGCGCCGCTTCCTGGTTCACAGACGGCGCCTTCTCCTATCCTCCTATGGTGGAGAGTCGAGAGACAGAGAAAGCAAGCTCTCCTGTCTCTTCCCATAGGGACACCAATCCCATCGTGAGACTCCACCCTCATGACCTAGTCACTTACCAAAGGCCCCACCTTCTAATACCTTCACCTTGGGGATTTAAGCTTCATCATGTGGATTTTGGGGTCATTCAGTCCATAGCAGCAAGGAATCCAGCCAACATTTCTAGACAACCCAAATAATTTCTGGTTTTGGCCAGTGTTAGATACTCCAACCAGATCAGTGAATATGTGCAACTCTTGTGTGCTGTTCATACTAATCCGTGAACCACAGTGCATCGGTATCCATTTCAGCTTCTCATGGGCCCTCAGATTTGTTTAAACACAAATAGGGGATATTCTGAATCTGTAACCAGAACATTCCTTATAGCAACTTGGGAAGAAGGAGAAGATTCCTGTTCTCTTAGAAATGTTAACTGTTGGCTGCTCTCTCTCCCACTGACCTTACATTCTACACCTGTTTTTATTTAGAGGCAATCTCTGAAGCTACCGACATGAAGGAAGCTATGGAAATTATGCCGGAAACACTGGAGTATGGAATTATAAATGCTAATGTGCTCCATTTTCTGAAGGATATTATGTGTCAGGTAAACATGGAGAAAGGAAGAAATTCTAGTATTTCTAAAGTTGAGGTCATGTGGTTTTTTTATTCCACAAATAAGTAGTGGGCAGCTCTTTTGTCTCAGGTGCTGTTATGGACACTGAGGGTCAAGCAGTGGACAGGACAGTCAATGGCCCTGCTCTCTAGGAGCTGATGTAGGGGAAAGACATGGCACACCAGCACATCTATGAGAAAATGCCAGGCGCTGACAAGTGGCATGAGGAGAATAAACCCTGATATGAGACAGAAATGGGCCATGCACACTGCATGTGTGTGCAGAGGGCATGGTGAGGAATGGTCTTGCTGAGGATGTGATGTCTAAGCTTTCTTTTTTATTTTTATTATTTTTTGAGACAGGGTCTCTCTGCCATCTAGTCTGGAGTGCAGTGGCACGATCACAGCTCACTGCAGCCTCAAACTCTCAAGCGATCCTTCTGCCTCAGCCTCCTGAGTGGCTGGGATTATAGGCATACACTACCATGCCAGGCTCATTTTTGTACTTTTTGTAGAGACAGGGTCTCACCATGTTGTCCAGGCTGGTCTCCAACTCCTGGGCTCAAGCAATCTGCCCGCCATGGCCTCCCAAAGTGCTGTGATTATAGGCATGAGCCACCATGCTTGGCCTGAGCTTTATAGACCAAAAAAATGAAAAACTCATCAGCAGGCCTTTTTCATGAATGATAAGTTATTAGGGAAATGCACTAGGGAAGGAAGGAGGAGGTGATATTGAACTGAGACCCAAATGAGGCCAAGGCATCAGACATGATAGGATGTGGAGGAAGAGCATGCTGGGCAGAGAGAACAGCAGGTGCAAAGGCCCTGAGGTAGGAGCAGCCTCTGCTTGGCTCAGTAGCAGGAGGACGGCCAGTGTGGCTGGAGGGAGGGCTGGAAATGAAGGCAGGTTTAAGCAGGGGAACAACAGGATCTGGTTTGCATTTTACCTCCGGCTATTGTGGGAAAACATATTGCTGGGGTGGAGGGGAAGGAAAAACCAAATAGAAAGCCACGGAAGAGCCCAGGTGGAGGGCTGTATTAGTCCATTTTCATGCTGCTATAAAGAACAACCCATAATTTATAAAGGAAAGAGGTTAAATTGAGTCACAGTTCTGCATGGCTGTGTAGGCCTCAGGAAACTTAAAATCATGGTGGAAGGGGAAGCAAACACATCCTTCTTCACATGATGACAGGAAGGAGAAGTGTTGAGCAAAGAGGGAAAAGCCCCTTATAAAACCATCAGATCTCATGAGAACTCACTCACTATCATGAGAACAGTGGCATGGGGGTAACCTCCCCCAGGATTCAATTACCTCCCACCAGGTCCCTCCCATGACACGTGGGGATTATGGGAACTACAATTCAAGATGAGATTTGGGTGGGGACACGGCCAAACCACGTCAAGGGTGATGGTTATTTAGGCTTCAGTCAGGGAAGGGAGGGAGAAGCAGACAGTGTGAGGAATGCCTTGAGGATCAGGCCATGGGACTTGCTGGTGACCAGGATCTGGAGGCTTTGAAAAGTATCACAAGAATAGAGAGTACAAAAAATGACTCTTGGTCCCAGCACTTTAGGAGGGTGAGGTGGGAGGATTGCTTGAGGCTAGGAGTTTGAGAACAACCTGGGCAATATAGCAAGACCCCATCTCTAAAAAAAAGAAAATTTAAAAAAGAATGACTCTTAGGATTTGGGTCTGAGAAACTGGGAGGATGGTGAAGTCATTACTGAGATGGAGGATGGGGAGAAACAGATATGGAGAGAAACTTAAGTGTTGTATTGTGCATGTTAAGCACAGGTGGCCTCTTAGACATTCAAGTCAAGGCGTAAAGCAGGACGTATGAGTCTGGAACTCCGCAGGGAACTCAGGGCATCCGTCTAGCAAATATTCACTGAGCACCTACTGTATTTCATAGCAATGAACAACTGAGACAAGGTCTCTGCCTCATGGAGCTTTCATTCTAGACGGGAAGATGTACATTAAGCAAGATCAATGAGAAAATATATAGTGTGTTAGATAGCAACAAGAGTTAGGGAGAAAAATGAAACCAGATCGGGAAGAAAAAGGAAACGAGGGGGATAGGGACAGTTGACAGGGAAAGGTGGGGCTTTTGCAATTTTAGATAGGGTGGCCAGGAAGACTCCACTGAGAAGATGTGGCTAAAAATGTCCAAACCAACACAATATCCTCTTTTGCTTGGAGTAGTGCAGTAGCCTCCAAAAAGTTCCCCCAGTTTCTGTTCTTACCCTCTATGCTACATTCTCCACATGCACCAGAGTGATGCTTTAAAATAGGGGCGTCATCAGCACAGAGATGGTGTGAAACCAAGGGACCAGGTGGAACAACCAAGGGAGGGAATAGAGATGGAAGAGATGAGGGGAGAGGAAAGTTAGCACATGGGGGATCCAGAAGCCAAGAGAAGATGATGCTTCGTGGGAGAAGGGAGGGGCCCGCTGTGCCACTTGCTGCTGGAGGTCAAGAAGGCACAGGCAAAGAAGAGCGGGAGGGCTTGGCCCTGGGTGACTTCCATGTGAGCAGTTCTGGGGATGGGAGCAGACGAGGTCTCACTGAGAACAAGTCACCCTGTGAGTTAGGCTGTGGGGCCTCCCCACTGAGCTGCCAGCACACAAGGGGTGTTCCACCCGAAGATACCCTCCTTCATCGGGATGATCTCTTTTCCTAGTGTGGCTTTGGAGGACTCAAGAACATTGGCTGCCTTCTTATTTATTTATTTATATTTTTTGTTTTTATTCATTTATTTTTGAGACAGGGTCTCATTCTGCCACCTAGGCTGGAGTGCAGTGGCGCAAGCATGGCTCACTGCAGCCTTGACCTCCCAGGCTTAAACGATCCTCCCACCCCAGCCTCCTGAGTAGCTGGGAGGATCACTAAAAATTAGCCAGGTGCACGCCATGCCACAATCCCTGGATGATTTTTGTGTTTTTTTTTTTAGAGACAGTGTCTCAGTATGTTGCCAAGGCTGGTCTCAAACTCCTGGGCTCAAGTGATCTGCCCACCTCAGCCCCCCAAAATGTTGAGATTGCAGGCATGAGCCACCACACCTGGCCACGCTGGCTACCTTCTTATGCAAACGGAACTTTCCATTCTAAAATAACATCAACCCCATCTCTACCAAAAAGAAAAAGAAAAATCTGCTGGGCACGGCTGTGGGCTACTCTGGAGGCTGAGGTGGGATGATTGCTTGAACCCAGGAGTTTGAGGTTGCAGTGCATGGTGGTCATGCCACTGCACTATAGACTGGGTGGCAGAGAGATACTCTATCTCTTAAAAAAAATAAAAAATAAAAATAAAATAACATCAAAACATGATGTGTAATTAATTATTCGTGGTTATATGCATTATGACAACCAGAGTCATGTCTAAAGGACACAGGGCTCAACTTGAAGAGGCTCATGCCAGCCACAGATGGGACATTTTGACCTTCAGTAAGGATAAAATTGCAGTGGATTGAAGCATAGAAAATATATTCAAATACGGCCGGGCGCAGTGGCTCATGCCTGTAGTCCTAGCACTTTGGGAGGCCAAGGTGAGTGGATCACCTGAGGTTAGGAGTTCGAGACCAGCCTGATCAATATGTTGAACCCCCCGTCTCTACTAAAATTACAAAAATTACCCCGGTGTGATGGCGGGCGTCTGTAGTCCCAGCTACTTGGGAGGCTGAGGCAGGAGAATTGCTTGAACCCAGGAGGTGGAGGTTGCAGTGAGCTGAGGTCGTGTTACTGCACTCCAGCCTGGGCGACAGAAAGAGACTCCGTCTCAAAAAAAAAAAAAAAAAAATATATATATATATATATATAAATATATATATAAATATATATCTATATATATAGATAGATAGATATTCAAATGCACGAGTTAAAAATTTTTTTTGAGACAGAGTTCTTAATCCATTGCCCAGGCTATAGTGCAATAGCACAATCACATCTCACTGCAGCCTTAAACTCCCAGGTTCACGGGATCCACCCATCTCAGCCTCCGGAGTAGCTGGGTCCATAGGTGCTCACCACTAAGACTGTTTATTTTTTCTTTTTTTTTTTTTGAGGTGAAGTCTCACTCTGTTGCTCAGGCTGGAGTGCAGTGGTGCGATCTCAGCTCACTGCAACCTCTGCCTCCCGGGTTCATGACATTCTCCTGCCTCAGCCTCCCAAGTAGCTGGGACTAGAGGCACCCGCCACCACACCTGGCTAATTTTTTGTATTTTTAGTAGAGATGGGGTTTCACTGTGTTAGCCAGGATGCTCTTGATCTCCTGACCTCATGATCCACCCACCTCGGCTTCCCAAAGTGCTGGGATTACAGGCATGAGCCACTGCACCCAGCCTAACTTTTTTTTTTTTTTTAATTGTAGAGATGGGGTCTCCCTGTGTTGCCCCGGCTGTTCTCAAACTCCTGGGCTCAAGAGATTTTCCCGCCTTGGCCTCTCAGAGTGCTGGGATTATAGGCATAAGCTACCATGCCCAGCCTTTCAAATCCAATGAATTTATGATGATCTTTAAAAGTCCTGATGGGTCACTTCTGGAGGATGATAGGGAACCACTGTACTATTTCGAAAATTGGGCAAACAAAGAGGAGTCAAGCATTTATGTTGCCTTCCCCATATGAAATGTACGAGATCATCTAGTAGTAGCTGTGAGAGGCGTCTCTATATCAGCATCTCAGCTAATAAACGGACATTTTAGAACATTTCAATTTTGGAACCCCCACTTGATTAATGGACCTGGGGGTGGGAGGAGAGAGAGAGAGAGAGAAACAAAACCCAAACCAATAATTTGTTTCCTGATGGAAGAAACACCAGTCATATTTTGGTCAAGTCTCTGGTCCCAGCTGCCAATGTGCAGGAAATACACATCACAGAGGAAGTCCGGCTGCACAGTGAGTGTGTCGTCAGCAACATTTGGATTGGTCAGCTCTACTAATCCAACATGCTGGGTTCTTCAGTATGTTGCAGGAAATACGTATAGATTCAAAGAGTCTTAAAAGAGGTATCACAATTTTAAGAAATATAGGCAAAACTAAAAAACAAGAACAAAATTCAGCCAACCAACTCAATCAACCCACAGGCATTTATAGATCACTTTTTATGTGGTGGGGGCTAAGTTGTTTGGTAATTGTATTCCAGTGACTTCATAAATGTGTTCTTCTGTCTCTAGCTACATTTCAAAGAAACTATGTCCTCAAGAACTTAATTTACAAGAATAAGATGGTCCTGAGCTGATGGTTTAACACATAGTTTTCTTACCTCCCTGTGCCAGTTTCCCCTCCCTCCCTCCTTTCTTTCTCTTTCTCTCTCTCTTTCTTTCTGAGACAGGGTCTTGCTCTATCGCCCAGGTTGGAGTGCAGTGGTGCGATCTCGGCTCACTGCAAATCGCCACCTCCTGGTTCAAGCAATTCTCATGCCTCAGCCTCCCGAGTAGCTTGGACCACAGGTGTGCACTACCACACCCAGCTAATTTTTGTATTTTTAGTAGAGATGGGGTTTCACCATGTTGGCCAGGCTGGCCTTGAACTCCTGATCTCAAGTGATCCACCAGCCTCGGCCTCCCAAAGTGCTGGGATTATGGGCATGAGCCACCGCAGCCAGCCCCCGTGCCACAGTTTGTAACTTCTCAGTTACTGGTGGTATACAGAAATAACAGTACTGTTTTTGGGGCGGTCGTGTCAGGCCTGGTTAAAATTGGTGCCCTTGGATCACTTTGTCAAATGTAATCTCTCTGTCTTTAGGTCTGCACTCCAGGTTTGAGTGCTTTTCACTTTGCACGTTTGTATCTCAATATAAAAGAATATTCAGGCCGGGCACAGGGGTCACGCCTGTAATCCCAGCACTTTAGGAGGCCAGGGCGGGTGGATCATGAGGTCAGGAGATCGAGACCAGCCTGGCCAAGATGGTGAAACCCTGTCTCTACTAAAAATACAAAAATTAGCTGGGTGTGGTGGCGCGTGCCTGTAACCCCAGCTACTCGGGAGATGGAGGCAGAAGAATTGCTTGCACTGGGGAGGTGGAGGTTGCAGTGAGCCAAGATTGCGCCACTGCACTCCAGCCTGGTGACAGAGTGAGACTCTGTTTCAGAAAAAAAAAAAAAAAAAAAGAATATTCAAAACCAGAGGCAATTTAAATACATGAATTATTGAAAATGACATCATATGATGTATTTCATAAAATTGGCATTTCAGGTTTTTTTGCCAGCATTGTCCTTCAATCAGCACAGGACAAGTACAACTGTGGGAGTTACATCTGGAGAAGGCTTTGATTTCTCTGAGTACGAATCAGACCTGCCGCCCATGCCTGGGGAGACAGTAGAATATCACAGTATTCAATTAATACGGGATGAATTTTTAATGAATGTGCAGAAATTTGCAAGTAATATTCAAAGAACCATGCAGCAACTTGAAGGTAAGGTTTCATTTTTACAACTTTTTTTTTTTTTTTTTTGAGATGGAGTCTCGCTCTGTCGCCCAGGCTGGAGTGCAGTGGCCGGATCTCAGCTCACTGCAAGCTCCGCCTCCCGGGTTCACGCCATTCTCCTGCCTCAGCCTCCTGAGAATAATAGATATTCTTTTTTTTTTTTTTTTTTTTTGAGACGGAGGTCGCTTCTGTAGCCCAGGCTGGAGGCAGGGCCGGATCTCAGCTCACTGCAAGCTCCTCCTCGGGCTTACTTTACTCTTCTCCTGCCTCAGCCTCCCGAGTAGCTGGGATCACATGCCGCACCACCATGCCCGCTAGTTTTTTTGTATTTTAGTAGAGGACAAGCTCACCCTTTTTAGCTGTGGATGGTCTCATCTCCTGATCTCAGATCCGCCTGCCTCTGCCTCCAAAGTGCTGGGATTGCCAGGCTGAGCCACCGCTACTTTTTTTAGACGGAGTCTTGCTCTGTCAGCTTCAGGCTGGAGTGCAGTGGGCGCAGCTCCAGTCACTGCAAGCCCCGCCTCCTGGGTTCACACCATTCTCCTGCCTCAGCTCTCCCCGAGTAGCTGGGACTACAGGCACTCTGCCACCTCACTGCTAGTTTTTTTTGTATTTTTTAGTAGGACGGGTTTCACTGCAGTTAGCTTGTGATGGTCTCATCTCCTGATCTCATGATCCTACTTCGTTTTAGCTCCTAAAGTGCTGGGATCACAGGCTTGAGCCACTGCCACCAGCTGACTTTGTAAAATATTAGTCACTGTTAGTCTTTTTTTTTTTTTTAAACGGAGTCTCACTCTGTTGCCCAGGCTGGAATGCAGTGGCGAGATCTCGGCTCACTGCAACCTCCACCCCCCGGGTTCAAGGGATTCTCCTGCCTCAGCCTCCCGAGGAGCTGGGATTACAGGCGTGCACCACCACACCCAGCTAATTTTTGTATTTTTAATAGAGATGGGGTTTTACCATGTTGGCCAGGCTGTTCTTAAACTCCTGACTTCCAATGATCCACCTGCCTCGGCCTCTCAGAGTGCTGGGATTACAGGTATGAGCCACTGTGCCCGGCCTAGCACACGATTTTGAACACATTTTTCTTCATTGTTTTCTAGTAGTCAACATCCAGTGATGAGAAACTGAATGTTCTTCTAATTTTTCTCCCCTCTCCCTTTTACATGCTTTTAAGACCATCTGGTAATCCCTAGTGTTTTGATGTTAGGATGATGGGTCTGTGTGTGGTACTTTTTTCATTCATTTTTTAAACACTCAGTGGGTGTTTTCAGTCCAAAGACTGAAAAATTCTCTTGACATTTTCCTCCACTATTTGTTTTCTCTTGCTGAAATTCCTGCTGGAGGCATGTCTGGAGATTCTATTTCTTATCTTTTCTCTTGTATTTTTCATCTTTTTGTCTTTGTATTCTTTCCTGGAGTGTTCTTCAACTTCTATGTTACCAACATTTGATTGCCAGTCATATCAGCTATTATATTTTTAATTTTTAAGACCTCTTATTCTCTGATTGTATTTTTTTTTTCATAGCATCCTGTTCTTATTTGATGGATGCCATATGTCTCAAATCTCTGAGACAAATAGCTGGGCTTTCCTTTTGGAAATGTTCTCCTTTTGCCCTGCCCTGCCTCCTCTCCCCTCTCTTCCCCTTCCCTTTTCTTTCTTTTATTTTCTTTCCTTTCTTTTTTCTTTTCTTCTTTTTTTTTTGACAAGGTCTTACTCTGCCACCCAGGCTGAAGTGCAGTGGCACAAACATAGCTCACTGCAGTCTCAACCTTCTGGGAACTCAGGCAATCCTCCCACCTCAGCCCCCCAAGTAGCTGGGATTACAGGCACACACCACCATGCCCGGCTAATTTTTGTATTTTTAGTAGAGGGGGGTTTTGCCACATTGGCCAGGCTGGTCTCGAACTCCTGACCGCAAGTGATCTTCCTGCCTAGGTCTCTCAAAGTGCTGAGATTACAGGTGCGTGCCATCGTGCCTGGCCTGTTCTCCTTTTCTTTACATTATCTCAGTTTCCCCTGATGTCATTTTTCCCCTGATTTATCTTTGACTGACTGTTTCAGGCTAGTGGTTATCTAAAATATCTGCTGGTTCTTTGTTCAAGTTTTTAAAAATTGAAGTCACTAGGTTGTAAACTCAGAAACATCTTAAATAACTAAATCATTCTGATCAAGCTTAACGCTGGAACAATTATCTAAAATATTTGAATTGCATTCTAATGAAAGAGAATGAGATACAGATATTATCAGGACAGGGGATGCATCAGATCTTATTATACTGATGAAGCTTGAGAGAAGACCCAGCCGGTGAACTTGAATGTTTTTCTTTGTAATCATTTTTCCTGAACGAGTGACTGACTGATCGCTTTTATTTTCCTAGGTGAGATCAAGTTAGAAATGCCAACCATCAGTGTGGAGGGAGAGGTGTCCGACCTGGCAGCTGACCCGGAAACTGTTGACATCTTGGAGCAGTGTGTGATAAACTGGCTGAACCAGATATCCATAGCGGTTGAGGGCCAACTGAAGAAGACACCTCAGGTAGTTTGTGTAGGGCTTTCAGGGAGCCCCGATCCAGGTCATGCTTACCATGCTGGGAAAGAGCCCAGAGTCTGGGGTCTGCATCGTCTGGCATCTTTTCTTACTGTTTTATGATTTCCTTAAGCCATCAAAATAAACACACCCAAAATACCACTTCTGGGCTTTCTGATGTTAATGTGCTACCAGGTTACTGCCTGGATTGATAAAGATAACACTTTAGATCAGTCGGGAAGCTTGGGCTGCGCAAAACAGGAAACCCAACTCAGTTTGATCAGCTAAGAAAGCAAATTCCTTGGCTCAGATAATGGAAAAGTCCAGAGGTAGGGTTGCCTTCAGGTCCAGTTTGATCAGGGCTCTGGCTAGGTTTCTCTCTGAATCTCTCAGTTCCAGACTCCTTTCTAGGGGCCGGGGAGCTTCATTCCTTAGGCTGGCTGCCTTGCAGCAGTTTCTGGCGTCACATCCGCACACCTCATCGTCCGGAGGAAAGCAGAGGGTGCTTCTAGCATTCCCAGCTGGAGCCCGGAGATTCACTCTGATTGGACCATGCTGGGTCGAGAGCCCACCCCTGAAGACCCTGAAGGATTGGACAGAAAGGAACGGATGCTGAGAAACCACCAAAGTGTCCACTCCGCACTAATGATGAGAGTTCTTTGTGTGTTCGTTTCACCTCTCAGGGTAAAGGCCCTCTGGCTGAAATTGAATTCTGGAGGGAAAGAAATGCAACTTTAAGTGCTCTGCATGAACAAACAAAGCTTCCAATAGTCAGAAAAGTCTTGGATGTGATCAAGGAATCCGACTCCATGCTTGTGGCTAACCTGCAGCCAGTGTTCACCGAGTTATTCAAGCTCCACACGGAGGCCTCAGACAACGTGCGCTTTCTCTCCACCGTGGAGCGTTATTTCAAGGTACGCTGGGTGTGCTGCGCTTTGCAGTCAGCTCTGTCAAAGGGATTTCCTATGATTTAATTTCCCTTTTAAAAATGTTCAGCATTTGGCCAGGAGAAGTGGCTCATGCCTGTAATCCCAGCATGAGGTGGGCAGATCGCTTGAGCTCAGGAGTTTGAGACCAGCCTGGCCAACATGGTGAAACCCTGTCTCTCCAAAAAATACAAAAATTAGCTGGGTTTGGTGGTGTGCACCTGTAATTCCAGCTACTCAGGAGGCTGAGGTGGAAGGATTGCTTGAGCCTGGGAGATGGAGGTTGCAGTGAGCCAAGATTGCGCCACTACACTCCAGCCTGGGCAACACAGTAAGACCCTGTCTCAGAAAAAAACCTCAGCATTTCAAAAACTGTGATAAAATAGACATGACACGATATTATCATTTTAACCACTATTAGGCGTACAGTTCAGTGGCACTAAATACATACACAATGCTATGTGTCCATTACACTATTTCCAAAACAGTTTCATCTTCCCAAACTGGAATTCTGTGTCCATTAAACACTAACTCCCCCTTCTTCCTTACCCTAAGTCCCTGGTAACTCTGTTCTCCTTTCTGTCTTTGTAAATCTGACTACTCTAGGGACTTCATATAAGGGGGCCATGCAGGACTGATCCTGTGTGCAGTCTCTTTCATTCAGCATCATGTTTTCAACGTTCACCTGTATTGTAGCTAGGAACGTATTAGTGCTTCATTCCTTTCTATGGCAGAATCATATTCCATAGCATGGATAGACTACATTTTGTTCTCTCGTCATCAGTTGGTGAGCATTTGAGTTGTTTCTGCATTTTGGCTATTATGAAGAATGCTGCTACGAACATTCTTGTACAAGGATTTGTGTGGATGTATGTTTTTAATTATTCATGTATTATGCATAGGAGTGGAATAGCTGGGTCATATGATAACCGTTTAACCTTTTGAGGAATTTCTAGATTGTTTTCCAAAGTGGTTGTCCCATTTTACATTCTCAAGAGCAATACACGAAGGTTCTGGTTTTTCCATATCTTCACCACCACTTGTTATTGTCTGTCTTTCTGATAATAGCCATTGTGGTTTAATTTGCATTTCTTTAACAACTAGTGAGACTGAACAACTTTTTATGTACTTAACGTGCTTCTTGTCAATTTCATATTGTTGGTGAAATGTCTGTTTTAATCTTTTGCCCATTATTTGAGTTATTATTATAAGAGATTAAAAAAAGTCTGCTCACCTGGGCAACATAATGCAACACCATCTCTACAAAAATAAAAATAAAAAATTAGCCGGTGTAGTGGCGCATGCCTGCATTCCCAGCTTACTTGGGAGGCTGAGGTGGGAGGATCACTTGAGTCCGGAGGGGAGTCAAGGCTGCAGTAAGCCATGATTGTACCATTGCACTCCAGCCTGGGCACCAGACTTGGTCTCAAAAAAAAAGAAAAAAAAAACAAGAGTGAAACTTCTTGCATGCTTACTGTTTTATGAAACTATTTGGACCCCAAGGCTAAGGGCTCTTGTGTGGCTCTCTCCTCTCTTGGTCAGAACATAACGCATGGGTCTGGCTTCCACGTGGTCCTGGACACCATCCCCGCCATGATGAGTGCCCTGCGGATGGTGTGGATCATCTCCCGACACTACAACAAAGACGAGAGGATGATTCCGCTCATGGAGCGCATCGCCTGGGAAATCGCCGAGAGAGTCTGTCGAGTGGTCAACCTGCGGACTTTGTTCAAGTAAGAAGCCATAGCGTTCATTTTTTTGTTTTGTTTTCACTTTTAACTTTTTAGATCTTAAACAGCTCTATTGAGCTATAATTCACATATAATTCTCTCACTTAAAATGTACAATTCACTGGCTTCTATGGCCAGGCGCAGTGGCACACGCCTGTAATCCCAGCACTTTGGGGGGGCCAAGGTGGGGCAGATTGCTTGAGGCCAGAAGTTCGAGACCAGCCTAGCCAACATGGTGAAACCCCATCTCTACTAAAAATTCAAAACTTAGCTGAGTGTGGTGGCGCATGCCTGTAATCCCAGCTTCATGGGAGTCTGAAGCATGAGAATTGCTTGAACCTGGGAGACGGAGGTTGCAGTGAGTGGAGATCACACCATTACGTTCCAGCCTGGGTGAGACAGCGAGACTCTGTCTCAAAAAAAAAAAAAAAAGTACAATTCACTGGCTTTTAGTATATTCGGAGAATTGTGCAGCCATAACCACTATCAATGTTAGAACATTTTCTTCATCCCTCAAAAGAAAACATGTGCCTTTTAGCAGTCACTCCCCACCTCTCCCTAATTGCCCTAGTCCTGGGAACCATACAGCGTGGGGTCTTTTGCATATGAATGGAATCAGACACTATGTGACTTTTATGTCTGACTTCTTTCACTTAGCACCATGTTTTAAAGGTTCATCCACATTGTGGCATGGATCAGTGCTTCATTCCTTTTTATGGCTTAATCATATTCCATTGTATGGAGATACACTTCGTTTCACGTACATTTGTGTATGTGTGTGTACACACACATATACATCTATATCTATATGAAATTTTGTTTTAACTGCAACGTTCTTCCCCAGGTGTACCTGGAGAGACTGAGGCTGAGGTTGAACCACCTTTGAGGGTGTAGGGATGATAGAGAATGCTGAGGGAGACAGATAACTTTTTTCATTTTCTTCAAAAATATCTATATAGATGAGGCCGGGCACGGTGGCTCACGCCCGTAATTCCAGCACTTTGGGAGGCCAAGGTGGGTGGATCACTTGAGGTCAGGAGTTCAAGACCAGCCTGGCCAACATGGTGAAATCCTGTCTCAACTGAAAGTACGAAAAATTAGCTGGGTGTTTTGGTGGGCGCCTGTAGTCCCAGCCACTCAGGAGGCTGAGGCAGGAGAATCACTTGAACCCAGGAGGTGGAGGCTGCGGTGAGCCGAGATCGTGCCTATGTCTATATCTATCTCATCATCTATCAGGATCTATCAGATCTATCAGGATATCTATGTAGATCTGTCTATATGTTTCTAGATAGATATCTATATTTACCTCTATCTATACAGAGAGGTATCTATGTCTATCTCCATCCATCTCTACAGATAGGTATCCATGTCTATGTATATGTATTTATATAGATAGTATATAAATGGAATCAGACACTGTGTGACTTTTTATTATCTATAGATATCTATATCTATATGTATCCATATCTATATATAGACCGATCTCTCTCTCTGTATCTACCTGTATAGCTGGATCTCCATTTATATCTATCTGCATAGGTGAATTAGTTACCCAAAGGGAGGCATTGTCCTGCGCCCTGTTGCAGCTGCCGCTGTTGACCTCTGGCCTGGGGCCAAGGCCTCCTGCCCCTTCTGGTGTAGGGAGCGAGGTCACCAGGCGGCCCCGGCCCTGCACGCTGGCTGGCGGCTGCCGCGGGCACCTCGCAGCTTGGGACTCCTGCCCTTGCACATGGGGCAGGGCAGCCTCTCGCCCCCTCCGCCTTTTCTGATGAGGCCGTGAACCCGGGGGGCGCCCGGGTCAGAGTTTCCCCTGACACTGGCTGCCCAGCTGGGTAGCGCGGCCAGGACCCGGAGCTCCAGCCTTCTCCCATCACGGCATCTCTTGGCTTCGCAGAGAAAATCGAGCGAGTGCCCAAAACAAAACCCTGGACGCCAGGAACACCCTCAAGCTGTGGAAAAAGGCCTATTTTGACACCCGGGCCAAGATAGAGGCCTCGGGGAGGGAAGCTCGGTGGGAGTTTGACCGGAAGCGGCTGTTCGAGAGGACGGATTACATGGCCACCATCTGCCAGGACCTGTCCGACATTCTGCAGGTAGGGGCTGGGCGAAGGCCGGCGGAATTTGCCCCATGGAAGGCAGTTGGCGTTTGACAGTGGCCCTCTCCATGTCAGGTAGGAGCTGGGCGTCAGAAAGGGCCTGGCAGGGAGAAGCCCTTCAAAGAAAGAACATACGGCATATACTAGAATGGACCAGAGTACACCAGAGCTTTGCAACTTTTTGTTGCTTTCCCTGACATTCCTCCGTACCCCTGCTTTTTGGCTTTCCTTTGACTTTTTTTTTTTTGAGACGGAGTCTCGCTCTGTCGCCCAGGCTGGAGTGCAGTGGCCGGATCTCAGCTCACTGTAAGCTCCGCCTCCCGGGTTTACGCCATTCTCCTGCCTCAGCCTCCCGAGTAGCTGGGACTACAGGCGCCCGCCACCACGCCCGGCTAGTTTTTTGTATTTTTTAGTAAAGACGGGGTTTCACCGTGTTAGCCAGGATGGTCTTGATCTCCTGACCTCGTGATCCGCCCGTCTCGGCCTCCCAAAGTGCTGGGATTACAGGCTTGAGCCACCGCGCCCGACCTCCTTTGACCTTTTTGGCCACTCCTTCTCCATGTCTTTTGCAAAGCTCCCCTCCTCTGTCTTCTCCTTAAATGTCGGAATCCCTTGGAGGCCAGTCTGAGACCTCTCTCACTCTCTCCCTAAGCCAGGCCCAGTCTTCCCGGAACTCCATGAGTAGACAAAGTGCCGAGTGGCCAATTGAATTAGCCACGGCCCTTGTCTCCTGAAGGGTCACCCACCCCTTCGTTCTAAATACATTCATGGAGAACTCACTGTGTTCTGGGCACTCAGATGTCTTGCTGCTAGAGGAACCACAGTGAGTGCAAAGCAGGGCCGGCTGTGGTGTGGCAGCGCCCCGCACTGGAGGGAAGTGATGCCCTGTGCTCAGGGGCAGGAAAAAAAATGCTGTAAAAAGAATTCAGGTAGGCTAGGCATGATGCATGATGGTTCACACCTGTAATCCCAGCACTTTGTGAGGCTGGGGTGGGAGGATCCCTTGAACCCAGGAATTTGGGACCAGCCTGGGCAACATAGCAAGACCCTGTCTATAAAAAATACAAAAATCAGCCAGGTGTGGTGGTGCACACCTGTAGTCATAGCTACTCAGGAGGCTGAGGTGGGATGTTGGCTTGAGTCTGAGAGGTTGAGACTGCAGTGAGCCATGGTCACGCCAGTGTACTCCAGCCTGGGCAACAGAGTGAGACCTTGCTTCAAAAAAAGAAAAAAAAAAAAAAAAAAGAATAAAAAACATAAAGCTTTTTTTGGCTGGGTGCAGTGGCTCAAACCTGTAATCCCAGCACTTTGGGAGGCTGAGGTGGGTGGATCACAAGGTCAGGAGTTCAAGACCAGCCTGACCAACATGGTGAAACCCCGTCTCTATGAAAAATACAAAAATTAGCTGGGTGTGGTGGCGGGCACCTGTAATCCCAGCTACTTGGGAGGCTGAGGCAGGAGAATTGCTTGAACCCAGGAGGCAGAGGTTGCAGTGAGCTATGCCACTGCACTCCAGCCTGGGCGACAGAGCGAGACTCTGCCTCAAAACAAAAACAAAAACAATTTAACCTCTGTGTGGAATCACCGTAGCTAGTGTGTGCACGGGTATTTCATTGTTACCAGAACAGTGGAAACGCTGCACAGAACTACCTCAGTGGCTTATCATCTCACCTCTTGTTTTTCTTTGTGAGACAGAGTCTCGCTCTGTCACCCAGGCTGGAGTGCAGTGGCGCGATCTTAGGTCACTGCAACCTCTGCCTTCCAGGTTGAAGTGATTCTCCTGCCTCAGCCTCCTGAGTAGCTGGGATTACAGGCATGCACCACCACCCCTGGCTAATTTTTGCATTTTTAGTAGGGACAGGGTTTGCCAGGCTGGTCTTGAACTCCTGGCCTCAACTGAAATGCCCACCTCAGCCTCCCTGAAGCACTTTCCACTGCAAATGCAAAGGCCCTGAGGCAGAAAGGGATATGGCCTTGGAGGAAGGCGTGGGTGGCTGCAATGCAGGGAGGAACAGACAGGCGCAGACCCGGATCTATCCTATGTGCCTTGGGCATAGTACTGAAGGGCTTAGTCAGGGAGGAGGTTACTGTGTGACATGATTCTTGCCCCAAGGTCAATCTAGATATGCTATCCATATGTAGTTCTAATATTCACAGGAAAACCCATATGTAATCTCCTCATTGTTCCGTTTGATTGGACAGGTTTTGGAGGAATTTTATAACATATTTGGTCCAGAACTAAAGGCAGTGACGGGGGACCCCAAACGCATTGACGATGTCCTGTGCAGGGTGGACGGCCTAGTCACCCCCATGGAAAACCTGACCTTTGACCCCTTCAGCATCAAGTCCTCCCAGTTCTGGAAATATGTGATGGATGAATTCAAGATTGAAGTTCTGGCAAGTGACCCATCTATTGAGTCCATCTTGGGAGTGGACACCACGTTTTCTCTGTGTTAAATTTGCTGGGTTATTTGGTGATGCTTAGGGTCTTTTTTTTTTTTTTTTAAATCACAAGTAATACCTGCTTATTAATTGTAAAAAACAAAAACAATACAGAAGTGCATAAGGTAAAAATGAACATTCCTCAATCTTCTTTGTCCCCACACCCAAACCATGGGATAAGTTTAAGTTGAGCTAGACACGGTAGCATTTCTACAAAGTTTGTTTTGTCCGATATAAGTTCACCTGTCTAGGAGTGAAGTTAGGTGAACTTCACTACAAACCAGATATGGCAAGAGAATCACAAAGCACCCTGTGAGGTTTTGAGAATTGTGTTTTGTCAGAAGACTGAGGGCATGGAGAGCCGATTGGAAACAACCTTTGGGATTGGGGAAGCTTTGAACGGGGGAAATGAGGACGAGGAAGGAGGCTGAGACAGCGGAGGGGGTTTCAAGTGGGAGGAACAGTGTAAATGAAGGTGACAGACCTGAGAAAAACAGGAATTGTCCGAGGCAGAGCAAACAGAGGGGTTTGGCATAACACATATGGGTAGTAGAGGGAAATCAAGCTAGAAAGATGGGTTGGGTGAATAATTGGTGATGAACAAACAGGACTAGAGTGAGGAAGGAGACTTACTTCAGTAGGCAATAGGGCACCATAGAAGGTGGTTGACCAAGGAATGATATAGCCAGAATTATAGGTCAGATGTAGCGGCTCATGCCTGTCATGCCAGCACTTTGGGAGGCTGAGGAGAGAGGATTGCTTGAACCCGGGAGTTTGAGACCAGCTTGGGCAACCTAATGAGACACCCATCTCTACAAAAAAACTTAAAAAAAAAATTAGCCAGGCATGGTGGCTCCTTCCTGTAGTCCCAGCTACTCAGGAGCTGAGGGGGGAGGATCCCTTGAACCTGGGAGGTCGAGGTTGCAGTGAGCTGGCTGAGATCACACCATTGTACTGTAGCCTGGGGGACAGAGTAAGATTCTGTCTCAAAAAAAAAAAAAGTGAAAAAAACAAAATCAAGGTTTATACTTCAGGAAGATTTCTCTGGCTACAGCATAGGCTGCTTGGGCTAGGGAACAACAGAGAGTGGGGAGATGATATAGGAGGTGATAACCTGAGGTGCTGGGGAGGCAGAGTCCATCAGAGAGAGGCTGCAGCTGAGAATCAGATTTCACTTCCCACAGCAGGAAGAGTGACCCATCGTGCTCACCTTTTCAGTCTCATGTAGGAAGCATGATTAGGAGCATCCCTATTTATGTCTTACACAGTTGTTTTTATAACCTCACAGCATCTTTTTATATGGAAAACCCTAGATAGTTCTACTTGGTTATATAGACATTACCATGTTAACAGTATCTAATTTTATCAGCTGCTATTTTTTTTTTTTTTGAAACGGAGTCTCGCTCTGTCGCCCAGGCTGGAGTGCAGTGGCATAATCTCGGCTCACTGCAAGCTCTGCCTCCTGGGTTCACACCATTCTCCTGCCTTAGCCTCCCATGTAGCTAGGACTACAGGTGCCCGCCACTGCCCCTGGCTAACTTTTTGTATTTTTAGTGGAGATGGGGTTTCACCGTGTTAGCCAGGATGGTCTCGATCTCCTGACCTCGTGATCCGCCCATCTCAGCCTCCCAAAGTGCTGGGATTACAGGTGTGAGCCACCGTGCCCGGCCTATCAGCTGCTATTTTAAGTGTTATTTGCTTTTTCAGTTGAAGCTTTTTTGATTTTCTTTTATTATCTTTTATTTTTTAGAGACAGGGTCTTGCTCTGTTGCTCAGGCTAGAGTGCAGTGGTGTAATCCTGGCTTACTGCAGCCTCAACTTTCTGGGCTCAAGTGATCCTTCCACCTCAGCCTCCCAAGTAGTTGGGAGCACAAGCATGTGTCTGGCTAATTTCTAAAATTTTTAAATGGAGATGAGGTTTCACTATGTTGCCCAGGTTGGTCTTTAACTCCTGGCCTCAAGTGATCCTCCTGCCTCAGCCTCCCAAATAAATTGGACTTTTCATCAAAGTCACTTAATCAAGTGATACTGAAGGATTCATAATAAGAAAAAGCAGCCCATGCTTAACTCCTTCCTCATTCTTGCTGTCATTTTCCACAATTTTAGATGTTTCTTTTGTTGTTAACCCCCATATTTTTTTAAGAATAAGCCGATGTGGTTATTTCCTGATTTATTAATTTAGGCTTCTGTTAACTTCTCAGAGTAGATACAGGCTGGACTCTCCCGTTCCTAATCCCATTTGCCTCTTTGTCATCTAACACAGTTTCTTCATAACTTTTAGTTAAATTAATGGCTAGTGTTTACTTATTATGTCTATGCAAATATTGTTCACTGCTGAGCTGGGAAGTCCATCAAAACTACAATACCTTTCTTGGCCAACCCTTCAACTTTCCTGGAGTTAATAATTGCTTTTGTTTTTTATTCGCCTGGTTATTTATGTACCCATTGTTAATTTTTTCCAACTTCTTTAATATCTCTGTCACATACCTATCAATAGCAGGCTCTAAATACTTAAAATATATCAGTGCCATTATTTACCTAGAGGCCTTCCTCCCAGAGCTCACTGTCCTCCTACTCTAGTCTAGCTTGTTCTCTCCCTTTCTTTCTTTCTTTTTTCTTTCTTTCTTTCTTTTCTTTTTCTTTCTTTCTTTCTTTCTCTCTCTCTCTCTTTCTTTCTTTCTTTCTCTTTCTCTTTCTTTCTTTCTTTCTTTTTTCTTTCCTTCCTTCCTTCCTTTTCTTTCTTTCTTTTCTTTCTTTCTTTCCTCTTTCTCTCTTTCTCTCTCTATTTCTTTCTCTCTTTCTTTCTTTCTTTTGTCCTTTCTTTCTTTCTTTCTTTTTTCTTTTCTTTCTTTCTTTCTTTCTTTCTTTCTTTTTTCTTTTCTTTCTTTCTTTCTTTCTTTTTCTTTTCTTTCTTTTCTTTTTCTTCTTTTCTTTTCTTTTCTTTCTTTTCTTTCTTTTTTTTTGAGGCGGGTCTTGCTCGCCAGGCTGGAGTGCAGTGGCGGATCTCGGCTCACTGCAAGCTCGCCTCCGGTTCCGCCATTCTCCTGCCTCAGCCTCCCGGAGGTAGCTGGGACTACTGAAAGCCGCCACAGCGCCCGGCTAAGTTTTGTAATTTTTTAGAAATAGGGGCGAGGTTTCCGCAGAGTGGTGGCCCAGGATGGTCTCGATCTCTGACCTGTTGATCCGCCCATCTCTAGGCACTCCCAAGAGATAACGGGATTACAGGCGAGCCACGCGCCCGGCCTCTTTCTTTTTCTTGACGAGTTTTGGCTCTTGTTGCCCAGGCTGGAGTGTAATGGCGAGATCTTGGCTCACTGCAACCTCTGCCTCCAAGGTTCAAGTGATTCTCTTGCCTCAGCCTTCTGAGTAGCTGGGATTACAGGTGCATGCCACCATGCCCAGCTACTTTTTGTGTTTTTTAGTAGAGACACAGTTTCACCATGTTGGCCAGGCTGGTCTTGAACTTCTGACCTCAAGTGATCCACCCACCCCGGACTCCCAAAGTGCTGGGATTACAGGCATGAGCCACCACACCTGGCCAGCTTGTTTGCTTTTTAAGCCTGTTACAAAGCAGTCTAGGACCCTAAGACTTCCTATTTTCTCTCATCTGTGTTGGATTTTCTATTTTCTAGATCTCACTTCTTCCTCTTTCCTTGTTTACTCCTTCATTTTGCTGGAGCACATTTAGTAGCTTCCTAAGTAAGGTTTCATGAGACATATATTTTTTGAGTCTTGTATGTATGAATTCTGAAATAACAGGTATAGAATTCAAAGTTGAAAATAACTTTTCTTTAGAAATTTGAAGTTTTTTTTTATTGATTTCTAGCTTCCAATATTAGAAGTCTGATGTTATTCTTGAGTTAATTTTTCTAGAACTAATCTTCCACTCTTTTATAGAATGGAGTGAGAATGGGAGGGATTGAGGCTGCAGAGTGGCTTGACTGTGCAGGGTGAGAAAGGGATTCCCTGTTTGCCCCTCACTTTCATGCACACTGACCCCCTTCCTGGGGCCCAGTGCCTCCAAATGTTAAGCCTTCTGGAGTTTGTCTTCAAGGAATAAACAGGGACTCACTTGTGCACCCTATTTTCAGCATTAGGTTGTAACTACCTGCCTTAGTTACTTTCTTTCTTTCTTTTTTTTTTTGGGAGGGAGTCTCCCTCTGTCACCCAGACTGGAGTGCAGGGGTGCAATCTCGGCTCACTGCAAGCTCCACCTCCTGTGTTCATGCCATTCTCCTGCCTCAGCCTCCCGAGTAGCTGGGACTACAGGTGCCCGCCACCACACCTGGCTAATTTTTTGTATTTTTGTATTTTGTATTTAGTATAGACAGGTTTTCACCGTGTTAGCCAGGATGATCTCGATCTCCTGACCTCGTGATCTGCCTGCCTCGGCCTCCCAAAGTACTGGGATTAGAGGTGTGAGCCACTGCACCCTGCCCTGCCTTACTTAAAATTCCTGAACTATCTCCTCTGTTGTTGTGTTCTCTCCCGTATGTTTTGTTTATATGAGTTAATACTTTAAAAAATTCCTTTACCTTTCAACTGGTTGGGGAGCGAGATCAGGAAATCAACATAACCAGTCTGCCACTTTAAATTGGATACCAGCCTCCATTAATGTGCCGTAGAAATCTGTCCCAAGCCACTGAGTTTTTTTTTCTCTCATTTCTTGCCACTTTATTTTGGCAGGATAATTACAGGGGTATGAAGGTTGTTTTCTTGATTTTTTTGCAGGTTATTGAGAAAGAAGCAAAACATTTTATTGATGAATCTTTTAAGACGCTTCGATCCGCTGAAGCAGCATTTGACATGCTTTTAAAATTTAAGCACATTCGTTCACGGGAGGCTGTTAATCGACAAATGATGATGAAATTTAATGATATTCTTGCACAGTACTGTAAAGAGGTAATTGAAAAATCGATAGCTGCCATAGCATTAAAAATACACTTGGCAAAATGTGAACAATTGAATTCCACTGTTGTCTGTCTTTCCCATCTGAATTCAGAGAAACTAGAATTTCCCCAAATTAGCATGTTACATAATACAGGTAACCCAAACAAAGTGGGTTTGTTTATTTAGTGGAAAAATTCAATAAGAATTAAGTATATTATGATTTACTCACATTGTGGTGGGCCCTGTATGGGTTAATAATAATCATGGTAATAATAGTAATCATAGTTAACCATGTCCAAGGATCATATATGTATTTATAATTAACTCGGAACAATTTACCTGGTGCTCGCATATCTCAAGTATGGTGTTAGGCACAGAGATAGAGAGATGAACAAAACACGGATTCTGCCTTTAAAGAAGTCAGTATCTAGTTGGAGAAATAGACCAAAAAATGCTTATAATCTGCTGGGCACAGTGACTCATGCCTGTAATCCTAGCACTTTGGAAGGCCGAGGCTGGTGGATTGCTTGAGTTCAGAAGTTGGAGACCAGCCTGGGCAACATAGCAAAACTCCATTTCTACAAAAAATACAAAAATTATCCTGGTGTGGTGGCATACGCCTATGGTCTCAGCTACTTGGGAGGCAGAGGTGGGAGGATCACCTGGGCCAAGGGAGGTCGAGGCTGCAAGTGAGCCATGATCTTGCCACTGTACTCCAGCCTGGGCAACAGAATGAAGCCCTGTCTTAAAAAAAAAAATGCTGGCCAGCCGCAGTGGCTCATGCCTGTAATCTCAGCACCTGGGGAGGCCGAGGCAGGTGGATCACTTGAGGTCAGGAGTTCGAGACCAGCCTGGCCAACATGGTGAAACCCCCTCTCTACTAAAAATACAAAAATTAGCCAGGCATGGTGGTGGTGCCTGTAATCCCAGCTACTCAGGAAGCTGAGGCAGGAGAATCACTTGAACCTGGGAGGTGGAGGTTGCAGTGAGCTGAGATTGCGCCATTGCATTCCAGCCTGGGTGACAAGAGCGAAACTTTGTCTCGAAAAGAAAAAAAAAAAAAAAGAAAAAAATGCTTATAATCTTATTTAGAAGACAAAATGAGAATATGTGGAATGATTAGATGAGCATAAGGTAGTATAACAAAAGGCCTAAGGTGGTCTCCTGATGTCTTAGTTTCTCAATGCTGCTGGAGCTAATGACCACAGATGTAGTGACTTAGAATAACACAGATTTATTCTCCTATGGTTCTGGAGGTCAAAAGTTTGCCATGAGTGCCCCTGGGTTTAAAGCCAGGTGTCAGCAGGGCTGTGTGCCTTTCAGGAGTCGCTAGGGATGATTCAGTGTGTAGCCCTCCCCAAATTCTAGAAGTTCCTGAATCCCTTTCGTCTTCAAAGCCAGCAGTGGTCACTTTCACATCAAATCACTCTGACCTTTTCTGCCTCCACTTCCTGGTTTAGGACCCTTGTGATTACATAGGACCTCCCCAGAAAATTCAGGATAATTTCTCTATTTTAAGATCAGCTGGCTGACAACATTAATTCCATCTGCAACCATAATTCCACTTTGTCATGTGACATTACATATTTTCAGCTTCTGGGGATTAGGATGTGGACATCTTTGGGAGGCCATCATTGTGCCTGCCACACCTAATTACCCTCATGAGAGCTCAGACATGCTTCTTTTAAAAACACAGGTCTGGTGACTGTAGTCAATAATAACTTAACTGTACATTTAAAAGTAACTAAAAGAGTATTAATTGGATTATTTATAACACAAAGGATAAGTCCTTGAGGGGATGGACACCCCATTCTCCATGATGTGGCTATTACGCATAGCATGTTTGTATCGAAACATGCCCTATACCCCATAAATATATATACTTTACCCACAAAAATTAAAACCTAAAAATTAAAAAAAATCCAAAGGTCTGCCACTTGGTCATGTCTAGAACAGATTTCAGGATTTCTAATAATTGGATCAAACCAATATACCCAGTGGTTATGCTCTGTAATTGTAAGGCAATTTGGAGCATTGCATATGTTAAAGAAGATTACTACAGCCAGGCTTGGTGGCTCACGCCTCTACTCACAGCACTTTGGGAGGTCAAGGCAGGCAGATTACCTGAGGTCAGGAGTTCAAGACCAGCCTGGCCAACATGGTGGAACCCCATCTCTACTAAAAATATAAAAATTAGCCAGGTGTGGTGGCGTGGGACTGTAATCCCAGCTACTTGGGAGGCTGAGGCAAGAGAATCACTTGAAACTGGGAGGCGGAGGTTCCAGTGAGCCGAGATCACGCCACTGCACTCCAGCCTGGGCAACACAGTAAGACTCCATCTCAACAACAACAAAACAGATTACTACAGAGCATAAGAAAAAGTAGTAAATAATAAGTAAACAGTGAAAACACTATTCTGCATCTTAGAATATTTTTTGACATTCCACTTTTGGTTTCCTTAAATATTCAAATATTGGCTGGGCGCAGTGGCTTATGCCTGTAATCCCAGCACTTTGGGAGGCCGAGGCGGGCAGATCACAAGGTCAGGAGATCGAGACCATCCTGGTTAACATGGTGAAACTCTGTCTCTACTGAAAAATACAAAAAATTGGGCGTGGTGGCGGGCACCTGTAGCCCCAGCTACTCAGGAGGCTGAGGCAAAAGAATGGCGTGAACCTGGGAGGTACAGCTTGCAGTGAGCCAAGATGGCACCACTGCACTCCAGCCTGGGCGGCAGAGCAAGACTCTGTCTCAATCAATCAATCAATCAATACATTCAAATCTCATCTTTCTTGGCTAACTTGTCGATGTTTATCACTTACAGAAGACATTTGATTGCTTTTCAGATTGACATCATTAATAAAATCTTTGTCCAGAACCTTGAAAATCCACCACTGTATAAGAACCACCCTCCAGTAGCAGGTGCGATATACTGGGAACGATCTCTGTTCTTTCGGATTAAGCACACCATCCTCCGATTTCAAGAGGTACAGGAGATACTGGACAGCGATCGAGGACAGGAGGTATGTTGCTCTTGCTAGAATTGGCTCCTTTTGTATTTGATGTTTTTTGTTGTTGTTTGTTTGTTTGTTTTTTGAGATGGAGTCTCGCTCTGTCGCCCAGGCTGGAGTGCAGTGGTGCAATCTTGGCTCCCTGCAACTTCCATCTCCCAGATTTAAGCGATTCTCCTGCCTCAGCCTCCCGAGCTGGGGCTACAGGCATGCACCACCACGTCCAGCTAATTATTTTTGTATTTTTAATAGAGACGGGGTTTCACCGTGTTAGCCAGGATGGTCTCAATCTCCTGACCTCATGATCTGCCCGCCTTGGCCTTCCGAAGTGCTGGGATTACAGGTGTAAGCCACCGCGCCTGGCCCTGTATTTGATGTTTTAATCCTAGACTGGCTGCCCTCCCCGATCCCATCCAGCAGAAGCATTAGATCAGGTTGCTGCTGCCGTGCAGCAGGCTATGTAGAGTGGCTCATTTGAGAAGCAGCTCAATTTCAGACCCACGCCTGTAAGTTAGAGGGTCTTTCTGTTATCCTTGCATTCGTGCTCATATTAAACTATCTTTTGTGTTCCCTCTTTTTCTTTTTTTTTTCTTTTTTTTGAGACAGAGTTCTGTTTGTCACTAGGCTGGAGTGTGGTGTGGCCGGATCTCAGCTCACTGCAAAGCTCTGCCTCCCAGGCTTATGCCATTCTCCCTGCCTCAGCCTCCCGAGTAGCTGCTGGAACTACAGGCCTCTGCCACCAGCTTCTGGCTAGTTTTTTGTATTTTTAGTAGAGATGGGGTTTCACTGTGTTAGCCAAGTTGGGTTCTGACTCCTGACCTCAGATCTGCCCGCCTCGGCCTCCCAAAGTGCTGGGATTACAGGCTTGAGCCATCATGCTTCTGGCTGCTCTTTTTTTTAAGACAAGGTCTTGCTGTGTTGCCCAGGCTGGAGTGCAGTGGCACAATCACAGCTCACTGCAGCCTTGACCTTCTGGGTTTAAGCAATCCTCCTGCTTCAGGCTCCTGAGTAGCTGGTCCTACAGGTGTGGGCCACTACGACTGGCCCATTTTTGTATCTTTTGTAGAGATGAGTTTTCACCATGTTGCCTGCCCAGGCTGGTCTCAAATTCCTGAGCTCAAGCAATCTGCCCACCTCGGCCTTCCAAAGTGTTGGGCTTACAGGCGTGAGCCACTGCGCCTGGCCTGTGTTCTTTCTCTTTGGCATCTTAATAGATAGGACATCTTCCAGATTGTGGTCATGTGGGCTTCTTCCTGTATGTAATTTTCAGCTTCATTGGAGGATGCCTACCATCTTTTCGATATGATCCCACCCCCTAGCCCATTGATTTTTATCTGTTATACAGCAGAGGCTGCTAAGCCACTTCTTTGAAGATCCAGATAGTCAATATTTTAGGGGTTTGGACAATTTCTCTGCAATGACTCAACCTGTCATTGTTGCAATAAAGTATCCCCTAGATAATACATTATGAGCAGGTGTGGCTGTGTCCAATAAAACTTTATTTATGGATGCTGAATTTGAATTTCATATCGTTTTCTTGAGTTATATAGCATTATTGTTCTTTTGCTTTCCTTTTAATCATCTAAATCATTTTCTTCTCTTCATGTAAAAGCTGTTCTTAGTTCATGGGTATAGACCAAGGCAGTTCATGGACTGTAGTTTGCAGAAGGCTGCCAGTCAACCTAAATTTCAAGTTATACCAACGATATTAGTCCATTTTGCTATAAAGAAACTGGGTAATTTGTTAGAAAAGAAGTTTAATGGCTCACAGTTCTGCAGGCTGTACAGGAAGCGTAGCCTTCCTGGGAGGTCCCAGGAAACTCGCTATCATGGCGGAAGGCGAAGTGGGGGCAGGCATCTCACATGGTGGGAGCGGGAGCAAGAGAGAGTGAAGGGGGAGGTGCTGCCCACTTTCACATGAGCAGATCTCCCGAGAACTCACTCAGCATCACCAGGACAGTCCCAAGAGGGGTGGTGCAAACCATTCACTAGAATTCCGCCTTCATGATCCAATTGCCTCCCAGCAGGCTCCACCTCCAACACTGGGGATTACAGTGCAGTATGAGATCTGGGGAGGACACAGATCCGTGCTATATCACCATCGCAGAACAACTCTCCAAGCTTTGGGAAAATTTATCGACTTCCTTTTTCAGAATGTGTTTATATATAATATTAATATATTTTTATATTATATTATTTAATATAACTATATATTAATAATTTATTATATTAACAATTTTTAATTATTATATTTGTAATTTATGTATACAAAATTATGTAGAGAGATATGAAAAAAAGTTCACATGTAATTATATAAAAATGACCAGGTGCAGTGGCTCACACCTGTAATCCCAGCACTTTGAAAGGCCAAGGTGGGCAGATCACCTGAGGTCAGGAGTTCGAGACCAGCCTGGCCAACATGGTGAAACCCCATCTCTACTAAAATACAAAAATTAGCTGGTCGTGGTGGCGTGTGCCTGTAATCCCAGCTACTCGGGAGGCTGAGTCAGGAGAATTGCTAGAGCCCGGGAGGTGGAGGTTGCAGTGAGCTGAGATCATGCCATTGCACTCCAGCCTGGGCGACAGAGTGAGACTCTGTCTCAAAAAAAAAAAAAAAAGTATATAAAAATAAATGTTTATGTATAGTAATTTATATATTATATTTATAATTTATATAAATTGTGTAGAACGAGATGAAAAATGTTATTTTCAAGGACAAAAATGACAGTTGCTTGAATTCTTTGATAGGTCAAACAAAAATATTTGGAAGTGGGTAAGACGATGAAGGAGTATGAAGACAGGAAGTACGAGCAGTGGATGGAAGCGACGGAGCAGGTGCTGCCGGCCCTCATGAAGAAGAGCCTTTTGACCAAGGTGCGCTGCCCACGCCCTCATTCCAGATTGCCGTGTGAGACCATGGCGTCTGCCACATTTTCTCAAGGCTTGATTTGTTGACATTCATGAAGTTGGGTCACTTTCCAGAATCAAGGACAAGGAAGGGCTAGGGAGGGAGGAGAAAGGAAAGAGTGGAGATGGCACGATGCCATGGTTAGAACGTGGGCTGGAAACGGGCAGCCCTACTGACTCCTTGGGCAAGTGGCTGAACACCGAGCCTCCGTTTCCTCATTTATGAAATGTGTTTTATAAATCAGATGATGTAAACAAGCAAAGGGCTGGTTGAGTCATATATGAAACAGAGCTGACAGTTGGCCGTCTTTAACCTGCAGAAAAATGCCCCGATTCATCCTCTTCTTTAGCGCTGGGCCTGGCACTTAGCGAATGCTCCATGAATGAACACCTGCCAGTAGGGAGGAAAGATGCGGCCTGGCAGTTTTAGGTCTTTGGTTCCTGAAATCCTGATGTAGGGACCAAAGCAAGTGGAGGGGGCCAGGTGGGACCCCTAGGGAACAGGTGTGCTCAGATCCAACCAAAGAGGCAACTGTTCCATGTCAGATTTTCCAGTGTTTCAAGGCAGAAGGGATTTTTAGGTGAAACTGCTCCATTTTCAAATGCTGGCGACTGAATTGATTCTTTAAAATCTCTGTTCACCAAACAAAGTACATATTCCAGCCAGTTCCAGCCAGCACCCCCGTCTGTTGGGGATCAAGGGCCCAGTGTTGATCTTTTTCATGTTCACTTTTGGTATGGGTTGTGTTGATCCAACTGTCTCTGGGACTGTCCTGGCCGTGCTGATGGAATGTCTCTTCCACAGTCTTCCACCGCTGCGGAGGAGCCTTTGACTTTAGAAAGGGGAGCTGTTTTTGCAATCAACTTTTCACCTGCTCTCAGGGAGATTATTAATGAAACGAAGTACTTAGAGCAGCTGGGGTTCACTGTCCCTGAATTAGCAAGAAATGTTGCGCTCCAGGAAGACAAATTCCTTAGGTAAAAACATTCTTCTCTTAAATTAGCAGTAAGGTTTTTGGTCTTGGGACCCCTTTACACTCTTAAAAATTATTGAGGACCCCTCCGAAAGTTTTTGTTTTTGTGGATTTTATCCTGATGAATTCTTACCACGTTAGAAATGGAAGCTAAGGACTGGGCGTTGTGGTACTACCTGTAGTCCCAGCTACTCGGGAGGCTTAGGTGGGAGGATTCCTTGAACCTGGGAGAGTTGAGGCTGCAGTGAACCATGATTGCACCACTGCACTCCAGCCTGGGAGACAGAGCGAGACCCTGTATCCAATAAATAAATAAATAAATAAATAAATAAATAAATAAATAATAAAAGAAAAAAATTGAAGCTAAGAAAAGTTTAAAATATGGGGCTGGGTGCGGTGGCTCACGCCTGTAATCCCAGCACTTTGGGAGGCCGAAGCAGGCGGATCATGAGGTCAGGAATTCAAGACTAGCCTGGCCAGCATGGTGAAACCCCGTCTCCAAAAATACAAAAATTAGCTGGGCATGGTGGCTCATGCCTATAGTCTCAGCTACTTGGGAGACTGAGGCAGGAGAATTGCTTGAACCTGGCAGGTGGAGGTTACAGTGAGCCGAGATCGCACCACTGCACTCCAGCCTAGGCAACAGAGCGAGACTCCATCTCAAAAAAAAAAAAAAGAAAAGTTTAAAATAAGGATCAAAGGATCAACAATAGTAAACCTATTTCATGTAATATAAATAACATCTTCAATGAGAAGTAACCAATATTTTCCAAAAAAGAAAGTTAATGAGAAGCATGATGTTTTAAATTTCTGCAAATCTCTTGGTCAAGGTTGGTCTTGATTGAGACCATGGTCTTTTGTAATCTCTTGACTGCAAAAGCTTTTGATGAACTTAAAGGTGGTCTCCTCAGGTTTATGACATTCCTGTTGTGTGCAGGTACACAGATGGGATACAGCGCATGTTGGATCATTATCACACGCTCATAGGAACGTTAAACGAGGCAGAGTCCGTGCTTCTCAACGACCATTCCCAGGAGCTACTCCGAGTGTTTCGGTCTGGATATAAGAGGTTGAACTGGAACTCACTGGGTAACGTCATTCATCTATTGATTGCCTTTTACACTTGGGGATGCAAAGTGATTCTTTTAGGTTGTTTTATTTGAATTACCATTTTCATATGTTTATAGACACAATTAACAATTTTTGAGGGTTAAGAAATACACATTGTGGAACTTAGAACTCATCTCCAGGCTGTCGTTGGGATGAAGATAAGAGGGGTGACGTTTTCACACTCTGCAGACCCAAAGCACATTTCTCCAAAAAGAAGGTCACCTTTACTTTTTTTTTTTTAATTAAAAATTCAATTTGGAGGTAATTATAGATTCACATGCAGTTGTTAAGAATTACTACAGAGGGAGCCTTTGTAACCTTTAGTCATTTTCCCGAAGTAGTAACGTCTTGCAAAACTAGAAGATCACTGACACTGATACAGTCGAGATAGAGAGCATCTTCACACCACAGCGAGTACTGTCAAGGCCACTTCCCTCCCGACCTTGCCCTCTCCTTAATCCCTGGCAACCAGGAATCTTTATTCAGTTTCTCTAATGTTGTCATTTCAGGGTGTTATATAAATGAGATAACATATAGCCCTTTTTTGAGTTGGCTTTTCTTGCTCAGCCTAAGTCTTCAAAGATCTGCCCTTGTTGTTGCATGTGTCAACAGTCTGTGGATTCTTGAAGAATACTCCACGATATCAATGTACCATAGTTTGTTCAGCCTTTCACCTCTTGAAGGACAGCTACGTTGTTTCCAGTTTTGGCTCTTATGAATAAAGCTGCTATAAACATTTGTATACAGGGTTTTGTGTGAACATGAGTCTTCACTTTTTCTGGGATAAATGCCCAGGAGTGCAGTTGCTGAGTTGCACGGTAGTTGTGTGTTTAGTTTAAGATTGTTGTTACTGTTGTCGTATTGAGATGGAGTTTCGCTCTTGTCACCCAGGCTGGAGTGCAGTGGTGTAGTCTCGGCTCACTGCAACCTCCACCTCCTGGGTTCAAGCGATTCTCCTGCCTTAGCCTCCCAAGTAGCTGGGATTACAGGTGCCTGCCACCACTCCTGGCTCACTTTTGTATTTTTAGTAGAGACAGGGTTTTGCCATGTTGGCCGGGCTGGTCTCGAACTCCTGGCCTCAAGTGATCCAGCCTTTCAAAATGCTGGGATTACAGGTGTGAGCCACCGCGCTCAGCCTTTTTTTGTTTTTGTTTTTGTTTTACTGTCATGCTGTCTTACAGGGTGGCTGTGCCATTTTACATTTCCATCATCCATAGATGAGTGACTCGGTTTCTCCACATCCTGCCCAGTTTTGCTGTCACTTTTTTTTTCTTTAATGTTGGCCTTCTGATAGCTGTGTCATGATACCTCATGGTTCTGATTTGACTTCTGTAATGGCTAATGGTGTTGAGCATCTTTTCATGTGCTAATAAGCACAAGTATGTCAAGTGTGTGGCTTCTTCAGCAACATGTCTTTTTCTGTCTTTTGTCTTTTTCTGTCTTTTGTTTGTTTTCTTCACTGTTGAGTTTTGAGCATCCTTTGTATACTCTAGATACTCGTCCTTTATTGGATGTGTGGTTTGCAGATATTTTCCCCTTCTCTGTAGCTTTTCGTTTCCTTCTTATAGGAGGGCCTTTGGTAGAGCAAAAGCTTTACATTTCAACTAAGTCCAACGTATCCATTTTTCCTTTAGTGGGTTCTACTTTTGCTCTCGAGTCTAAGAATCATAAGTTTTTTTCTCGCCTGTGGTTTTTGTTTCTGAAAAGGTCGTACTATCGTGTTTCACAGCCTGTGATCCATTTTGGGGTTTTTATTTTTATAAAGTGAGACTGATCATAAGTACTTAGCCCGAGTTCACTGTTCATGTTCTTGCTGTTCATCTAAGCTCCAGGCCAGAGGAGGTTGCAGGCAGGTGGTGTGGAGTGGAGGGTTCACAGAGCTCCAGCAATGAGAAGATAGCATGGTTGATAGTCCCTTTCTCCCCATGGTGCTGCAGCCAGGACTGTGTAACATTTGAATAGAAGAAATGCATTGCTTGGTTGATTCTGGGCTCCAGAGTCCTTGTCCCAGTGCCTTAGGGTTCAAAGTGGATCTGCGTCACCCCAAAGACCCAAGGGGTTGGAATGAGCAGGGTCTTTCCTAGGAAGGGATGCCAGTATTAATGTCACAGACATTGGTAGGGGGGATGTAGAAAGACAGGGTTGGAAGCCAAATGTCTTTCTTTCTTTCTTCAAAGGTATTGGTGACTATATAACTGGTTGCAAACAGGCCATTGGGAAATTTGAGTCTCTCGTCCACCAGATTCATAAGAATGCAGATGACATTTCTTCCAGGCTGACATTAATAGAGGCCATAAATCTCTTTAAATATCCAGCTGCTAAAAGCGAGGAAGAACTCCCAGGTAGATCTGACTTCTGGGCTCTCCAGTTATGGAATTAATGAAAAAATATATTGTATATACATGCACGTGTATATATATATGTATCTATAAATACACATATATATTTGTATATTCCATGAATGGCATAAAACCATTTCTAATGCTCTCAGTCATTTACTTGAAAGAATCATGGGTAGCTATTACTTTTTGTCATGTTTTCTATATTGCTTAGTTTAACCAATTCATGTTTGTTTGTTTGTTTTCTGAGATGGGGTCTCACTATGTTGCCCAGACTGGTCTTGAACTCCTGGCCTCAAGTGATCCTCCCACCTCAGCTGTGAAAGCCTATGGTACTTTGTTGATAACTTTGTAACAGTAAAGCGAGTTGCGATTTTTATGGGCTCACATTTACTTGTTCAAGAAAGATACTTTAAGTGGTCTTAGACTAGCCCAAAAGGAATTCAAGATATGTCAACAAGGAATTGAAGAAAAACAAGATTGCCAAAGCTATCAAAGCCACCTTCTGGATGGACGTAGCTGGTTGTCATGGATTTGTTGCTTAGCGTGTGTTCTGATACTGACTTGCGTTCTGCTTTGGGCCAAGGTTGGAGGCTGGTTTTGTTGTTTTTAAGACACACAGCTCATGTTTGGATTGCCTTTTCAGTGCTGTCCTTCCCTGTGTTCATGGACAGCTCTAAAAGACGTCTGTTTCTCTAGGTGTGAAGGAATTTTTTGAACACATTGAGCGAGAAAGGGCCAGAGACGTGGACCACATGGTTCGGTGGTATCTTGCCATTGGACCGCTGCTGACTAAAGTTGAGGGCCTGGTCGTCCACACCAACACAGGCAAGGCCCCCAGGCTGGCCTCCTACTACGAATACTGGGAAAAGAAAATTTATGAGGTCCTGACAAAGCTCATTCTGAAGTAAGTCCATCTTGTCACATGTTTTAAAATGGTGTGTGTAGATTAAAACAGTTGACAAATATGGACAGTTAGAGGGGGTGGCAAGGTGGAGAATGAAAATCAGATGGACGGTCACATGGCTTTCTGGCTGAAGGGCACTCACAGAGTGGAGGGATGACCTTCATGATCTTGTGAGGACCCTCAACATTCCAGAAAAGAAAGGATCCCTCTCCCCACCTCAGCTGTCTGAAACTTGTGAGCTTGTGTTCAGCTGGCAGCAGAGAATCACTGTCACTCAATACTGACCAGAATCCCAGAGGACTCCCCCATTCATGTTGACAGTGACAGACGTGAAGGACACACGACCTATTCCCTCTTCTGCTGGTTTCAAGTCGACCCCTAGCTAGTGCGGTCTGTGCGTGTTGAATGCCTGTTGCATGTGCCAGCCTCTGACACGCCAGACTCTGTCCCTTCCCTCCTGGGCCTCACCGTCAGCAGCCCAGCCAGGCCAGCTGGAAGCTGAGTGCCTGGACCCCATCGCGTTGGTGGCCCACAGACTGTTCTGGGTGTAAGGCTGATAGTTTAGGATCATTCTAGGAAACCAGCCTGTGAAATCCATCACCGTTACTATTACATCTATATTGTCAAGAGCAGTGTTCATTTTATCACGCAATGTCTTCCTTATGAAGGGAACTCCAGAAGAAATGACTCGAGTCCCTTCTTTGACCCCAGCCTCACATTTTTCTTTTTTATTTTTTGCTTTCATTTTCTTGTTTGGTTTTTATATGATACGGACTCTATGAATTGTTGACTTCATAGCTTTCCCTTTCACTTTGGCTGCTAGGAAGCTTAGAACCAAATTTGTAGCCTAAATGCAGCAGTACTTATGATTATGATTTGTATTTTTAGTCTCATCCGAACACGTAGGAAAGCTCACCTTGCACCATGTTCTGTGCTGGACTCTTTCCAATCCTCATCCCTGTTTTACAGAGGAGGATACAGAATCTTGGCAGGTTAAGTGACTTGCCTGGGACCACACAGCCAGTAAGAGAAACGGCTGGGATTTGAACCTGGGCAGTCTGACTCCAGTATCATTTCCTGAAATGGTGTCTGATTAGTGTCTTCTTCCTTTCTTATTTTACCCCACTTTGATTTTAGGATCTCTTACTGCAGTTAAAGTATCTTTGTGAGCTGCTAAAAATCTCTTTTGGGATAATACACTGAAAAATAAAACAAAAACTTTTGGTCTTCTTTTCTGGGCCCAGTTTGGCAAACTTCTCTTAAGTTGATCCTTTAAATAACTCTGTTTTCTACGTATTTCATTTATTCTCTGTTACTGCTTTTAACTTAGATTCCTAAAGCAGTCCCTTACATGGAGCTACTCCTATAATGTTTCTCTTACTAACATGCTATGTTTTCTTTTGATCCATTTATTAACTCATTCATTCATCTGTTCATATCCATCCATCTATTCATTCACTCATCCATCCACACATTCATCCACACATCCGTCCCATCCATCCATCCATCCATCCATCCATCCATCCATCCATCCATCATCCAATCCATCCATCTATTCATTCACTCATCCATCCACACATTCATCCACACATCCGTCCCATCCATCCATCCATCCATCCATCCATCCATCCATCCATCTATTCATTCACTCATCCATCCACACATTCATCCACACATCTGTCCATCCATCCATCCATCCATCCATCCATCCATCCATCTATTCATTCACTCATCCATCCACACATTCATTGAGATCTGTCGACGACGATCGACGATCGATATCGACATCGACGAGCGATGATTTCATTTATCGACGACGAGATGATTATTTGCCTTGCCTGTCGACGATCTGTTTATCGATCGACGATCGATATCGACGATGATGACGATGACGACGAGATGACGACGATCGACGACATCGACGATCGACGATCGACGATACGACGATGGTTTGGTTTATTTATCGACGAGAGCGACGAGAGATGAGCGAGTCTGTTTATCGATCTGTCGATCGATCGACGTATTATCGACGACGATGATTTACGATGACGACGAGACTATCCAATAATATCCATCCATCCATCCATCCATCCATCCATCCATCCATCCATCCATCCAAGGTTTAGTAAAGCCTGCCCTGCGCTGACTGTTGGATTAGACTCTGGTCACAGACAAGGCCCCTGTATCCTTGCAGTTTCTCTAACCTCATAGAAAAGGCAGGATACAGGGAAACAGACGTAAAAGAGATGAGTTCTGTAAAAGAAATAAAGCAGTATGGTGTTCTGGGGAGAGAATGGAGATGCTGCTGTAATTGGGTGGTCAAGAAAGGCCATGGAAATGCCACATTTTAGTAGAGACCTGAAGATGAGGAGTGAGCTGGAAGTGGGAAGAGCTTTCTGGGGGAAGCTAAAAACTGCTGTGAAGACCCACAGGTGGGCCTTTGGTCAGTGCAATAAACAGAAAGAAGGAAGGATGAGATTGAAGGAGGGGATAATGCTGGAGAGGCTGGCAGGGGTGGATCAGGTCACAGGCAGCCTGGGAAGAAGCCATGGCAGGGAGCTTGCATTTTATCCGGACAGCCATGGGAGGCTGCTGGACTGTTTTCAACTGGAAAGAGAGGAGGAGAGGGAGGAAGAGAGAAACAGGAAGAGGGGGAGAGAGAGAGAGGTGGAGAGAGAGTGAGAGGGAGAGAGAGAGAGAGATAGGGACGGGGGGAGAGGGAGAGAGGAAGGGAGAAGCCTGGAGAGGGAGAGAGAAACAGGACGAGGGAAGGAGAGAAGTGGAGAGAGAGGGGAGAGAAAGAAAAGGGGAGGGAAAAGGAGAAGGAGGGAGGGAGAAGGCGAAGGAGGGAGGTGGAGGGAGAGGGAGAGGGAGAGAGAGAAGGGAGGAGGGAGAGGGAGGAGTTAGATGTTTTTGTTTTGTTTTGTTTTTTGAGACAGGGTCTCACTCTGTCGCCAAGGCTGGAGTGCAGTGGCATGTTCACGGCTCACTGCAGCCTCGACCTCCCCATCTGAAGCAGTCCTCCCACCTCAGCCTCCAAAGTAGCTGGGACCACAAGCGTGTGCCACTATGCCCAGTTAATTTATTTTAATTTTAGAGACAGGGTCTTGCTATGTTGCCCAGGCTGGTCTCAAACTCCTGGGCTCAAGTGATCCTCCCACCTCAGCCTCCCAAAGTACTGGGATTACAGGTGTGAGCTGCTGTGCCCTGCTAAATATTTTTAAATAGTGTCTCTGGCTGCCATATGAATTACTGGATGGAGGTGGGCAGGGGGAGGGGAAACAGGGAGACTAGGCTGGAGGCTGATGAAGTTTCATCCCTGGGTGTCACATCTGCTTTGGTCTTGGAAAGGATGGAGCTGGTGGGGCAGTCTGGGTGGGGATGTGAGTACTCCTTTTTCCTTACCAGAGTTGAGCAGCTTTTGGAAGTCATTATTATTTAACTATTTTCCAACCAAAAGTTAACTTAGTTTTCCAAAAGTAGAAATGAACTATTTGTATAAATTTAGGGTAAAAAAAGAATATTTTAAATAAGACTCACTCCAGCCTGTCCAGGACAGCTTCGCAGTATGCCATTGCCTGTACCTGTGATTTTTGTGGCCCTTGTCATTTTTGTCCATTGCTTGGCGTATTTCACTCTAGTGGGTTACTGAGTCTTTCTCATCAACCCCTCTTAGGAATTTGCAGTCTTTTAATTCTTTGATCCTTGGAAATGTCCCTCTGTTCCAAACTGAAACCATTCTGACGGCGCCTGAGATCATCCTTCATCCCAACACAAATGAGATCGACAAGATGTGCTTCCATTGTGTCCGGAATTGTGTGGAGATCACCAAGGTAAGAGTGGAGGTGCCTGCGTCCTTGCTCAGATGGCGTCTCAGGATGCCTCCGCCTCCCACAGTGCTGGGACTACAGGCATGAGCCACTGCCCGCAGCCCAAGGTGGAATTCTTGACTTCCTGCCTTGTGACTTGGTCATCCCCCAGTTTTCCCCACTTCAGAAAATGGCACCAACATCAACCCAATTGCTTGAGCCAGAAACTCGTCCTTGTTTCTTTTTCTCTCACCCAGCCCTGCCCAGCCCATTGGCAAGTCGTCCAAACATACCTCCCATCTGTCCTCTTCTCTCCTGTCCCCCCAGTACCTTCCTATCCCAAGTGGCCATCACCGCTCTCGTGGACTGTCTCGGTGACTTTCCAACAATCCATTCTCCACCACAGGTGGTCAGAATTACCTTAAACAAATACAAATCAGGCCAGGTGCAGTGGCTCACGCGTGTTATCCTAGCACTTTGGGAGGCTGAGGTGGGAAGATTGCTTAAGCCCAGGAGTTCCAGACCAGCCTGTACAACAAGGTGAGACCCCCATCTCTACCAAAACTAAAATAAATTAGCTAGGCGTGGTGGTGCACACCTGTGTTCCTAGCTACTTGGGAGACTGAGGTGGAGGATTGCTTGAGCCCAGGAGTTCAAGGGTACAGTGAGGTATGGTTGCACCACTGCACTCCAGCCTGGGCAACAGAGCAAGACCCTGTCTCTAAAAACAACAACAACAACAACAACAACAACATATCATTTCGTGTCATCCCTGATGTAAACTGCCCCACCCACCCCATGACTTAATTACACTTAGAACATAATCCAGATATCTTTGTGTGGTCTATGAGGCCCCCATGCTCTAGCCCCTGGCTGCCTTTCTGATCTCAGTCCTACAAGGATCATGCTCCCTCACACTGCAGCTTGACTGGCTGCCTGATTTTACCCCCAGCAGGTACCGTGGGTTCCTCTTGCAAGGATTTCCGTAGCTGTTCCCTCACCTGGAACATTCTGCTCCCTTGACCTTCTTGTCCTCTCTCTCCCATCGGCCCCATCCCATCTTCTTCCTACCACGTACCACTCTCCGACTTTTTCTTATTTATCCCTTGCTTTTGTATCTATTGATCCTATCAGGCCACTAGAATGTAAAGGGATCCATGGGCATACCGGCCTTGAGTGTTTTGTTCCCTTTAGAATCCCCAGCACCAAGAACACCTGGCTCACAAGTTGGTTCTCAGTAAATGTTTTTTGAATGAACATCTGCTGGTAGATAACCCAAAGCTTATGTCTTACCCCAAACTGGAAAACAGAGCCGTCCTTGTAGGTATGGGGCATGACTCCCACAGCACGCTGGCATCTTCCTCTTCACTTGGCTTCTGCAGCAAGTCAGACATGTTTCAGGCATTTTTAGGGGCATGTAAGTATAGAAATCAGAATAGGGGGCTGGGCATGGTGGCTCAAGCCTGTAATCCCAGCACTTTGGGAGGCCGAGATCGGGCGATCACGAGGTCAGGAGATCGAGACCATCCCATAACACGGTGAAACCCCGCCTCTACTAAAAAAAAATAAAAAACTAGCCGAGAGGTGACGGGCCTGTAGTCCCAGCTACTGAGGCTGAGGCAGGAGAATGGCGTAAACCCGGGAGGCGGAGCTTGCGTGAGCTGAGATCTGGCCACCTACTCCAGCCTGGCCAGAGCCAGCCCGCTCCCAAAAAAAAAGAAATCAGAATAGGGAATTTCATTTCACTGTACTTAAAAGTTGATGAATAAGGCCAGGCACGGTGGCTCATACCTGTAATCCCAGCACTTGGGTGGCCTAGGCGGGCGGATCATGAGGTCAGGAAATCAAGACCATCCTGGCTAACATGGTGAAACCCCATCTCTACTAAAAAAAAAAAAAATTAGCCGGATGTGGTGGCAGGCGCATGTGGTCCCAGCTGCTTGGGAGGCTGAGGCAGGAGAATGGTGTGAACCCAGAGTTGGAGCTTGCAGCGAGCTGAGATCGCACCACCGCACTCCAGCCTGGGGGAGACAGCGAGACTCTGTCTCAAAAAAGAAAAAAAAACTGATGAATAAACAGTACATGTTTTATAATCCATGCTAAGACAGTTATTTATTAAGCCTCTGTTACATAAATTCTCTTATAGGTGCTATATCTTATAGGTGCTATGTATGTTTCCTTTGTAAGGGAAACAGCAATTTTTAAGGGGTACATAAATAGGAAAGTTGGCTTGTAAAACATTATGAATATTAATCACAATATTTCATGCCAACTTAACTTTCCTCCTTACTAATAGATGGATTTGAGGCTTGTAGTGAAGCCTGTATTATTTTAGTTTCATAAGTTTCTTTTAAATGAGAAGAATTTTTACTTATTCTCTTAGATAACGTTAGAAATGTATTTCATTAAAAAGATCTCGGCAAATGAACATGCATGACTAGGCCACTTAATATGGTTGAACTCTTTCATCTTCAGGATTCCTATTTCATGGCAGAAAATAATGAGCCGAAGTTTTAACTAGATTCTGAATTTTACCTCATCTACTAAGTGGAAAATGATAATACTATTCACCTTCTAGTGCTGTTGGGAGGATTAAATTATATAACATGTGTGTACAGCTTAGTGCACTGTTTGGCAATCAGTAGCTCTGAATAAATGTTAGCGATTAGTGTTAGTATTACCTTTTTTTTTTTTTTTGAGATGAATTCTTGCTCTTTTGCCAGACTGAAGTGCAGTGGTGTGATCTCGGCTCACTGCAGCCTCCACCTCCCGGGTTTGAGTGATTCTTCTGCCTCAGCCTCCCGAGTAGCTGGGACTACGGGCATATGCCACCACGCCCAGCTAATTTTTGTATTTTTATTTTATTTTTTGAGACAGAGTCTCGCTCTTTCACCCAGGCTGGAGTGCAGTGGCGCAATCTCTGCTCACTGCAAGCTCTGCCTCCTGGGTTCATGCCATTCTCCTGCCTCAACCTCCCCAGTAGCTGGGACCATAGGCGCCGGCCACCATGCCCAGCTAACTTTTTGTATTTTTTTAGTAGAGACGGGGTTTCACCATGTTAGCCAGTTTGGTCTCGATCTCCTGACCTCATGATCTGTCTGCCTCAGCCTTCCAAAGTGCTGGGATTACGGGCGTGAGCCACTGACCCTGGCCTAATTTTTGTATTTTTAGTAGAGACAGGGTTTCACTATTTTGGCCAGGATAGTTTTGATCTCTTGACATCGTGATCCGCCTGCCTCTGCCTGCCAAAGTGCTGGGATTACAGGTGTGAGTCACCACGCCCCACCTAGTGTTTGTATTACTATTATTAGTAATATTGGAAATAGAAGTATTAGGTTGGTGCAAAAATAGCTGTGGTTTTTACCATTAAAAGTATTGGCAAAACTGCAACTACTTTTGCACCAACCTATAGTAGCTGTTATTCACATTTTACAGATGGTGAGCCTACTGTTCACAGAAGTAATGTGTAACATATCCATGGTTTGCTGTTAGAACTCACACTTGATTAAAACAGAGCCTTGGCCAGGCGCAGTGGCTCACGCCTGTAATCCCAATACTTTGGGAGGCTGAGGTGGGCGGATCATGAGGTCAGGAGATTGAGACCATCCTGGCTAACACGGTAAAACCCCATCTCTACTAAAAATACAAAAAATTAGCCAGGTGTGGTGGCGGGCGCCTGTAGTCCCAGCTACTCGGGAGGCTGAGGCAGGAGAATGGCGTGAACCCAGGAGGCGGAGCTTGCAGTGAGCTGAGATTGTGCCACTGCACTCCAGCCTGGGCGACAGAGCGAAACTCCGCCTCAAACAACAACAACAACAAAACAAACAAACAAAAAGCAGAGCCTTAACTCTACAACAGGGAGATGTCAAATTAACAGATTTGTTCTGGGACACTAAGCAGTCAATTTGCCTGAATATGTGTTTTTTCCTCTGTATATATGGAAATAAAGGTTTTTAAAATTCATCCATAGTGTAGTTGGCTTTTATTTTATAACAAACCACTTCAAAACTTACTGGCTTAAAGCAATAATCATTTAACTCTGGGTTCTGTGGGCTGGGTTCTGCTGAGCAGTTCTTCTGGTCTTGGCTGGACTCACTCATGTATCTAGCAGTTGATGACCTCAAGCACAGCTCTGATGGCCAGCGGCTGGGATTCTCCTGTATATGGCCTTATGTAATGTAGTAGGCTAGCTCGAGCTGGTGGTTGCAAGGTTCTGAGAGAATGAGAGCAGAAGCCACAGGGCTTTCTAGAATCCTTGGTTTGAACTTACATAACACCATGTCCACCCCTTTCCATTGGTCAAGTTAAGCCACAAGGCTCGCTCCGGAAGGGAAATAGGCTCCATCTCTTGATGAAAGGAACAAAGGATTATGGTAATTTTTAAAGTGATTTTCCATTACTAGCAAGACTTATTGCTGAATACTAATATATACGTTGGAGGCAAAATAGATACTAAAATACTATCTTTTCTCCTAATTCTTACTTTGCCAGCATTTTGTTCGTTGGATGAATGGCAGCTGCATAGAATGCCCCCCTCAGAAGGGGGAGGAAGAAGAAGTTGTTATAATAAACTTTTACAACGATATCTCTCTGAACCCTCAGATAATTGAACAAGCTGTTATGATCCCCCAAAATGTCCACAGGATTCTGATCAATCTTATGAAGTATCTACAAAAATGGAAGCGGTATCGACCTCTCTGGAAATTGGACAAAGCTATTGTGATGGAGAAATTTGCCTCCAAGAAACCTCCTTGTGTAGCATATGATGAAAAATTGCAGTTCTATTCCAAGATAGCCTATGAGGTTATGCGCCACCCTCTAATTAAGGATGAGCATTGCATCAGACTTCAGCTCGGGCATCTGGCAAACACAGTGCAGGAAAATGCCAAGTCCTGGGTGATTTCGCTTGGAAAACTTCTCAATGAGTCAGCAAAAGAGGAGCTCTATAGTCTCCATGAAGAGATGGAGGTACTCAATCGCTGTGTGTAATTGAACTACTTTTCGTGTGAGTTGGGTCTTCTTTTGCGTCATTACTGTTTTTTCTGTGTTTGCTTAGTGTTCTTTGTACTTTCTGTTATAGCACCTGGCCAAAAGCCTTAGGAAGATCCCCAATACCCTTGAAGATCTCAAGTTTGTCCTTGCAACAATTGCAGAAATTAGAAGTAAATCTCTAGTCATGGAATTAAGATACAGGGACGTCCAGGAGCGATACCGTACCATGGCAATGTATAACCTCTTTGTAAGTCAACTTGTATTTTCTTATGCATTTAACAATTGGATTGACCACTAATGACCTTTTTCAGAAATGCTTCTCAAGTATACTGCCATTGATTCATTTTCAAGTAGGTGACTTTAAGTAATACATTGTAAATGTAAAGCAATGCCACAGTTATTTAGAATAATGAAAATATAGAGTATTTTTCAATCTGTATGGCTCGAATGGATTGATCTGTAACTATACCGTTTCCATTCTCCCTCTTCCTTCTTTTTTTGGTGTTAATTTCCTTTAAAAGATAAAGAGCTATTGCAAAAATAAGAAGAGAGTGAAAGATTTAAGATGATAAAAGAAATCAGTAGAAGATAATTCAATCAGTCTTGCTTTGTTTAGGGTTGTTAAATTTGGGTTCTCAGGATCTTTCAAAGTCAGGGATGAGTTTTAGGATTTCTGGGTTCCCCCTGAAATTATATGGAAATTTTATATACTGTACGTTTTTCTGATGATGAAAGAATCTCAAGTTTTTGGCCCAGGTCTACTGCTCAGCAAGGGCGTTTGAGAGCGCCACATCCTAACCACTAGGCTGCAAGGGGCCTGGTGTTTGAAGCAGTCGAGCAACAGAAATGCTGAAAGACAAACTTCATACACATCCTGATTTATTCATAGCAATTTGTTTCTCTTCTCTAGTTTGTATTTCTCCCTCAACCAGGTAGATTTTGTCAGACTTTGCTTTACCGGCTTACATCACAGAAATAATAGAAGAATCGTTGCAACAAAGGATTTTACACTAAGTGTGTAATGAGTCACACTCAAAAAATGAATCAGAATGTCAAATTCCAACAACAACAAAAACAACAAAACAGCGACAGTTGAGATTTTGATTGTGATTGCATTGATCCTGTAGATTAATCTGAGGCAAATGGACATCCTGTCGTATTGCGTTTTCCTATCCATGAACATGTTCTCTCTCTCTTTATTTAGGTCTTTAATGTCTCCCCGTAAAGATTTATAATTTTCCCCATGGAGACCTTACCTATTTTTTGCCGGATTTATTGCTAGGTGCATGATATTTTTAGATGCTCTTGTAATTGGTATCTTTAATTTTTATTTTAATTATTTTATTTTTTATTGTTATATAGAAAGACAATTCATATTTGCATTCTACTTTTTTATGATCAGTAATTATTAATTTTAATCATTTATTTATCCACAGATTATTTTGGATTTTCTAGGCACACCATTATATAAACTGTGAATATTGACAGTTTCATTTCTTCTTAATTTTTAAATATTTTATTTCTTTTTCTCACCTTATGACTCTAGCTAGGAATTCCTGTACAAGGCTGGATGAAAGGGGAGGTAGGGGAAACCCATGTCTTGTTCTTAGTCTCAGAGGAAAAGCTTTTGGCACTGTATCATTAAATATGGTAATTGCCGTGTGGTTTATTAGATTAACTCTAATACAATAAGAGAAATATACAGTTGTGTATATTTAACACAATGGGGATATGTTCTGAGAATGTGTCAATGGGCAATTCCATAATTGTGCAAACATCATGGAATGTACTTATACAAATCTAGATGATATAGCTACTACACACCTAGGCCATATGGTAGAACCTATTTCTCCTAGGCTGCAATCCTGTACAGCATGTACTGTGCTGAATACTATAAGCAATGTAATGTAATAGTAAGCATTTGTGTATCTAAACATATCTAAACATAGTAAAGGTGCAGTAAAAATACAGTATTATAATCTTATGGGAATACTGTCATATATGCAATCCATTTTTGTCCCAAAACATCATTTTGTTGCTCTTTAATCTTTGACAAAAAACCAGTGACTGTCTTTGGTCATTGTCCCTGGTTCCTGACACAAAGCTTCCAAAACACTTGTAATTTCCTGAGTGACAGGGGTCACAGGAACAGATCTTTTGTTACAATATTGTTCTTTGTCTCTGGTTCCTGGCACACAGCTTCTCAAATCCTTGAACTCTGGAGTGATAAAAGTATCTTTTGTACGCAAGTGAAATGACTGGTGGCTGGGAGCCCTAGACAGCTTCAGCGTGGGGGATGGTTGCCAGAAAGATCAAGGCATAAATTATTTAGAGGTTTGGAGCTTTCAGACGCCCATCCTCGCCACCCTTGGGGAGGGAAGAGGGGCTGGAGATTGGAGATCAACAAAGGCTAGTGATCTAATCAGTCATGCCTATATAATGAAATCTCCATGAACATCCCTAAATTATGGGATTTGGAGAGCTTCCAGGTTGTTGACCACACCAAGGTGCTGGGAGAGTGGTGTGCTCAGAGAAGGCATGGAGGCTCTGTGCACCCCCCAGCCCCATACCTTAGCTTATGCATCTCTTTCATTTGGCTGTTGCTGAGTTGTGTCTTTTATAATAGATCAGTGATGGTAAGTAAAGTGTCCTGAGTTCTGTGAGCCATTTCAGCACATGGTCAAATGTGAAGGAGATGTGTGTGGGGGAACCCGTGATTTTGTAGGCAGGTTGAACAGAAGTCTGTGTACCCTAGGCACCCAATACTTGCAACTGGCATCTGAAGTGAGGGCACCCTTATGGGACTTATGCCTGCATTTCTATTGAGTACAGGCCTAGACATGAAGTTGCTGGGTTATAGGAATCCATGTTCAGCTTTACTAGATTCTGCTAGTTTTCCAAAGTGATAGTACCCCTTTACATCCACACCAGCATGAATAAGGTTTCAGTTGCTCCATATCCTTACAAACACTTAGTTTATTGATCTTTTGGAAACACCAGCTTTGGTTTTTTTTTTTTTTCTTTTTATCCTTTTTATGTGTGGATATTACTCCATCATCCTCTGGCCTCTATTGTTTTGATGGAGGAGTTGACTGTTAGTCTTTTTGTTGCTCCCTTTCAAGGTAGTCTAGTCTAACTAGTTTTTTTTTTTTTGGTCTGCTTTTAAGATTTTTTTTCAGTCTTTGGTTTTCAGCAATTTTTTTTTGAGACAGAGTTTCCCTCTTGTTGCCCAGGCTGGAGTATAATGGCGCAATCTCGGCTCACCACAACCTCTGCCTCCTGGGTTCAAGCGAATCTCTTGCCTCAGCCTCCTGAGTAGCTGGGATTACAGGCATGCACCACCACCCTGGCTAATTTTGTATTTTTAGTAGAGATGGGGTCTCTCCATGTTGGTCAGGCTGGTCTTGAACTCCTGACCTCAGGTGATCTGCCTGCCTCAGCTTCCCAAAGTGCTGGGATTACAGGCGTGAGCTACTGCACCCGGCCTCTAGCTCTTTATTTAAAAAAATGATTTTATACTGATTTTATTTTAATTATAAAATTTGACTTTAATATTTATATTTATTTTTTTTTTTTTTGAGACAGAGTCTTGCTCTGTCACCTAGATTGGAGTGCAGTGGTGTGATCTTGGCTCACTGTAACCTCCGCCTCTCAGGTTCAAGCGATTCTCCCACCTCAGCCTCCTGAGTAGCTGGAACTACAGGCTCCTGACACCATGCCTGGCTAATTTTTGTATTTTTAGTAGACAAGGGATTTCACCATGTTGTCCAGGCTGGTCTCAAACTCCTGACCTCAGGTGATCCCCCCACCTCAGCCTCCAAAAGTGCTGGGATTATAGGCGTGAGCCACTGTGCCCAGCCTAATATTTCTTTTTAACATTTCTTTTTCTTTTTATATTTACAAAGATACGGTCTCACTATGTTGCCCAGGCTGGTCTCAAACTCCTGAGCTCGAGGGATCCTCCTGCCTCAGCCCCCCAAAGTACTGGGATTACAGGCATGAGCCACCATGTCTGGCCTTCATATTTCCATCAGTTTTTGAGTCGGTTTGAATCACCTAGCCTCCTGTTGCCAGGAGCAGAAGTCCCTGGGAGGTAACTATGACGATCAATTTCAGTTCCCAGTTGCTGATCATTTATTGTTTATTCTGTTTTTTGTTTCTCCTAATTAGCCTCCTGATGCAGAGAAAGAACTGGCTGATAAGATTGAGAGCACGTGGTCCAATCTGTTTAATGATTCGGTGAATGTGGAGCATGCTCTTGGGGACATAAAGAGAACTTTCACAGAGGTGCCTTTCCAATTTCACTTCCTGAGTAAAGATATTGAAACATGTATTTGGGCTAAATTAATGTAACCTCCTTTTTCTCAGATTACTCGAGGCGAAATAATGAACTATAGAGTTCAGATAGAGGATTTTGCAAAGCGTTTTTACAGTGAAGGCCCTGGTTCTGTTGGTGATGATCTTGATAAAGGTAAGAATGTTCCTGTGGGTCTTACTGAGCGATCTGAGTATCAAATGTTTGAGTATGTTTTGCTTAAGAATTTTATGGCAAGTGATTGTTGTGCCATGATTTAAATATTTATTTCTTCCTCAAATATGTTTTTCTTGGCTCCTTTTAGTGGTCACATAAAAAAAAAAAAAAAAAAAAAAGCTGGACTAGTACAACTCATTGATTGTTGAGTGCCTGCTACCTGAAGGCGCTGAGAGAAGTGCCAAGGAGCAGCATCCGCTCCTGCAGGGGACACAGAAGTTTCTGCCGCAGCTCAGAAATCTTAAACACTAGCAGCTGCCTCTACAAATGCAGTATCTTATCCATCCAGCTGCCTCTCTAACTCCTGTTACATGTATTCTTTGGATTCAGATGCTTGTCCTCTGCCCTTCCCATCACATAGGCTAAACGGTGACAAAATAGAAACACTAAAATTCTGTTTTGTTTTGTTTTTTTTCCTTTTTTGAGACAGAGTCTCGCTCTGTCACCCAGGCTGGAGTGCAGTGGCGCAATCTCAGCTCACTGCAACCTCCACCTCCTAGGTTCAAGTGATTTGCCTGCCTCAGCCTCCTGAGTAGCTGAGACTACAGGTGTGTGCCACCATGCCTGGCTAATTTTTGGATTTTTAGTAGAGACGGAGTTTCACCTTGTTAGCCAGGCTGGTCTTGAACTCCTGACCTCAAGTGATCCTCCTGCCTCAGCCTCCCAAAGTGCTGGGATTACAGGCCTGAGCCACTGAACCCAATCCTAAAATTCTTATTCTAAAGAGAATTTGGTAAATACCAAGAGACAAAAAATACTGTGAGACAAACCAAAGACTGCTATGGCTTCCAAAGAAACGGGTGACGTTTGTTTAAGGATGCTCAAAAAAGGCATCTGGGAAATGTGGCATTTGGCTAGATGATTGTGAGCAGGGATGTAGTGATGTAGAGTGGTGGTCGTCATTGGAATTGGGGGAGAAGCATAGAATTGGGAAATCAGAGTGGTAGGGGAGTTATTAGTAGGATGATGACATTCTCAAGGGGGCAGCAAAGGATGGTGATGTTGACCACAACGTAGACCAGCTCAGATTCCCTCAAAATAGTCTCATTTCTGAATGACCTGGTTGTGAGAATTAGACACAATTTTCTAACTGGAGGAGACTGGAGATGTCATTGGTCTTTTGGTTTTAGTTAGAATGGTGCCATGATTCTAAATTTGTCTTCCCGTGTGGTTTATGAGGATGAAATTATAATTGAGGTACATTATGCATGATTTCTTATTCAATTTTGTATACCTTAAAATTGTATTTATTCATTTATTGGTGTATTTATTTACAAGGGGTAGAGCTTTTAGGTGTTTTTGAAAGAGAGCTGGCAAGACATGAAAAGAGCCGTCAGGAACTGGCTAATGCTGAGAAACTTTTCGATCTTCCTATTACCATGTACCCAGAGCTGCTGAAAGTGCAGAAGGAAATGAGTGGGCTGAGGATGATTTACGAGCTCTACGAAGGACTAAAGGTGAGCATCTCCCCAAAAGCAAAGGACTCAAGCTCACCGAAGGGGATGTAGGAATTACTTAGGCCCCGCAGACTTTGATGCCACCATAATTATGAGCTTGGGTCCGACTTTGTGGAAACGCTCATTTTGGCCGTGGGAGGGGGGATGGGGAGTGATTGCTTATGGGTACAGGGTTTCCATTTGGGATGTTGAAAAAGTTCTGGAAATAGGCCAGTTGCAGTGGCTCACACCTGTAATCCCAGCACTTTGGGAGGCCAAGGCGGGTGGATCACCTGAGGTCAGGAGTTCGAGGACAGTCTGGCCAATGTGGTGAAACCCCGTCTCTACTAAAAGTACAAAAGTTAGCCAGGTACAGTGGCAGGTGCCTGTATTCCCAGCTGCTCAGGAAGCTGAGGCAGGAGAATCACTTGAACCTGGGAGGTGGAGGTTGCAGTAAGCCAAGATTGCGCACGGCACTTCAGCCTGGGCGACAAGAGCAAAACTCCATCTCAAAAAAACAAACAAAAAAACTTTTGGAAATAGATAGTGGCGGTGGCTGCCTGACATTGTGAAAGTACTTGATGCCATGGAATCGTACATTTTATTTTTATTTTTGAGGCAAAGTCTCGTTCTACCACCCAAGCTGGGGTGCAGTGGTGTGATAATAGCTCACTGCAGCCTCAAACTCCTGGGCTAAAGTGATCCTCCTGCTTCAGCCTGCAAAGCAGTCGGGACTACAGAGGTGCACAACCATGCCTGGCTATTCTTTTTTTATTTTTAGTAGAGGCAAGGTCTCGCTGTTACCCAGGCTGGTCTGGAACTCCTGATCTCAAGCGATCCTCCTGCCTTGGCCTCCTAAAGTGCTGGGATTACAGACGTGAGCCATTGCACCCAGCCTGGAATTATATATTTTAAAATGGTAAAAATGACAAATTTTATTTTTTATATATTTATATCATCATAGGAAAGAAAACTGTCTTTGGAGGTCAAGGGCTTGGTTAAGGTGTGGGGTAAACTGTTTAGTTGCAAGCGGAGATTAAAAGTTGCAAATGTCAGCCAGGCATGGTGGCTCATGCTTGTAATCCCAGCACTTTGGGAGGCTGAGATGGGCAGATTACTTGAGGCCAGGAGTTTGAGACTAGCCTGGGCAACAAGGCAAAACCCCGTTTCTACTAAAAAATACAAAAAAAGTTCCGGGCACAGTGGCTCATACCTGTGAGCCACTAGCACTTTGGGAGGCAAGGCGGGTGGATCACTTGAGGCCAGGAGTTCGAGACCAGCCTGGCCAACATGGCAAAACTCCATTTCTACTAAGAAATACAAAAATTAGCCAGATATGGTGGCACATGCCTGTGATCCCAGTTACTTGGGAGGCTAAGGCACAAGAATCGCTTGAATCCGGGAGGTGGAGGTTGCAGTGAGCTGAGATCATGCCACTGCACACCAGCCTAGGTGACAGAGTGAGACTCTGTCTCAAAAAAAAAAAAACAAAATAAAATAAAAATAAAAATAAAAGTTGCAAATGTCATGTCATTTGGGTGCCTCTCATTGGTATATGTTTCCCATGCAAATTCATGCTACTCATTCATTTATCTATTGACTTAGTTCTTTATAGCTCAGTGCTGTGCTGGTTGGAGTGTGGGGTCCAGAAAAGGAGTCATGTCTGCCCGTTCCTGCCCTTCTTGAGCCCCTAAGGGAGACTGACTATGTTAGTCTGGGTTCTTGAGAAACAGAATCAATAGGAGATCTATGTGTTTATGTCTGTATCTGTCTATATCTAATTGGTATCTATACCTATATCTATATCTCATCTATATCTGTATTACATTATCTAATCTATATCTATCTGTATCTAATCTATATATCTTTCTAATCTATATCTAATGCATATCTACATATCTCTATCTAATCTATACCTATATGTATGAGATTTATGATGAGGAATTGGCTCCCATGATTATGGAGGCTGAGAAGTCCCGCAATCTGCAGTTGGCAAGCTAGAGACCCAGGAGAGCTGATGGTGTAGATTCTAGTCCGCGTCCAAGTCCGAATGCAGGAGAACACTGACGTCCCAGCTTGAAGACAGTCAGGCACAGCCTTCCTCAGCCTTTTGTTCTGTTCAGACCTGCAGTGGATTGGGTGAGGCCATCCATGTTGGGGAGGGCCACCTACTTTACTCAGTCCCCTGATGCAAATGCTCATCTCACTCAGTATCTCTCACAGACACACCAGCGTCCGCTTGACACACAAGATTCACCTTCGCACCGATATATGAACAAATAACCACGCCGCCAGGATGTGTGCTGGAAATGAGGTGGACAGAGTCCTGAGATTGCAGAGGAGGAAGGAGAGTGGCTCACTGGCCCAGGGAGTGCTGCTGAAGAGGTGGCCTGTGATGAGACTCTGAACCAGAACAGCCTTTTGCCTGGTGCAGAACAAGGCTTTCCAGGCAGAGGGTTGGGCAGGAGCAGAGACGGGAGATTTGAAGTTGTGTCATGTGTCCATAACCTTTCCTCCAGACTGATGGCTTTACCAACCATGGATGCACCGGAAAATGGGGTTGGGATGTGCGGAGCGGCGGTGGAGGTGGAGATGGAGCCATCAGAAGGGACTCTGGGCCCTCAGCGGGGGGATTGCAGGCAGGGGCTCCTTCAGGAGGTCACTCCCCCAGTGCTGGCAGAAGGGATGGCAGCTTGCATTTTAGGACAATTAAGGAGGGAATAGACGGGAGAGAAGATTCCAGAGATGGGGTGGAAAGTGATGAGACCTGGTGCCTGCACTAGGCAAAAAATTCATAAAGTGAAAAACATACCCTCAGCTTTTAAAAGGAAAGGTTTCATGACAACTGAGAACAACCACACATATGTCAAAATAAGTGGTGTTTTAATTTTTAATTTTTCTGGGTTCGTAGTAGGTGTCTATATGGGATGCATGAGATATGTTGACACGGGCCTGCAATGTGTAATAATCACGTCACCGAGAATGGGGTGTCCATTCCCTCAAGCTTTTATCCTTTGTGTTACAAACAATCCAATTATGCTCCTGTAGTGATTTAAAGATACACAGTTCTTATTGACTATAGTCACCCCGCCATGCTATCAAATACTAGGTCTTATTCATTCTTTCTGTTTTGTTTTTGTTTTTGTTTTTTTTTCTGTAGCAAAATAAGCATTTTAAAAAATCCAGTATTGAGACATGGCTTGGTCCCCCCACGCTACTCTGGTCTGTGGATGTTAAGGGACATTTCATCACCTGGAGTGACTTCCACTTTCCTTGAAATTTATTTTTTCCTAGCAATTGCTTTTCAAGGTTGTGTGTTGAGAAGATTCTCAGTGACACACTGGGTAGCTCCTGGGAGGCTGGGCAGGGGACTGTCGTCATAACCCCAGGGGATCCTGGGGTGGCAGTGGTGCAGCTTGGGAGGCATGGGTGGATTCTGGATCTGGTTTGCAGGTAGAGTCAGTGGGACCTCCTGGAGGTGTGGACGTGGGATGTGAGAGCAAAAGAACAGGGAAGACTCCAAGGTTTTTGCCTGAGGAGCCGGAAGGGTGGAGTCAACTCTTAAGGGAAGACTCCAGGAAGAGAAGGTCTGGGGATGGTGGTGAACGTCAGGAATTCAGGGCAAGGTGATGTCTGCTGGACATTCCTGTGGTGACGCTGAGGAAGCACTTGGATGTATTTGTCTGGAGCGCAGAGGAGAGCTGGAGGTGTGAATTGGGAGTGTCCAGGTGCAGACGGTATTGAGCCACCATTTCAGATGGGCTTACCTGGTGCCTTCGTTTCCTGGGGCTGCCAGAACAAATGATTACGAATACAGACCAGGAGGCTGAAAACAACAGAAATGTATCTCCTCACAGTTCTGGAGGCCAGGGGTGCAAAATCAAGGTACCTGCAGAGCCATGCTCACTCGGGGGGCTCCAGGAGAGGCTCCTTCCTGCCTCTTCCAGCTCCTGGTGGCTTTTGACTGTCCTTGGTGTTCCGTGGCTTGCGGCTGCATCGCTCCTGTCTCTGCCTCCCTTGTTACATGGCTGTCTTCCCTCTGTGCCTCTGTGTCTATTTTCTCTTCTTATACGGACTCAGGTCATTAGATTTAGGGCCCACTCTAATCCAGTATGACCTCACCCTAACTACATCTGCAAAGACCCTCTTTCCAAGTAAGGCTTCATTCTGAGGTTCTGGGTGGATGTGCATTTTCAGGGGACGCTATTCAGCCCACTATACTTGGGAGTGGGGTGGGTGGAGAGAGGAGCGAGGGCTGAGCCTGGGTCTCTCCAACATGAAATGCCGTGAGAAGATGTCCCTAAAAAAGGAAAGACGAGGAGGAGGAGGAGTGGCCCAGGTGGTAGGAGAACAAACAGGTGAATGTGACATCTTGGAAACGTGTTTCCAGGAGGTAGGACTGGCCAACTGCACCAGATGCTGCTGATAGACTAGGTGAGAAGAGGATAGCGGATCGACCACAGCGTTGCATATCATGGAGGCCACTGGTGACTGCAACAAGAAAGGAGCAATGGAGTGTGGCCATGGAAGCCTAAATGGAGCGAATCCAAGGTGTTTACCTGAGGGGAGAGAAAGCATGGTCCTTGTAGAGACTTCTGCATGAACATTCATAAACAGCGTTGTTGGTAATAGCCCAATACTAGAAACAACCCAAATGCCCATGAAGTGAATGGATAAATAAGCTGTGGCTCATCCACACTGCGGAATACTACTACTCAGCAAGGTAGAGGACTGAACCAGTTATCAGCGCATCCACGCAACAACATGGGCGACTCTCAGAATCATCCTGCTGAGCGAAAGAAGCCAGATACAGAGGAGTGCATATTGTATGATTCCATTTGTATAAAACCCTGGAAAATGCAAATGAATTTATGGTGGCAGAACGCAGATCCATGGTTAACTAGGGGTAGGGACAGGAGGAGAGGGATGGGAGGGGTGATGACACAGGAAAATGGGGCAGCTTTTGAGGTTGACGAATGAGTTCACTATCTTGATTGTGGTGGTGCTTTCACAGGCATACACATCTGTCAAAACTTTGCAGATTGTACCTTTAGTTATGGGCAGCTTATTATATACCAGTTAATCCTCAATAAAGCTATTAGAAAAATAGGCCAGGTGTGGTGGTTCATGCCTGTAATCCCAGCACTTTGGGAGGCTAAGACAGGAGGATTGCTTGAGCCCAGGAGTTTGAGGCCAGCCTAGACAACCTAACAAGACCCCCTATCTCTGCAAAATAAAATAAAAAATATCCATGCCTGGTGGTGCATGTCTGTAGTCTCAGCTACTCAGGAGGCTGAGATGGGAGGATCACTTGAGGCCAGGAGGTTGAGGCTGCAGTGAACTGTGATCACACCATTGCACTACAGCCTGGGTGGCAGCGAGACCTTGTCTCAAAAAAATAAAAAAGTAATTTTTACATTAAATCTCAGGAAAATATAACACAGAAAATCTTCTCTTTACAATCATCAAGTAGGAACATGTTTTATTCTCACTTCTTAGCCTCCGCCTGATGGTTTGTAGACAGATTCTTGGATTAGTGATCTAAAGTGTAAATATTTTGTAACCTTAGCTGCTTTTATCAGGAAAAAGAAGCAAGTTATGACAGCACCTGAATGAAGTACATCCTTTAAGACCCAAGCAACTCCCTGATTTAAAAAACACCTGTTACTTACTTTATACCTCTCACTTTTGTCTTTAGAAAAGGAAGATGTAGGCCAGGCACAGTGACTCATGCCTGTAATCTCAGCACTTTGGGAGGCCAAGGTGGGCGGATCATGAGGTCAGGAGATCAAGACCATCCTGGCTAACAAGGGGAAACCCCATCTCTACTTTAAAAAAAAAAAACAAAAAACCCAAAAATTAGCCGGGCGTGGTGGCAGGCGCCTATAGTCCCAGCTACTCAGGAGGCTGAGGCAGGAGAATGGCGTGAACCCGGAAGGCGGAGCTTGCAGTGAGCTGAGATCGCGCCACTGCCCTCCAGCCTGGGTTACAGAGTGAGACTCCGTCTCAAAAAAAAAAAAAAAAAAAAAGGGAAACATATTTCTGGATCCTGCACATCCTCAGATGCAGCATTATTTTTGCAAAAGCTTACAAAAAGTGGAATCCTTTTCTTGTTGTTTTAGATCCTTGTAGTTAACCCCTTGTTTGTAAATTTCAGGTAGTTGTAGATATATGGGTAATACTTTAAAATGTCTGAACGTGACAGAGTCAAGAACTTGCTCTCCTTGTTGCATTTCCAAAGGGGTCTTTGTTGATGGAGTTGTTTCTTGCATGTTTCCAGGTTGCAAAAGAAGAATGGTCTCAGACCCTTTGGATCAATCTGAATGTGCAGATTCTCCAGGAAGGAATTGAAGGTTTTCTCAGGGCTCTCAGAAAGCTACCTCGGTCAGTCCGTGGCTTATCAGTGGCCTACTACTTGGAAGCGAAAATGAAGGCATTCAAAGACTCAATTCCTTTACTTCTTGACTTGAAACATGAGGCACTAAGAGACAGGTTTGTTTTGTCCTCTGTCCACGGATGTGAAAGTGTGGGAGGAACTTTTAGTTAAAATTGTTTCCCTCAGTACATTATCTTTGCTCAGGTCTGTTGATGAAGCACAGATTTCAACAATGCCGCAGGGCTATACATAGGCATGACACAGTTCTATAATATTGTTTCTATGTAAAGTGTCTATAAAACTGTCAACCACAGGATTCTTTTAAAAAAGAAACATCCCAGCAGGTGCAAAGTGGCATTTGCAGTTGCTTTTCTTGAAGATTTAAAAAAATATAGTAAGTGGCCTCTATCAGCCCCATCCAGCAGACATGGAAAGGGACTCACATATGTAATTTACAGTTTTTTAGCTGCTACAGTAAAAGAGTAAAAACAGGTGAAATTAATTTTAATAGTATATTTCAATTAACTCAATATATCCCAAACATTATTTCAACATGTAATCAACATGAAGCATTTATTCATGAGATATTTTACATTCTTCTTAAAAAATATGTCAAAGCACAATGTGTATTTTACACCTATAGCCTATTTCAACCTGGGCTTGCCCCATTTCAAGTGCTCCGTAGCCACATGTGGCTTGTGGCCGCCATACTGATGGGATAGCCAGCCCTGTGGGTGGGACAGAGAAGGCTCCTACGCATGGGTCTGTGTTTATTTGGTGATGGTGCCACACAGACATGAATTAGTAGGAGTTACAGTCCTAATTTGTGAGTTATGCTCCTGCTCATGTGTTTCTCTATTCCTCTGTCATGTTTTCCAGAGTGTGGTCATCTAGTCATGCCGTGACATCAAATGACTTCATTTTCCTTAGTGAGAAAGTCATCCCTTCTTTGGTTCCCTTCCCATCCTTGAGTTCACATTGAGAAAGTCTCTCATAAGTGCTGGCTTGTCTTCAACACGTGTTACACCTGTCTCTCCCTCTCAACAAGGAGCAGGCAGCCCTCAGGCCCCAGTGACTTGGGGTCTCAGCTCTCTTTTCACTGTCTGCTGGCTTCCCTGGAGCACTCACCCTCACCTTTACCTTTGCAGACTTCAGTTTCCTCATCTGTAAAACTAGGTAGAAGTAGGCATTTTCTAGCTAACGTTCCCAGTTTTATGATCCCATAACCCAGTGTTTCTCAAACTTTGGTCCTGTCTCATCATTTTTGTCAGATCTGAGTATCATCTATGCTATCATGGCTTTATATTTTTCTTCCTATCAGTTTCTTTTTTATGGAAATGAATGTTATTCTAAAAAGAAACTTACACCACCACTGTAAAGAGAAAACAAAAAACTCTTGCCAGAAATAGAAAGTAATTATATATATAATTATATATATATATAACTAGCTCAAAACAGTTGCCTGTCTCTGAGCCAGAGGCCTTCGCTCTAAGGAAAGCGAATGACCCTGGGGAGGGGCTGAGGACACAGTGTAAGAATTAAAGAAAGAGGAAAGAAACACGAAAGGTGGCTCGCCAGTCAAAACAGGTTTATTTTAGAGAAAACAAACCTAAGAGGGGATTCTGGCCAAGTTAGGTCAGAGCCACACTCTCTTACAGACTAAGAGTTTTTAAGGATTTAGGGTAGGAGAGTTTTTCAGAGGTTTGGACTGCTTTTTTGTCTCTTTGTTGTGCTTATCTGGGAGGGAGAGTTGTGTATCTATTCCCATGCATTTTTCTGCAGCTGCAGGCATACCCGCCGAGTCTGCTTTTAGCTCCCCTATCTTAGTGCACCTGAAGGGAAAGGAATGTGCTTATTAAGGCCCACTGTTTTACTGGGGCCCATTGTATGAGGGTGAAGTTTGGCAGTTACCCAAGAGACTTCCTTCTCTCCTCCCTCTGTGCCCGAGATGTTTTGTCTGTGTGTTCCTGTCTGCTCTTTCTGGCAGCCTGTAGTTAGAAGAGAAATGATTTCCTTGAAATGCATGGGCTAGAAAGGGGAGCTGGACCTTAAAGTGACAGTGTTTGTCCAAGATGAGGGTGCTTCTGCTCTGTCACACAAAGAGGAGACTTTCCCTTCGATGTAATTTACTATAATTGAAAGGACTGGGTGGGAACTGGAGAGGGAATCACTCTCTCCCAGTGACTCAGGGCTATGTCGTGTTGAGTGTGGACCCTCTAACCCACCACCAGGGTTATGTCACAGGCTGGCCCCAGGTCTGCTCTGCCCACATGTAGTCCATCAATCGCCGTGACATGGGTTTTGCAAAACAGAAAGATTTATTCGCAAGGCCACCAAGCAAGGAGGCAGGCGAGCAGCCCTCACATCTGCCTCCCTGAAGATAAGGCTTAGGGATGTTTAGGGGTTAGGGGAGTGGAGTGGTTGAAGTCGAGGGGGAAGGTGGTTGATGGTGGGAAAAAGGAAGTAACAGGTTCATTCTGAACAAGTGTAGTTGGGGTTCACAGCTTTCACAGGACATAGGCACAGAAAATGGGGGTGTCAGCGTGGCCTGAGGGTGGAGTTTTTGGCCTTCCAACATCAAAAGGCCACCTCTGGGACACTTGCACAGGCCCAGTTGAAAGGTCAGTGGTCTCAACCAGTTGGAACTGGACAGAGGAGTTGGCTCAACTTCCTGAAAAACAACCAAAGTGATCATCGCCATAGTGACCTGTGAATGTTATCCATAGTAGCTGGTGAAGGTTAAGTTTCAGCATTCAGTGGTGAGGACTTCAGCTTCATGGGCAAAGGGGGAAAAAAAAATAAAAAGCAAGTGACCATAAGCCACAGAGCAGGCACTGATGACACTTACCCCTCAGTTTCAGTTCTGACACGCTCCTTCCTGTCAGTGCTGTGCTAGGCCAGGGGGTTCAGAGACTGATGAACCAGTAGGGCCTCCTTTCTGACCATTTCCATGGCCGTGTGTGTGTGTGTGTGTGTGTGTGTGTGTTTACAACAGCACTCAGTGATTCGACACTTGCTGCTCACGTGCTGGGTCCATGGCGTTTTGCTGTCTAGCATCATGCTTAGCTCCCTTACTCACACCCATTCCATATACACAGAACCAAAACATGGGCAAATTCACAGGCCAGATGTAAACCTTAAAGGTAGGCCAGTCAGGTGAAGAGCAGAGCTGCCTCCGTTGTGTCTGTGTGCACAGGAGTCTGCCCCGATTGTCCCGTCTGAATGGGCCCCTTTGTCCCTCCTCTGGCACACTGTGGTTTTCTCATAGTACTCAAAATCCTATGTCATTATTTAATTTATGTATTTGTTTATTGTTTGTTGTATGTCTCCCCAAGTAAATGGCAGGTTCCCTGAAGCTAGGGGCGTTGCCCTTGGTAACTCTGTACCCCAGTCCACTGCCTGGCATGGAGTCAGCACTGAAATATTTATCAAATGCACGAGCACTCATAATTTACACGAGGCTCCAAAAAGACTGAGTGATTCAACAGAGATTGAGGTCATTGGTCGAGAGACTACGACAGAAGCAGTTCCCAATAATTAAAAGTTGTATATTTTATGAGATGGCTGTCAAGACTAGTGTATATAGTATTTTGCGATACATTGTTTTCAGGTTTAACTCTGGAGGCCACTGGGATTTTGGAGAACTTTGGGAATATATTTCCAGTGATGTCCTCATGTTTCAGAATTTCATTATAAGAAGTTTACAAAGTGAGATTTGTCCTGTGATTTAAATGGGAATAATCAAACTCCTCACTAAACTCAGTAAGCATAAAGATTTGAATGCTGATGTGCTTTCAGGCATTGGAAAGAACTTATGGAAAAAACGTCTGTCTTTTTTGAAATGACCGAAACGTTCACCCTAGAAAATATGTTTGCTATGGAACTGCACAAACACACGGATGTTCTCAATGAGATTGTCACAGCAGCAATCAAGGAGGTTGCCATTGAGAAGGTAAGACTTCAGTTAAAAACAGGCTGGAGAAAACAGAGTCTTTTTTTAATTCAAAAAGAAAACAGGGAGACCTCATCTCTACTAAAAAAAACAAATTAGCTGGGCGTGGTGGCATGCCTTTAGTCCCAACTTCTTGGGAGGCTGAGGTGGGAGGATCACTTGAAGCTGGAAATGGAGGCTGCAGTGACCTGTGATCACACCATGGCACTCCAGCCTGGGTGACAGGGTGAGACATTTTCTGTCTCGAAGAAAAACAAACAAAAAAGAGAAAACATATTTGCTCTAGTACCTGCTGTACTTCAGTAATAAAGAATTATTTATTGTAGAAATATAATTTTTGTTTTAATTAAATTTTTTATTGTTCCCAATTGTAGTTTCATTTTCCATTGTTTAAAAAAATTTTTCTTATTTATTTATTTATTTTGCCATTGATTTTTAAATAGAAGTAATGGATGTTGATGGTAGAAAATTGAAAAAAATTCATAATCCCACCACTTGAAAATAATTATTAACTTTTTAGTGTATGTCTTTCCCTACTTAAAAATGCATACACACACGTATACATATGCATACACACATACTACTCATATATGTGCATATATGCCCATGCATTTGTGTGCACAAACATACACATACACAGGTACACACATACACATACCCCTACACATACATGCACATACATGTATACAGTCGTGTGTCACCTAATGGCGGGGACACATTCTGAGAAATGTCTCCTGAGTTGATTCGTGTTTGTGCAAACAAACCTAGCTGGGATGACTACTGCACACCTAGGCTGTTGGGTAGAGCCTATTGCTCTAGACTGCAAGCCTGTACAGCAAGTGACTATATTGAGTACTGTCAGCCATTGTAACCTAGTAGTACATGTGTATCTAAACATAGAAAAGGTACAGCCAAAATATGGTCTAATAATCCTATGGGACCACCATTGTATATGAGATTCATCACTGGCTGAAACGTCCTTATGCAGTGCATGACTCTACGTAGTATACCACACATGTATATATGCACATGTATATACATATAGATACATATGCATGGAAACACACAAAATATACGTACAGTGTGCACACAGCATACCTAACATATACACATAATGTATATACATGTGTACGTATGCACATAATGTACACACAGTGTACCTAATATATACATGTACACATAATGTACACTATGTATTCTTGTACACACAATGTACACACAGTGTACCTAATATGCACACGTACATATAATGTACACACATATACATATACACACAATGTATAATGTACCTAATATACACATGTACACACAATATACACACATGTATACATATACACACAGTGTACACAATATACCAAACATACACATAATATACATATAATGTATACACGTACATATGTGTACATATACATATGTATCAATACAGATTTTTTTTTGAGACGGTCTCCCTATGTTGCCAAGGCTGGTCATGAACTCCTGGGCTCAAGCAATCTGCTCACCTTGACTTCCTAAAGTGTTAGGATTACAGGCATGAGCCACCACCCCCTGCCTCGATGCAGATTGTTTTGAATATGGAATCATAAGAGACATATCATTTTGTAATTTGTTTTTTGTGACAGTAGAGTAAGCACAGGGGCAGGATCTCATAACTGTGCAGGCTTCGGGGGCAGACTGTGGAGTTTAGATCCTGTTTCTGGGGCTCAGTAGCTAAGCCTCATGTCTGAGTCCCAGTTGCCATCTCTGTAAAATGTGGGTGATAATAATCCCAATATAATTTGAGGTATTTGCTTTGAAGACTGAATGAGATCATGTATGTGACCTGCTTACCTGCCACATAGCAAATGCTTGATAAGTGACTATTATTACCATGACAGAATCCCAACTTTTCAGGAAACAGATCCAGGACTCCAATTGCGTTGTTGGCCAAAAGCAAGCTAAGGCAGGTGTTTTTGGGTTGGGGCTTGGTCTTTTCAGTTCATGTACCTGAATCATTCTTTTTCTATTCCTGAACAGGCTGTGAAGGAAATCCTAGACACGTGGGAAAATATGAAATTCACTGTAGTCAAGTATTACAAAGGCACACAGGAGCGAGGCTACATCCTGGGTTCTGTTGACGAAATTATTCAGTCTCTTGATGACAACACTTTCAACCTGCAGAGCATCTCAGGAAGCAGATTTGTGGGGCCTTTTCTGCAAACTGTTCACAAATGGGAAAAAACGCTTTCTCTAATAGGAGAAGTCATTGAGGTGAGAGAAAAGATGAACAAAAGATGGATTAGAGCCAGTGCATAGCAGTGGCTTTTATAGGAGGATATTTTGTGCTTAGAACTTTTATATGAGGATATTTTGTGCTTAGAAACAAATGATCCTCTTTCATGCTTTTTGTCTTGATTTATTTTGAGGGCAAGAGCGCATGACCAAAGGAATTGATTCAAGTTTTTATTTTAGTGAATGATTTTCATTTCCAAGATTCCTAATTGCTTCTTTTTTGTATATCTCTGTTTTTCTTTGATACTGTCCTGTTCTTGTTGCAAGGATGCTTTTGCCTCCTTGATGACGCTGAAAATTAGAAACATTTATTTTACGTTCCTTTTCAGATTTCTCTACACTTTTTTTTTTTTAATGCCTGTTGACTCTCTCTTATGGTGGTGGGTTTTCCTCTGTGTGATTTTGATTTTTTTTTCTAGCTCATCTCACATGTATTTTTTTTTTTCTTGTGTTTGCTTCACTTTGTCATCTGTTTTTGCAGCCTCTTTAACCTGGGGCCTGTCACACTGGGAAGTAGCAAGGTCTTATAGTAGGTGATTTGGGGCTTTCTTCCTTTTGGGCAACACTTGTCCAGACCTCTGTGAGCAACCCACGCTCACTGCACCATTTTTGTGCAGTTGCCTTTTTTTCCTCCCCAGACCACAGGCAAGCACCTTGTTTTTGGCCACAATCCAAACTTTGGGTGGGATGAAGCCAGGTCTGGTTCACCGGCCAAGTGTGTGATCAGGCCTCCATCATGCCTGGGCTTCCTTGCCTTGCTTTTTTGTTCATTTGTTTGTTTTGTGTATGACTTTGTGTTAGTGGAAGCTCTTATGTGGGATATAGCACTGTTTTTTAATTTGTGAGTTAAAAACAATTTTTTTTTAGATGCAGTCTTGCTCTGTTGCCCAGGTTGGAGTGCAGTGGTGCCATCTCGGCTCACTGCAACCTCTGCCAGCCGAGTTCAAGTGATTCTCCTGCCTCAGCCTCCAGAGTAGTTGGGATTACAGGCACGTGCCACTATGCCTGGCTAATTTTTGTATTTTTAGTAGAGATGAGGTTTCACCATGTTGGCGAGGCTGGTCTTGAAATCCTGACCTCAAGTGACCTGCCCACCTTGGGCTCCCAAAGTGTTGGGATTACAGGCATGAGCCACCATGTTCAGTCAAAAAATTTTTTTTATTGAGGTGAAATTTACATAACATAAAACTAGCTATTGTAAAGTGCACAATTCAGTGACATTTAGTACATTCACAGTGTTGTGCAGCCACCACCTCTAGTTCCAGATTTTCGTCAAACCAAAAGAAAAGCCAGTACCCCTTAAGCAGTCGCTCCCTACCCATCTCCTCACCCCAGCATCTGGCAACCTCCAGTCTGTTTTCTGTGTCAATGGATTTACCTATTTTGGGTATTTCATATAAGTGGAATGACACGATATATGATTCTTTATGTCTGACTTTTGTCAGTTAGCATGATGTTTTCCAGGTTCATCTGTTTTAGCATGTGTCAGTGCTTCCATCCTTTTTATGGCCCAATAATATTAAATCATGTGGATTGATCACATGTTGTTTTTCTGTTCACTGGCTGATAGACATTTGGGTTGTTTCCACCTTTTGACTATTGTGAACAGTGCTGCCGTCAGCATTCATGTACCACTATTTGAGTCCCTGTTTTCAATTCTTTTGAGTCAATACCTAGGAGCGGACTTGCTGGGCACTTGGTACTTGGCTCACTTTTTGCATGGCTTTGGCATGGCCTGTCCTTAGTTGTTGTGGGTCACAGGCTTCACCCCCTTCTCATAACTAGACATTTTCCTACCTGTGCTGGGCTGCATGGAGAGCTTTCTTTTGCTTTAGAGCGTGGCCATTAGTTATGCTTTCCTCGGCATTCACCTTCATTGGAGTGGAGGGGAGCTGGGCATGCACATGCTCACTCTGTCACCTTGCCTGGAAGGTCCTTCCACCGGGGTTGATTTGGGTCTGTCCGGTGTCAGGGTGGGGCTTTGCCATCCACTCCTGGAGGTATCTGATAACCCCTGCTGACACTGACCTTTTGTACTTTTACAGATTTGGATGTTGGTTCAGAGAAAATGGATGTATCTTGAAAGTATTTTTATTGGTGGAGATATAAGATCACAACTCCCGGAAGAGGCAAAAAAGTTTGACAACATCGATAGAGTATTTAAAAGGGCAAGTGACTCACTTGTATTTTAGTAATGAAAGAAGGGCAGTGTTTTGAGATATTTGTACTTTTTTATTTGCACATTGTATTTTCTCCGTTGGTAGCTTCTCTCTCATTTTTTAGAGACAGGGTTTTGCTCCGTTGCCCAGGCTGGAGTGCAGTGATGTGATCATGGCTCTCTGTAGCCTCAAACTCATGGGCTAAAGAGATCCTCCTACCTCAGCCTCTCAAACAGCTGGGACTACAGGCATGTGCTGCCATGCCCAGCTAATTAAAACATTTTTACAGGGATAGGATCTTGCTATGTTGTCCAGGCTGGTCTCAAACTCCTAGCCTCAAGTGACTCTCCCACATCAGCCTCCCAAAGCACTGGGATTACAGGTGTGGGTCACCTTACCCGGCCCACTAGTAGCTTCTGAATTTTTCCTGTCATTATTTATGACCCTAATCTGTCTAGTAAAAATTCCCATTTGATTTTTAGCTGCTGGCGTATGACACTGAATTTTTTTTACATTTATTATAAAAGCAATATTTGCTTGTTTAAAATATTTTGAAAACATAGAACAGTGGAAAAATGTATCTCTCATGGTTCTGTCACTTTAACATGTCAACATATTCCTTTTATCTTTTTCCTATGTGTATACATTTAAAAAGCATAATTGTAATCATATTGTGTACAACTTTATGTCATAATTTTCTCTTAATATTATGAGAAACATTTCATATTAGGAAGTCATCTGAGGAAATATTTTCATGGCTCTCTATATTCCAGTGAGTGGGCTGACATTAGTTTAGTTGATTATTCTCTAGTAATTTGACATTTTGTTTGAACAGAGTTATTTGCTTTCTTTTTTTTTTTTTGAGACGGAGTCTCGCTGTGTCACCCAGGCTGGAGTGCAGTGGCGCCATCTCGGCTCACTGCAAGCTCCGCCTCCCGGGTTTACGCCATTCTCCTGCCTCAGCCTCCGAGTAGCTGGGACTACAGGCGCCTGCCACCACGCCCGGCTAGTTTTTTTGTATTTTTAGTAGAGACGGGGTTTCACCGTGTTCGCCAGGATGGTCTCGATCTCCTGACCTCGTGATCCACCCGCCTCGGCCTCCCAAAGTGCTGGGATTACAGGCTTGAGCCACCGCGCCTGGCCGAGAGTTATTTGCTTTCATAAATAATGTGCAGGTTCTTGCCTAATGCTTTTTCCATAGAGTGAATATCTTAAGATAGATTGTTAGAAAGCAAATTGCCCATGAAAGGGTGTATGTATTTTAAAGTCATCTCCAGAAGGTTGGACTGGTCATCACAGTGGCTGGTAGTTAGTGTGGCTGTGATTTTAACCCAGCTCATTTGCTCTCAAAGCCTGGGTATTTTGCTACTTAGCTTTGCTGCTGTGTTCTTTAATTAGAGGTGGCCAGTTCATGTTTTGGTCTCTTTTATCCATTAGCGTTTATAATTGTTTCATACCCATTTGCATAAGCTCTTTTTTTAAACTTAAAAGAATTATACAACACATATCAGGCCGGGCACGGTGACTCACGCCTGTAATCCCAGGACTTTGGGAGGCCGAGGTGGGTGATCACTTGAAGTCAGGAGTTCGAGACCAGCCTGGCCAATGTGGTGAAACCCCATCTCTACTAAAAATACAGAAAAATTAGCCAGACGTGGTGGTGCATGCCTGTAATCCCAGCTACTCAGGAGGCTGAGGTGGGAGGATTGCTTGAACCCGGGAGGTGAAGGTTGCAGTGAGCTGAGATGTCGACACTGCACTCTAGTCTGGGTGACAGAGTGAGTCTCCTCCTCAAAAAAAAAAAAAAAAAAAAAGAAGACTAACATGACAAATATCAATTCATTACAGAATGCTTTAGAAATTACAAAAAGCCTAGAAAAAAAAGAAAGGAAGGAAAAAGTACCTATAATCCCCTTGCCCAGGGTAACCATTTTAACGGTTGAGCATGTAGCTTTCTGGAATGTTTATTCCTGCATAAACATACAAATATATGTAGATAAATAAATAGCATTCTACAAAATAGGATCGTTCTTTTTTTTTTTTTTCTTTAAAGAGACGAGGTCTTGCTTTGTTGCCCAGTGATCAAAGCTCACTGCAGCCTCCAACTCCTGGGCTCATATGATCCTCGCCTTGGCCTCCCGGGTAGCTGGGACGACAGGTGTGCACCACCACACCTAGCTAACTTAAAAAAAAAAAAAGGTTTTTTTTTTTTCTTTTTTTTTTAGTAGCGATGGAGTTTTGCTCTATCGCCCAGGCTGGTCTCAGACTCCTGGCCTCAAACAATCCTTCTGCCTTACTCTCCCAAAGCACTGGGTTTACAGGCATGAAACTGGAATCATTCTTACCAATATCATTGGCTATTTTCATTGAACAGCTTGACGTATTTCAATAAATAAACATCGAAATTATCACTCACAGCAGATGACTGACCTGTTGCTGGACTTGGAGGCTATTTCTTTCTTTTTCTGCTGTGATGAAGAAGCTGCTGTGAATATTCTGTATATACAAATCGCTCACGGTGGAATTGCCAGCTTCCTTTACTCAGCATATGTTGACTGGGTTACTGGGTGTAAGCACTGCTGTAAGGTGGGGTGGAACCCATCAGTGAACAAGACAAAAAATCCTTTCCCCGTGCCGCTGGCCACCTTATGGGATAACGAAAAGAAAAACCAGAAACCGGTTAGTTACATGTAGTACGTTAGAAGGTGCTAAGGATACGCATGTTTAAAAATGATAAACTGATCCCCTGAAAGCCGATGGCACTGGGCAGCTTGTCAGTTTGGTCTCTGCTGTACCTGGGCTCTGGCGAGTGCCTGTTGGGGGTCAAACACAGTGTGTCTGCTCTCCCTGCTCACCCTGCTTGATGCTCTCCTCTGTCCTGGTCCAGATCATGGGCGAGACCTTAAAAGACCCCGTGATCAAGAGGTGCTGTGAAGCCCCAAACCGCCTCAGTGACCTACAGAATGTCAGCGAGGGCCTGGAGAAATGCCAGAAAAGCCTCAACGACTACTTAGATTCGAAGAGAAACGCCTTCCCGAGGTTCTTCTTCATTTCTGACGATGAGCTGCTCAGCATTCTGGGGAGCAGTGACCCACTCTGCGTCCAGGAGCACATGATCAAGGTCGGCCCTCTGGGTGGGCAGGGGCTCCCCGTGTAAGTCTTAGAACCGCCTTCGGTCCTCCCTGGTTCCCTTTGCCGTGAGGTTCAACCCAAAGGGTTAAGACTGAAATGTTGCTAGAGTTGGGTTTTTGGTTTGTTTTCTGAGGTAGGGTCTGGCTCTGTTGCCCAGGCTGGAGTGCGGTGGTGCAATTCGTGGCTCACTGCAGCCTCGAGCTCCCCGACTCAAGTGATCTGCCACCTCAGCTTCCTGAGTCGCTGGGACCACAAGTGCACACCACCATGCCTGGCTATTTTTTATATATTTTTTGGAGAGATGGGGTCTCATTATGTTGCCCAGGCTGGTCCCTAACTCCTGAGCTCAAGCGATCCTCCCACCTCAGCTTCCCAAAGTGCTGGGATTGCAGGTGTGAGCCACCGCACTCAGCCCTGGAGTTTTAATTTGAAGTGTAAGTCTGATGATATTCACTCAGTCTGAAATCACACCAGATTCAGCTCTTTTTCCACAGTCCAAAACCTTTCCTTTTATAAACTAAAAAAAAATTAAAAATTAAAAATACAGAAATATACAAAGACTAGTATATTAAACAGAGAGGCATTGGAGGATAGTGGTTTCGCACATGGACTGTAGAACCAGATGGCTGGGGTTCAAATCTTTGCTCTATTCTGAGTTTCTGTGTGACCTTCGGCAAGGTACTTGATCTCTCTGGACATCAGTTTCCTCATCTGTGAACGGACATAACCCCAGTAGTTACCTGTTTCGGTGGAGCTGCTATAAAGATGGAATGAGTCACTATTTATAAAGCACTTTGAACAGCGCCTGCTTTGCAATGTTGGCTAAACAACCCTCTCCACTACCCAGAATTGGCACATGTTACCATTTAGTCATATTTGATTTGTCTCTTTTTTTTGTAAAGTTGTACAAATTTGCAGTACTCTTTGTTCCCTTCCCCATTCATACTTCCTTTACTTTCTTTTTTTTTTTTTTTTGAGATGGAGTCTCACTTGTGTCACCCAGGCTGGAGTGCAGTGGCGTGATCTCAGCTCACTGCAACTTCCACCTCCCGGGTTCACGCCATTCTCCTGCCTCAGCCTCCCGAGTAGCTGGGACTACAGGCGCCAGCCACTGTCATGAATTTGTTATGATTCCTTCCAGACCATAATTTCATACTTTTTAAATAAATGTATATGTATCCATGAACCATTTCTGGAATGGCAGCAAACAACAGAGAAAACTGTCCCTTGTGATGGAGAACAGAGGCTGAGCAGACATGATCTTTGGCCTGCTAATCAAAGCTCTTTATCTAGCGTCAGCCCGGGCAGGGGCTCTGAGCCTCGGCACTGCTGGCATTTGGGGCTGGATGACTCTTTGCCGTGGGTGCTGTCCTGTACATTACAGGATATTATGTAGCATCCCTGACCGCAAACTACTAGATGCCAGTAGCACCCCCTCCCTAGTTATGACAACCAGAAACATCTCCAGACATTGCCAATGTCCCCTGGTGGCAAAATCATCCCCGGTTGAGAGTCAGTATTGCAGGGTAATTCCTCCATTCCAAATTAGCAGAGCACGTAGGAACAAGTGCTTTCTTCCATACTTTCCCTTTAATTAATGCTGACTTCCTTCTTAAAGTAAAATTCATATTTTTAACTGCATGTTTTTCCTTTCTCAAAGGGGAGGCTTATACAGTATTCTGTTTCTTTTTCTTTTCTTTTTTTTTTTTGAGATGGGGCCTTGCTTTGTTGCCCAGCCTGGAGTCAGTGGTGTGATCACAGCTCATTGCAGCCTCTACCTCCTGGGCTCAAGCAGTCCTCCTGCCTCAGCCTCCTAAAGTGGTGGGATTACAGGCATGAGCTATTGTGCCTGGCCTTCTGCTTCCACTTTTGTAAACAAGTCTTTTACTGTTACAGAAAAATACAGTATCAGGAATACTTCATTTACTGTTTGCCTCTTTTGGAGACCTCTGATTTTATTTTTTAAAGTCTGTTTGTTGCCTTCCTCTCCTCTCTGATTTGCGAGTGCCTTGTATTATATGGTGGGCCCTAAAGGACCCATTGTCCTAAATGTTATTCTGATTAATAACAATGATAATAGTCAGCAAATGCCACGTGTTTAACAGTGTGCTGGCATTCGACTCACATTGTTTCATTTGATTCTCCCAAGCCCACCTTGGTAAATGCCATGATTATGTTTATTCCAGGCAGAGAGAGGAGGAGCAACTCACCCATAGTTGCTCAACTGGATAGTGGGGAAGCTGGGATTCCACCACAGGCCTCTGTTCCCCAGCCTGGGGTGTTAATCACCCTTCCGCCTCCTCCACGTTCCACTGGCTCCTATGTCCAGATATCTCCCCATTCCAGCAGGGTTAGGGACAGAGTCTGTCTTCTTTTTTTTCTATTTTCAATCCTCCACAGATCTTTGCACAGTGCAGAGTAAATGAAAGTCCCCAGTAAGTGTCTTTCGGATGACCACACAGGTGGGTGAGCGACATCCATCTTGCCTGTGATCTCGGCTCAATGGTTGCCATTGCTTGCATCGTGGCAGCTCTGCTGGATGAAGCACTGCTGGCTGGTCTTTGATTCCAGAACTCAGTGCAGGTCTTACAGGGCCGCCTCTCCCTGTTTTGCAGATGTACGACAACATAGCATCGCTGCGGTTTAACGACGGCGATAGTGGAGAAAAACTGGTGTCCGCGATGATTTCAGCAGAAGGAGAAGTCATGGAGCTTCGGAAGATCGTGCGGGCCGAAGGGCGCGTGGAGGACTGGATGACGGCAGTTTTGAATGAAATGAGAAGAACTAATAGACTAATTACCAAAGAGGCTATTTTTAGATACTGTGAAGACAGAAGCAGGCAAGTCTGTGAATGTGAACGTGCATTGCTCTATCCTATTCATAGTCGTAATGGATTAATTTTAAGGGCTTGGAGTAGATTGACTGACATTCCAAATGAGGTTTTATTATTTTGCAATAGGTAATTAGTGGACAGATAGATGTCTTTATTTTTATTTTTTTGAGACAGGGTCTTGCTCTGTCACCCAGGCTGGAGTGAAGTGGCACAATGGCTCACTGCAGCCTTGACCTCCCGGGTTCAAGAGATCCTCCCACCTCAGCCTTCAGTGTAGCTGGGACTACCAGGCATGGGAATTACCACACCTGGCTAATTTTGTACTTTTTTGTAGAGAGGGAGTCTCACTGTGTTGCCCAGGCTGGTCTCAAACTCCTGGGCTCAAGTGATCCTCCCACCTTGGCCTCCCGAAGTGCTGGGATTACAGGTGTGAGCCACTGCACCCGGGCAAGCTAGTAGTCTTTAGTATATGTGCTGCCAAAGCGAGCTCAAGATAGCAGTCTTCAAATGATCACACCAAGCAGTACTCTGAAAGTGTGCCCCCTGCGACTGTTAGAAATGCTGACTCTTGGGTCTTAGCCTGCACCTGTGCATCAGAACTCTGGGGGTGGGGCCTGAGGAGTTGTGTTTTTGCAAGCTCCCAGGGGATTCCCAGCACCCTTAGCATGTGACCCGCTGACTTAGTGAACCACCAGAAACGAGGTGTTTAGTAGGATTATGTGTATGTAACGTTTCTAAAATATTTACTGAATTTCTACTGCATAGAAAGATTTTTGTGGCTAAAGAGGCTTCAGGATATCATGCTGAGCCCTGCCTGCTCCTAGCAGCTGAGTGCAGTTCAACTGGAAATACAGAAAGCCTCTTTGGCTAACTTGTTCTGTTAGATTGAGACAGGATCCCCCTTAAAGTTGGAGTGTATTTGGCAGGGCCTTGATGCAGACATAAAATCTTCCTTGTCATTATGAGAACACCATCCTCTTGATTTTGTACACTGCCTTTTTGATTTTGCAAAATGCAAACATCTACTTAAAAAATTATCAGAGAACAGCATAATATTTATTTGACTATGATCCTGCTGTTTCTGAGGTACTGAGACATATAAAAAATTTGTTTGCATCTTTATGTAGATATGTTCAGTGGTATGCTAGTAAACTGAATGTCTGGGAAAATTTTTTTTAAAGCTTTGATTTAAAGTATTTGCCAGTTTCCATGGTGCAAATATTCCTGTCATGGCTGATTTCAAAGCTCAGTGAAATAACAGTAAGTGGTTTAACAACCAGCTTGCAGAATTCCTGAGTATTTGACAGTTAGTCTTGCGAGTTGATAGGAGGTGGCCCTAGCATTCATTTAACCAATAGTTCTTCAACCCCTGCTCTGGGCTATTCACTATGCTAGATGCTATTTCAAAACCAAACCAGACAGAAGTCTCTGCCTTCTGTATGTATTAATCGCTGAATGTTTTAAAGTCTCTTTCATGCTCCAAAATACTATGACTTTTACGTCAGCATCAGTTGATTTTATTTGCATGATAGCTACCACTTTGCTAGGGCATTGCTACGTTTGGCAGTTCTTAGTTGGTGGAAAAGAGTAAGGGAATTCAGCCTGATGGACTGAAAAAGATATTTTTCTCATCCCAATGCGCCTTTGAGCACATGAACTTGTTGCTTCCAACAGGGAGAATAGTTGACATGAGCATGTTGATTTATTTGAGCTGATACGTGTGGCAACACTGAGAAGTTAAGGCCAGCTGTATCTAGTCCCAGGAAACACCAGTGTCCTGGGATTTCTTAGCTTTGCCCTGGTCATTTAATCTTCTCTGATCCTGCGGCCTCAGCTGCCACCTCTCCCTGTTTCTGATTCTAGGTTTGTCACGTTCTTTGCAAGGCCAGTCTTTGCTTGTCATTTCAGTGTCATCCTCTGGGCGTTCGTAATCTTTGTTGTCTCTCTCCTGATGTGTAGGGATCATGCATATAAGTAATCTTTAGGTTTTAGCTGCACCGCAGAATTTTAAAATAAGACAACAAAGGTCAATGTTCTTTTTATTGCTTTTCCTATTTATTTATTTATTTATTTATTTATTTATTTATTGAGACAGAGTCGCGCTCTGTCACCCAGCCTGGAGTGCAATAGCGCGATCTCAGCTTACTGTAACCTCCGCCTCCCAGGTTCAAGCGATTCTTCTGCCTCAGACTCCCGAATAGTTGGGATTACAGGCGCCCACCACCACACCTGGCTAACTTTTGTATTTTTAGTACAGTCCAGGTTTTGCCATGTTGGTCAGGCTGGTCTTGAACTTGCGACCTCAGGTGATCCGCCAGTCTCGGCCTCCCAAAGTGCTGGGATTACAGGTGTGAGCCACCGCGCCCGGCCTCATACTCTTTTAAATTTATTTTGCCATTAACTGTAGGTCATTAAGATAATAACTATAGTAACCCGAAGTCACTTTTCCAGTATTGGCATTGTATTAGTCTGTTTTCACACTGCTATACAGAAATACCCAAGACTGGGTAATTTATAAAGAAAAAGGTTTAATTGACTCACAGTTACGCATGACTGGGGAGGCCTCAGGAAACTTACAGTTACGGCAGAAGGCAAAGGCAAAGCAAGTACCTTTTTCACGTGGTGGCAAGAAAGAGAGAGAAGGAGGAACTAACAACCGCTTATAAAACCATCAGATCTCATGAGAACTCACTCTGTATTGTGAGAACAGCATGGGGGAAACCGCCCCCATGATCCAATCACCTCCCACCAGGTCCCTCCCTCAACACCTGGGAGTTATGGGGATTACAATTGGAGTTGAGACTTGGGTGGGGACGCGGAGCCCAACCATATTAGGCATTTACAGCTCTGAGTCCATTATTTCTTAAGTGCAGTTTGGAAAAAAGCTTTGCCTAAATGTGTTTCAAGGCAATCACAAGCTATGTAAGTTAGTGCCTTGGTAGAGGAAATCCAAACATATGAAAAGAGGAGACTCAGCAGGATCTGTACATTACGGGAGGATGAGGTGTTTCGTTTCACCTTTCAGACTGGCAAAAATTCAAAAGCATGATACAGCCTGGCCTGCAAACCTGGGCAGTGTGGTCAGAGACTATGAAATTCTTTGTTGGAATTTTAATTTTCTTTCTTGAGGCAGGGTCTTACTCTGTTGCCCTGGCCACAGTACAGTGATGTGAGCTCGGCTCACTGAAGCCCTGAGCTCCTGGGTTCAAGCAATCCTCCCACCTCAGCCTCCTGAATAGCGGGGACTACAGGCATGTGCCACCACATCTGGCTAATTTTTGTATTTTTGGTAGAGACAAGGTTTCACTGTGTTGCCCAGGCTGGTCTCAAACTCCTGAGCTCAAGCAATCTGCCGCAGCTGGGCCTCCCATAATGCTGGGATTACAGGTATGAGCTACCATGCCCAGCCTGGAATGTTTTTTTACTTCTTACAATAAACTCCAAATACTAAGTAAGTTTGAAAACCTTAATCAAATATTTTATTTTATTTTATTTTATTTTATTTTATTTTATTTTATTTTATTTTATTTGTTAGAGACAGGGCCTTGCTCTGTCACTCAGGTTGGAGTACAGTACACAATTGTAGTTCGCTGCAGCCTCCAACTCCTGGGCTCCAGTGGCCCTGGAGTAGCTGGGACTACAGGTGTGCGCCATCATGCCTGGGTAGTTTTTAATTTATTTTTTGTAGAGACAGGGTTTTGCTATGTTGCCCAGGCTGGTCTTGAACACCTGGCTTCAAGTGATCCTTCGCCTAGGCTTGCCAAAGTGTTGGGATTATAGGCGTGAGCCACCACGACTGGCCCAAAACATTGAAAAAGTGATCTGGCAACTTTCTTTTCCTTTTCTTTTCTTTTCTTTCTTTTTTTTTTTGAGATGGAGTCTTGCTGTGTCACCAGGCTGGAGTGCAGTGGTGTGGTCTTGGCTCACTGCAACCTCTGCCTCCTAGGTTCAAGCGATTCTCCTGCCTCAGCCTCCCAAGTAGCTGGGATTACAGGCACATGCCACCATGCCTAATTTTCGTATTTTTTTTTTAAGTAGAGATGGGGTTTCACTATGTTGGCCAGGCTGGTCTTGAACTGGTGATCCGCCTGCCTTGGCCTCCCAAAGTGCTGGGATTACAGGCGTGAGCCACCACACCCGGCCATGATCTGGCATCTTTCTATGCAGTCAGGTACCTGCAACATTTTTTGTGGCAAGAGGCACCCTCGGCCTGGAATTTTACTACCTAGTCAGAGATAGGTAACATCTTACTCCTACCTAAGTCTTACTCCTCTGACTTAGGTAAACAAATGCAGGCACTTGCTTACCTGAAGCCTTTACTTTGCCCTTCCTGTTCCAGATCAAAGAAATAAATTCCTGAAGGGACTGTTTTGGGTACCAGTCCCCAGATTGATCAGAGCCTCTTACACGTGTGCGTTCTCTGCAGAGTCGACTGGATGCTCCTGTACCAGGGCATGGTGGTGCTGGCCGCCAGCCAGGTGTGGTGGACCTGGGAGGTGGAAGACGTCTTCCACAAAGTGCAAAAAGGGGAGAAGCAGGCCATGAAGAACTACGGCAGGAAAATGCACCGACAGATCGATGAGTTGGTAACGCGCATCACCATGCCCCTGAGCAAAAACGACAGGAAAAAATACAACACCGTTCTCATCATTGACGTGCACGCCAGAGACATAGTTGATTCTTTCATAAGAGGCAGGTGAGCATTTTCCGGGGGCACTGGCATTTCAAAAGGGACCCTTCGTGGTCCTCTGGTCTGTCTCAATGGTTTCCACTTCCTCCTCCACCTTTCTTGCGGTCCAGCATCCTGGAGGCCCGAGAGTTTGAATGGGAAAGTCAGTTGCGGTTTTATTGGGACCGGGAGCCAGATGAGCTGAACATCCGCCAGTGCACGGGAACCTTTGGCTACGGATACGAGTACATGGGTCTGAACGGCAGGCTGGTCATCACGCCCCTCACCGACCGGATTTACCTGACGCTCACCCAGGTGACTGTCGGCCTGGCGCTTGTGGTTACCACTTACCTTGGGGTGGGGCACTTTCTCTAAGCTTGAGGCATGATGACTGCAGTGATTGAAATAGCAGGGGAGATCGTTGCTTTGAAATCTGGAAAAGCTTTTCCATTCGGGATGTGACCCAATTGTCAGCATTTGGGATTGGGATGTAAGTGTGGCCATGCTTAGCCACTGCTACACTGGCCCCTAGGTAATGGTGTGTCAGGCTGTATCAGTAGAGGCCAATGGGAAAATGCAGAAATGCCAAAGATGGTGACTGTTAGGGCAGGTGTGATGTGGTTTTGCACGTCTTGTGACAGCTTTTATTCCAGAATATATCTGTTCTAGTGAACAGCCTTGGATGGTAGAGATAGCGTCTCCCTCCAGGACAGAAGGTAAACTTGTTTGCTGTACAGGAAATGAAGGTAACATCCATCCAGGCAGAGTTTGGGCAGGTTGGCGAGCAACCCCCAAGACTGTTTGTCAGATGCTTGCTAGTTTTCTTTTTTTCTTTTTATAAATTAGAGATGAGGTCTCGATATGTTGCCCAGGCTTGCCTTGAACTCCTGGCCTCAGGTGATCCTCCCACCTTGGCCTCCCGAGTAGCTAGGACTATAGCACGCACCGCTGCACCTGGCTAGATTGGTGGTCTCTTAGGCTCACATTTTCTCAGCTGAGACTCATACCCGCTGTGGGTGTGGCATGCACCTGGGCCCGTCTCCTCATCACCCCATGGGATTTGGGGGGACAGGGATAAAGGGAATGAGTGAGAACAGGAAGCCCATGCTGCCTCCTGTGCTGTGAGTGATAAAGTCCTTTGTTTTTGAGAAAAAGAGTGTCATCTTATCTGTATTGGTTAGGGTTCTCCAGAGAAATAGTACCAGCAGGACATAGCTAGCTGTTTGTCTGTCTATCTATCTGTCTATCTGTCTGTCTGTCTGTCTCTCTGTCTGTCTATTGATCTGTGTCTGTCTATCTATCTATCTATCTATCTATCTATCTATCTATCTATCTATATCTATGTATCTATCTTATCCATCCATCCATCCATCCATCTATGTATCTATCCATCCACCCATGTATCTATCTATCCATCCATTCTATCTATCTATCTATGTATCTATCTATCTATCTATCTATCTATCTATCTATCTACTCTCTGTCTGTCTCTACCCATCCATCATTCCTATCTATCATCTATTTTATCTATCCATCCATCCATCCATCCATCCATATATCTATCTATCCATCCATCCTGTCTGTCTGTCTGTCTATCTATCTATCTATCTATCTATCTTCTCTCTCTGTCTCTACCCATCCATCATCCCTATCTATCGTCTATTTTATCTATCTATCATCTATTATTTCTATCTATCTGTCTATCTATCTATCTATCTATCTATCTATCTATCTATCTATCTATCTATCTATCTTCTCTCTCTGTCTCTACCCATCCATCATCCCTATCTATCGTCTATTTTATCTATCATCTATTATTTCTTTCTTTCTATCTATCTATCTATCTATCTATCTATCTATCTATCTATCTATCATCTCTCTCTCTGTCTCTACCCATCCATCATCCCTATCTATCATCTATTTTATCTATCATCTATTCTATCTATCTATCTATCTATCTATCTATCTATCTATCTATCTATCCATCCATCCATCCATCCATCTATCTGGATATTTAGGAAGAGATTTATTATGAGGCATTGACTCATGTGATGACAGGGTCTGATTACTCTCACAATCTGCCATCTGCAAGCTGGAGAACCAGGAAAGCCAGTAGCGTTTGAAGTTCTACCAGTGAGAGAGCCCATAGTGTAGATTCCTGTCTGGGTCTGAAGGCCTGAGAACCCGAAGTGCCAAGGGTAGAAGCCCAGTGCCCTGGTTCAAGCAGTCAGGCAGCACCAATGTAACCTCCCTCCATCCTTCTGTTCTGTTCGGTCTTCAACAGATTAGATGAGGCCCACCCACTTTGGGGAGGGTCATCTGCTTTCCTCTTCCTGAAACACACTCATGGGCACTCCCAGAAATAATGTTTAGCCAGCTACCTGGGCATCTTGTGGCCCAGTCAAGTTGACACATGAAAGCAACCACCACATTTTTTCTCTATTCTGCACCTGTAGTCACAGTGATGAATTTGGAAATGACACCCACTTCCTTCTGTGCACCAGAAAACATATGTTTTGCATTTGGCTTATAACAGGCACTGTCCATGTATCTGGGTGGGGCCCCTGCTGGCCCAGCAGGTACCGGCAAAACCGAGACCACCAAGGACCTGGCGAAAGCCTTGGGTTTGCTCTGCGTTGTCACCAACTGTGGCGAAGGCATGGATTACAAGGTAAGGCCTTGCTGTCACCTTTGGTACTGGCTCATTAGGTAGAGAACTTAAAGCAGGACATGGCATTTCACCTCCTAGTCTTCTGTGAAGTGACATGACATCAGCGGGAAGAAGCTAGGAGGAAACCTTCCGCCACCACAGCCCCAGAACCCAAGTGTGTCTGCTTGACGATCCTGCTTCGCTAGCAGGAAGTAGAGCAAGAGTCCCGGATTCACTAGCCTAGGAAGGTCAGGTAGATGATGTACGTGAGTAAAGCGGCCAGCAGACAATAGAGAGTGGTGGGATCTGTGGCTAACTGCAGAGCAAAACTCCATCTGAAGAGGGCGCCACTGTCCAACTCTGGTTCATAATCACCATTTGGGAAAGTGGACCCAGCATTGCTACATTTTCCAACATTTCAAGAGAAGAGAAGACAAATGGAGTTTTACACAAAAATCTGGATTTGTAAAATCCCAAGTAGGAGCCAGTCCATGAGGGGCCTTGGAAGTCCTGCCAGAAAAATCCACTAGTCAGGTGGCTGGTCGCCTGCTTCTCTGCCAATCGGCGATCTCATGGTTTGCTTTAATTTAGAAAATATATCCATAAATGCATTGTTTGCAGTTTTAAAGATGAAAATTGTCCTTGTCCTGACATGTCTTTCTTCCTAGGCCGTGGGGAAGATTTTCTCTGGCCTGGCCCAGTGCGGGGCTTGGGGCTGCTTTGATGAGTTTAATCGAATCGATGCTTCTGTGCTCTCCGTGATCTCCTCTCAGATTCAGACGATCCGAAACGCTCTGATCCATCAGTTAACCACATTCCAGGTGAGACGTGCGAAGCCCCCGGGACCATGTCCCCAGGATGGAAGCTTGCCATACTACCTCTGAAACACCAGATGGTGGGCCGTTGTCACTCTAGACCAGGCTTCCTGTAGAAGATCTGTTGGCTTTTCCAATTGAGATGATTGGGTTTCCAAAATTATCATCATTGATGATAGAAGGTTTGTAACAATCCAAGGACTTCACACTGACTCCAGACATAGAACTAATAGTTATGAATGGGGGTGGGGCAGAGTTCTCAAATAAGTGATGTGCAGGGCCCCCTAGAAGGGAAAAAATATTCTTGGCGACTTCCCAAGTTTGAGAAAACCTGACTTAGAAAGTGAATGTTCCATGCAATCACATTGTCACAGTGAATAAGAAATTTTGTCTTCATAGCTTGTAAAGTTATGGCGTCATAATAAGCAGGATTTGCAAGGTTATCAAAGTGAGATGGCAAAATTTTAAAACAATTGTTGAGAATTCATCAATTTCTCTCTGCTGAAGAATATGTTTGCAGACTTGAGTTTGAGAAGTCTGTGTTAAATTATACCAGATTAAGCTGGATCCAAATTTGGAGAAACATGATCTTATTATGTAGTCTAGGAGGCCCAGAAGGGGGTTCTCTGAAAACACAGGACCAGCATGGGTGGGTCATTTCCCTGCACCAGGGCCTTCTGGGTCCCTTGCTGTCCTTCTGCTTCTGTCCTCCCCCCTCCATGCCCTGCACACTTGTCACTAAGCCACTTGCTGCACAGTCAAACCCTGCCCTGTGACACCATGTCCATCCCCAGCTGAGTGGAATTGTCCCTCTTCCCTTTACTGGAAAACTCCTATACATCCTTCAGAGCCCCATTGGGAGGTCCAGGATGAAAATTCAGCTTGAGCTGGTGGCCCTGGCATCCCACCTGCCTCCTCCTCAGGTCTTGGTGGGGCTCACTGTTAAGAGAGTGTGTCAACTGGAGACTGTTCAATATTTTCAGGATTCCAGTAAGAGGTCTGGATAGGTTTCCTTTTGATGAGTTCTTTTGAGGGATTTTTGGGGCTGAGCTGACTGCTCCCGAGAGAGGGAATTAACGATGTAGGTTTCCAGAAGCTGTGTTTCTCAGAGCCAGGAGGCAGCAGCTGTCTGCTCTTCCCCAGGGCCCATCTGGGCCTCTTGTGGGATACCGAGGAGGGGTGGGGATGGTCTCAGGGCGCACCTGTGAGTCGAGGCAGTGGCCTTGTTTTGGGGGAGGCTGGCTGTCTTCCAGGCTGCCCTCTTGTTGGTGATGCAGACTGTGCCTCCTAAAAATAAAAATTTCTGTCTTCTGCCTGGCTGGCGGACAATCAAAAAAAATAAAACCGAAAACTTCACCGAGAGACAACCAGACTCAACCTTCAGCTAAAGAGGCTAAGAATATAGGGATTTCCGTGGTTCGTTGGTACCTGGGGCAACCAGAGGAATGAAGACTGGTTTCTTGAAGGGTTTGAGGTGGGATTCTTTAGGGAGGAGTGACCGCATGAAGTCCAGGCACCCGCAGAGGGTGCAAAGCCAGGTAGAGGAATGGAAGCAGGTGCTCTGTGACGTGGTGGGCTGGGCGCTCCCAACCTGGCCTGTCTCCCTTAATCGCCACAGCCGTGCCATGAGGTAGGTTGCATTTCTGTTGTGCAGAAAAATAAACTGAGACTCAGAGAGGTTAAGTGATCTGTTGAGGGTCAACGGCTTCTTGTATCAGCCCCAGGTGTGCTTCGTCAACTTGGGCCCCTCTCCAAGGTAGTGCCCCTGGGTTCAGGTCCAAGTTTGGGGTTCCACTGAGACCTGCCCTCCCCAAGGTCTTCGGCGAGGGGGGCCCTGAACTGAACACTGGGGAGGGGAAAGGAGGCTAGTGGTGTCATCCGCCTCCTACCATGAAAATGAATCCCCACGCGGCTCACTGCAGGCTCCTTTCCAGGGGCGGGCCGGCCGGGCCTCCTAACTTCTTTCTTTCTTCCTTCTTGCTCTCCAGTTTGAAGGGCAGGAGATTTCCTTGGACTCCCGCATGGGCATCTTCATCACCATGAACCCCGGCTACGCGGGCCGCACGGAGCTGCCCGAGTCAGTGAAGGCGCTGTTCAGGCCTGTGGTCGTGATCGTGCCCGACCTGCAGCAGATCTGTGAGATCATGCTCTTCTCCGAGGGCTTCCTGGGGGCCAAGGTGGGGCCTCGGCAGTGCCAGTCCACGCAGTACAGACTTCACCCGGGTCTGCTTCCAGACTGGGGACCTAGGACGTGTTAGTTCCATGCGGCTCTTCCAGACTGGAGATGTAGGACACCTTAGCTCTGTGTGGCTCTTCCAGACTGGGGACCTAGGATGCATTAGCTCCGTGTGGCTCTTCCAGACTGGGGACCTAGGACGTGTTAACTCCATGTGGCTCTTCCAGACTGGAGATGTAGGACACCTTAGCTCCGTGTGGCTCTTCCAGCCTGGGGACCTAGGACGTGTTAGCTCCGTGTGGCTCTTCCAGACTGGGGACCTAGGACGCGTTAGCTCCGTGTGGCTCTTCCAGACTGGGACCTTGGACACCTTAGCTCCGTGTGGCTCTTCCAGCCTGGGGACCTAGGACGTGTTAGCTCCGTGTGGCTCTTCCAGACTGGGGACCTAGGACGCGTTAGCTCCGTGTGGCTCTTCCAGCCTGGGGACCTAGGACGTGTTAGCTCCGTGTGGCTCTTCCAGACTGGGGACCTAGGACACGTTAGCTTCATGTGGCTCTTCCAGACTGGAGATGTAGGACACCTTAGCTCCGTGTGGCTCTTCTAGACTGGGGACCTAGGACGTGTTAGCTCCGTGTGGCTCTTCCACACTGGGGACCTAGGACGCGTTAGCTCCATGTGGCTCTTCCAGACTGGGACCTAGGACGCGTTAGCTCCATGTGGCTCTTCCAGACTGGGGATTTCGGACGCGTTAGCTCTGTGTGGCTCTTCCAGACTGGGGACCTTGGATGCCTTAGCTCCATGTGGCTCTTCCAGCCTGGGGACCTAGGATGTGTTAGCTCCATGTGGCTCTTCCAGAAGGGGCCTAGGACACATTAGCTCCTTGTGGCTCTTCCAGACAGGACCTAGGATGTGTTAGCTCTGTGTGGCTCTTTGATTTTTGTTTTGTTTTCTGCTCTGTCTCTCTCCCCCACCTCTTTTAAATTATAACTTTTAATTATGGAATAATTTAAGATGCACAAGAGGTTGCAACAATAGTAGCACGGAATTTCCGGGTGCCCCTTTCCCCATGAGAATATCTCACATATCCACAGCCCATTGTGCAAACCAGGAAGCTGGTGTTGGCACAAGTGCCATTAACTCAGGTATAGACGTTATGTGGATTTCACCAGGTTTCACATTCTCTCTCTGGCGTGTGCGTGTAGTTAGTTCTATGATGTTTTATCACATGTGGACGGGAGTGGCCGTCACCACATCAGGATACAGAACTATTCCATCACCACAACCACAAAGAAGAGAGACAGGGTCTTACTCTGTCACCCAGGCTGGAGTGCAATGGCGGGATCACAGCTCACTGCAGTCTCAAACTCCTGGGCTCAAATGATCTTCCTGCCTCAGCCTCCTGAGTATTTGGGACCACAGGCAGATGCCATCATGCCTGGCTAATCTTGCTTATTTTTTGTAGAGACAGGGTCTCTACAGCCCAGGCTGGTCTTGAACTTCTGGGCTCAAGTAATCCTCCCACCTCAGCCTCCCGAGTAGCTGGGACTACAGGTGTGTGCCACTGCACCCAGCCTCTTGTTACTGCTTACTAGACACACTCTCCCCCAAACCCTAACTCTGGCAACCCCTGATCTGTTCTTCAGCCAGTATAATTTTGTCACTTTGAGGCTGCTCTGTACCTGGAGACATGCAGTATGGAACCCTTTGAGGCGGGCTTCTTTACTCAGCACAATGCCTTTGAGAATATGTGGTTCAAAAACAACTTTATAGATAATGTTTATCCTCTTTTAAGCTATCTATAACATGTACGTATGTAAGATCTTTCCAGAAGCTCTGGAAAAGTTACAAAATAGAGAATACTTTTAACATAGAGGGTTGTCACATTGCGTTTCTGCAATATGTCTTTTATTGAAAGCACTGGGTGCCTATTACTGCGTCAGGATTTTGAGGTGGCATGACGAGATCTCTTGCTCCTAGTTTTTATGACTAAAATTGCCACACTTGCCTTAGGGACCTGTGGGTTTTGAACGCTTGCTGTAGATGAGGTGGCTGACTTGTCCTCAAAGACATTTACAGCCTTTTTGTTTTTTGCTTTTTGTTTTTTTTGAGACAGAATCTTGCTCTGTCACCCAGGTTGGAGTGCAATGGTGTGATCTCAGCTCACTGCAACCTCTGCCTCTTGGGTTCAAGCGATTCTCCTGCCTCAGCCTCCCAAGTAGCTGGGATTACAGGCATATGCCACCACGTCTCGTTAATTTTTATATTTTTAGCAGAGACAGGGTTTCACCATGCTGGCCAGGCTGGTCTTGAACTCTTGACCTCAGGTGATCCACCCGCCTTGGCCTCCCAAAGTGCTGGGATTACAGGCATAAGTGACCATGCTTGGCCCAGTTATAGCCTTAATAATAGGTTTAGGTCAAAGTAAAGCAGCAGTGTATTTCTGGAGTGTGATTCCTACAAATGATTCTGTTCTTTAAATTAAGATGGTGAAGATATTGGTAACACAGATGTTCCTTCACATTAATTCCCAATTTGCCATATTTAAAAATGAAGGACCTACCCTGGTATTTCTGAAAGTTAGAGACAGAATTTGCTTATTTGTGGAGCGGCTGCACTGGAACACCTGCCCCTGTTTTCTTGCATTTGTAGAATGATCCTATGTTGCTTTTGAATCATTTTATCTTTTTTTTTGTATTATTATCTTCTTTCCAAAAGACTCTAGCAAAAAAGATGACAGTTCTGTATAAGCTGGCCCGGGAGCAGCTGTCCAAGCAGTATCACTATGATTTTGGACTCAGAGCCCTGAAATCGGTGCTGGTCATGGCTGGTGAGCTGAAGAGAGGCTCCTCTGACCTTAGGGAGGTAGGGGCCACGTGCTGGAACATTCTCTGGTTTCAGCTGGTTCATGTGCATTTACTATGTGCTTTCAGGGAGGTGATGGGCACAGTATGGTATCATCTGAAATGTTTAAGTCCTAGCAGCCGCTTCCCCCAGCGGTCTGGCCTTACTTTGGCCTCTTACCTGTTAGATCGTTTGCTTTGTAATTACACTTAGTACCTTAAGGTTGAGTGCAACATCCTCACTCCAATACCAACATTTATGATGCTTCCATAGTAATAATCAATCTGTAGTCTCAGGATGGGTGGGGCGGAACGGTGGGGACTAACAAAATTCTCATGAAAGCATGAATGTGAGTTGTTATTTTTTCTTTGCAACAAAACAGGGGAACGATTGTGGTTGTTTTTACATGGACTTTGAAGAAAAAGTTCAGTCAATGCTGTTCTGTGGGCAATAGGCTCACCTGTTTCTCTAGTGACTGTACTCATAATGTTACACACACACGCACACACACGCACACACACGCACATACACATTTGGGTAGTAAAAGAAAACAAAACAGCCGTGAGTGCAGTGATAGAAGCCTGTTCGTGTCCATAGGAGGACAGGCTACCACAAATCACTTCATTCTTTTGGGGTTTTCACACATTTGGGTTTTTTTTTTTGGAGGGGTCGAAGGAAGAGATATTTATGCTCTTACAAAAAAGGAAGCTGTAAAATGTAAAACACTATAAAGTCAGATGAAGCTGCATTCGTCATTGTTACTTCTTTTTCTTAGGAGAAATAAGTTATATGGAAACTTCTTTCATTTTCTCCCCTGCTCATCTATGTCCAAAGTTGAAGGGCGATCATACTATTGGGTGGGTCATATCTTCTGAACTGAAAAACCACCGATGCCACTTTCAGTCTTAGCAACAGGGAAAACAGTCCCAAGTGCTATCTAAGGCTCTACAGAAAAGAGTGAAGCGAATTGCAGCAGTCTCTCCTCTTAGGGAGGTGAATATGGTCCCATCACTGCAGTCACAGCTGGCTTGTTTTATTTTACTGCCTTACACTGAACCCAAGCATGCATTCATAGGCTTAACTGCTGCACAATCTGGTACTTCCTTAGAAGAATGAAAACATATTGCAAATGCCAAATATCCAAGGACTTCTGAGAAAGAGGTAAAAAACAGCCTTCTTTTCTAGGAGGAAAATCCCTCTTCTCATCCAACAAGGTGGAGTTACACATGTAAAACTGTTTGTACAGAGACTGTGATGGTTTCTTCACATAGGAAATTAACTTTGCTATATTGTCTTTGGGCTTCTTTATCACGTCAAAAGTTTGCAAACTTGGACCTTTGTTCTTATTCAGTAAATCTATGTCACAGGATGAGTCAGGATTTAGCGTCTTTTGCTTCAAATTAGAACCACATATTTGGAATTGCTGCAGTTCTCAACTGCGCTTATCATGATAGTGGCAGAAACTGGAGGACATTAAAAAGTCCCTGAAATCAGCTATACTTGCCCTTTATTTAGTCTTGTTTGGAATAAAAGGTAAAGAATTTGCAAATACCACCACCTAAGCACCTGTTTCAAATGAAACATCAGCCTTCAGCTTGCAACATGATGTCTTTACAATTAAGCAAATAGCAGAAGCCCCACGTCAGTTCTTCCTTCTGGAGAAGGCAGGGGAACTGCAATCCCCAGGGCTCCTGTGTTGAATCTGAGAGGTAGAACAAAAAGAAAAGTGGCCTTTTCCATTCCACATCCTGGAGGTAATGTGTAGAGAAGAGATACCCACATTTCCAGATAGTGAATACTGAAAAAGAAGCAGGACTACCTGCCCTAGGAGACAACATAGAGATGCTTGCCAGGTCCTGAGTTCAAAATTTTGTTTTTGAGATTTATATAAAAGCACCTAAGACTGGGTGCAGTGGCTCATGCCTGTAATCCTAGCACTTTGGGAGGCTGAGGTGGGAGGATTGCTTGAGGCCAGAAGTTTGAGACCAGCCTAGGCAACATGACAAAATCCCATTTCTTTCAAAACAAATCCCCAAAACCAAAAAATTTAGCTGGGTGTGGTGGCACGCTTCTATAGTCCCAGCTACTTAGGAGGCTGAAGTGGGAGGATTGCTTGAACCTGGGAGGTGGAGGCTGCAATGAGCCGAGATGGCACTATTACACTCCAGCCTGGGTGACAGAGTGAGACCCTGTCTCAAAACAAACAAACAAACAAAACAAATATATATATATATGCACACCTAAAGGTCAAGGCAAATGTTCTTCCTGTGATAAGGAACCTTTGCCTTAACGTAGATGACCATGCCCCTCTGTAAGGTGGGGAGGAGGAAGGTTCTGCTTCTTCCCTCTGGCCGAAATCTGTTTTATTCTCCTCGCACGGCCCACCAGGACACTCGGCCTCCCAGGAGCAGGCCCACCCCGGCCCCTAGGCTGGATCGCAGCGTGGTGCCTCACTCCTCTGCCTCTGCTGCTTTTTAATATTTTATTTAATTTTTATGTTTATATACAATTTTATATTTTATATTTCACTTTTATATATTTTATGTTACATTTTTATTTTCATATGAAATTTTGAAAAATGCATATTTAAGTTTATATGATTTATATGATCATTATTAAATATGAAATATGAAATTTTATATATTTTATATTACATATATTTTGTATGTATTTACACTATATAATATACATATTAACATTTTATATAAATTTTATAAATTTATATAATTTATAAACAATACAAATATAATTTATGTAATTTATTAATTTATATAAATGATATATATACATTTTATAAAATTTCATTTATATAAAATTATAATATGTGTATATCATTTATATATAATTTATGTTTCATTTTAAATTTTATATTTCATATGTATGTGTATATATGTGTGTGTGTGTGTGTATGTATATATATATTTTTTTCAAGACAGAGTTTCACTCTTGTCACCCAGGCTGGAGTGCAATGGTGAAATCTCAGCTCACTGTAACCTCCGCCTCCTGGGTTCAGGTGATTCTCCTGCCTCAGCCTCCCGAATAGCTGGGATTACAGGCACCTGCCACCACACCCAGCTAATCTTTGTATTTTTACTACAGACATGGTGAAACCATCAGCCAGGTTGATTTCCAACTCCTGACCTCAGCCGGGATTATAGGCATGAGCCAATGCATCCGGCCATATATGTGTATATTATATAATATGAAGTACATATTATATGAAATATATGAAATATACATATTTTATATTTTATGTTTAATCTCATATAAACTTTATATAATTTATATTTACATATTTTAATATAAAAATTAAAATTATGTAATTTCTGTATATATGTATTATATATTTATATATATACAGGACTTATATAATTTTAAATTATATAAATTTCTGTAATTTAAAATTATATAATTTTAAATTAAATGTGTATTAATTTTTTTTAAAGTATAAAATGTTTATGTAAAAATTATATTTTATATTTCATAAGAGTGTTTCCACCGGGTTGGAAACACAGTCCAAAGCACTGGGTTCCTTTGGAAATCTCTTGGAAATGTGTTTCATTTCCTGCAGGACGTGGTGCTGATGAGGGCCCTGCGAGACATGAACCTGCCCAAGTTTGTGTTTGAAGATGTTCCTCTTTTCCTCGGTTTGATTTCGGATCTGTTTCCTGGGCTGGACTGCCCTCGCGTCCGCTACCCTGACTTCAATGATGCGGTAGAGCAGGTCCTGGAAGAGAACGGCTACGGGGTCCTACCCGTCCAGGTAAAGCCGGGAAAATGAGCTCACTGTGGCTGTGCATCCTTTCCATTGGCTTTTTGTTTTTGCAGTTCTTTAAAAATATATGTATAGTAAAATACACAAAAGTTTCACCATCTTAACCATTTTTCCCCATTTTTAAATCGTGGTAAAATACACATAACAATATTTACCCTCTTACCTACTTTTAAATGTAGAGTTTGTTAGGCCCGGCGCAGTGGCTCGCGCCTGTAATCCCAGCACTTCGGGAGGCTGACCAACATGGAGAAACCCCATCTCTACTAAAAATACAAAAATTAGCTGGGTGTGGTGGCGCTCGCCTGTAGTCTCAGCTTTTTGGGAGGCTGAGGCAAGAGAATTGCTTGAACACGGGAGGTGGAGCTTGCAATGAGCCAAGATCATGCCGCTGCACTCCCGCCTGGTGACAGAGCGAGACTCTATCTCAAAAAATAAAAAAAAAAAAGAAAAAATGTAGAGTTTGGTAGCACTAAGTACATTCACATTGCTGTGCAACCATCACCATTATCTATCTCCAGAACGTTTTCATATTGCAAAACTAAAACCCTGTACCCGTTATCTACTTACCTTCTCCCCTCGCTCCAGCCACTGGCAACCTCTGCTCGACTTCCTGTCTCTACAGATTTGACTACTCTAGGTACCTCTTGTAGGTGGAATCATATAATTTTTGTCCTTTTGTGTCTGGCTTATTTCACTAACAGTGTTTTCAACATTTATCCATGTTGTGGCATGTGTCAGAATTTCTTCCTTTTTAAGGCTAAATTTTATATATGTAGTTTGTTTCACACAATGTGATCAGATGACCCGAATATTTTGTTTTGAGGCATCAACCATCAGAGGTTCTTTCCTCACCTCACCTTTTTTTTTCTCCTGAGTCACACTTAGAAAAAAATTGAATTAGATATTGCTGGGGTAGGATTTGGATCCTCTGAAGAGCCTGTAAGTTGTATATGTTGTCATTAAGCCAAATACGTATTGATTGGCAGAGTCCTGCTGAGAATGTAAATGCCCAGAGCCTCCAGGCCTGGGGGGTTGCCTCGGGTCGGGCAGCTTCAGGGTGTCAGGCTACCCCGGAGGCCTCAGGCAGTGGGCACCGGGTACCGGCCGTGGATGAGAGCTTTCTGTGCCTTTCCTGACCCTGATTTTCTCTGTAGTTGGTTGTTAAAAGCATGTGTTTTCTGGAAGGAATGTAAAATGGTGCAGCCACTTTAGAAAACAGCCTGGCAGTTCCTCAACAGGTTAAACCGAGAGTTACCATAAGACCTGGCAATTTCACTACTGGGATCTACCCAAGAGTGAGGATAAACATCTGCTCAGAATTGTTCACGAATGTCTGGAGCAGCATTATTTATAATAGCCAAAAAGTGGTAGCAACCCAACATCCATCAATTGATGGATCAACTGCTGAAACAGAATGTGGTCTGTCCATGCCATGGGATATCTTTTGGCCATAGAAAGGAATGCAGCGCTGACGCATGCTGCAACATGGATGAGCTTTGAAAACACGCTAAGCGAAAGAAGCCAGATGTGAGAGATCACACATTCTAGAATCCCATTTCCATGAAATGCCCAGAATACGCAAATCCATAGAGATAGAAAGTAGATGAGTGGTTGCCAGGGGCTGGGGGAAAGGGGATGGGAGAGATGGGTGCAGGGTTTTTTGCGGAGAGGGGTGATAAAAATGTTCTAAAATTGCTCGTGGGGATGGTTGCACAAGTCTCTGAATATACTGGAAACCATTGACTTATACCCTTTCAAAGGTAAATTGTAGGCATGTGTGTTGTATCTCAATAAAACTGTTTCAGGAAAAGATCATGTTTTAGCCCAACTGCCATTGTTTGTCCCGCAGGTGGATAAAGTGGTTCAAATGTTCGAGACCATGTTAACCCGCCACACGACGATGGTGGTGGGACCCACCAGAGGGGGCAAGTCCGTCGTCATTAACACTCTGTGTCAGGCCCAGACCAAGTGAGTATGACCTCCATGGGGAGGGCCTGACTGCCAGGGGGCTCACGGTGTATGTTTGGTGGCAGTATTACCAAGTCCCACTTTGCTCTCTGATTTCCTGGGAGGGTAAATTTGTAATACACACCCCTTTTGACTCAGGGTGTTTTTACTGACTTTATTGCAGACTCAGTTAAGATATTTTAGAATGCAAAATAGCAACCCGCTTGTGCATCAGATGGTGAATAGGTTCATTTGTGAAATGAGAGTTTCACAAACTATCTTATAAGGATATTGTGAAAATGAACGTGAAGTCATAGTTTTTTGGTGTCTAAATTGCTTCCTTAAAGTAATTCAGGATTCACCTTATGCAGCGCTGCTGTGGTTTCGCAGTGGCCAGAAAAAGAATGTCACCTCCCCGGGTGCCTTATAATCTCTAGCCCTTCAGGGGCAATTCTTCATGCAGGAAACAGTGATCATACACTCCCACATTGAAGATCATAAAGGAGCCAGGCATGGTGGCTCATGCCTGATTTAATCCCAGCACTTTGGGAGGCCAGGGTGAGAGGATCGCCTAGTCCAGGATTTTGAGAACAGCCTGGGCAACATAATGAGACTCCGTCTCCACATTACAAAAAAATTAGCTGTGTGTGGTGACGTGCACCTGTAGTACAGCTACTCAGGAGGCTAAGGAGGGAGGATTGCTTGAGTTCAAGAGTTTGAGTCTGCAGTGGGCTAGGATTGTGCCACTGCACACCAGCCTGGGCAACAGAGTGAGACCTTCTCTCTAAAAAAAAAAAAAAAAAAAAAAGAGAGAGAGAGAGTATATCATAACAGCCTGCAGTGAATTGAAAGCCTTCTACTGAAAGTGGATTCCTGACTCCTCGCTTCTCTCCTAAGCAATAACTAGATTCCAGAAAGACCTCCGTGGATGCTGACAGTCTGGCAAAAATCTAAATCAAGCCAATAATTTTTGTGACTTAATAGGCAGTCTATAAAATCTAAAGAGTAAGCGTATGTCATTTGTTCCCATTGTTTCTTCATATGTTTCATGTGAGAAAACCAGCTGGCAGTGGTTTACTGACCCTAAGTGGGCTGTACTGCGGCCATCTGCATTTCATTCTTTAATTCATTCATTGTTAAATAGTTTATAGAACTATCACACACGTATGTATGTCTAAGGTAGCATGTACATTATTATGACTTACTGATTTGTTGGTTGTGAACTGTGGAGTGTGTGATGTTTAGTTCTCTTTGGCTGAATTAATCCTATAGTTAGGGCTGCGGGGATTTACAGGCACTATGGTGAGAAGTGCCCTGTCTGCTTGATCCATGAAGTCAACATAGAGCCGATGTTGTCCTGCAGGTAAGAAGGATCGAACATTTGTAGTTCAAAGCTTTGTTATTATCCTGGATGACTGAGTACGGTCTCCTATACGCCCTTAATTCTGAGATATTTACTTAAATGCCATATATATGAATATGGAATATGCATAGATATGAAATATACATGAAAGTTAGCTTCTCGGCGCCCTCCAGAGGCGAAGCTGTGCTTCTAGTTCAGACCTCATTTGTGCTGTGGCCACATTTTTGGTGAAATGTGGTTGCTTTATGTTTAGAAGAAAGCACTAACAGTGAAGGGAAGCCCAGTGAAGAGTTTGCATGGGTTGCATTTTAAATTTTGGCTTGAATTCAAAACATCTAATTCCTCACAGAGGGAACCCAGACTGTTTTCCTCATGCATTTAGTTTGCTTGAACCATGGCTAAAGCCTCTCTTGATTTAGGCTTGGGCTGATGACAAAGTTGTACATCCTGAACCCCAAAGCCGTGAGTGTCATAGAACTCTATGGCATCCTGGACCCAACCACCCGAGACTGGACCGATGGGGTGTTGTCAAACATCTTCAGGGAAATCAACAGGCCAACGGATAAGAAGGAGCGAAAGTGAGTATCTTTGTAGGTAGGAAAGAGCCTGAGTTAGTTAATGTTAATTAGCTCAACATTAAAAACGGTGGCAGGACTATACATTGTAGCTTCATGCTTGGATTTCAGCAGACTTGGAGTTCAATCCTGGAGGCTGTGCTTCGGAAGTGAGCAGTCCAGTCTTAGTGCTTTTTACGTGTGACCTCAGTCTTCTTAGTGATGCAATGTGCTAGGTACCGGGATTGTTCCCAGCTTACCACAGAGGAAACTGAAGCCTAGAAAAGATCAGAAACGTGCCCCAAGGCCAGGGATTTGACCCTGATCTGTGTGACTCTAAGTCCTCAAACACAGCTGCCGTCAAGCTGCCTGGTCACCATGTTCTATGGCAAGGTAAGTCAAAGAAAGGTAGCAAAGTGCCATGAAAAATGCAGGAATGCCCTCCCGAGCCACGGTTTTCCATCTGTAGACATGGTTGATGGTGCCCTGATGACATCACCACGTGCCATGGCAAAGGCTAAGTGAGGCCAAGTACAGAAATGCTCTGAAGGTGTGTAAGATAATAAATGCTCTGAGGGTGTGTAAGGTGAAAAGCTTTTAGTTGGTCCTATAATATCTCTTTGTAAACGCAGGAATGGTTCCGATTTTATGTTCTAATCAAATCCCATTAATAATAAATAAAATCCTTAAATAACAAGAGTCCAAAGTCCCGGCTCATGGCTTTAAAAACAGCTTCTTAGCACTTTTCCCCTGATTCTGGATGAACCCACGATCCCACACTGAGTTCCATCATCTTGTTTTTGGCATTCTTTAATTTTGAGCAGTTCCTCAGGATTCTTTATCTTTTATGACCTTCTTGTTCTGGAGGATTCCAGGCCAACTGTTTTAGAGAATGATCTCAGTTTGGGTTTGTCAGTTGCTTCTTCATAATTAGATTCAGGCTATGGCTCTTTGACAGGAAGGCTGCAGGAACGATGCTGTGTCCTTCGCATCTCATCAGAGGCACGTGGTGTTGGTTGCCCTATTATGGGTGGTGTTAATCTTGATTATTGGGTTAAGGTGCCATTTTCCTCTTCGCAGTTGATATGCAAATGTAGGGAGATATCTTATGACTAAGTAAATATCTCATTTCTTATCCAACCTTCACCCATTCACCCAATGGTTTGAGCATCTGTTGATGGTTGCTTGAATCTAGTTGTCATCGTTGTCATCATCATCATCCTCCTCCTCCTCTTTCTTCTTCTTTCTTCTTCCTTCTCCTCCTCCTTCCTCCTCCTTCCTCCTCCTCCTCCTTCTCCTCCTTCCTTCTCCTTCCTTCTTCCTCCTCCTCCTCCTTCTTCTTCCTCCCTCCTTCTTCTTCCTTCCTTCCTTCCCTCCACCACCCTCCTCCCTCTCCTTCTTCTTCTTCTTCTTCTTCTTCTTCTTCTTCTTCTTCTTCTCCTTCTCCCCTTCTCCTTCTCCTTCTCCTTCTCCTTCTTCTTCTCCTCCTTCTCCTCCTTCTCCTCCTTCTCCTTCTCCCTCTTCGGGGTCATGCTCTGTTGCCCAGGCTAAGTGCAGTGACATGATTACTGCTCACTGCTGACCTCCTAGGAGAAAAGCTCCCAGGCTCAAGCAATCCTCCCACCTCAGCCTTCCAAGTGACTGGGACTACAGGTGCATGTCACCATGCCTATTTTTGCTTTTTTTGTAGAGACAGAGTCTCCCTGTACTGCCCAGGCTTGTCTTGAACTCCTGGGCTCAAGGGATTCTCCTGCCTCAGTCTCCTACAGTGCTGAGATTACAGGGGTTAGCCACCACGCCTGGCCTTTGAGTCCTCTTATAATGAATATAAACGGAGATTTTCTATAGGGACAACTGGTGAAATTTGCATGTGGATTTTATATTAGATAATAGTATTGTATCAATATTAAATTTCCTGAGTTTGATAATTCTGCTGTGGTTGTGTAAGAGAAGGTGCTTATTCTTAGGAAATACTTGCTTAAGTATTTAAGGGAAGGAGACATTTTATCTGCAATTGACTCTCAAATGATTCAGAGAGAGAGAGAGAGAGAGAGTAAGAGAGAGCGCAAATCTGGTAAAAAACGTAACAGTGGGGGAATCTGACTGAAAGGCATATGGGAGTTCTTCATACTATTTTATTCTTGTAACTCTGTAAGTCTGAAATTATTTAAAAATAAAAAGCTAAAAAGAAAAAAGATATGGGAAGGAAATAAACCAAAATGTTAATGCTGAAAAAAAAATCCAACTACTTATATCAATGAGTTAAATGGAGGCACTATCAAACCACCATTTCAGCACAGTAGAATGGCATCTGTCCTGTGGAGATGGGCTTCGCTGCATGAGATGTCACCCAGTATAGCCACAAAATGAAACCATCCCGAAGCTTGAATACCTGAGGCCTTGGAAGTAGACGTACTGCCAGCACACATGGTGTGTAAACCAGGACTTGTAAACTCAGATTCTCCCAGGGACCCAGCAGGTAGCACAAATGAGTGAAATGGAGCAAATTACATGATGGTGTTAGCTTACTAGGGCTGCCATAACAAATAACTGGGTGGCTTAAAGCAACCGACATTTATTATCTCAAAATTCTGGAGGCCAAAAGTCTAAAAAGAGGTGTGAGCAGGACTGCACTCCCTCCAAAGGCTCTAGGGCAAATCCTTGCCTCTTCTGCTTCTGGTGGTTCCAGGTGTTCCTTGGCTTGTGGCCACATCATTTTAATCTTTGCCTCTGTCTTGGCCTTCCCCTCTGCGTGTCTCATGTCTCCTCCTGCTTTTCTCTTATAAGGGCATTTGTCATTAGATTAGGACTCATCTGCATAAGCCAGAATGATCGCATCTTGAGATCCTTAATTACATCTGCAAAGGCCTTTCTCCAGACAAGGTCACCAGTCACAGCTTCTGGGTGAACACATCTTTTGATGGGGAGTGGGTACCATTCGACCCACTACACATGGATATCCAAAATACTTTCTTTACTCTTGACTGTACCACAGGAAACCAGGGGTTAAAACCAGTGATCAATAGCAATTGATACTCAGCCTCAGGTGTAAGAGAATGAGGTAGGCGTTGTGGCAGGGGCAGGGACTATGATACTTTCTGTCTCCATGGGCAGCCACTCCTCAGCATCAGCAGATTGGTCCCATGAAGGAATCCAGGTCTGTGTGCTCAGAACTTCCAGTTTGCCCAAGAAGTGAGAAATTCAGATTTTTGTGTGAAGTTCCCTCATTCTTAAATATTGGCAAGTAACCCAAACTTTTTTTTTAAATTTTGAGACAGAGTCTTGCACTGTTGCCTGGGCGGGAGTGCAGTAGTGCTATCTCAGCTCACTTCAACCTCTGCCTCCTGGGTTCATGTGATTCTCCTGCCTCAGCCTCCTGAGTAGCTGAGATTACAGGCACACACCACTATGCCTGGCTAATTTTTTGTATTTTTAGTAGAGATTGGGTTTCACTATGTTGGCCAGACTGGTCTCGAACTCCTGACCTCGTGATCCACCTACCTTGGCCTCCCAAAGTGCTGGGATTACAGGCTCAAACAATTTTTTATGTACCATTCAGTTAAACCTGTGGGCCAGCTAGGGTGCTCTGTCTCAGATTCTGGTTAGAAAACCCTGGGAAAAAGACATTCAACATGAATGGGCAGGTTATACCAAGTTCCATAGTTGGAAACTCTCTAGGACCCATACCTCTCCTTTCTTTGGTTGCTGCAGGTATATTTTATTTGATGGTGATGTGGATGCTCTATGGGTGGAAAACATGAATTCTGTGATGGATGACAACAAGTTGTTGACATTGGCCAATGGGGAACGCATCCGGCTCCAAGCACACTGTGCCCTGCTCTTTGAGGCAAGTAGTGATTAAAAGTAAATTTGAACATAAGTCTTTCTTGTAATTAAAAATGTAAATGTTTATTAAAATAGTAGTAAATATAGACGATTATTTAAAAACAAACAATACATAAGGGTTTATAATGAGTACAACTCTTTGTTCTTTACTCCTCTCATCCCTCTTTATCCCAGAGGTGACTACTTTTACTTTTTATGAATTGTTTCTTCTCATGATTACCCTACTGTCTATAAGTAACAGGCTTAGCATGATATTCTTCCTTTATACATTTTATAGTTTATACATTATCTGTCGACTGACTGCTACAAAAGTGAGAATTCATCTCTTATACCACTAACGTCAGAATAGTATATTGCTAAGTTGGTTAACAGTAGATAATGTTTACATTATAATGAAGATAGAAATATTTACTGAAGAACCAACTAATATACTGTGATTACATTTACTTTCTTTTAGAGCCATTTGCTTTGTCTGGAGTTTGTAATTGCCTTCCTTTTTTTTTTTTTTTTTCCCTCACACTATTTGCCTTTATCTTAACCTCATTTTTAAAAAACTTTCTATCATATCAAGTATTCTGTCGAGTCCCTTTATTTACTGGAGACTATTCTCCAAAGCCCTCTATCTCCTGCTTAGGATTTGGACTGCTTGTTTCATAGGTGTGGCCCTGGGACTTGCTTTCACTCTAACTTAGTATTAATGCCATTTCTAACTGTAAAATTGGTGGGTACATGGAATATTTGTACATATTACTATCTGATTAGCTGACTGAACTATATTTTTTTGTAGAGAGAGCTAGGTTTGTTAATATTATCTGCTTTAGCTGTGTACTTATGAAGTTTTATACTGCCTAATCTCAACTATGTTAAAAAAATAATAAAGAAAAAAGATTGACTGGGAAACACTTCAAAACAACATTTGTTTCTAAGTGGTGGGATTTGGATAACTTATTTTCTTCTTTATACTTTTCTATTTTTTGTCAGATATTCTACAACATATTTTCACATTAATTTTATTATAGAAAAACTAAAAAGATGTTACATCAGAAGTGTGTAATCTTCTCATCAAAATCCCAGGTGTTCAGTTAAAAACCTCATGAAAACTGTGTTCATTTTGGTATGATTTGGATTTCATGCAGTTGTAAAAACTTTCCATAAGAGAAGATCCTTAAACATCTAGTTTATCTTGTGTATAGCTGTAGCCATGATTGATTTTCTTTATTTCTCCAGGTTGGAGATTTACAGTATGCCTCCCCTGCAACTGTCTCTCGATGTGGAATGGTTTATGTGGATCCTAAAAACTTGAAATATAGACCTTACTGGGAAAAATGGGTTAATCAAATACCAAACAAGGTGAAGTTTTTTTCTAAAATGAACTTAAAGTTATCAGTATTGATGGCTAGTTGGATAACATAGTCCAGAGGGATGTTTGTAGTCGAAGGCGATGACCTTGTCCTTGACCTGCCTGTGTCCCTGAGCACAAATTAAGTGAAAACATGGCAGACACACTTATTTGGTTTCAGATAATTTATAGCCAGTGGGATAGGTAATGATTGGATTGGTTGGTCTAGACCAGAGGTTGACAGACTTTTTCTGTAAAGGGGTAGATAGTAAATATTTGAGACTTTGTGTGGGCAATATGATTTCTTTCACTACTCAACTCTGCTGTTGTGGCATGAAAACAGCCAGAAATTTGTACACGAATAGGCATGGCTGTGTACCAATAAACCTTTATTTACAAAACAGATGACAGGCCAGAAATGTGTTGTCTTAACAAAAGGCTTCTGTGAAAAGTGCAGAGATGGATGTGACAGTCATGTTCGGGTTGTGGCTCAACCACACCTAGGACACTATGACCACCTTCTCAAAGGAACACAGGTGGTCTGGGTGTGTCTCTAGGAGGGCTACTAGGTTGGAGGTGAATGGAAACCAGGACATAATTATGCCAGAGAAGAGAAGAACAAAGGAAGCATGATAGAACCATTTGAGGCACTGTCCTGTGGGAGACAGCTGTCTCAGGACCCGTGCAATCCCTGGTGGTGATTGGTGCCTTGATAGGGAGGGGGCCTTCGCTGCTTTACAGTCTGTGCTGGATGACTGTGGTCACTTGAACTCTAAGATGATCAGCCTCTTTCCTGTCAAGTGGGAACTGTTATCTTCCCTTCTTCCTCCCCAAGGGCATGGTAGACCCTGTGGCAGCGAAATGAAACACCTCATGATGAGATGAAAGCATATTGTAAAGGACAAATCTCTCTGCTAATATAGGGCATCATTATCCGGGTTTCCAGATGTATCATTCATCAGAAGATGTTGCTCAATCCTCTTTGGGCAAGAACAGCTTTCCACTAACTTCCATTTAAATAAACAAACCCTTGAAATGCTTTGGAATGCTGCTTTTTTACAGGTGGAACAATACAATTTGAATAGTCTCTTTGAGAAATATGTGCCCTATCTCGTGGATGTGATAGTGGAAGGGATAGTGGATGGAAGACAAACAGAGAAGCTGAAGACAATAGTTCCTCAGACAGACCTCAATATGGTAAGAAACGATCCCTGCTGTTAGCAAAAAGAAATTATTTCCTAAAGACAGGCTCACAGTAGGGTTTTAAGGGGAGTGAAGATGCCAGACAGGGTAAACAGTAGCATTGTTGGTCAGTGCCAAGGAGGGCGCCATGCTTGCTTTTGTGCAAGTCAAGATACTGGGTTCCATCTGTCGGAACCAACGTGATGGGTCATATGCTGCCATCGCTCTGGGACCTGGGATCCCAGGATTTATGACTGGAATGGACTCTGTGGGGGTGGACTGTGGGGGTGGACTATGTGAGCTGAACCAGATGTTTTCCTGTGAACCAGGTAACCCAGTTAGCCAAGATGTTGGATGCGTTACTAGAAGGAGAAATAGAAGACCTCGACCTGCTGGAGTGCTACTTCCTGGAGGCTCTATACTGCTCTCTGGGAGCCTCCCTGCTTGAGGATGGAAGGACGAAATTTGATGAATATATCAAACGCCTTGCTTCTTTGTCTACTGTTGACACAGAAGGAGTTTGGGCCAACCCTGGGGAACTGCCAGGTGGGAACCGAGTGTCGCCTGTTTCCCTGCTCTGAGTGCCTTTGGTTAAATTTCTAGAGGAAATGAACAAGCTTTCCCACATTTCTGTCTGTCTGAGTTTTCCAGGTTGTTTGCTTCTTTAGAGAAACATGCAATGGTCAGAGCACATGACGGAGACCCCAGAAGCAGTTCAAATGCATCGGCTGCTGTGGTAGAAGCCCAAGCCCTCTGGATGGTCTTTCTGGATGACAGTCAACTTCTCTTGCCTCAGCGTAGGCACTTGCTTCCTTTGCTCTTTAAACTTCTCACATTCTGCATGACTTTGAGTTTCTTCTCCTGTGGGCTTCCCTATCTGTTTTTTAATTTTTATTTTTAACCACCTCACTCCATTTCCACCATATAATTCATCTGCTGTATTCCTGACTATTTGCACAGTAGACAATCAAGAGTGGATTTGTAAATCGTTCATAGGAAATCATAAAATTAACATTTTATGTTTTTGCACAAAAATGTGCATCTTCAGTGAATCATCCATGATGAAAAAGATGCATTCTCCAAGGTCTACATGCAGTGCTAGGACTCTTCTTTCTCCATCTCTTATTGCTATTTGAGCATGGCTTGAAATATAGATGGCTTTTGAAGTTGTATTTTATACTCCTTACCTGGTGGTCTTTTTAAAGTTTAAAATGAAATGACCTCTGGTCTTTCTAATGGAGAGTCATGGAGCAAATCAAAGATGTTTTACAAGTCCCTGCTTTATTCGGTGGGAGTCTGAGTGCACTCTTCCAGAGCTGAAGTCTCCCTTGAGGGAGTGCTTTTCTGCTCCGCCGGCCACGCTGGCTGTGCGCTGCTGCCGTCTACAATTCCCTTACTCGGAGACGTTGTTGGCCTGCTTCCCTGGCTTGCCTCCCTCATTTGCCCTCATCTTGGGGGCCTGAATGGCCCGGTGGGCATCCCATTTCCTGACACCTGCTCACAACTCCAGCCCTCCAGGCCCTCGAGCACACCCTTGACGGTGACGTCTGGCACTGTCATGTCTGTGTCATGAATCCTGCTCTCCGCCTACTCTGCCTCTGTGACTCGGGCCACTGTGCTCCTGTTTGGCCTCATGGGGATGGCCACTCTGTTGCCCCAGTGTCTGCTGTCGCCTGAAGCACCCATACTTGCCCCTTCCCTGCATCCTCACTTCCTTGGCTGGTGGCCTTCACTTCAGTCACTCTTGCCTGAGACCCCCAAATGCCTTGCCTAATCGTCCTGTTGAATCCCTCTGAGAAAACCCCAAGTCTGTCTTCTCGGCCTCTCTAGGGGCTGACAGGGAGAAGACCATGCAGCCACAAAGACAGATGTCTCCATACATCCCAGTCCCCAGCTGGCACCCTCACTCCTGGCTCCAAAGGAGCGTTGGGCCTTTTCCCCACATCTCCACCCTGCCCCTCGCCTCTCTCTGCAGCTGATCTTTCTTCCTGCTTCCACAGGAACAGCAGCAGCTGTCTGATAGGAATCTCTCCTTCCAGCGGAAAAGCCCACAGCTCCCGTCTTCAGCTTTCTCCTTTTACAGTGGAAGAGGACAGCCCCACTCCACCTCAGCCAAGGCCAACCCAGCCCCTTCCTCCTTCTCAGGCTCCTCGTTCCATCTGAGTCTCTCTCTCTCATCTTCAGTCTCCCCCTCTCTACCATCCCGTCAGCTCTTAGACACGCTCAAGTAAAGCCTCGCATGGCCTGGGTGGAGGCGATGGTGATTACCCGGGCACCCGCAGCTTCCATCTCTCCCCTGCCCCGCCTGGGTTGCTGCCTTCCCGTGTTGTCCGCTGTTTCTGCACGTCTCCCGCTGCAGCACTTACGGCTCCATACTGAAATGGCCACTTCTTGCCTGCATCTGTCCCCCACCTGGCCCTCCAACAACTGCAAGGGTGGGGACCAGGGCTCTCTGCTTCGCTGTTGTATTCGCAGGGAAGTGTATGTCCAGTGAATGGGAAGCGTTAGTTGAAAATACTCAGAAAGTGCCTGACCAGTGCACAAGTCACATTAGTGACTGTCCCGTGAACAAGAAACATAAGCTCCAAATACTTGGTATGTGTCCAGTGATGAGTAGCGTTAGTTCAAGGTACTCGATATCTGTCCAGTAAAGGAGCAGCATTGAAGTACTCACTATGGCCTCCTTGCGGTACACGCAACATTAGTTCATTTCAAGCATGTGCCAGAACCGGTTTTACATTTCCATGTTTATGATTGAAGTGAAATCAACCATTATTTCCTGCAGGTCAACTTCCAACCTTGTATGACTTTCATTTTGATGACAAACGGAATCAGTGGGTCCCATGGAGTAAATTAGTTCCAGAGTATATTCATGCCCCCGAGAGGAAATTTATCGACATCCTGGGTAAGTCATAGTCAAATCCTTGTTCCTGGGTTTAGGAGTGTGTGATCCTCACTCTAGGAGGAGGCAGAGAAGATCCCTTGGCTTCTCTGGTACTCTGAGTCCCACGCAGAGAGCTGCTAGAGAAGAATTGAAGAGGGTGAGCCGTGGGCCCTCCTGGGCACAGAGGGTGACCCCTTTGGTATTTTTGTCAGCGGCTGGCTCTGAGTATCTTCCGTGGCTCTTTCCCCAGCAGGCCGATCCCCACAGGTGGATGAGATGCTGTTTCGCCTCCCCTTGCCTTTCCCTAGGCTCATCTTCAGTCCACAGAGCTGTCTGGGTGGGGACCAAACGGCAAGGAATGAGGCAGTGTTTTATAAAGGGCGCTCACTTGAAAAGCTGTGTGCCATGGGTGTTTATATACTGAGCCACATTTAGAATGCACCCCTCTGGCTATTTAGATAAAATATGGGCTGAATAATTTCACAAAGCATGTGTCTGACTTTGGTCCATTGAACTTGTAGAGTGGGACGTCCCTGTTTTCTCAGGAGTCCATCAGGATGAAAATATGCCAGTGCAGGAGGAAGCCGCACGTGATGCTGTGGTTTTACTGTCTCTTCAGAGGAAGGTGTTGGTCAGGAAGTTAAATCCCGTGGGGATCTGAGTGATGTCAGCAACAGAGAAGCTGAGTTTTTAATATCCTGAGTATAAGTCAGAATTGCATCTTAAAAACAGCTTGGGTGTTCTAAACCTGGACTGTGGTGAGGATCGCACTGCCGTAGAACTGTGCCAAAGTCAATAAATTATACACTTAAATGGGTGACTGTTTCTGAGGTCATGTCTTGGCCTTTGCTGCTGTTTTTCATGGGATCTGTGGGGTTCTAGGACAATTCCACGTTGCCCCCAGTGCTCACCCTACTGAAGCTACTGAGATGCCCCTGTTGTTAATATCTATTTTAGTTCACACAGTGGATACCACTCGGTCTACCTGGATATTGGAACAAATGGTTAAAATTAAGCAACCTGTTATTTTTGTTGGTGAATCTGGCACTTCTAAGACAGCCACTACCCAGAATTTCCTCAAAAATCTGAGTGAAGAAACTAACGTAAGTCATTATTCATATGAGTTATCTATTGCTGTGTAACAAATTACTCCAGCGCATAGCAGCTTCATACAACAAACACTGTGATCTCACAGTTTCCGTGGGTCAAGAATGTGGGAGTGGCTTACCTGAGGGCTTCTAGCTCAGGCTCTCATGGGATTGCAGTCAAGCTGTTGGCCAGGGCTGTAGACATCTGGAGGCCTGGCTAGAGCTGGAGGATCCTCATCTGAGATCCTCATCTGAGATGGCTGAAGGCTGGAGCTCAACATGGTAGCTGGCTTCCTCCAGAGTGAGTGCTTAATATAGGTGCCAAAGCAGATGCTATGATGTCTTTTATGACCTGGCCTTGGAAGTCACATACCCTCCCTTCTGCCCTAATCTATGGGGGAGACAGAATCCACCCTGTACACCCTGATACAGTGTGGGAGGGGCCTGCACCAGGGCGTGGACACCTGGAGGCGAGGAGGATCTGGGGCCCTCTTAGAGGCTGGCTGTCACATTATTTACCATCATTTTTGGGTTTCTAAAACTCTTCAAGTGTTTCCTTTCCTTCCTCCAGCCAGTTACATGTCCAATTTGTAGGAGGTCGGATATGTACGCAGCATGGAGTTTGAGGGGTGCACAGGTCAAGTGAAGTGAACAAGCTGTGAAGATCTGTTCTGTAGGGATTCGCAGGCAGTGGTAGGATAAACATGGAGATGTGCACAGGGAGCATGGCGGGGTTTACAGCCAGGGGGACCTACGGGTTTGTGGAGTCAGGCACTAGGATGACGCATTTGGGAGCCTCCGTCACAACACCCCTCCCCCAGGACTCTGCAACTGGTGCTCATCAACTGGTGCTCATCAGCCTGGCCAGGTGCACCTGAACGCAGTCGCTTTAGCAAGGCACACATTCAGCTTCAACACGTTCAGCTCGTGTGCACCTGCACTTTGGGTGCCCTACATGGAGAGGGTTATGGAAGGCAGAGGTTCGTTCTCAAAGTATGGTCCCCAGACTGGCCGCCTCAGCATCACTGGAAACTTGTTTAAAAGATCCCAGAGGCTGGGCGTGGTGGCTCATGCCTGTAATCCCAGCACTTTGGGAGGCTGAGGCAGGTGGATCACGAGGTCAGGAGATCAAGACCATCCTGGGTAACACACTGAAACCCTGTCTCTACTAAAAATGCAAAAAAATTAGCCAGGCATGGTGGCGGGCACCTGTAGTCCCAGCTACTCGGGAGGCTGAGGCAGGAGAATGGCCTTATTCTCCTGGGAGGCAGAGCTTGCAGTGAGCCAAGATCGCGCCACTGGACTCCAGCCTGGGTGACAGAGCGAGACTCCATCTCAAAAAAAAAAAAAAAAAAAAAGATCCCAGACCGCCAGGCATGGTGGTTTGTGCCTGGTAGTCCCAGCTACTCAAGAGGCTGATGAAGGATCACTGAGGCTGTGAATTCACGGCTGCAGTGAGCTATGATCGCACATCACTGCGCTCCAGCCTGGGCAACAGAGCAAGACCCTATCTCCTAAAAATAAAAAAAACAAAACACACCCTGATCTACCAAATTGGAAACTCTGGGAAATGGAGCCCAGCAAGGTGTGTGGCACATGCCCTGCAGGTGGAGCTGATGCATAATTAGTTAAGTGTGAGAACCACTACTCAAGGAGCTCTCGCCAGCCTAAGCATGGCAGGAGGGCTGAGGACACATGCATGAGCATCCAGGGGGCTTCCCTCACCCTTCCCACCAGCAGTTAGTCCCAAAGCCTGAACCACTTGTTCGTGCTCTCTTTGACCTGTTTCGATACAGCCAGCATGATAGTGATTTATGTTTGAATATTGTCATATTGAAAATACTGTTGGATATTGCATCTCATACGATGCAATTACTCTATGAAGTAGTCCAAAAAGATGTCATTACAATCATCTTACAAGTGAGAAGAACAAGGCTCTGAAAGGTTGAATGACTTTTTGGAAGTCGCCTTGCTAGAACTGTGCAGAAACAAGACCCTCAGTCTACTTTCTTCTATGTCACATTGTCCCCAAGGCTCACATGTGACAATTCGCTATTGACTCATACAATCTGCTGAAAGGAAAGAGGAACTCTTGCTTTAGCACTTAGAAAATAATGAAGCACAGACTCACACTGGGTTATTAAAAAGTTAGTTCAGAGGGATTTGCAAAATAGTTGCTAGCTTGTGTGCAAATGTTGACTGGTGTACCCTGAAGAAAAGGCTGACTTTTCACATCATCTCTTTCTGCTTCAGATTGTGTTAATGGTCAACTTCTCCTCCCGCACCACGTCCATGGATATCCAAAGAAATTTAGAAGCAAATGTGGAAAAGCGAACCAAAGATACTTACGGCCCGCCCATGGGAAAACGCCTGCTGGTGTTCATGGATGACATGAATATGCCAAGGGTAGTTAGACGCTCAAGCAGGTGGAGGGATGGGTCAAGACAGTGCTTGTGTTTGCATGGGTGTGTGTGTGTTAGAAGTGAGTATGAGAACGTTGATATTTACCTCTGTGCAATGTCTGCAGGGCGCAGGCTGCAGGGAGCCAGCCTAGGGCAGAATGTGCCTGGGATGCTGTTCTTACACAGAGGGACCTTGCCCTGACTGATCACGTTCCCTAGTTTCTTAGAGGAGGGAAGCAGGTAGCTGGCAGCCTTTGAACTAAATTCAGTATGTATTTGAGGAAGTAGTTTCTAAAGGAACTCTTCTTTAAATTAATAATACTGATGTTGGCTCCGTGTACATGGGAGGCATCAGGGCAGATACTTCCCAAGAATTCCGCTGGACTTTTTGAGGAAGAAAAACTTTGGCTGCCTTATGAGTATGTTTCTGGGGTCAGAGCCTGAGAAGTACAAAGTTTTCTTAGCATACTAGAATTAAAATTTACATTATTTCATAGAACCATTTTTTTTTTCTGAAAGTCTAATTCCAGAAGGACTGTATGCAAAGCCAGAATCCATCCATCCATCCATCCATCCATCCATCCATATGTTCATTCATCTATCAGTCTGTTCTTCCCTTCATCCATCCATGTGTCTGTTTTTTCATCCACCTATCTGTTATTTACCTACCTATCTGTTCATCCATCCAACCATCCATCTGTCCATTCACTCATATATTTATTAATCTATCCATCTATTCTTCTCTTTGCTTGTCTGTCTGTTTTTCCATCTAGCTGTCCATTTATCCATCTACCCGTCTGTTCATTCACCTGTCCATCCATCCATCCATCCATCCATCCATCCATCCATCCATCCATCTCCATCCATCCATCCATCCATCCATCCATCTATCCATCTGTCCATCCATCCGTCCATTCAATGGATGGGCCCATCTGTCTGTCATTATCAGTGTATGAATTAATTACCCAATGTCTTTGCTTATGTTAAATGAAGAAAGAGACAAATGCTTGGCTTAAGGCTTGATGCTTTGTAAGCCCCTGAGTTGAAACAGGTGAAACCAAGAGAAGCAGAAGTGTCGATGTGTGGACAGGCATATCACACCCCCGGGTGGGACTGCACTGTTGACTTCTTGTCTGTCCATCTGTCCATCCATCCATTTGTCCATTTGTCTGTCTGTCCATCCATCCACCCATCCATCCATCTATCCATCTGTTCATTAATTGAATTAACATATATTCATTCAGCCCTTCCTATGAGACTGGTGCTGTGTAGTCAACACCTATGCAGTTCCTGCCCTCATGAAGCTGTAGTATCATAAGGGAGACAAACTTCAAAAAACACAATCACAAATGGATATATACAGTTGCAACCTTTGAGAAGCCCTGTGAAACTGAAACCAAGGTGCCCTGGAGAGTGACGGGAGAAATGAGCTTGAGTTAGGATGGTCAGCCAAGACCTCTCTGACTCCCGCTTTGCGATACTACTATTCTCTTTTCTTTTTTATAAAAATCAAGGTGGATGAATACGGCACACAGCAGCCAATTGCCTTGCTGAAGCTGCTGTTGGAAAAAGGCTATTTATATGACCGTGGGAAGGAGCTGAACTGTAAAAGCATTCGAGACCTTGGCTTTATCGCTGCAATGGGAAAAGCCGGAGGAGGCCGCAATGAAGTTGACCCGAGATTTATTTCACTATTCAGTGTCTTCAACGTGCCGTTTCCTTCAGAGGAGTCTCTGCATTTAATTTATTCCTCCATCCTGAAAGGCCATACCTCGGTAACTTGATTTTAATTAGAAGTCTAAACCGGAAGACCTTGTGTTGGGAGGAAGCATACGCAGGGCTGACTTACCCATTAGGCACAGCGGGGTCAAAGCCTAGGGCCCTCAATACTTTCAAGGGCCTATGAAAATGTTTTAATTTCTTTCAAAATCAGAAGAAAAAAATCCTCTTTATACAATGTCATTATAAAATGTAATTGTAATGTGTTTTTATGGAGGAAGGGGTCCATGGAGGCAAAAGTGCCTTGGGCTTGTGGGAGTCCTGATGTGGCCCTGAGGTGCTCATGCCACAGTGAGTGACAGCAAAGAATCAACTAGCAGGCTGAGGCCCTGGAGTCAGTCCCCTTCTGCTCTGGGATCAGGTCCCTTGAACTCTCCTAACCTCGTTCTCATTTGGAGTGGGGAGATCATGACGGTCCCCACCTCACTGGGTTTTGGGAGGATGAAAGGAGAGAAAATGTGTGTAAAGGTTGCCTAGTGCACACTGCCTAGTGCATAGCAGCTACTCATTAGTTGCTAGTTACTGCTGTTATTATTATGGTTTAGTTGGCTCCTCCAAATGGAACCCATTCATTTAAACAACCATCTTCTGATCTGGCGTTTCCCTGCTAAAGTGGGGTCTGCACACTCGGAGGCTCCAGGGGCCCGGTGGGTAAGATAAAGGTGTGGAGTGGTCAGGCATGACCAGTAGGAACTGTGAGCACCTGGCCCATTCATGCCCTACCTGAAGGCATTTGCTTTCAAAACTGTGAGGTCTGTGCTAGTCAAAACTCCCGCTGAGGGCTGGTTGGGGGCTTTGGTTTCACATCATGTTGACTTGTTAGTGTGAAAATCTAGAGCAATACAAACAAATCAGGCCAGGTGCAGTGGCTCAGGCCTGTAATCCCAGCACTCTGGGAGGTTGAGGCAGGTGGATCATTTGAGGTCAGGAGTTCAAGACCAGCCTGGTCAACATGGCAGAACCCCATCTCTACTAAAAATACAAAAATTAGCTGGGTATGGTGGTGGGCACCTGTTGTCCCAGCTACTTGGGAGGATGAGGCAGGAGAATTGTTTGAACCTGGGAGGTGAAGGCTTCAGTGAGCCAAGATTGTGCCATTGCACTCCAGCATGGGCAACAGAGTCTCAATCTAAAATAAATAAATAAAATAATAAAAAAAAGTAAAAATAAAAAATAAGTAGTAAAATTCACATAATGGCTGGGCATGGTGGCTCACACCTGTATCCCAGCACTTTGGGAGGCTGAGGAGAGTGGATCACTTGATCCTAGCAGTTTGAGACTAGCCTGGGCAATGTGGTGAAACCCTGTCTCTACAAAAAATACTAAACAATTAGCCAAATATGGTGGTGTCCTGTAGTCCCAGCTACAAGGGAGGCTGAGATGGGAGGATCACTTGAGCCCAAGAGGTAGAGGCTGCAATAAGCCGTGATCATGCCACTGCACTCCAGCCTGGGAAACAGAGCAAGACCCTATCTCAAAAAAAATAATAATCACATAACACAAAATTAGTTATTATAGTCATTTTAAAGTATACAATTCAGTGGCATTTAGTCCATTCACAGTGTCGTGCAACCGTCAGTACCGTCTAACTCCAGAACATTTTCATCACCCCGGAAGGAAACCCCTACACATTAGCACTTACTCCCATCCCACCTCTCATTCCCAGGAACCATGAATCTACCTTTTGTCTCCATTGGAGTTTTCCATGTTGGGTATTTCATATAAATAGAGTCATAAAGCATGTGACTTTCTGTGCCTGGCTTGCTTCACTCCACATCATGTTCTCGAGGGTCATCCGTGCTGGAGTGTGTGTCTGTCAGTGCTTCATTCCTGGTTTGTTTTGTTTTGATTTTTTGAGACAGAGTCTCCCTCTGTCACCCAGGCTGGAGTGTAATGGCATGATCTCAGCTCACTGCAACCTCTGCCTCCTGGGTTCAAGAGATTCTCCTGCCTCAGCTTCCCAAGTAGCTGGGATTACAGGTGCACGCCACCATGCCCAGCTAATGTTTGTATTTTTAGTAGAGACAGGGTTTCACCATGTTGGTCAGGCTGGCCTTGAACTCCTGACTTCAGGTGATCTGCCCACCTTGGCCTCCCAAAGTGCTGGGATTACAGGCGTGAGCCACTGTGCCTAGTCAACTTCATTCCTTTCTATAGCTCAGTAATATTCCATTGTACGGTTCTGCCACATTTTGTTTATTCATCCATCTACTGAAGGACATTTGTCTGTTGGGGGGGGTGTCTTTGCATTTTTCAGACGTTTCATGAAAGCATTGTGGCTGTGAGTGGCAAGCTGACATTCTGCACGCTAGCACTTTACAAAATTATTGTGCAAGACCTACCTCCCACTCCGTCGAAGTTCCATTACATCTTCAACCTTCGAGATCTCTCACGGGTTTTTAATGGTCTTGTCCTCACTAACCCTGAGCGGTGAGTTTGGTTTATCTTACTAAAATATGCCCCACAGCTATGATGGTTTTCTTATTCTTTTAAGACAGAGGGCTTATCAATGGATTTGATGAATCATTGTATGAATTAATTACCCAATGTCTTTGCTTATGTTGAAGAGGAGAGACCAGTGCTTGGCTTAAGGCTTGATGCTTTGTAAGCCTTTGAATTGAAACAGGTAGAACCAAGAGAAGCAGAAGTGTGGACAGGCCTATCATACCCCTTGGGCAGGACTGTGTTGCTGACTTCTCGTTTTCAGTTCTGAAGTTGGAATTTGCCTGCCTGGAGCCTTTTGCTCACATAACTCAGTCGTTGCTGGTTGGTTATAGGATGTGTGTCTTTGTGAGAAGTAAACAGAGGACAGAAAGGATTTAAGTCATGGTATAAGGAAATTCCCCATTAAAACTAGGCTTGGCTGGGCGCGGTGGCTCAAGCCTGTAATCCCAGCACTTTGGGAGGCTGAGACGGGCGGATCACGAGGTCAGGAGATCGAGACCATCCTGGCTAACACAGTGAAACCCCGTCTCTACTAAAAAATATATTTAAAAAAACCAAACCAGCTGGGCATGGTGGCGGGCACCTGTAGTCCCAGCTACTCGGGAGGCTGAGGCAGGAGAATGGCATGAACCCGGGAGGCGGAGCTTGCAGTGAGCCGAGATCCGGCCACTGCACTCCAGTCTGGGCGACAGCGAGACTCCATCTCAAAAAAAAAAAAACAAAAAAAACTAGGCTTATACCTTCACATGAATATCTACTTTAGTCTCTGTGGATTTGCAAGCATAGTCCAGTTATGTGGATTCATATTATGAATCCAGAAGATACTGAAGAATGAGTTGAGAATTTTGCATGTATCCTGCTCTTTGGTGCCTTGAAACATGTAGAATGTCAGGGGCGGTCAGGAGAGGGCAGCTCCAGGTGTTTCAGGTGGAGTGACGGTTCTTTGCTAGAATGCAGGGAAAGTTCTAGAACTGAGGCCAGATGGAGTTGGCTCTTAGAAAAAGGAGGTGTCGGCCACTACTACTGTTCTTTCCTACAGTAAGATAAGCTATGGATGATGACTTGACTTTATTAGCTTCTGTTGGATTCTCTGGTTAGATTTCATTAACATGAGACTAGGCGGCAGGACTGGAGAAACGTTGGGCTTTTGTTGCGCCCTGTGTGTCTGTCTGAATGTCACAGCCGTCAGCCCTGGGATCCTGCAGGTGACTTCCTGGCTGACTTTTGTCCCTTCCATTCTGCAGATTCCAGACGGTGGCCCAGATGGTGAGAGTCTGGAGGAATGAATGTCTGAGAGTCTTCCACGACCGGCTGATCAGTGAAACAGACAAGCAGCTGGTCAGTACCTCCAGTGCACCAGCAAGTGCGAAACTCAGCCAGAAAATTCTTCTCAGGAAAATAAACAAGCGCCAAAAGTGTTTTTTATATAGGACACAAATTGCAGAAAAATAGGCACGAGAGGTCAATGGGGCAAAGGAGGGTGGGTTGGTTATTAAGCACCTTGCAGCAACTGAAAAAAAATAGAATGCAAATGATTTTAGATAATAATAGCGTATCCTCTGTTCCTAACAAGTTTTAGCCCATGTACTGTTGTTGAGTTTGGGTCCTTAAGTGGGCATCTGTTTCAAGGTACAACAGCACTTAGGTGATTTGGTTACGGAACATTTTAACGATGACGTGGAGGTGGTGATGAGGGATCCCATATTGTTTGGAGACTTCCGGATGGCTCTGCACGAGGGAGAACCACGCATTTATGAAGACATCCAGGACTACGAGGCGGCCAAGGCTCTGTTCCAGGTGGGGATGAGCCCCACCCTGTCCATGGGCTCGCTTTCTCCTGAGCATGGGCCAAGCAGGAGCTGAACATGGCGTGGGTGCTCAGGAGCCTAACACCTGTGGCTCTGTCTGAGGGCTTGAAATACGGACTTGTGTCTGGTCCGGTGGTTCCCATATCCAGCATGCTTGGGAGTGACGTTAGGAAATTGTTAAACAGACTCCTGGGCCCACCCCGTGAGATTTGCTGTGCTGGGTCCATGGAGGGTCCCCAATTCTGGTGCACAGCCAGGTTTGGGAACCACTTGTTTGACTCCCTGATATTCATTTCATTTAATTCATGAGATGAGCCTTGTTACCTGCTTTGGGTCGCTGCTGGCCAGTCAAAGCCCAGCAGATGGAAATCTTGATTGTGAAAGCTAGATTAATCTCCGAGACCCAAACAGTTTAATTATTTTCACTACTGCAGATGTTCAGAAAAATCTCTCTTCCATTCTTAATCTCCTCTGGACAAAAGGAGGGAGTCTGTCTCTTAAAATCCAGTGATCCTTTAAAACATTATTTATTTATTTATTTACTTAGAGACAGGGTCTCTCTCTGTCACCCAGGCCACAGTGCAGTGGTATGATCACGGCTCTCTGCAGCCTCAACCTCCTGGGCTCAAGTGATCTTCCTGCCTCAGCCTCCCAAGTAGCCGGGACTATGGGCACATATCACCGTGCCCAGCTAATGGTTTTGTTTTTATTTTTGTAGAGACAGAATCTTGCTCCATGGCCCAGGTTGGTCTCAAACTCCTGTGCTCAAGTTATCCTCCCTCCTCAGCCTCCCAAAGTGCTAGGATTACAGGCATGAGCCACCGTGCTGGGTTTTAAATTCTATTTTTTAAAAATTATTATACTTTAAGTTCTAGGGTACATGTGCACAACGTGCAGGTTTGTTACATATGTATACGTGTGCCATATTGGTGTGCTGCACCCATTAACTTGTCATTTACATTAGGTATATCTCCTAATGCTATACCTCCCCCCTACCCCCACCCCACAACAGGCCCCGGTGTGTGATGTTCCCCTTCCTGTGTCTCATTGTTCAGTTCCCACCTATGAGTGAGAACATGCAGTATTTGGTTTTCTGTTCTTGCAATAGTTTGCTGAGAATGATGGTTTCCAGCTTCATCTATGTCCCTACAAAGGACATGAACTCATCCTTTTTTATGGCTGCATAGTATTCCATGGTATATATGTGCCACATTTTTCTTAATCCAGTCTATCATTGATGGACATTTGGGTTGGTTCCAAGTCTTCGCTATTGTGAATAGTGCCGCAATAAACATACGTGTGTATGTGTCTTTATAGCAGCATGATTTATAATCCTTTGGGTATATGCCCAGTAATGGGATGGCTGGGTCAAATGGTATTAATAGTTCTAGATCCTTGAGGAATCGCCACACTGTCTTCCACAATGGCTGAACTAGTTTACAGTCCCACCAACAGTGTAAAAATGTTCCTATTTCTCCAAATCCTCTCCAGCACCTGTTGTTTCCTGACTTTTTAATGATGGCCATTCTAACTGGTGTGAGATGGTATCTCATTGTGGTTTTGATTGGCATTTCTCTGATGGTGAGTGATGATGGGCATTTTTTCATGTGTCTGTTGGCTGCATAAATGTCCTCTTTTGAGAAGTGTCTGTTCGTATACTTTGCTCACTTTGTGATGGGGTTGTTCGTTTTTTTCTTGTAAATTTGTTTGAGTTCTTTGTAGGTTCTGGATATTAGCCCTTTATCAGATGGATAGATTGTAAAATCTACCATGCTGGGTTTTAACTTTTTTTTTTTTTTTTAATGCAGGAAATTCTTGAAGAGTATAATGAAAGCAACACAAAAATGAACTTGGTTCTCTTCGACGACGCTCTGGAGCATTTAACCCGGGTGCACCGTATCATCCGCATGGACCGTGGCCACGCCCTGCTGGTCGGGGTCGGGGGCTCAGGGAAGCAGTCCCTTTCGAGGCTGGCTGCCTTCACAGCCGGCTGTGAGGTCAGTCCACGTACCCTCCCAGAAACAGGTTTATGATGCCAGTTTCTGCGTTTGGTAGTTCATGTACATATTGGAACAATCCACAGCAGATCATAACATGATGTTTTCATAGAGTGTAGAGATGGGTGTTTTGGTTTGTTTTATTGTTTCTTGTTTTTGGCTTGATATTACTATGTTTTAACTGAATAGCCAAAGCATCTAAGTACAGATGTTCTTTGGCTTAGGATGGAGTTACATCCTGATAAACTATTCATAAGTCAAAAATATTGTGAGTTGAAAATGCATTTAATATCCCAATAAACCCATCGTAAAGTTGAAAAATCCTAAGTGGAACCATCGAAGCCGGGGACCATCTGTATTGTCTTGTTTTTAGGATGGAGAATGTCAGATCAAGTTAGAAAGTCAGATACAAGCAAATCCTGTGAACGGTGATGTGTGTTCATATGGGGAGGGCTTGGCCCAAACCTCAGTGGACCCATCATATGGGGCTGGCAATTTGCTAGCTGCCATATCTGCACAGCCTGCACACACAGATCTGGGTTAATCTTAGAATCTTGTATTTTTAAACAGCTTTACTGAGATCGAATTCAAGACCATACAATCCACACATTCAAAGCATACAAGCCAGTGCTTGTTGGCACATTCACAGATCTGTGCAACCAGCACCACTGTCTACTTTAGAACACTTCTGTGGTGTCGGCCAGGCGCGGTGGCTCACACCTGTAATCCCAGCACTTTGGGAGGCTGAGGCAGGTGGGTCACTTGAGGTCAAGAGTTCGTGACCCTTGCCAACATGGTGAAATCCCATCTCTACTAAAATAAAAAATTATCCAGGCATGGTGGCACGCATCTGTAATCCCAGCTACTCAGAGGCTGAGGCAGGAGAATCACTTGAACCTGGGAGGCAGAGGTTGCAGTAAGCTGAGATTGTGCCATAGCACTCCAGCCTGGGAGACAGAGTGAGACTCTGTCAAAAAAAAAAAAAAAAAAAAAAAAGAACGTTTTGTGGTTTCAAAAAAAAGAAATCCCATGCCCTTTAGTGATCACTGCCCTAATCTCTGCACCCTCCCCTCATCAAGCCCTGAGCAACTAATGACTAATCTACTTTCTGTCTCTATAGGCTTCCTATTCTAGACTTTCACGTGAAAAGTGTGTGTGTGTATTTTGTGTCTGGCGTCTTTCTTTTAGCACAATGCTTTCAAAGTTCACGTTGTAGCACGCATCGGTATTTCATTTTTTTTGCCAATAGGAGTCGCTCATGTGGCTATGCCACGTTTCCTTTATCCACTGCTGGGCCTGTTTGTTGTTTCCACCTGTTGGCTTTTGTGGACAGTGCTGCTGTGAACTTCCATGCACAAGTTTCTATGTGGATGTGAGTTTGCATTGCTCTTGGGTACGCTCCTACGAGTGGAATTGCGGGGTCCTATGATAACTCTATGTTTAATCGTTTAAGGAACCTCCAGGGTGTGGCTGCACCATTTTCCATTCCTATCAGCAGCATCTGAAGGTTCCCATTTGTCCACACCGTTCTTAGAATCGTACAGGTACCTCCTTGCAGGTTGCACATGTAACTCATCCGCAAGAGGCCTCTCGAAGTGGAGCAGACACTGTGCATTGAGATGTAATTTGAAGAGAGTCATCTCCCTGATTCACCCTTTTCTCCCTGACCCTTGATTAGTTCTCTGATATCTGACTTCTTCCACTATTAGGGTCTTCCTTTATCCAAAATGCCTGTTTTTGCCTCTGGTTGCATGATACACATGCATGCTTATAATATTTTCAACTTACAATGGATTTATCAAGACGTAACCCCATCTTAAGCTGAAAAGTGTACACTAAAATGCAACTAGTACCTAACAGCGGCTGTCTTTAGGTGATGAAATTACAGACGATCTTTATTTTCTTTAGACATTTCTGCATTGCTTGAATTGTTGCAATGAGGATTATTCCATTTAGAGAGCAAGAAATGAATCCATAACAATACTGATTCTTACTGTGTGCAATGGACTGAAGTTTTGTCTCTGCCTGTTCTGGGTGTGTGGTACAGGACAGGATCTGTATTCAGCCTCAGCTCTTCTCAGACACTTGGCCACCCCTCACGTCTACCTCAGACCCCTTTGATAAGTCCACCTTTAGAGAAGATACTTCTTGCGAAAGGGTCATTTTCATGACCCTTCTCCTAGCAAGCAAGAGGTTTTTTCCCCCCCAAGATGGAGTTTCGCTCCATTGCCCAGGCTGGAATGCAATGATGCGATCTTGGCTCACTGCAATCTCTGCCTCCCCGGCCTCAAGCGATTCTCCAGCCTCAGCCTCCCGAGTAGCTGGAATTACAGGCACACGCCACCACGCCCGGCTAACTTTTGTATTTTTAGTAGAGACGGGGTTTCACCATGTTGGCCAGGCTGGTCTCTAACTCGTGACCTAAGAGGTATTCTTTCGCACAGACTTTCTTGTTTGTCTTCAGCCTGTTTTCTGGAATCAGATTTAACTCAGCATCATCGCCATTACCACAGAGAGTCTTAGGCAGTTCAGGCTGTTGTAACAAAGTGCAGTAGACTGGCTGGCTCATGGACAGCAGGCGTTCATTTCTCACCATTCTGGAGGCTGGGAATTCCAAGATCAGGGTTCCAGCATGGTCGGGCTCCAGAGAGGGCCCTCTCCTGGGTTGCAAATGTCTGGCTTCTCATGGCATCCTCACATGGATGAATGAGAGCAAGAAAAGTCTTTGGGATCCCTTTTATAAGGGCACTAATCCCATTCGTGAGGGCTCCACCCTCATCACCTAATCACCTGCTAAAAGCCCAGCTTCCAAATACCATCACATTGGGGGTTATGATTTCAACAAATGATTTTTTTTTTTTTTTTTTTTTTTTGTGGGGAGAACAAACATTCAGTCCATTGAACGGAGTAAGAATCACTATTGTGATGGACTCACTCATTTCTCTCCCTCTAAATGGAATAATACTCACTGCAACAATTCAAACAATAGAGAAATGTCTAAAGAAAATAAGGACTGGCCGGGCGCAGTGGCTCAAGCCTGTAATCCCAGCACTTTGGGAGGCCGAGATGGGCGGATCACGAGGTCAGGAGATCGAGACCATCCTGGCTAACACAGTGAAACCCCGTCTCTACTAAAAAATACAAAAAAAAAAAAAAAAACAACTAGCCGGACAAGGTGGCGGGCTCCTGTAGTCCCAGCTACTCGGGAGGCTGAGGCAGGAGAATGGCGTAAACCCGGGAGGCGGAGCTTGCAGTGAGCTGAGATCCAACCACTGCACTACAGCCTGGGCAACAGAGCAAGACTCCCTCTCAAAAAAAAAAAAAAAAGAAAAGAAAAGAAAAGAAGAACCATTTGTAATTTCATCACCTAAAGATCGCCACTGTTAGGCACCAGTAGCATTTTAGTGTATACTTTTACTTTTTAAAATTCTTTTTCTGTTATTTTAATTTTTGGTCTGGGAATCAACGGAATAATGTACACTTTTCAACTTACAATAGGGCTGTCTCAATAAACGCATCATAAGTTGAAAATATTATAAGCTGAAAATGCACTTCTGATTTATATATTCAGCTTACAATGGGTTTAATCTGGATGTGACTCCATCGTAAGTTGAGAAGTGTGCTGAAAGTATAGTACTTTTGTACCATGGCAAAGTCAAAAAATTCTCAGTTGAACCAGAGGAAGTCAGGGACCATATGTGCATTCATATACAAACATATTTCCTTCTTACCAGCAATGGGTTAATGTTATACATAACTTATGTAATTTTTCCCCACTGTATCACTGCCTCTTTTCAAGTCAATGAATATGTATTTACATTGTCTTTGGAAACATTGGACAGTATTCCATTGTTTGGATATGCCACACATAACCCATTTCCAATGGCGGGCATTTAGCTTTGTCCTTGTTTTCTTATTACAAACAGTACAGTGATTAACACCTTTGTTTGTATATCTTTGAATATAGGATCCTCATAGGATCACTTTCTTTAGAAACTGGTATATTGGCAGGTTAAAGGGTATATGTTCTTTTAAGGCTTTTGTTGCGTGGCACCAGATTTTGCACTGGAAAGGTTGGACCTAAACTCATGTGGAGCTTGCCTCCTTGGAGTGGAAAGGACCTGGGGATGCAGGACAGAAGGAAAGGAAAAAAGTGTCTTTATTAACAACCAATCACCCCACCGCAAAGGATTATGCTAATTTATGCAACTGGCAATGTCTATTTTCACATATTCTTGCCAATACTGGATATTGTCATTCTGATATTTGTTAAGATTATAGGTGGAAAATATTGCAGTTTAAATGACCCTTTCTCCAATTAATAGTGAAGTTTGAATATCCTTTTATACATTCATTGGACGTTTACCTTTTCTCTTTTGTGAGTTGCCTCTTTATATACTTATTGATTTGTGAGAACTCTTTATATAGGAGAGCAATCACAGCTCATTCAATGAATCCAGCTTCCAATATTTCACAAATATTGGCCTTTTGTTTGAGGTATTTGTAAAAAAGGGAAAAACTAATATGCTTGATCTACCTTTAAATCTGATGAAATACATAATTGAAATCATTCATTATTAAAATGTAACTGTTTTGCAATTGTTTTCCACAGTTTTCTGAAGGATAAGACATTTCCCACTAGAAAGGTTTTTTGTTTTGTTTTGTTTTGTTTTTTTTCCCTGTTGATTTGTCCAGGTAAATCTGAGGCATTTTCCCCTGAAGTAGCGCCTCGAGGAACAGCAGAGAGGATGCTGAGGGACAGAGATCTGGAGGAGGTTGAGAACACACAGGGCTGTGTCTGGGCCCTAGGAAGTGAGGAAGTGGAGAGGGTTGGGTAGCGGGGTCAGAACAGGTGTTCAGAGAGTAGTGCCAGGAGCTGCTGGGGAGGGGAGGCGGCTGCACTCGGGAGGGGTGAGGAAGGTTTGCAGGCGACAGGCAGAGCTGGAGACCAGAGTCTATTGGCCAGAAGGTCTCCTGGTTGCCGTGCGTGTGGGTGTGTGTGCACGCACGCGCGTGTGTGTGTGTGTGAGCTTGTGTTCTAGTGCATGCCAGGGTGCAAGTGAGTGTGTGGCTGAGTGTGACCGTGTGAGTGTGACTGTGTGTGACAGTGGGAGTGAAGCATGTGTATCAATGCATAGGGTTGAGGGAGGTAGGGAACAGAGAGAGCTCTCAGTTCCTGGAAATCTGACATGTTTCTGACAGTCACTGGTTGTAATGAAAGTTTTAATTTCTACTTCTGAGAGAAAAGAAACACTTGAGCCGAAAAAGCATGCTTTAAACTTATGTCCTTGTTCACATTGACGTCGATTTCGTGTGTACATTGATTTCCTGTCAAGAAGTTAAAGTGCCTGTTTGTTTCTCCCTGTGTGCATCTTCCCATGGGGTCTGATTTTCTGTAAACTGCAGTATATGGCTGGCGCTCACCTCAGGGTGCATTCTTCCCCACTTTCCTCTGTGGCTAGGCTCATGGGGCTTCCCCCTCCTGTTCCACGACAGGGAGTCCCTTCCAGACTCTTCTTTCCTGACCCACTTCCTCAAGTTTGGACAGACCCACGCCCTCTGCACTCTCCTCCAGCATCCCTGCCCCAGAGCCTGCAGGGAAGGGAGGCTGGTGATGGTGACGCCCGTGTGCTCCGTGTCTGTGTTACAGGTATTTGAGATCCTGCTGAGCCGAGGCTACTCGGAGAACAATTTCCGGGAAGACCTGAAGAGCCTCTATTTGAAACTCGGGATCGAGAACAAAGCGATGATCTTTCTGTTCACGGATGCCCATGTGGCCGAGGAAGGCTTCCTGGAGCTCATCAACAACATGCTGACCTCAGGTACAGCCAAGGCTGGTGCCCACTGTGGCCAGCTCCCTGCTCAGCTCTGAAGGGAGGTCGCTTTCTTCAGCAGTTACCACCTCCAGACTTTGTGGGCAGCCCTGTCCAGGTGTCCCTGTTCCTCCCTCACAGTGGGCCCCTGAGATAGGTCTCATTATCTTCCTTGGCTCCTCCTGTCCTGGAGTCTGCCAAGTGTGCCCCCTTCTCTCCGTCTGCGATGATGGCAGTGCCCTTGCAGTAAGAACAGGTGGTGTCTGGGCATCTGGCTGTGCCCCGGGCCGTGCTAAGTGTGCATCATGCATTCCTGTCTCCACAAAAACCTGATGAGAGGCCAAGTGTGGTGCCTCCCGCCTGTGATCCCAGCACTCTAGGAGGCCAAGGAGGGAGGATGGCTTGAGCCCAGGAGTTTGAGACCCTGTCTTTACAAAAGTATTTTTAAAAAGTTAGCCAGGCATGATGGCATGAGCCTGTAGCCCCAGCTACTCAGGAGGCTGAGGCAAGAAGATTGCTTGAGCCTGGGAGGTTGAGGCTGTGGTGAGCCATGATCATGTTATTGCACTCCAGCCTGGGCAACAGAGTGAGACCCTGTCTCCAAAAAACAAAACAAAACAAAAACAAAAACAACTGAAAAACAATCAAACCTATTAGGGAAGGCACATATCACAGCTGAGGAAACTGAGGCCCCTGTAGAGGGCTGAATGTAGAAGGCTGAATGGTGGCCCCCCGAAAGACACATCCTGGTCCTAAGCCCCTGGAACTTGTGAATAAGACCTTTGTAAGAAAAAGAGTCTTTGCAGATGTAATTAAATTAAAGGTCTTGAGATGCCTTCCTGGATTTAGGGTGGGTCCTAAACCCAGCGGCAGCTGTCCTTGTAAGAGAAGGCAGAGGGAGATTGAAGACACAGAGAACAAGGTCCCGTAAAGATTCCCACAAGCCACAGGATACCTGGAGCCACCGGAAGCCAGAGGAGGCAAAGAAGGATTTTTCCCCTGGAGCCTTTGGCAGGTTACCCTGAGACCTTGATTTCAGGCCTCCAGAACTGCAAGACAGTCGGTGTCTGTATTTCTTGTCTTAAGCCACTCGCTTTGTGGTAATTAGTCATGGCTGCCCCAGGAGGTGCCACCTACCTTATCCAAGGGCACCTTGCTGGGAAGGCACTGAGGTGGGACTTGAACACAGGACTTTTCACATCTTAGCCGCGCTCACAACCCCTTTACTGTGTTGTTATCTTGTCTGCCCTGGGGCCCTGCAAAGATCCCTGCTGACTTTGCCTGGCCTAATGGCTTCCAGGGACCTCTTTTCTTTCCCAGGGACCTATTTCATTGATTGCTTGTTTGTTTCAGGACCTGACCATATTCATTATTATATTGCCGTGTTATTCATTGAGCCCTAGCCTCCCAGCGTTTACTATAAAAAAAATCTCTAACATAACAGTGAGGCTGAACGAATTTTTTCTGTGAACATCTGCCGGCATGCCATCTGGATCCCTCCATTCACGTCTTACTGCACTTGCTTTGTCACACATGTAAACAGCTTTCCTTCCCTGTTTCCACCCATCTCATTTTTAGATGCTTTCAAAGTCAATTGCATGTCACTACTCTCCCCGCTAAATGCTTCTGTGTGGCACTATGTAGAGTTCAAGTTTTGTTTACTGTTTTCTTTTGATGTAAAAATTATGTACAGGGAAATGCACAACATTTTAAGTGTATATTTGCTGCATTTTGATCATTGCGTTTTAAGTCGCTTCCGTTTCAGTGGGTTGCCGGCTCCTTGAGAGGAGGGATTGTGTCATCCACCTGGATTTATTCCACAGTGTTTATTCCAGACGCTGGGTTTGGTAGGGAATAAGACGGTCATGACCTCTGCTCTCCTTGGAGCTTACATTTCAGCGTGTGAGTGGGCTGGTTAACGACAACAACAAATATACAAACAGATACAGCAATGGCAGGTTGTGGCAAGTGTCACGAGAACAAAGGGGAGGTGCTGTGAGAGAGTGTGGGCAGGAGCCATCTCAGGGCTGTTAGGGAAGACGTCACTGTAGACTTTTCAGCCGAGGCCTGAGAGGTGGTGTATGGTCACACTCCCTGTGGTCGCTGTAGCAAATTTCCCCAAACAGCACAGATTTATTACCTCAGGCGCCTGGGGGTCAGAAATCAGAAAAGGGTGTTAAGGGGTTAAAATCAGGGTGTTGGCAGGGCTGGTTCCTTCCAGAGCTTCCTGGGGAGACTTTGTTTCCCTGCGTCTTCCAACTGCTTCAGGCCACCCTATCGTGGCTCCTTGGCTTGCATCCCTCCAGTATCTGCTTCTGTCATCCTGATGCAAACTCAGCTGCTTCTCTCTTGTAAGGACCCCTGTGATTGTCTCCAGCCCACCTGGATAATCAAGAGCATTCGCCGCATCTCACCATCCTTGACTGCGTTACATCCGCAAAGTCCTTTTTGCAGGAAACATAAGGAAACCTGTTGGCAGGTTCCCGGACTTAGGATGCCATGGACACCTTTATGGAGCTGTTGTGCAGGGATCGGGATGGGGTGGAGGGGTCTATGACGTGGAACCTTGTGGGCCATTTATAGGAGATAAGATTTTATTCTCGGTGCAATGATGTAGTCTAGATTTATGGGTTTTTAATTTTTTTATTTAATTATTTCAGAGACAGGATCTTGCTCTGTTGCCCAGGCCAGAATGTAGTGGCATGATTATAGGTCATCGTAGCTTCCAACTCCTGGACTTACACTATCTTCCTGTCCCAGCCTCTCAAGTAGCTGGGACTACAGGTGCATCCCACCAAAGCCGGCTAATTAAAAAAATTTTTTAAGAGATGGGGTCTTGCTGTGTTGCCCAGGCTGGTCTCGAACTCCTGGGCTCTAGTGTTCTTCCCGCCTCAGCTTCCCAAAGTGTTGGGATTACAGGTGTGGCGGCATTTGTTGACTGACTGCTGATCACAGTTGGGCCAAAAGGGCCCCTGGCGAGTAACTGCCGGATGGTCTGATATCTAACAGGGGAGTCTTTGGGGCTCAGGCAGGGGACCAAGGCTGCGCCCAGCTAAAATTTGTTTTTAAAAGATCCCTCCAGTGGCCCGTGGGGACTAGATTAGAGGGGAACAGGAATGGGAGAGGCGTCCGGTTTGGAGCTACCCCTGCAGTGTAGGCAGGAAGTGACAGTGATTGGAGGAGGGTGGGGCTCTGGGGACAGAGAGAAGCGGGTGGATTCACGAGGTATTCGGGAGGCAGAGCCAACAGGACTTGGATGGATTTGGATGTAGGTGGGGGAGGGGGTGGGTATCAAGGGCGACTCCCAGGTTCCTGGCGGAGCGAGTGATCAGTGCTTCCATTCGCCGAGATGAGGAAGACCAGGTCTGGGCTTGTGGCATTGGCAGCGTGTTGAGTTTGCTGCACTAGGTGAGCAATGTGTGAATGTGATGTCGCATAGTGGATTAGTTTGCTGGGGCTGTCGTCACAAAGTGCCACGAACTGGGTGGTTTAAAACAACAGAAATCTACTCTCACAGTTCTGGAGGCCAGGAGCCCAGGATCATGGTGTCGGCAGAGCCTGTTCCTTCTGAGCTCTGGGTTGGGGAATCTGTGTTGCTGGTGGCTGCTGAGTCTTTAGTGTTCCTTGGCTTGTAGGCACAGCACTCCTATCCCTGTCTTCGTCGTCACGTGGCCTTGCCCTTGTGTGCTGTCTGTCTCTGTGTCCAAATTTCCTCCCTTTATAAGGACACCTGTTGTATTGGATTAGGGACCATCTCAATGACCTCATTTCCACTTGATTATCTCTGTAAAGACAATTTCCAAATAAGGTCACAATCTGAGCTACTCGGGGGACTTCAGCCTATCTTTTTTGGGGGGACATGCAACTTGAGCCATAATACATAGGCAGTGTGTACATGAGTCTGGTTCTCAGAATAGGGGTCCAGGGTGGGGATGTCAATTTCAGAGCCACTGACACATGGTTTATAAAGCCATGGGACCTGAGTGAACCATTCAGGGAGAGCCCAGCACTGAGTTCAGGTGGAAGAGGAACGAGCAAGAGACTGAGAGGGCAGGCGGAGCACGGGGAGCGAGAGACTGAGAGGGCAGGCGGAGCACGGAGAGTGAGTTCCTCTTTGTCTCTCGCAGTCTTGGGAACGGTGTCGAAGATCCCCAAGACCATCCCAGCTCTGTGACTCGCTGGGAGGACTCGCAGGACTCAGCATGTGGTCCTGCTCATGTCTGTGAGTCATTACAGCAAAAGGACACAGAGCAACATCAGCAGAGGGAAAAGGCACATGGGGGACCCTGGGGAAGACCAGTCTGAAGCCTCGGAGTCCTCTCCCCGGGGAGTCACACAGGACACGCTTAATCCCCCAACATCGAGTCGTGGCAACTCTGTGAAGTACTGCCCACCAGGGGAGCTAGTTGGAGACTCAGTGCTGTGGGATTTTCTTGGGGTGCTCATGTAGGCACCTCTACCTGGCATGTGCCAAAATCCCGGATGCCCGGAGGGAAAGCGGGTAGTCAGCACAGAATATGTTGAGTACATAAGCAGTGTATACAACATACACAATGGCTAGGCTGTTCTTGCATTGCTATAAAGAAATATCTTAGACTGGATAATTTATAAAGAAAAGGTTTATGTGGCTCACAGTGCCGCAGGCTGTACAGGAAGCACAGTGCTGATTTCTGGGAAGGCCTCAGGAAACTTACAGTCAGGGCAGAAGGTGAAGGGGGAGCAGGCACGTCCCATGGCCAGAGTAGGAGCAAGGCTAGGGGAGGGACTACGCACTTTCAAACAACCAGATCTCATGAGAACTCACTCACACTCACAAGAACAGCACCAAGGGGATGGAGCTAAACCATTCATGAGAAATCTGCCCCCATGATCCAGTCACCTCCCACCAGGCCCCACCTCCAACACTGGGGATTACAGTTCCACATGAGATTTGGTGGGGACACAGGTCCAAACCACATCCCATGTTGGGCCACTCTTATCAGTGAATCGGGGAGAAAGCCCTTCAGGAATCTAAGTTCCCAGGTGCCAGCTCTGGGTCCACCTGGTAAGTGGGCCTTTCAGAGGTGAGCAGCTGTGGCCTGCCACGTTAACTCTTCCCTGCACAGGAGAACGTCAGAGATGGCGTTAAAATGTATTGCATAATTTGGAACATTGTAGACATAGGAAAGAAGAAGTCCACGTAGCCAGGGTTTCTCGACCACGTGCTATTGACATTTGGGTCTGGGTTGCTCTTGTGGTGGGGCTCTCCTAGGCACTCTGGGACGTTCAGCAGCATCCCTGGCCTTGACCTATTAGATGCCAGTAGCAATCTCCCTGCCAAGTTGCAACAAGCAGAAATATCTCCAGACATTGCCCAGTATTTCCTGGGGGCAAATCCCAGCTGAGAATCCCTGCTTCCGAGTTACAGGCAAGTGAGGCTTCCTCATGCTCTGTATGCTCACCTGTGATGCTCACGTTCATCCTCCCAGGTGAGCTGGCAGCGTCTAGGATCCCCATTTGACTGACAGCTCTAAGGGCTTCCCATGAGGCGGCAGGAAGCCTCGGGTCTCAAGTCAGGCCCACACGCTGCTCTCTGGACTCGGCACCTGCGGCTGTTTCCACACCTTCCATCACTTCAGTCAGTGCCTAGAGAGGTCGTGACCCTGGGACTCAGAGATCATCAGCATGTCTTCCTTTTCCAGGAATTGTACCTGCGCTTTTCCCTGAAGAGGAGAAGGAGTCTATCCTGAGTCAGATTGGACAGGAAGCTCTGAAGCAAGGCATGGGGCCGGCCAAGGAGTCCGTGTGGCAGTACTTCGTGAACAAAAGTGCAAATAACCTGCACATTGTCCTGGGCATGTCGCCAGTGGGGGACACCCTGAGGACCTGGTGCAGAAACTTCCCAGGTACCCGTGGTGGAGCCTGAGAACCCATTTCCCCTGCTTTGGCAGGGTGTGTGGCTGAGGGTCTGTCCACACCTCTAGAGGTTCCCCCAGCAAAGCAAAACAAGGCATGGCCATTAGGTGGAAATGTGGGCTCTGCACTGTAGCTTGGGGCTCACTGCCCCATCCACGCCAGTGGCCGTGGATGATGTCCCTCTGACAGGAGGATGTGCCCACGCTCCTGCATGCAAGGCCCGCAGTGTGTGGAGGGTGGCTCCCCGCTTCCTTCCATTTGGGAAAATTCCACCAGCCACATGCCAACCTTTAGAGCAGAGGTTCCTAATGGGTGGGGCAGGGGCAGGGGAGGTTGTCTCCCAGGAGACTCTTGGTAATGCCTGGAGACATTTTTGGTCGTCACACCTCCAGGGAGCGTGCAGTGTAGTACTGGCATCTACTGGGTAGAAGCCAGGGATGCTGCGAAGCATCCTACAGTGCACAGCCAGCCCCTGCCACAAAGAATTAGAGCTCACATGTCAATAGCGCCAATGGTGAGAAACTCTGCTTTTGATGAACTAGATTTGGACACATCTGGCTTATTCACCAACTTGTTGGCTATTGTAGATGGCATCCATGTTCTTGAGTGTCTCCGGGTTGCAGAGTGAACATCCGTTTTTCTTTTTTTTTTTTTTTTGAGACAGAGTCTTGCTCTGTCACCCAGGTTAGAGTGCAGTGGCACCATCATAGCTCACTGCAGCCTCGACCCCCTGGGCTCAAGTGAGCCTCTCACCTCAGCCTTCCTAGTGGCTGGGACTATAGGTGCACACCACCACGCTGCCTGGCTGATTTTCTTTTCTTTGAGCCAGGGTCTCACTCTGTTGCCCAGACTGGAGTGCAGTGGTGCGATCTCGGCTCACCACAACCTCCACCTCCTGGGTTCAAGTGATTTTCCCACCTCAGCCTCCTGAGTAGCTGGGATTACAGGTGCGCACCACTACTGCCCGGCTAATTTTTGTATTTTTAGTGGAAATGGAGTTTTGCCATGTTGACCAGGCAGGTCTTGAACTCCTGACCTCAAATGATCCACCCGCCTTGGCCTCCCAAAGTGCTGGGATTACAGGTGTGAACCACCACACCCAGCCCTGATTTTTGTATTTTTTATAGAGACAGGGTCTTGCCACATTGTCCAGGCCAGGAGCATCTTTTTAATCTCTCTTTCCTTTCAAGGTATGGTAAATAACACTGGTATTGACTGGTTCATGCCCTGGCCTCCCCAAGCCCTCCATGCGGTTGCAAAGTCATTTCTAGGTAACTGTTATGGGAACTACATTATTGATACAACAAAGCAATTTATTATCACTTCTCTGACTTTGAATTCTGGTCTTGTAGATTTATTCACTGGAAAACCCTATGGTAACAAATGGCTTTCAATTTTGTTAGTATGTGTTTGGTTTATATTTGGTGTTTTAGCCCAAAGACATTTCAGGAGACCTAACAAGGACAATTTAGGATAAAAATTGATTAGGTGTTCTCCACAGCAGCAGTTGGCAAAACCATGGTCTGCTGTCTAGTTGGCCCCTTACTTGTTTTAGTAAATAAAGTTTTATTGGTACACAGACTCACTCATTAATTAACATATTGTCTCCGGCTGCTTTTATGCTACAACTGCAAAGCTGAATAATTGCAACTGTATGAGTACTGTTTGGCTCTTTGTAGAAAACATGTGCTGGCCTCTACCCAAAGAATGCTCCAAGGACAATTCAGCAAACATTCTGCTTTCTCATTTCTAGCGTTTCAAACGCCTAAGACCTTGGATATCAATTTTTTTTTTTTTTTTTGAGACGGAGTCTCGCTCTGTCGCCCAGGCTGGAGTGCAGTGGCCGAATCTCAGCTCACTGCAAGCTCCACCTCCCGGGTTTACGCTATTCTCCTGCCTCAGCCTCCCGAGTAGCTGGAACTACAGGCGCCCGCCACCTTGCCCGGCTAGTTTTTTGTATTTTTTAGTAGAGAGGGGGTTTCACCGGGTTAGCCAGGATGGTCTCGATCTCCTGACCTTGTGATCTGCCCGTCTCGGCCTCCCAAAGTGCTGGGATTACAGGCTTGAGCCACCGCGCCCGGCCGGATATTAATTTTAATCTTTGAAGAAGAAAGGAAGTCTGTCTTCAGGGAACATCTTTTTCTTTGGACCTGACTTGAGCAGATTTATGAGGAATGACACTGGGTAACCTTGAAAATAGTTTCAACCTTATAAATCTGTACTCAATAATAAATAAATAAATAAATAATTAAATATTCCTATATATAAGAAGAAATCATAACTTTAATCATAATGCAGTTTTAGGGGAAAAGGGGCCAAGAGAATGACTCTTTTCTGATGATATATCTCAGGTCCAGATGGTAAATATTTACAGCTTTTTCGCAGCTACGCAATTCTGCCATGTTATCATGAAAGCAGTCATAGACAATACTTAAATGAATCGCTATGGCTGTGTTTCATTTACAAAAGCGGGGTGGGCTGGGTTTGTCCTTTGGCCTGTAGTTGGCCAGCCCCGATACAAATGTACGCTTGTTCTCAGAGGTGTATTTGCCATTTTCATGTGTGAAGTGCTTGTGTTTGCTTTCAGTATTCAGTGTTCCAGCATCATAAATAATGCTGCCTAGAATTTGCTTAGAACTCTTTTTCCTTAGGATATACTCCCTGGAGGCCGGGCGCAGTGGCTCACACCTCTAATCCCAGCACTTTGGGAGGCCGAGGTGGATGGATCACTTGAGCCCAGGAGTTTGAGACCAGCCTGGGCAAAATGGTGAAACCCCATATTTACTAAAAATACAAAAATTAGCCAGGTGTGGTGGCGGGCACCTGTAATCCCAGCTACTCAGGAGACTGAGTCATGAGAATTGCTTGAGCCCAGGAGGCAGAGGTTGCAGTGAGCCGAGTTCGTGCCACTGCTCTCCATCCTGGGAAACAGAGTGAGACCACCCTCTCTCTCTCTCTCTCTCTCTCTCTCTCTCTTTCTCTCTCTCTCTCACACACACACACACACACACACACACACACACACACACACACGCGCACACACAGAGAGAGGGAGAGAGAGAATATATTGTCTGGAATTGAGGTGACTATGCCCAAAGGCACAGGTATTTGTGAGGCACAGTTTTTCCTGCACACTGTAAAATAGGCCCTGGGGCTGTGTTTTGCTAACCCCGGAATAACAAGACCAGCTCTGCAGAATCTGGATTAATCGATACTTTCAATCTGTCTTTCCTTCCTTCGTTTTAACGTGAGACATTCTCTGCTTTGAGCTGAATGCATTTAACAGCCTATCAGATAATCTAGGTGATGTGATCTTGACACTGGAAGCCATCATTAATTCTTTCAGCGGGTGTATAGGAAGGCCCACCCTTGCCTGTATGTGCTGGGTGTCATCCAGTGGTGGGTAACTGAACAATCCCACCCAGCCCCTGGGCGGGCGGGGAGGGCAACAGGCAGAGACAGAGGTGGTGATTGCTTCTGAAAACCCAAGGCTCTTCTGCCATGGCGTCTTGGCCTTTAGGGAAGACAGAGCTTCCTAACAGTAGGGAAGGAATCGGGCAACAGAGTAAGACCCTGTCTTAAGAAACAAAAACAACAAACAAACAAACAAAAAAGGATTGGCATGGATCACTGCTGTGGTCCTGAAAAGCCACCAATAAGTGATAGCTGTTCTTTTCTTGTCCTATTAAAAACTTTAGCATCTTTTTTTTAATCACAGTAAAATATATGTAACCTAACATATTCCATTTTAAGCATTTTGAAATGTACATCTGGCACTAATCACATTCGTAATGTTGTGAAACCAACACCACTATCTGTCGCCAAAACTTTTTCATCATCCCAAACTGAAACTCCGTACCCATTAAACACTAGCTCCCCGCCGCCCCTCCCTCCAGCCCCTGGCAACCTCGAATCTACTTTCTGTCTGTATGAATTTGCCTATTCTAGAGAGGGTTCGTGTACGTGGAATCATGCAGTATTTGTCCTTTGGTGTCTGGCATCTTTCACTTAGCATCATGTTTTTGGGGCTCATCCATGTTTCAGCATCAGAGCTTCATTCCTTTTACAAGTGAATACTCTCCCCGGTATAGATAGGATACATTTTGTTCACCCATTTCTCTATTGCTGGACGCCTGGGTCCTTTCCACCTTGTGGCTATGGTGAGAGTCTACAGTAAACATTGGCATACAAGAATTCATTTGAGTCCCTGTTTTTCAGTTATTTGGGGTATATACCTAGGAGTGGAATTGTTGAGTCGTATAATAATTTTATATTTGACTCTTTGAAGAGCCACCGTTTTCCTTTCTTAAGCATGGCTGGGTGCGGTGACTCACACCTGTAATCCCAGCACTTTGTGGGGCCGAGGTGGGCTGATCGCTTTAGCTCAGGAGTTGAGACCAGCCTGGGCAACATGGGTGAAACCTTGCCTCTACAAAATAATACAAAAAATTACCCAGGCATGGTGGCCCATGCCTGTAGTCCCAGCTACTTGGGAGGCTGAGGTGGGAGGATCACCTCTGTCCGGGAGATGGAGGCTGCAGTGAGCCATGATCACACCACTGCACTCTAGCCTGGGCAAGAGAGTAAGAGCCTGTGTCAAAAAAAAAAAAAAAAAAAAAAAAAAAAAAGGAGAGAGAAAGAAAGAAAGGAGGAAAGAGAGAAAAGAAAAATACATTTTTTATTCCTTCCTCTTCAGGGCGTAATCCAATGATCCCGGCAGAAAATATAGAAAATGTGGTAAAGCATGTTGTTTTGGTTCACCAGTCCGTGGGTCACTACAGCAAACAGTTTCTACAGAAATTGAGACGCAGCAACTATGTCACTCCGAAGAACTACCTTGATTTTATTCACACCTATTCAAAATTGCTAGATGAGAAAACTCAGTATAATATAGGTAAGCCTGGGGGATGGGGTGGCTGACAGAGGTCATTCTTATTTATGGTAAGGATTCGAACGCTGATCTTTTCTTTAGTAAGATCAGCCATCTTCAGTATTGAGGCCAAGCGAAGCACATCTCGGATTTTGCGTCTTGGAGCAATTCTTTCATGTGGGTAGGACCCTGGCATGTCCTTGTTTTTATTCTCAGTGTTGAGTCATAGACTTTGAAGCTTTACGTTTTCATCACATTAGCAATGTTTCCATTTTGATTTTTATCTTAGAGATAGGGTCTCTGTTTCCCAGGCTGGAGGGCAGTGGTGCAATCATGGCTCACTGCAGCCTTGACCTCCTGGGTTCACGTGCTCCTCCCACCTCAGCCTCCTGAGTAGCTGGGACCACAGGTGTGCCTGGCACACATTGGAGATACTGTCTGCTGCAACAGCATGCACTGCTGGACAGGGCATTTTAAAAAGTGCTCTGGCTATTGGCCAAGGGAAGCACTGTTTTCAGATATATATTCATTTTGGCTGATGCCATCCCAGTATGGCAGTGGAGGTACTGAAAGACACGTGCCATCTTGTAAAAATGTTTTGTTTTGTTTTGATAAGCTGAAGTTAGGCAAATCCCAGTGATTGTGTTGGGAACAGTGGCCACCTCGACAATGAACATAGGTGCCCTCTTTCCTCAGCTCAGTGCAAGCGTCTGGACGGGGGACTGGACAAGCTGAAGGAGGCCACCATCCAGCTGGACGAGCTGAACCAGAAGCTGGCCGAGCAGAAGATCGTGCTGGCCGAGAAGTCCGCCGCCTGCGAGGCCTTGCTGGAGGAGATCGCCGTCAACACCGCTGTAGGTGAGTGAGGGTGGGGGCCAGGGCAGCCCATCCCCCAGCAGGACAGGGCTCTGCCGGGACGTCCCTGCGAAACTGCTTGTAGGCACCGAGTGTGCCATCTTGACCCTGCAATTCCTGTTTCTTTCTGAATTTGTGTCCAGCCAGTTTCATCCCTTTTCATAAGCACTGAGACGCTACCATATGTAGGCCCCTGCGCTGGTAGCCTGAGGATGTGCCAGGAAGTGGAAAAGTCACTCGACCCTCAATGGGCTGGTGAACTAAGTTCGTGGGGTTGAAATGACCTAAGCCTTGGCGTCATCGATGCGGGACTTTTCTTGACTCCCCTTGAAGCTGTTTCAAGGTTCTTTCTTGGGCTCCTTCCCTCGGTCTTCCTGGCCAAGGCTCTGTGTCACCTGCACTGTCCTGCTCTTGACGACTCTACCCTCTTGCGATGCCTGGCACAGGACAGCTCCTGGAGCCCACAGCTCTGTGCCTGGCCTCTCACCCTCCTCTCTAGGTCTTTGGGCCACTGGTTTCTGATGTGTACCCGCCCCAGCTCAGTCTCAGATTCCTGCAGATGCTACTCGACCTGCCTGCCTCTTCCTTCTTCTGCTGGCCTGTGTTTGTGTTGCTGCTAAGTGTCATCTCGGTTCAGTTCCTTTGTCATTGCACCCGGCCCTGTGCACAGGATCCATTTGTCATCACTTTGGCAACAGCACCCTAACTTGGTGTTGGCAAACTGCCTCTCCCCAACTCCCAGTGCCTGCCATCAGGATGGGCTTATTCTAACCCTGGCAGACCAATTAGAAGTTATCTGGGACTGCACATTTTGAGTCAGCCAACAAGACTGAAGATTATTTGAGTTCATTTATTGCATGGCAGTGCTGTGAAGAGACTGCATTCAGTGACTGAGCCCAGACCCCCAGGCGCCCCTGGTTTATGTGTTTCAGCATCTTCCATGTCCGTGAGCTACCATGTCTTCTTATAACAATTTCACATTTTTCTTAACTCGACCATTGTTAGCTTCTGTTGCTTGCAACCAAAGCAACTTAATCGATAGATATCCTTTCCCAGGAATCTGTGGCAACTCCCTGCTGCCTGTTTTGATGCTGAGTCCTCATTGTGGCCATCATCAATCCCTCTATGTCATCTTGCCCACCTAATTTCCCATGACACCCTGTCGCCTGCTCACAGCATCACCTCTTCGTGCCCGTGTGAGTCCTGCAGTAATTTGCTCTTCCTCTCCCTTCGGTCTGCTGAGAATATCCATACCACGTCTCTCTTCCTATCCGTGTTTCTTCTACCAGAACTTTGATCAAATGCCTCATTCCCACATAGCTGCACTTTGCTTTGATCTGTCTTTTAAAAACTATATATTTCTGGCCCCCTAGATGTAAAAAACTATACATTCTTGGCCCCTTAGATGTAAAACTAGACTGGAAGTGTCTTGAAGGAAGCTGTTATTCCACGTATTCATCTGTCCAATCAGCAGACACTGACTTCAGCTTCATGGCAGGCACCATGGTAGGGAGAGTGGGGGCTAGAAACTGAATGAGACTCAACCCCTGCCTCGAAGAAGCTCACAACCAAGAGAGCCCCTCCCCCAGTGCCCAGGCTGCAGTTTGTACTGAGGACGACCTGTTTGCCACACCCATGTTTAGTGCCTCTCCTACCTGTGGTTGCTTTTCTTTCCCCATTGCCGTCATCCTTGTCCAGGGTCACCTTGCTCCCACTTGGAATTTTGGAGGAAGCTTCATCTAGGATCTCTGTTTCCAGGCTGCCTGTCCCGATCAGGACTATTTTGGTTGCAAATGGTGGAAACTGAGCTCAAAGTGCCTTAATCTAAAGTGGAAACACATTGATTCCAGAGGCATCCTGGCTTCAGGCACAGCTGGATCTAGGACTCAAGTGTATCAGTGGGAATCTTTCCTTCCCTTTCTTGGCTCTGCTGTCTTCTGTTTAGGCTTCATCTCAGGCAGCAGGCTCTGTCCATGCTGAGAGTTTGGGAGCCTCCCGCATGAGGTTGGCATCCTATTAGCTCAGCATCCCCAGGGGAGAGAGGGCTCTTCTTTCCCATGCATTCCCACAAAGCTCCCAGAATTGGCTGTGATTGGACAGATTTGAGTCACATGCCCTTGCCCAAACCAATGGTAGCCATAGGAATGGGATACACTGACAAGTCCTGCAGAGGGTAGGGTGGGGTGCAAACAATTGTTTCTCCTGAGGGTGGCTCTTCAGCACCTGCCCCAGCCTCCAGCCTGTGTTCCTGCCTGGCTGAAAGAGCCCATCATTTTGCTCCTCAACATGACTCAAGCACCTGGCTTGGCCGGACCCCTTTGCAGGCTGCTCCCCACCCTGAGGTTCCCGAGGCCTGTACCAGCCCTCTTCCTTCCCAGCCAGCTCTGGTGGCCCTGTTACCTCTGTGCTCTGTTCCTGCTGGCCCCACCCCCGCCTCGGCATGCTCACAGCTTAGACAGCTTCCTTTCTTCTGCTCTTCTGTTCCGAAGGTTCCACAATTGTGATCTTGCTACCCTTTTCTGACGCATTCATCCCCCTGCTGCCCCAGGGAGAAGCAGTGCCTGGGCTGGGGACCTTTACAGTGTCAGGGCCCGTGCACGGCTTTGCACAATGCAAGTGCCAATGCTGGCTTGTTAGCTGTGGAGATGGATTCCGAGAGACCTTAGCATGGGGGAGGCAGAGCCTCTGCAGCCAGCCTCTGTTTGCAGAAGGCCTGCTGCATGCATCTCCTGGGGCTGCTGTAACAAAGCACCGTGATCTGGGGGCTGAAAACAACAGACATTTAGTTTTTAAAATTAATTAATTAATTTTTTTTCTTCAGACGGAGTCTCGCTCTGTCGCCCAGGCTGGAGTGCAGTGGCGCCATCTCAGCTCACTGCAACCTCTGCCTCCTGGGTTCAAGCGATTCTCCTGCCTCAGACTCCTGAGTAGCTGAGAAGCGCCCATCACCACGCCCAGCTAATTTTTGTATTTTTAGTAGAGACAGGGTTTCTCCATGTTGGCCAGGCTGGTCCCGAACTCCCAACCTTAGGTGATCCACCTGCCTCAGCCTCCCAAAGTGCTGGGATTACAGGTGTGAGCCACCACGCCCGGCCAACAACGGAAATGTATTCTCTCACAGTTCTGGAGGCCGAAGTCTGACATCAAGGTGCCGGGACCACGCTCCCTCTGAAGGCTCTAGGGGAAGACTCTTTCATGCCCCTTCCAGCTTCCCAGGGTTGTTGACAGCCCTTGGTATTCCTTAGCTTAGCTTATAAATGCACCGCTCCAGTGTCTGTCTCCATTGCCACACGCCCCTCTTCCCTGTGTGTCTCCACATGGCCTTCTGATAGGGACCCCAGGCACTGGATTTAGGGCCCACCCTAACCCCGTATGACCTAATCTTAACTAATTTCATCTACAAAGACCCCACTTCCAAATAAGGTCACATCCTGAGGTCCCAGTGGGCACGAATTTTGGTGGGGTGACACTGTTCAAACCACTGTGAGCCAAGCCCTGCTCTAGGTTTTGGGGTTCCAGCCCTCGGGGAGGTGTTGACATCCTAGTGAGTGAGGGCACCCAGACAGTGAATCAGTCAACGGTGAAGTGAAACTTCCCGATTGTGATCGGTGTCATGAAGCAAATCGGCAAGGCAGAGAGAGAGAAGGCGACAGGGGCAGCCTCGTTAGAGGGCGGCTCTGGCTGGGCCAAAGTGAGCGTAGGAAGAGGTGATGAGAGGCAGAAGGAGGAGATCGCAGGGAGCCAGTAAGCGGAAGGGGGCCCCCGGCATCCTTAGTGAACACCGGCGAGGCAGGGCTGGGGGCTATCAGGAGCCACGGGATTTGTCCTGGATGGAGTGGATGGGACACAGGTGGGCCAGTTGAGGAAGGTCGGAGTCAGGGTGGCTGCCTGGTGCTGGAGGCCCCATGCATGGTGGGGTTTTCTGTCCCACCGGGATCACTAAGGCTGCCACATTGGCCAAAGCTCCTTAGATCCCCACTGGGGCTCAAGCCAACCTTTAAGGACTGCACTCTGCTCAGAGCCGGTGGCCACGAGTGCATCTCCTCTGAGCCCAAGTGTACTCACCCCTGCCCCACCCTGCAGCTGAGGAGAAGAAGAAACTGGCGGAGGAAAAGGCCATAGAGATAGAGGAGCAGAACAAGGTCATTGCCATGGAGAAGGCTGAGGCCGAGACGACCCTGGAGGAGGTCATGCCCATCCTGGAGGCCGCGAAGCTGGAGCTGCAGAAGCTGGACAAGTCGGACGTGACTGAGATTAGGTAACGCGCCCGGGCCGCCGTTCTGGGCTTCCGTTCCACCTCTGCAGGCCAGTAGTCGCCATGATCGTGGCGACCAGGAGCTTACGAAGGAGCCGACACCAGGTGCTGCCTCTGCGCCTGGCTCTCTCCGCGGTGGGAACTGTTGTTGCCCTCATTTTCGGATGAGGAAAGCGAGGCCCAGGGAGATGAGGCGGCACCCCAGGCATCCAGCTCCCCTGGCTAGTAGGAAGCAGGGCCTGCCGACCTTGAACCCAGGCCAAGGGAAGGATGGAGTGGGGTAAAACAGTGCTCTTCATGGAACACGTGGGCGCAAGTGTCTGCCCTCGCAGGGGCAGAGTGCTCAACACAGGGCGAGCCCTGCTGAAAACAGCTAGGCAGAGATGTGTGCACACCACGGCCAGACTGGCGATGCCTGAATCCATTTCTGGCCAAGGAGGCTTTCAAGGAGGGTGAGAGTAGGTCACTATTGAGGCCCCCATACATCTTGTAAATCAATCTGTAAGACGACCCTGTCCCCCACACCAGAGGGCTCATCTGCTGTCAGCGAGGGTGACCTGGTGTGGCCTGGGCCAGCAAACTTTCTCCCCGCAAGGCTTGGTCTCCCCAGGGCACTGTTCCTGGACTCTGATGGTCAGTTGAGTCTTGTGAGTAAAGCCCAAGGAGGGAACAATGTTCTGGTGCCAGCCTCTGCCCACTGCCTCTGCCCCTGTGCTGCCTGGCCCCACACAGACCCCCCGGCGTGGGAGCCTCAGTTCTCTCCTTCCTCACTCTTCATCCGGAAGATCAGTCTTCCTGGCCCCACACACAGGTCTCGCATCCAAGAGGCTCCATTCCTGGGTCAGTAGTGGGCTTCCGTTCTGGGCTCCCGGGGGAGTAGTGCGTGTTCCCCGCGCTTCCTGTTTCTCTGGCTCTGTGCTGCCTGTGAAGGCTGAGCAGCACTCCTTATCCAAGGCCGTGCCCTTGTTTTCTTGTTAATGAAACATTTGTGAATTTGAACACAGAATTTAGCTCATTCCAGGACAGGGGACCTGGTTCATTCTTGGGAGGTCACTTGGAGGTGCCACTGTTGTCAGCAAGAAGTCATTATTTCAGTGTTGAGAATGGTGTCAAGGAAGGTATAAGGATGGATGTATTAAAACTTCAGCACTAAGCATTGAAAGTTGAGGCTGAGGTGCCAGGACACAGTGGAAGTGCACACCCAGCGGAGGGTAGGAGACACGGTCTGCACACACATTCTCTCAGGGGAATATCTAGCTACCGGTAATAGGATTTAGGGCACCACTCCCAGGTCAGCAGCATAAAAACATCGTGAGAGCAGAGACTAGGAAGGATTTTTGAAGGGAATTTATTTGAAGAGAAGGAAGGGTGAGTCCCTTCCATCAAGCCAAGGTGGAGGGGTGGGAAGGAGTTTCCATGGGGCCAGATAAAGAGCTTGACGTGTGTCCCCTGCAGTGAGACAGGCATTGCAGACAGGTGCCCAGCTCACCCCTGAGAAAGCCAAAGTACAAAAGGAATAATTTTTACACATTCATACATGGCTCTGCCTCTTTGCTGTGCGACGTTTAGCAAGTCATCTAACTTCTTTGTGCTCCAGTTTCTTCATTTGTAAAATGTGAATAAGAATTGTCTCAGCTGCATCAGTGTCTTCATGAGGATCATATAAGCCTATATGTGAAGAACTGGGCTGGGCACATGGTCAGAGCCGTGTAAGCATTAGCCATGATTATGGCTCCAGCATCCAAAAGGTATGCTGGGAAAAGCCCACGGCCACTGTGTCCTCTATCAGCTCTGGTCACCTTCCCACGCTGCAACAGGTAGTGTGGGTATATCATTTCTCGTATACACATCCCGAGGATTTTCATGCATGACCAAGGCAACCAGGTACACAAGGGTCTCTTCTGTTCCTGACTTCAGGTTCTGAGGGTTTGGAGAGCAAGATATACCTGCAAATCCTTTTATCCTTCTTTTATATACAAACTGTAACACCCTATGCATATCTTTCTGCATCTTTTCTGCTTAGCAATATATTTTGGAGATCTTTTGCGTGTTGATATATGATGAACTTCCCTGATATTTTAGAACATTCCTCCACATTCCATTGTGTGGCTGTGCCATAATTTATTTAACAAGCCCTTACTGATGAGTTTGTTAAATAAGTTGATTGTGTCTCCAGTCTTTTGCGTTTACAAATAGCGTGGCAAAGAATAAACCTGAGCATAGTTAATTGTGCACCTGGGAGAGTCCACCTGCAGGATACATTTCTGGAAGTGGAATTGCTGGGTTCCGGGGTGTAGGCATTTATAATGTGCATAGCTGTTGCCTAGTCCCAGCCATGGGAATGGAACCTATTTATCCTCACCAACAATCCAAGTGAGCAGTACCTGCTTTTTCCTAGACTCACCAACAGGGGGAGCGATCACATTTGGATTTTTCACATGTTGTAGATGAAAAGTGGTATTTGTGTAGTTTCAATTTGCATTTCTCTTAGTGTGAGTGAGGCTGGCCTTTTTTTTTCCTATGTGAAAAATGTGTCTACGAGTTATGTGTATTTCCTTTTCTGTGAACTTGGTTTGCTTATCTGTTGGGCCGTGGTTATTGTTGCTTTTTGTTTCAAAACCATTTCCAGGGGCTTTTTTATACAATGGGGAGATCAGCTTTTTATCCATAAGGTGAGTTGCAGATCTTTTCCTGGTTTGCCATGGGCCATTTGACTTTGTTTAGGAGGTTTGTGTGTGTGTTTGTTTTTGCCATGTATGTTTATTTTTATGTGGCAGATTTTAGCAATATTTTATTTTGTGACTTTTTTAAAATTAATTTTTTGAGACAGAGTCTCATTCTGTCACCCAGGCTGGAGTGCAGTGGCGCAATCTCGGCTCACTGCAACCTCCACCTTCCAGGTTCAGACGATTCTCCTGCCTCAGCCTCACAAGTAGCTGGAATTACAGACACCCACCACCATGCCCGGCTAATTTTTGTATTTTCAGTAGAGAGGGGCTTTCACCATGTTGGCCAGGCTGGTCTCGAACTCCTGACCTCAGGTGATCCACCCACCTCAGCCTCCCAAAGTGTTGGGATTACAGGTATGAGCCACTGCACCCAACCTATTTTGTGGCTTTTGGATATTGTGTCCTAGTTAAAAGACCTGATTACACTGTAAGATTGTAAAATAATTTCCCCATGATTTCTTTTTGTATTCTTATGGTTTAATTTTTTATATTTAAATCTTTTATCTATTGAGGATTTTTTTCCTGGGGTTTTGTGTGAGTTTGGATCCAATTTGAGTTTTTCCAGATGACTAAAATCTGGCTTTTCTCAGGTCATTTGGATGTTAAGCACAATGAGCCAGCACTTACATCTTGACAATTTTATAATCTTTTAAGTCCTTAAGAAGCGTTTCCTTCTTATCATACTCAATCCTCTTTGTGGAAACATTAAATGTTAAGGCAGGAAGATGAAGAGTCATGAAGATTAGAAGTAGATGTTTCTCTAACTATAAAAGTATAAAAGTCTCCCTTTGTTGCTGGCTTTTGATTTTTACTTTTCTTCCTTTCAATTCAATAGTCATTGGGTGTCTGTCCCCCACCCCACCCCACCCCTGCCCTGAGCAGGCACTGGGGCCGATCAGCAGTGAGACAGGCAGGCAGGGCCTTCACTGCATGGAGCTGGCACTCTGTTTTCCTATAGGAATCCCATGTGCATGGGGAAATGATGTAGGATTAGGTTAGGAAGGAAAGGTCCTTGCTGCTCTGACAGTGGATGTTGGGACCTGACCTAGTCATGGTCATGGAGGGTGGAGGGGGCAGCTTCTCTGAGGCTGCAAGGAGCTCGGCTGGAGAAAGAGCAGAGACAGCTGCTGTGCCAGGGGTAGAGCGCTGGGAGGCGGGGAGTGGGGCTTAAAATGGTTATTTTCTTCTAGGGAGGGTAGCATATCATTCTCCCTTTCTCATTCCCAAGTTTGTTTGGTGATAGAAGAAAGGAATCAAATTAAACAGACATCTCCATTTCTCTTGACTTGCACCCTCAATATTTCACACAGCTCGGTCATCCGGCATTGTGGAAAGTGGTGTGTTCTCGATAAGTGAGATCCCAGAGCGTGGCCTGTAACACAACAGCAGAAAACTTCACTTTCATAGACTCAGAGGATTTGGGAACTGGAAGGGTCTGGTTCTGTGTCTCTACTTTACAGATAGGAAAACTGACACCCCTGGCTGGTTCCTAACTTGCCCAAGGGCTCGGGACCCCGCCTCAGGCCTGGGCTCTTTCTGTCTTGAATCTGAAAACATCTCCCCCATTCTTTCCCTACCTGCTTGTTCACAGAGCAGTGGCTGGGGCCTGGTTTCCATCCACCCTGAAGGAACCTTTTAAAGACACTCGGACAGGCTGCTGCCACTTTCCTAAGCAGCCGACACCAGCATAATCGAGCCTTTCCCTGGTGACTCAGGGCCATTTCCTTTATCACTGGGCTTTGTGCTGAAGTGTGGGCGTCCTCCCTCCCGGCCGTTGCCCTGGCTTGTCCGTACACTATGGGGCCCTCTCTCCTCTGCTGCCTGCGTGGGAGTGTGTGAGCGTGCCAGGGTCAGGAGGGGTGGGGGATTTGCTCATTGCAGAAAGCCTCCAGGTTGCTGTCTGCTCAGGCTGTCTGCTCCCTGTCTCCCTGTCTCCCTGTCTCCTCCCTGTCTCCCTATCTCTGTCTCTATCCTTGTGCATGTGTCTCCCTCTCTGTCCATTCCCCTCGTTCTTCTCTGGCTCACCCCAGCCTCCTACCAGAGCCCAAATGCCTGGGCCCCTGCCTGGCCGCCCCCATACTGCTTCCGTGTCCTCTGGGGCCTCTGTCTCCTGCCCTTCTCTCCTTTTCCTTCCTTTCCTGCTTTGCCTTCTCTGTGCTATTCTCCTTCCACTTCTGTCTTTCCATAGCGTGGTCTGGGAGACTTCTGTGGCTTTCGTTGACCTTGCCTGGCAGCAGGATGCCCCAGTGAGATGGGTTCGGTTCCTTCTCCGGCCTTTGCACCAGCGCTGCTGTTCTGTCTCCTGCTCCGTTGGCAGTTCTGGTTCTCCAGAGGACCAAGGGCAGTGGACATCTGAGTTCTGGAGGAGCAGAGTGATGATCTAGTCTTACCAAAGCCACAGAGAACAATTACGGGGCAGCATAGGCTGGAAAGAGCCCAGGATGCAGGGACCCCAGGTCTCGCAGGTGGTGTCAGCACAGCCAGTCATGGAAGCTCCTGGGACCCTGTTTCTCCATCTAGTAAATGGGGAAAGATGATGGTGGTAGTGATAGTGGTGATGATGATGATAATGACAATAATGACAGCAACCACCATTTAGAGTCTGAGGAATCAGCCGAGGGTGTAATTAAAACATAGGTGCTCAGGCTCCACCCTAACCACTGATCCAGACGCTCCGGGGATGGCCTGGGTTTGTATTTTAATGCTGTCCCTGCACCATGATTCAGCTGTGTTCCAGGCGCCTGGTCTGGAACCTGAGAGGGGGACCCGGCCCCGCCCTTAGGGACGCTCCCACCCAGGAGTGCGGTTTGTGTTGGGACCTGGCTTCTTTCGTTTCCATGCAGCATCAGCTCCAGGGACTGCCTTTTAGTTGAGCTCCTTTTTCTGGAGCTCTCTTTCAGGCCAGATCCTGGCCACATCCCTGGACTGACCCACGTGTGCCTTGGTTTCTTCGTTTCTCGCCAGGTCGTTTGCTAAGCCCCCGAAGCAGGTGCAGACGGTCTGTGAATGCATCCTCATCATGAAGGGGTACAAAGAGCTCAACTGGAAAACCGCCAAGGGCATGATGTCCGACCCGAATTTCCTGAGGTCTCTGATGGAGATCGATTTTGATTCGATTACCCAGAGCCAAGTGAAAAACATCAAAGGTGAGTGTCGCCACGTATGGGAGTCGCCAGGATGGATCTCGGTCTGGCATCTCAGGCTCTGGGACAGGGATGGAGGGCAAGGAGGCTTGTTGTGGGCAGGCCCTCCCCTTCTGGTCAGATGGTATCAGATGGAGCAGGCAACTGATGGTCACCAGAGGAAAACAGCAGCCCTGTGACATGACCCTGGGAGAGTGGCTGGGGATGGGCGGTGGCAGCCGTGCCCACTGAGGCTTCCATTCAGCACTAGTCCTAGCTCTCCCTGTCAGGAAACAAGATCTTCTCATTGGAACCTAGCCCAGCCTTGTCTTCTGTGCGTCTCACCCAGTGCTGTTCTGTCTGTGCTGTTCCGTGCACATGCAGAAGCCCGGAGCTGGTCCGACCTTGATTTCCCGCCTTTCTCTTGTCAGTATCAAGTCTTCTGGAGGTCCCTGGGGAGTGGGCATGGGGGTGGCCAGCATCACTGATGGCCAGCCTCTCTTCCATCTTTGGTTACAGGACTGAGTTCCCTTTGAGCTCAGTTCTTGACCCTGCCCAATGCTCAACCAGGCGGTGATAGTGGAATGGTGTTAGTCTTTGCGAAATGCAATACAAGTTCACACTGTGTTTGATGGTTTATTTAGACTCTTATCAAATGCTTTTTCTTAGCCCCTTAAAAACAAAAGCAAACTCAACACAAATGACCCCAATCACTACAAAAACCCAACGCACTCCCTCTATCTGAATCTTCATTGGATGGACTTCCGTGTATGTGAAATTACTCCTGGGGTGAGGGTGCGGGTGAAGGTAACAGGTGACCTGTAATGGCCTGTGAATTCCAGTTAGCCACGTGGGTGCCCAGTTGGGAGTCTCCGTTATGCCCCGGGTCTCCTGCATGACACCCGCGTCCTGGGTAGCAGTAAACCATGCCCCTCGCCCACATCGGAAACATTGGTTTATGCAGAACCCATTCTGGTTTGACACCACGCTGTTGGCCGTAGGAGAGCTGTGTGCATCCTGCTCACGGGGCCACTGAAGAATAAGAAACTAGTTACACTTATTTTGTCTATTTTATGTTCCCAAGATGAAGCTTGCCATTCATAAAAATTATTGCATGTTTCACGTTAGGCCTCTTGAAGACTCTTAATACCACGACTGAAGAAATGGAAGCTGTCAGCAAAGCCGGGCTGGGGATGCTGAAATTTGTCGAAGCTGTAATGGGCTACTGTGATGTTTTCAGAGAGATCAAGCCCAAAAGAGAGAAGGTATTGCCCGAATGTAAGACTGCCACACCACTGCCAAGAGACCCCTTCAGAGTCAGAATTCACAGTACACACCTTTGCTGAGAAAATTCTCCCAAGGTTCTGACTTTAAACTGCATAAACTTTCCCCCTGCCCCCCAATAAATGGTAATCCTGAAACACCACTATCACTTAGGCACAGTGTGGGTGGTGGACAAGACCGAGGTCTGAAAGAGTTTCAAACTTTCTGTGAAAGTGTGGTATAAAGATGTTCAGACCAGGCACGGTGGCTCACGCCTGTAATCCAGCACTTTGGAAGGCCCAGACGGGACGATCACTCTAGCCCAGGAGTTTGAGATCAGCTTGGGCAACATAGTGAGACCCTGTCTCTACAAAAAAATTTTTTTTTTAATTAGCCGAGCATGGTGGCACACCAGCTACTTGGGAGGCTGCAGTAAGCCGTGATTGTACCACTGCACTCCAGCCTGGGTGACAGAGTGAGACCCTGTCTCAAAAACGAAAAAAAAAAAAAAAGACATAAAGATGTTTAAAGTTGTTTCTCTAGGGTCAAAGCAGAGTTTCTCAGCTGCAGCACCACTAAAGTGCTGCCTGGCAGTAGTGGGAGGGTCTGTCCTGGGGGGGTCTGTCCTGGGGGATCTGTCATGGGCACTACAGGATGTTTAGCAGCATCTTTGGCCTCACCCCACTGGATGGCAGTAGCACCCTCCCTCCAAGCTGTGACATCCAGAAATATCTCCAGACATTACCAAACATCCCCTGGGGGACAAACCTACCCCAGTGGAGAGCAGCGGGGCCAAAGTCACAGGTAGATCACAAAATACAAAGAGAATACGGTTGATTTGATCATTTTGAGTCATATTGTGACCTTGCTCTATAGCTCGGAATTGTATTATTCAGAAAACTTAGAACCAATAGAAATACTGTTATTGTCTATGATATATTCTTCTGAGTTTTTGACTTAGAACCACAGTGTCATCTTACTGTGATCTCAGTACATGAAAGTACAACCATCTGATAACTTAGGTGCTGTGTCTTCTAATGGGACATAGAGTTTTTGCAGCAAACAGTTGAAGAAGAAACTAAGAAGCCACGTGTCTCAATATAGCACATAGTGGCTCCGAAAAGCACAGACACCATTAGAGCAGTTTGGACATGTGGCCTGGTTTGAGGCCATTGTATCACGGCCCCACCATGGTCCTTTTCCCCACCTTTCTGCAAATTGTCTTTACTTAGGTGGCCAGGTTGGAGCGGAATTTTTACCTCACTAAACGGGAACTGGAAAGGATCCAGAATGAGTTGGCAGCAATTCAGAAAGAGCTGGAAACATTGGGTGCCAAATACGAGGCCGCCATACTGGAAAAGCAGAAGCTGCAGGAGGAAGCCGAGATCATGGAGAGGCGGCTGATTGCTGCAGACAAACTCATCTCGGGTCTGGGGTCGGAAAACATCAGGTCAGCGTGGCTCACGAGCCCACCTGTTGTCGTTTGTAAATGGACGTCACCCACAGAATTTCTCGCCATGTTGATTCTTTATCTCACGTTGTGTTTTTATGTGAAAACCACGTGACCAGGTCTTATTTTCCTATTACCATGTTTATGGCAGCTAATGGCTATTTTATAGACTATTGTTTTTATTAGGCACTGAGTGTTATTTATTAATTACTAAGGGTCAAGGAGGCAGTGCAGCTGTGGAGATGGAGAAATCCATAGCATTTAGCAAGGTTTAGGGAGTGTTCACTTCTTGGTGACCTCTAACCCCTGGGTCCTTTCTAGAAGAGTCTGTGGGAGAAGCCCATCACTGTCACTGCACGGATGCCTTCTAAGCGTCCCAGTGGCTTGTTCAATCCTGGACTTCAGTCTTAAGTGATGGGGCTGTTTGATCTTTATGGGCAAGACCGCTTGGCCACAGCTTATTCACCGAATAGGGCAACAATTTTGAATCTGGCATCTGTAAATGTGGTGTAGAAAACACTGAAAAACACTGTTTGCATGTGGTAAACAATTTTCAGTATTTCTAAAACCTAAGTCTTGGGGCATTTCCTGGAAGAGGCCAAAGGAAACAGATGCTTTCTTTTATCTTGGGTGGAATTCTGTCATTGAGTGAGGCCAGAACTTGTTAGCTCTGCTGGGCTGATTTATATGTCTTTGATTAAGGCTTCGGAAACAACGTGATTACTACTTAAGGTGATCCACGCAATGTGATTACTACTTAATAAAGACCACAGGCCTTTACTGAGCCCGCTGCTTGATGCTGGCTCCAAACACCAGGTTCACTAGGGTGGGAAGTTGCAAGATAAGCTGTTGGTCTCTGTTCCCCATGAGGAAAGAATATCTCAAAACATGTTTCTGTCTGGCTAGCCCTGTTAGCAAGGTATCAAGCTGGTTCTTCCGGAATGTTCCTTTTGGTTGTGGCCAGAAGGTAAACCGCTCACGGCAGCCTCCCTCTCCTCCCGTGCCAGGTGGCTGAATGACCTGGATGAGCTGATGCACCGGCGCGTGAAGTTGCTGGGGGACTGCCTGCTCTGCGCGGCCTTCCTGAGCTACGAGGGAGCCTTCACCTGGGAGTTCCGTGACGAGATGGTCAATCGGATTTGGCAAAACGACATCCTGGAGCGGGAGATTCCTCTGAGCCAGCCTTTCCGGCTGGAAAGCCTACTCACGGATGATGTTGAGATCAGCAGGTGTGTGGCACCCTGAGCCAGCAGGAGGAAGGGGACATCTTAGCACAAGGGGTCTACATGGGTGTCACCCCACGGGGAGGCAATGGCCTGGGGGCATTGCCAGGACCACAGTTGGCTTGACTGCATGGAAGTGGCTGGGCGAGCTGCAAACCCAGCATGAAGCCCTTCTCCCTAGAGCCTGAGGAGGCTTGTGCAGCCTGGGGATGGGTAGATGGTTCTGGAAGGCCAGTCCTACCACCCTTAGCCCTTGGCTCACAAATTGGTGAGAAAAGTTCATTTCCTGACGGCTGTTTCTTCCAGATGGGGATCCCAGGGCCTTCCCCCCGATGAGCTGTCTGTTCAGAATGGCATCCTCACCACCCGGGCCAGCCGCTTCCCTCTCTGCATCGACCCCCAGCAGCAGGCCCTCAACTGGATCAAGAGAAAAGAGGAGAAGAACAATCTGCGGGTACGGCGGCTCCTCCCGGGGCGTCTTCTGTCCCCGGTGCCTGTTCTCTGGAGAGTGCCCCTCCCGCCTCCTGTACCTGGCAGTCCCTGGCAGTCCCTAGCCTCAACGAGTCTGGGCAGAAACGCTTCCACCCTGACCCCCACGCGGAGCCCTCCCCCACCTCCACCTCCATCCTGTGGGTCTGCCAGGGCAGCGCAAACCACCGTGAACTCTGCCTCTCCCCTCGCAGGCTGCGAGCAACCTCAGCTTCGTGTTCCTCTGCCCAGTATGGGGTTCGTGGTCTGGGTGCTCAGTCACTGTTTTTTGGAGCTGAGGTGGGGGATGGGGATGCAGGGGAGGAGAGAGTAATGGCTTGATTGAGATGTAATTCACATACCACACCATTCCCTCACTGAACACATGCAATTCCGTTTGAGTTTTAGTATATTTACAGAGTCGTATACCAATTACCAGAGTCAATTTTAGAACATTTTTATTATCCCTGCAAGAAATGCTCTATCCTTTAGCCATCACCCCTCCAGTCCTCCCGTGTCTCCCTCCCTGAGCCCCTGACAGCCACTTATCTGCTTTCCGTCTGAATGTGCCTCCTCTGGACATTTCTTAGGAATGGCATCAGATGCTGTGTGGCCTTTTGTGTCTGGCGTCTTTCACTCAGCCTGATGTCTTCAAGGTCTGTCCTTGCTGTAGCGTGTCAGGGCGTCATTCTTGCCTTGGGCTGAATGGTATTCCGGTGTGTGAACAGACACATCGTGTTCATCCATCCATTCACCGAGGGACAGTCGGGTAGTCCCTCTTTTTGGCTATTTGCAGAACGCCGCCGTGAACGTTGGTGCACACGTTTCTATGTGGCCATGTGTTTTCAGTTCTCTTGGGGCGATACCTAGGAGTGGAATTGCCGGGGTGGCCCAATTGCTTTTTGCTGAACTAATGAACAAATTAATGATTTTCAATTTTAGCTTTTCCTTATTTTTTTCTGGTCCTTGATCCCAGGTATTTGCATGCTGTCTGGGGGAGCCCGTTTGTACTCCAGGGTCAGGGGAACAGTCTGCCTCCAAAATGCACATGGAGCTCTCATGGAGCAAATACTATGAGGGCAGAACTTCCCTAGACTCCCTCTTCCCTCAGCCTGCCAGGGAGCACTGACATTGTCAGCCTACCCCTAGTCTAATTCCAACACCTACCCTGTCTCTTAAAGAGAAGGGGTTCTAGCTTACAGGGGGAGGGCCTGAGGAATCCCCTTCCTTTCCTCTCCACCCTGTTTGAGCAAGATCCTGCCCTGAGCCTGGACCTCATGGTGTATAGGCGTTATACCCCTTGTTTCTCTCTTCTTTTCACCTCTGGCCCCTCCAAGTTCCTGGCTCATCCACTTTCCACTTCCAAGCCATTCTCCCTTTATATTTGGCAGGGCCACAGTTAAACATGCGGGCTTTCAGCATCTGCCTCCCCTCTCTTCCAGGTCGCTTCCTTTAACGACCCTGACTTCCTCAAGCAGCTAGAGATGTCCATAAAGTACGGGACCCCTTTCCTGTTCCGCGATGTTGATGAATACATCGATCCTGTGATTGATAACGTCTTAGAAAAAAATATAAAAGTCTCCCAAGGACGGCAGTTTATTATCCTGGGAGACAAGGAAGTTGACTATGATTCAAATTTCAGACTGTACCTAAACACCAAGCTGGCCAATCCCAGATACTCCCCATCCGTGTTTGGGAAAGCTATGGTCATCAATTACACCGGTAAGAATGTGTAGAACCTCCACTGCTAATTAAGATGGTTATGATGGAGACCGCAACCTGAGATCAAGGCTTTCCTGGGACGTCATTTCACTCACAGTGATCCCAGATCGTTCTCTCATAGGCACATCCGGGCTAGTCAGCTCTTACCAATTAGGTACCACTTAGAGGGTGTGAGGCTATGAGTTACCTGTCGTGAGTCACGCTGAGACGGGGCTGTGGGCTCACGTGTTCACACACGGGTGGGATGGGACGTCTGTCTGTGGGGGCAGGAAGTTACTCTGTATTCGTGTATTTAAAATACGTGTTGTGATGTTGAATTTTTTTTCTTCCTTTCAGTTGAATTCTGATAGAAATTGGATGTTATCTCTCATATTCTCTAGGGTTGTCATGCACCTGCTTAAACAGGTTAATTCGATTTGGATGTACTTTCTTTTCTTTTTTCTTTTTCTTTTTTCGTACAGATGGGGTTTCTCTGCGTTGCCCAGTCTGGTCTCAAACTTCTGGGCTTGAGGGATCCTCCCGCCTCTGCCTCCCAAAGTGCTGGGATTACAGGCATGAGCCACTGTGCCCAATCTGGGTATACTTTAAACCTTGGTACCCCAGTCCGTGGAAGCCTGGGTTTTATTTCAGTGCATTTTTTCCTATTTGTCCACCACTCTGCACCACAGCATCGCTATTTTGCTCATGTCTGCCACCTTGCTGCTGTAGAGTGACATTGGTGGGCAGTGAATCCTCGTGCCTCTGACCTGCTGTCTGAGACCCACGCTAAGCTTGTCCCATCACAGCAGGGCAGCGGGAGAGACCGTTGTCGGGGGCTGCAGGTGGTGAGGGCCTCTCACTGTCCCCTACAGTCACGCTGAAGGGCCTGGAGGACCAGCTGCTGAGCGTGCTGGTGGCTTACGAGAGGCGGGAGTTGGAGGAGCAGCGGGAGCACCTCATCCAGGAGACCAGCGAGAACAAGAACCTACTCAAGGACCTGGAAGATTCCCTCCTTCGGGAGCTGGCCACGTCCACCGGGAACATGCTGGACAATGTGGACCTGGTGCACACCCTGGAGGAGACCAAATCCAAGGCAACAGAGGTAGCAGCCACAGCGGAAAAGGCCCTGAGCCAGGCGGGGCCTGCATGCGCCTTTGGAGCATCCAGTTCTCTGTCTGCTCAATGAGAAAACTGGGCTCGGTGATCTCAGGGATAAAAAGCCACCTCTGGCCGGGCGCGGTGGCTCACGCCTGTAATCCCAGCACTTTGGGAGGCCGAGGCGGGCGGATCACAAGGTCAGGAGATCGAGACCACGGTGAAACCCCGTCTCTACTAAAAATACAAAAAATTAGCCAGGCGCGGTTGTGGGCGCCTGTAGTCCCAGCTACTCGGGAGGCTGAGGCAGGAGAATGGCGTGAACCCGGGAGGCGGAGCTTGCAGTGAGCCGAGATCGCGCCACTGCACTCCAGCCTGGGCGAAGGGGGGAGACTCCGTCTCAAAAAAAAAAAAAAAAAAAGCCACCTCTATTGGGATGTGCTATGGGGAGGGGAGCCCTAAAGGTGTTCCCAGGGACCCTTAGGCATCAGGTCAGTCTCTTTAAATTGAGAGTGATGGAAAACCCAGCCCTGCCTGGCTTAAGTCAAAAGGGAAGTTATCAGCTGAGAAAGCAGAAAAGTGCAGAGATGGCCTCAGGTGGGGCTGGATCCAGGACTTCAAAAATACCAGGAGGACTTGGTTTCTCTCCATTTCTGGGCTGGGCCTTCTACCGGCTTGGCGTCATTCTCTGCCAGCTCCCTACATGGTCATAAGACTGGTCTGGCCTCATGTCTCTCAGCTCTAAACCCAAAGGGATAAGTGAGAATCTTCCTGTTCCTACCATGAAGGTCCTGGAAGTCACTTAAGTCACATTTCTACCCCAAACCAGTCCCAGGAGCTTGGGGATGCTAGGCTCGGGTTGGCTGGGCCTGGGTCACATCTCCTGGAGTCTGGGTGGAACCCCATATGGGATGAAAAGGGAGAGGGCAGTACCTGGAGACTTACAAGCAGTGTTACTAGAGGAAGGGGCCTTGGGTGCAGGGGCATCAGCCACAAATATTCACCCCTTCCTACAAGAGGGTGGGTGCCCTCGGTCCCCTGCAGTCCCTGGATGCTTTCAAAGCCCTGGAGCATTGCATGTACCTCTCTGCTGTCCCCCTGCCCCTCCTGCCCTCTGCCCACTTCTCAGTCTCCCTGTTTCCAGGGTCACTTGTGCTTTTCTTCAGGTCTCAGAGAAACTCAAGCTGGCGGAGAAGACAGCCTTGGACATCGACAGGCTGCGGGATGGCTACCGGCCAGCAGCCAGGAGGGGGGCCATCCTGTTCTTCGTGCTGTCTGAGATGGCCCTGGTGAACTCCATGTACCAGTACTCCCTGATTGCCTTCTTAGAGGTCTTCGGGCTGTCACTGAAGAAGTCGCTGCCCGATTCCATTCTCATGAAACGCCTGAGGAACATCATGGACACACTGACCTTCAACATCTATAACTACGGCTGCACGGGTGAGCTATCCCCACAGAGGAGGACACATTCGTGTAGCTTGGTGTGCCAGATGTGGCTTTAACGAAATGTGGTCTGTGAAAACAGAAACTTACCAAATGGCATTTTTTTCTTTCTTTCTTTTTTTTTTTTTTTTTTTTTGAGATAGCGTCTTGCTCCATCACCCCGGCAGGAGTGCAGTGGTGCAATCACAGCTCACTGCAACCTCCACCTCCCAGGCTCAGGTGATCCTCCTACCTCGGCCCCCAGAGTAGCTGGGACTACAAGGCACGCCACCACGCCCCGCTAAGTTTTTGTGTATTTTGTAGAGATGGGGTTTCACTATGTTGCCCAGGCTGGTCTCGAACTCCTGAGCTCGAACGATCCACCCACCTTGGCCTCCCGAAGTGCTGGGATGACGAGGTATGAGCCATCATGCCCAGCTCCCAATGGCATTCTTAAGTGTGGCGATTCATGTTACAAGAAGAATGTTTAAAGCATTGAATTTTAAGATAGCTTTATTGAGATACAATTTACATACCATAAATTCGCCCTTTAAAAATGTACAGTTTGGTGATTCACAGCATATTCATAGAGTTGTGCAGCCATCACTACCCTCTCGCTCTGGAACGTGTCCACCAGCCCCGAAATGAAATCCCACACCCATTAGCAGTCACCCCCGGCCTCCCGCTCCTAGTCCCTGGCAGTCACCACTCTGCCTTCCGTCTGTAAGGGTTTACTTGTGCTGAACACTTCATGTCCATGGCATCATAGGGTGTGTGACTTCATGGCTGGCGTCTTTCATTCCACATCGTGACCTCACGGTTGATCCGGGTTGCTGCGTGTGTCAGCGCTTCGTTCCTGTCTGTGGCTGAGTCACATTCCATGTATGGACAGACCACACTGTGTTTACTCACCCGTCACCTGATGGGCATTTGGGTTGTTTCGCTTTTTTGCTATTAAGGCAATGCTCCTGTGAACCTTTGTGTGCAGGTTTTTGTGTGAATGTGTGTTTTTAATTCTCTTGGGGGTGCATCTAGGAAGGCAACTGCTAGATCATAGGTAATTCAATGTGTAACTTTTGAGGAACTGCCAAACTGTTTCCAAAGTGACTACAGTCTATTTCAACCCCTAAATCATTGATTTTTTAAAAACACTTTTTGTTATGGAAAACATATACAAAAGAGAATAGTGTCATGATCGTCTGCGCACCTCTCACCTGGCAATGATCAGCTCTGGATTTGTTTATATAATCCAGACGGTTCCCCGTCAACCCAGATTATGTTGAAAATTTGCTTCCTATTCAGATCACTTATCTGTAAGTATGTTAGTTTGTATCTCTAAAACAGAGGTCAGCAAACTTTTTCTGGAAAGGGTCGGATTTTAGGCTTTGAAGGCTAAGTGATTTCTGCCACAACTACTCATTTCTGCAGTTGTAGCACAAAGCAGCCATTGGACAATATGGAAGTGAATGGCCATGGCTGTGTTCCAATAAAATTTTATTAGCAAAAACAGGCAGCAGGCTGGATTTGGCCCCTGGCTTGTGGTTTGCCCATCCCTGCTATAAAATAGAAGGATTCTATTTAAAAAGGTAGACATAAGGCCATTATCATACCCCCAAATTAATAATTCCTGAACATCATCACATACCTAGTTTTCAAATGTTCCCATTGTCTTATATGTCATATTTCACATTAGCTTAAATCAGGACCTCATTAAGGGTCTATACGTTATAATTGGTTGTGTCACTTAATTTCTCTCTTTTCCCCGTTGCATTTATTTTTATTTTTATTTATTTATTTTTATTTTTATTTTTAATTTTTTTTTGAGACGGAGTCTCGCTCTGTCACCCAGGCTGGAGTGCAGTGGCCGGATCTCAGCTCACTGCAAGCTCTGCCTCCCGGGTTCACGCCATTCTCCTGCCTCAGCCTCCAGATTAGCTGGCACTACAGGCGCCCGCCACCTCGCCCGGCTAGTTTTTTGTATTTCTTAATAGAGACGGGGTTTCACCGTGTTAGCCAGGATGGTCTCGATCTCCTGACCTCGTGATCCGCCCGTCTCGGCCTCCCAAAGTGCTGGGATTACAGGCTTGAGCCACCGCGCCCGGCTATTTGTATTTATTTATTTTTAGAGACAGGGTCTGGCTCTGATGCCCAGGCTGGAGTGCAGTGACACAATCACAGCCTACTGCAACCTCCACCTCCCAGGCTCAAGTGATCCTCCCACTTCAGCCTCCTCAGTAGCTGGGACTACAGGTGCATGCCACCATGCCCAGATAATTTTTTAAAAAATTTTTTGTAGAGATGGTGGTCTCGCCATGTTGCCCAGGCTGGTCTTGAACTCCTGGGCTTAAGGGATCCTCCTGCCTCAGCCTCCCAAAGTGCTGGGACTAGAAGCATAAGCCACCGTGTCTGCCCCACCCCTTGCATTTATCTGTGGAAGAAACTTGCCTGATTGCTGGGTTGTTTCCTGTCGTCTGAATTTTGCGGCTCGCCTCTCTGTTGTGTCATGGGAGGAACTCTCAAATGCCAATACATGTAGTTCTTTTCTCACGAGACCTTAAGACTCCCCAGTGAAGAGTCTTCAGCCTTTTCCTAGAGTATGTAACCCTGGCTGCCAGTCTTCGTGGAAGCATGTGAGAAAAGAAGGCTGTCAATTTCAGCATTCATCATGAAAACTTGCGCTGAAAACCATCTTTTCAGTATGGTTTCCCCTCAACTATGCCTGGTGTTCCCCTGTCCAGAGACCCTGCTTTATCTTTTCCAAAGTTCACTTGGGTGGGGCAGGCAGTTGCCTGGCAGCATGGAGTGAGAGGGGATCTGGGATCTGACTGCTTGTCAAACAAGCTGTCCACCCATCTTCCTGTTTTTAGCCCATATTCACCCACACTTCCAAAGGATCTGGAACTGCCAGTTCCTGAGCTTTTGATGCATTCTGTGGTTTGCATCTCAGCTTTATCTCCTCCTCATGTAAGAGTCAACTTTCTCAGCTCTGCTAAATCAATTATCACTTGTCCATCTGTCTGTAGCTTGCAGGGTTTTTTTTTTCTTTTTTTCTTTTTTCTTTCTTTTTTTTAAAGACAGAATGTCATTCTGTTGTCCAGGCTGGAGTGCAGGGGTGCGATCTTAGCTCACTGCAACCGCACCTGGAGTCGCTTGCAAAATTTTATTGCTATTGTCTTTTCTCCAATTTTCTGGGAGCTTATACCTTTTTTAAAAACTCACCATTAGGCCAGGCACAGTGGCTCACGCCTGTGATCCCAGCACTTTGGGTCGCCGAGGTGGGCGGATCACGAGGTCAAGAGATGGAGACCATCCTGGCCAACATGGTGAAACCCCGTCTCTACTAAAAATACAAAAATTAGCTGGGTGTGGTGGCACGTGCCTGTAGTCCTAGCTACTCGAGAGGCTGAGGCAGGAGAATGGCTTGAACCCAGGAGGCGGAGGTTGCAGTGAGCCAAGATCACACCACTGCACACAAAGAAAACAAAAAACAAAAGCAAACAAAAAAACTCACCATTTCAGTTGGTTTTTGGAAAGGAGTTGGGAGAAACTCAGAATGGCCATTTTTAAGCAGGGGCCTGTAGAGCGACCTTTAGAAAGCAGAGGTGGACAGGGCACACTTGCATCCCTTTCCAGTCCTCTTTTGCTGAGACACTGCACTGACAGTGATATTTTCCATGCACCAGTGCTTGTTGTATTAAGTTTGTCATGCCTGCCTTAACAAAATACCACCGACTGGGTGGCTTAAGCAACAGAAATTTATTTTCTCATAGTTTTGGAGGTCAGAAGTCCAAAATCAAGGTTTTGGTAGATTTCGTTTCTCCTTAGGACGCTCCCCTTGGCTTGCAGGAGGCCGTCTTCCTGCTGTGTCTGCACAAAGTCTTTCTTCTCTGCATGTGAATCCCTAGTGTCTGTGTGTGTCCAAATTTCCTCCTCTTGTAAGGACACCAGTGAGGTTGGACTGGGCCCACCCTAATGGCCTCATTTGAACTTAATCATCTCTTTAAAGACCCTGTCTCCAAATACCATCATATTCTGAGGTACTGGAAGCTGGGGCTTCAACATATGAAGTTTGGAGAAATATAATTTAGCCCTTAACAGTTGGGCAGAAAAGAGATTGTTTCTATAGGACTCACTTAAGTAGCCAACCCTCCTAACACATATGAAGTAGAATTCAAATACGAATTTTGACTTACACAATTTTTTTTTCCAGGAACACATGTCTTCTGTTAAAAAGCAAAAAAGAAAGCTGGTATTTTGCATCCATCAATAAAGAGTCTGTTGATGGAGTGTGTGTCCTCTGCAGTAGAGGCTGGCAAACCCCTAGCCAGCATCCAAATCTGGCCCACTGCCTGCTTTTGTAAATTAAGTTTTATTGGAACAGGACCATATCCATTAGTATACATATTGTCTATGGTTGCTTTTGCACTACAGTGGTGGAGTTGAGTGGTTATGACCATCTAGCTTCCAAAGCCAAAAATATTTACTATCTGGCCCTTTGCAGAAAGTTTGCCAACACCTCTCCTAGACTCTAATGGACACGAATGCCATGGAGTCAGGCAAACAACCTGCCTTCGGTTGAGAGGGTGGCTCTGATCCCCAACTGTACTGCCCCTCGCTGGCTTTTCCTCTTCCCAGGATGGTGTGATTTCACCTCCTGTAGACACAGCCATTTCCGTTACATACAGGAGCATGTCACTACAGACTGGGGCATGACCTAGGAACTGAGCTTATCTTTTGTGCACTTAGATAGTCATGGACATGGGGTGCAGAGAGGGCTAAATGCAGCCATACACTTTGAGTGTTTCATTTCTCTTACATTTAAGCACAGCGTGCGCACGAAACTCAGGTTTTTAAAGAAATCAATGCTCGTCTGATGTTTCCCTCCAGGGCTGTTTGAGAGGCACAAGCTACTCTTTTCTTTTAATATGACCATCAAGATAGAACAAGCAGAAGGGAGAGTCCCTCAAGAAGAATTAGATTTCTTTCTAAAAGGTAATGAATTTGCCTAGCTTCATTCCTCCCATCTCCTTGCCCACACGATACGTGTATATAAGTTTGTCCATTAAAACAGACAATCACAAAAATTCGCCTTAAAACTTGGCTCCCAACAGCACTGCATTTATCACTATTCCAGTTGATCATTCCAGCCTCCGAAAAGGCTCTGGTTGAACTCGGAGCAGCCAGCCTCTGTCTCGGGGCCACCCTGAGGCTGGAAGCTGGATGCTACACTGAGCGCCTAGTTGGTGTCACTGGCGGTGACGAGGGCAAGCCCGGGCCACCTCCTCTTTCCAGTCTCCTTCTTGAGAAGTGGACTTTTCCCCAAAAGTGAGAGAAGTCAAAGCAGAGTTGCCTGCTTTGTGTTGGCAGCACAACGGCTGTTTGCTTCTCTTCCGTTGTGATTAGGAAACATTTCCCTGGAGAAAAGCAGAAGAAAAAAGCCCTGCGCTTGGTTGTCTGACCAAGGATGGGAAGATATTATTCTTTTATCAGAAATGTTTTCAGACAGCTTTGGGCGACTTCCTGATGATGTTGAGAATAACCAGACTGTCTGGCAGGAGGTGAGCCCATGCTCCCTTTCTCCTCCTCTCCTTCCCCACATGTCAACAATCTCTAAACCTCAACTGTGGCCCAACCCCTTTGGTAACCCATTGGTGTGTGGTGTGCCCTCCGCCCCAGTTGGGGTCTCCTTCATTCAGCTAGTTGTATAGGAGTCAATGTACCTGTCCATCCATCCATCCATCCATCATCCATCCATCTATCCATCCATTCATCCCTGTATCCATCCACCCACCTACCCACCCACCCTACCCATCCATCCATTTACCCACCTACCCATTCATCTACCGATCTGCCCGCCCACCCACCTACTCATCCATCATCCATCATCCATCCATTCATCCCTGTATCCATCCATCCATCCATTCCACCACCCATTCCATCCCCGTCCACCACCATCCATCCATCCATTCCATCCATGTCCATCCACCACCACCATCCATCTTCCACCATCCATCCATCCATCCATTCCATCCATGTCCATCCACCCTTCATCCGTCCATTCCATTCCATTCCATTCCACCACCATCCATCCATCCATCCATCCATCCATCCATCCATTCCATCCATCCACCACCACCACCCATCCGTCCATTTCCACCCATTCGTCCACCGTCCATTGCATCCACCCACTCCGTCCATCCGTCCGTCCGTCCGTTCGTCCCGCCAGTGATCCGTCCACCCGCCTGCCCGCCCGCCGTCCGTCAAATCCATTCCATCCCATCACCCATCCATCCATCCATCCTTTCATCCATCCATCCATCCACCACCACCACCATCCATCCATTTACCATTCATCCACCATCCACCATCCATCCATCCATCCATTCATCCCTGTATCCATCCACCCTCCTACCCACCCAGCCACCCATCCATCCATTTTCCCACCTACCTATTCATCTACCCATTCGCCCCACCACCCACCTACTCATCCATCCATCCACCCATGCATGCACCCACCTATCCATCTACCTACCGACCCATCCATCCCAGAAATAGTTGTTGGGCATCTACCATGTACCATGTCCCTTGATGGGCACTCAGTGAATAAGACTCAGTTTCTCCTTTCTGAATGTCATAGTCTTTGGGGGTAGAGAATGACAGATCTGACCAGGTGGCCTTCAGTTACTACACCTATAGATTCTCATCCCTTTCCAGTGGCTTTTGCCACCTTCACACACAAATGGGGACCTATGTCATTTCTGAGTTGATGCCACAATGAATATTCTTTGCTTTTCCCAGTGGTATGACCTGGATTCACTGGAGCAGTTTCCATTCCCCTTGGGTTACGATAACAACATCACCCCTTTCCAGAAATTGCTTATTTTGCGCTGTTTCCGTGTAGATCGGGTCTATCGGGCAGTGACTGACTATGTGACTGTAACAATGGGAGAGAAGTAAGTGTGTCGTTTTGTTGATTTGCCGCTTTTCGTGGGGTGGGATCGCCAGCATCCTCCCACCTTGGGCTCAAAGAAAGCAGAGGCTGACCAGCTCCCGTGACAGCTGTCGCCACCCTGTCTGGACAATATTCCATAGCCAATATTCTAGAATTCTTCAATATTCTAGAACAGCGCTAGTCACAAGAAATTCAATGTGAGCCACATATGCAGTTTCGAAAGTTCTAGTAGCTCCATTAGAAAAGAAATGGGCGCAATTAATTGTAATATATTTTATTTAAATGAATATATTAAAATTATCATTTAAATGTATAATCAATATGAACATGATTGAGACATTTTACATGCTTTTTTTGGTATTAAGTCTTCAAAATCCTGTGTGAATTCACACTTACAGCACATCTCAATTGGGGCCAGCCACATTTTAAGTGCTGAGTCGCCGCGTGTGCCTCATGGCCATCACACTGGACAATGTTGCTCTAGCATGGGGTACAAAGCCAGGCAGAGAGCGTGGGACTGCAGCTCAGATGTGCCCTTGCAGCCAGTAGGCCATGGCAGCGAGTGATGAGGCTGGGTGGAGTCCTGGTCCCTGGGCAGCTGCCCTTAGCTCCTGCTGACTGATACCATGTGCCACTGGGAACCCACAGTGGCTGGATCCTCTGACTCTGAAAGAAGCTAGGACTTCAGATTTTTACCTGAAATATCCCAGTATCTTTGTGTTGGCAATGAATTTTAAAATGCACGTCTGGGTCAGGTGCAGTGGCTCATACCTGTAATCCCAGCACTTCAGGAGGCTGATGTGGGAGGATTGCTTGAGGCCAGGAGTTCGAGACCAGCCTGGGCAATATAGCGAGATACTGCCTCTAAAAAATAAAAAATAAAAAATAAATGAGCCAGCTGTGCTGGCGCACACCTGTAGTCAAGCTACTAAGGAAGCTGAGGTGGGAGGATGGCTTGAGCCCGAGAGTTTGAGGCTGCAGTGAGCTATGATAGTACCACTGTACTCCAGCCTGGGCAACAGAGTGAAATTATATCTCTCAATTAAAAAAGAAAAAGAAAAACAAAAAACCCACACACAAATCTCAAAATTCAAGATGTGGATCATTCAGGACACACCTGTGGAACCTCAGGGTTTTGTGCCATGGGCACGCCCACCTGGAGGGCAAGCTGAGGTGCCCAGCTCAGCACAAACCAACTGAATCAAGCGTGCAGGGGGTACAGGAGTTCCCCATCAGGGTGGGAGACGTGCATAGAAACTAGAATCTAAAACAGGGAAGACTGCAAAGAGCTATCCCAGGGGAGGGGTCAGAAGGTTCTGGACACTGGAGGAGGCAGCACTGATCAGACAGGCCAGCCCCTGGTCTGCAGCTGTCCTCCCGGGACAGTTTTCTGACTGTGTTTCTTTCACCAGGTATGTACAGCCCCCAATGATCAGCTTTGAAGCTATTTTTGAGCAGAGCACTCCAAATTCGCCCATTGTGTTTATCCTGAGTCCTGGCTCTGACCCTGCCAGTGATCTTACGAAATTAGCAGAGCGAAGTGGTTTTGGAGGAAATCGCCTCAAATTCCTTGCAATGGGTCAAGGTCAAGAAAAGGTAATTTGTGGCTGAAAGGAACAAGCTCTACATTTAGGGGAGGTCCCTGGTGTCTGCTAAGGAGGAGCTAACCTGGATTTAAGCTGAGAGTGCCACGCCTCAAATAAGTTGGATGCATTTCCGAGCAAAGAAGCAGTAATGAAACACTGCGTAGATGACAATAATAGTTATGATTTCACAACCTTGTGTTGTGATCATGGTGCTGTGCTTTTTTTTTTTTTTTTCCTTTTTCTTTTCTTTTTGAGACAGGGTCTTGCTCTGTCACCCAGGCTGGAGTGCAGTGTTGCGAACATAGCTCGCTGCAGCCTCGACCTCCTGACTGTTAAGTGATCGTCCTGCCTCAGCCTCCCCAGTAGCAGCTGGGACTACAGGCATGCATCACCATGCCTGGCTAATGTTTTTTGTATTTTCTGTAGACAAAAATACAAACACGTCACCATGTTGCCCTGGGTGGTCTTGAACTCCTGGACTCAAGCGATCCTCCCACTTCAGCCTCCCAAAGTGGGATCACAGGCATGAGCCACGGTGCCCAGGCTGTGCCATCCTCAAAGCTCTTTCACACACAGTCCTTACCTTCCTTAGTCCCTGAACAGCCTCATTGCAGATCAGAATTATGATGGCCCCAGTTGCATGGCCAAGGGAGTGGGTCGAGAGAGGCTGAGCCCAGGACCATTCAGGACAGAACTGTGGTGCAAATCCTCCTGTCCTTCTGAGCCAGAGAGCTTTCTTTGCTGAGGTCTTGCCTCTCTGCATCACAGTGCTCCCTGCTAGAACTTGCTACGCAAGTTCAGTACAATGTGGGACAAAGCTTGCAGGAAAAGCCTGTGCGTCAGCAAGTGTGATGGTCGCAGGCATGCGTGTTGGGGTCAGAGGGAGCTGACTGCCAGTCCTGGCTTTGCTATGAACTGCGAGGCTTTGGGTAAGCCCCTCTGCTGCTGAAAGCCCCTGGGTGAGATGAGGATGGCCATACCCATGCTGGATGGCCCAGGAAGCAAGCCCTGGGCACCAGCAAGGCGGGCCAGCTCTCTCAACCACAACACTGAAAGAAGCTATTGTAACATCAGCGCTCATGTGTTTTAAGCCATTTCAGAAACCAAGGCTTGATTTGGGTGTTTAGCTTGTTTGTGCTTGAATTACATTTGGGAGGAGACATGGTGATTGTTTTCCAGGCCTAGGGCCCTGAAGATCTTACAGTGGCCAGGACAATCCCTACTTCCTGGTGGGCTTTAGCTGGTCTGTTGCAGCCCTGCTCAGGAGTCCTCGGGACAGGAGCGACTGTGTGGGAGAAGCTGGGGTTTCTAGGGCCAGGGGGGCTGATGAGTGCAAAATGCTAACCCATCTTCCAGGCTGTGTGTGACCAGCTCAGTGCACCCACGGGGCCCATGGGGTTTCTAAAAGGTGGTTTATTTGAAGGCTCCTCCTGTAGCTCCTGGATCCTTGGCTTGCTTTTGGCTGCTGCTGGAGCTGGCCATCACCTTTCTGTGGGGTGGAGTGGGTCTCTGGAGAGCACGGGGTTGGGTTTGGATGCCAACTCCCCCCTCTCCTCCTCCCTCTCCCCTGGCGCAGGTGGCCCTGCAGCTGCTGGAGACTGCGGTGGCTCGCGGGCAGTGGCTGATGCTGCAGAACTGCCACCTCCTGGTCAAGTGGCTGAAAGATCTGGAGAAGTCCTTGGAGAGGATCACCAAGCCCCACCCAGACTTCCGCCTGTGGCTCACCACGGACCCCACCAAGGGCTTCCCCATTGGGATTCTGCAGAAGTCCCTAAAGGTCTGGCTTCAGGATGGACACCAACATGCCCAGCACCCAGCTTCCCAGACCACCACCATATTGCTGTGGGGCCGGGGTGTGCGTGCGTCTGTGTAGAAATAAACCTTAGGCTGCAGTTGAAACCTCGCGGTTGAAACCCTTCTCATCCCATTTCTCTCTCTCTTTAGAGGGGGCTGCTGTCCTAGGTGGGTGTTTGTGACTCCCAGGCCTATCTCTACCAATTCTGCATGTGTCCCTAACAGTATCTAGGCTGCTTTTCATAAACTTCATGCCCCCACCGCCACCCCCCGTCCCCCACCACCCCATAGCCTGCAGTTCTCTAGTGCTGACTGCAGAAGTTTCGGGTGGTTTACATGCCCCATTTAATTTATTCTCCAGCAAACTCTTTTGGAAAGGTTTTGTCATTCCCCGTCTCTCTCTCTCTGGGGAGGTGGAGGGAAGACTTGACTTTCATTCTACAGTAAAGGATCTCATGGTTCAGAGGAAGGTCAAAGACCCTTGATCCTTGACCCTGAGAACTAGAACATCTAGTCCTTTAACTTCTTAGCCTGGGCCCTGGACAAGAGACTTTAGCTATCGGAGGTCTCAGACAGACGGCTCCGCAGAGAGGAAGGAAAGCGCAGTGCCTGCATTGTGCACACTCTTCCAAGCTTGTGGGCCTGCGGTCTCCGTCACTGTGCGTTTTCTTCTCTTCTGAAGGTTGTCACTGAGCCGCCCAATGGGCTGAAACTCAACATGAGGGCAACTTACTTCAAGATCTCTCACGAAATGCTGGACCAGTGCCCGCACCCTGCCTTCAAGCCGCTGGTCTACGTGCTGGCATTCTTTCATGCTGTGGTGCAGGAGAGAAGGAAGTTTGGGAAGATTGGCTGGAACGTGTACTATGACTTCAATGAGTCTGACTTCCAGGTGACAGTGGCTGCTTCTCCTTGGAAATCGCTTCCTTAGGTGGCTGCTTCCTCCCCGACTTTCCTCTGAGTTCAACCACAGCAGGGTTGCGCCGTTCCCAGCAGCCTTTTCAGAAAAGTATCAGAATGTGAACAGCTTGGTGGGTTTCAGTGTAACTGAGTGTGTTCTCTTCTTTTAAGGTCTGCATGGAAATTCTGAACACGTACTTAACGAAAGCCTTCCAGCAACGGGACCCGAGGATCCCGTGGGGCAGCCTCAAGTACCTAATTGGAGAGGTAGGGGTGACCGGGGATCCTTCTGCAGGTGCCTCTAGGGCTACAGAGCTGTGACCTTGTGCCCCTATTTTCCTCTGAGCCCTCAGAGCCAGCCTCTTCTGCCCCTGTTCCCCTTGAGTCTCTGTGACATTCTCTCTGCTCTCACCCAGTTGTTATTTGTCCTAAGTGAGCTCTATTCACACAGAGGTTCCCTGAGCTGGATCCATGGCTGGGGATCCAGGCTAGGCATCCTCTAGCCCCTTGCTTCCACTGTCGCTGCGTACAGAGCTTACAGGAAGCTTCCCCGGTGGTCTGCACACGGCTCAAGCAGTGACATCAATTCCAAAGACAGAAGCAGCTGCTGGCTTCTTTGGCTGTTTGTTTGATGTGTTTGGGGGACTTTACTTGCTGCACAGGGGCTACCAACACTTCCTGAGGGCTTCTTATTGCTTTGGGCCCTATCCCTTGGGAAGCCAGCAAAGCCACAGATCAATTGTGTGAACAGTGGCCCAAAAGGCTATGCAAGTCAACAGGTTCGAGCCTTGCAGCAGCCAGGCTGTAGGCGTCTCTTGACCCTGGGCGCGCCTCTGGCCCCGGGCCCCCAGGGTGCACACAGTAGGTTCTGAGCTCCTGGCTGGCTCTCAGGCCCTCTAATTTCAGGTCATGTATGGAGGACGGGCCATCGACAGCTTTGATCGCCGCATCCTGACCATCTACATGGATGAGTACCTGGGGGACTTCATTTTTGATACTTTCCAGCCATTCCACTTCTTCCGGAACAAGGAAGTGGACTACAAAATCCCTGTTGGTGATGAAAAGGAGAAATTTGTTGGTGAGATTTCTCAGACATGAAAAGATTTTCAAGGCTTTTTCTAAGGGAGACCATACATTTCAACTGGCTCCTCTCCTGGTGGGGCTCCTTGGCTGGTCAGGTGTGGTCTGTTAAGCCTGTTAGGTGGCTTGGCAGACAATTCCTGGCTGCAGAGCTGATAGAGTTCAGATTTCCCATCCTGCAATGATGGTAAATAAATCAGGGTCCACCTGGAAGGGCAGAGTGGCCACAGTGAAGCTCACTGAGACTTTTTCAGAAAAGATGGATATACGGCTGGACTGGGTGCGGTAGTGTAGAATTTTTACATTAAAAACGTCATTGGCTGGTTATGGTGACTCGCACCTGTAATCCCTTCTTTGGAAGGCCAAGAAGGGCAGATCGCTTGAGCCGAGAAGTTCAAGACCAGCCTGGGCCACCAAGCAAGATCCCATCTCTACAAAAAGATAAAAAATCAAAACAAAAACAAAAACAAAAAATTAAACAAACAAAAAACAATAAAAAAAATTAGTCGAGTGTGGTAGTGAACACCTGTAGTACCAGCTACTTGGGAGGCTGAGATGGGAGAAACGCTTGAGCCCAGGAGGTCGACGCTGTAGTGATCAATGCACGTCAGTGCACTCCAGCCTGGGTTACTGAGTAAGACCCTGTCTCAAAAAAAAAAAAAAAAGTCACCCTCTAAACAGTAGAAATTAGTCTTGCATGTCTGGGGACTTTGAGGCTGTGGGCCCTGAGAAAGCACAGGTGGCTGGACAGTGTGCCACCTCCGTTGTTCTCTTGATTGCAGAAGCCATTGAGGCCCTCCCGCTTGCCAACACGCCAGAAGTGTTTGGTCTCCACTCCAACGCTGAGATCGGCTATTACACACAGGCGGCTCGAGACATGTGGGCTCATCTGCTGGAGCTGCAGCCTCAGACAGGTAAAGTCTTACTCCGGAGGACTTCATTAGTTTGAGTGGGGTTTTACGATTGCTTCTTGTAGCTCTCCCACATTGCTGATGGCTTTCCCAGAACCGGAAGGCTCAGGAGGCTCCAGTTCTACACCTAGATGCCTTGCTTTCTCTGAAAAGTGTCCTGGTTTTAGGGGAATCCAGCAGTGGCATCAGCCGCGATGATTATATTGGCCAAGTGGCCAAAGACATAGAAAACAAGATGCCCAAAGTCTTTGACTTGGACCAAGTGAGGAAGCGCCTTGGAACAGGAATCTCCCCCACTTCGGTGGTGCTCCTGCAGGAGCTGGAACGCTTCAACAAGCTTGTGGTCCGGATGACCAAGTCTCTGGCTGAACTTCAAAGGGTGAGCCTGTCTCTCATGTGTAGATTACTGCCTAGACATGTGGCACCTGGGGTTCTGATCGAGTCTTGCCGAATGCTCTTGATTCTAAATAGGCCTTAGCTGGAGAAGTTGGAATGAGCAATGAGTTAGACGATGTGGCCAGGTCTCTTTTTATCGGGCAGATCCCTAATATCTGGAGAAGGCTTGCTCCTGACACCTTAAAGTCCCTTGGAAACTGGATGGTCTACTTCCTGCGGCGGTTCAGCCAGTACATGTTGTGGGTAAGAGGCACGTTACTACCTCCTCTCTGTCTGCCGATTCAAGTGTCAACCTAGACTCCCTCAAACCACCTCCCAAGCCCCTCTTTCCATGTCCAGCAGTAACCTCTGTTAGAGTTTAGTGGGTGCTCTGGAAATGGTCTGAGATTCTTACAAGCATATCTGTATCTTCAGTTTTTCCTTTTCTTTTTTCTTTTGAAGACTCTGAAGCATACTATGCATACCCGATTATTTTATCTAAGCGTATATCTTGGCACTTGTTCCATATTAGTACACAGAAAGCAAGCTTGTTCTTTTTTAGAGTATGCCATCGTACAAATGTTCCATATCCTTTCTCTTCCTTCTGTATCCTGAAAATATGGTAACTGTCTACATTTAGGTGGTTACCATATATATATATATATATATATATATATATATATATTTTGCTAATACAAATAACATTCTGGCGCACATGTCTATGAATATGCATAGGGGTGTATTCCACGGATAAATTCTGACAGTGGAAGAGTTGGATCAAAGAGCGTGTGCATTTTAAATTTTGATAGCTCTTGTTGGCTGGTTCTTAGAAAGGCTGAAACCACAGTCTATGAGCGTGCTTCTTTCCTCACCCCTCTGCAACACTGTGTTCTTAACATTTTGGATCCCTGTCTCCCTGATAGGTGAAAATAAGATCTCATTGTTTTGCTTTGCGTGTCTTTAATTATGGTGAGCCTGAGTGTATTTCGCATACTTTACAGATATTTCGTGTTGGCTTTTTCTGTGAATTGTCCTTTTGTATCTGGATTTCATTTTTAGTAAGGTCTCCATCATCTCACTGATGGTTAAGAGCTCTTTGCAAATCAAAGAAATTAGCCCTTGGTCTGTATTTCTCCCAGCTTGTCATAAGTCTTGACTTTGCTTACATTATTTTTTCCGCAGAAAAGCTTTACATTTTTACGTAGTCAAACCTATAAGGCTTTTCTTTGTTATCCTGGGCTTTGTATTTCCTACTCCATGATATGAAAGCATTCACTGGGGATGTGGCCCAGTACTTTTGTGGTTTTATTTTTATATCTAAATCTTTGATCTACCTGGACTGTGGCAGTCCAGATTGTTTTTCTCAAATGGGTGGCCAGTTGTGCCAACGCCATCTTTTGCCACTCAGGTGAAATACGTCTTTTATCATAAACTAACTTCCAGGACAGCTTTGACCTGGCATTGGATGGCAGCCCCAGGCTCCCAGCACTTGCCCTGTCTTCTCTCCAGGTCACCGAGGGTGAGCCCAGCGTGATGTGGCTCTCGGGGCTGCACATCCCTGAGTCCTACCTCACGGCGCTGGTGCAGGCCACCTGCCGGAAGAACGGCTGGCCGCTGGACCGCTCCACCTTGTTCACACAAGTGACCAAGTTCCAGGACGCAGATGAAGTGAATGAGCGGGCGGGACAAGGTACCGTCAGCTCATCAGGGATCCACAGCCTCTCACTTAGGATTTCTCTCCCTGAGCCACCTCCAAGTCAAAGGGATAGGCATAGCGTGGGCCTCGATGGGCCAGGCCATGTTTGAAAGGCAGCCTGCCAAAAATATTTCCTGTCTGTGCACTGCCCATGTCGTAACACCTCTGAGGGTGGATACAGAAGTTTCTCTTCCACTTTCTCCGTTGAGACCTGGGGTCTATGGCAGGGGAGACCTGAACCATGTTCACTCTGCTAGCTCATGGGAAGTGGGCTCCTAGGGCAGAATTAGCTCTTGCAAAAACCATCAGGTGGCTTTCCTGTCACCCCTGACAGAGCCAGGGGCATGGGAGCCACAGAGCAGTATGGACTAACTTGGTTGGAACTCTTTGATTATGCCATAACTTCAGGTCCTTTAGACAATGGTTACTGACTGTGTAAACGAGAACTGGAAACTGCTGTTTCCCCGGGGCCATGTTGTCTTAAGAGTTCATTTAACTGCAAGGAACAAAAGCTCTTTTGAGATGGCTTAAGGAGTGGGGACTTACAGTAAAGATGTAGGGACTCTCCAGCTCTCAGTGGCGGGGCAGCTGGCAGGTGTCTGGGCTGCCACTCTCTCTGGGGCCACAGGCGTGTGCTCCTCTCTTCTCCTCTTTGTATGTCTGCTGGGTCCTCCTCCCCGGGGACCACTTTCTCTGTGAGGCTTCTACTTCCTGCTCCCCAGCCACTTCGGCTCCCAGGGTAGCCGGGGTTGCCATGGTGCCCATTCTGACTGTGGTGCCATGCATCTTCCTAGCCTGGGGGCCCAGGGTGGTCTAAGTCCGTCGACCTTGGTGCCTCATTCCTGGGGGAGAGGCCACCGCCCCGCACCCACTTCTCTGGGCCCTGGGGGAGGGCCACGGGGTGTCCTGTCTGAGTCGCTCCTCCACAGAGGGAAGGTGGGCAGGACAGAAGCACTGGAGAAGGGCCTGGGCTGTCCCCAGGGCGCTGGGGAGGAGGCCAGCCAGTGGCTCGTGTGTGTCGCTGTGTGCGCCTGATGGCAGGCTGTGGATGCTCCGGTTGTATCCAGTCTCTTCCTTGTGTCTCTAGGGTGCTTTGTCTCAGGACTGTACCTGGAGGGTGCTGACTGGGATATAGAAAAAGGATGTCTTATCAAGAGCAAACCCAAGGTGCTGGTTGTGGACCTGCCGATCCTGAAGATCATCCCCATTGAAGCCCATCGCCTCAAGCTGCAGGTGAAGGTCCCAGCCCCTCCTCTGACACTAGAGCCCTTCCTCTTCTGACTGTAGTTATGGCTGAGGTGGTTTCCAATAGTCCTGCTTTTTAAAACAGGGATGCCTAAGCTTTATGGGCTGGGGAGAGTCTTGGAGCCGTGATAAAAGCTCTGGAGAGCCGCTTCCCGGGAAAGGCGCGGCTGCGCATGTGTGGACGCCGATCCTTCCAGAGGTGTCAGGCTCAAGTTGTGAGCCTGTGGTCAAGACTAACCAAGGGGAGACTCCCTCCCTTGCAAAATGCTGCAGACGTTGCCTGAGTCATAAAGTGGTTCCCTCTGGTGTGGACAGCACATGCCTTCTGCTCTGCCTGGGCCAGGGCCCACTTTTAACCAGTGTCAGTGTGAAGCCAGGTCCCCGTGAAGCTGGCAGAGGGCGGCCCTGCACAGCCCCAGCCTCGTGTGTTCTCAGGTGCAGTTTTGCACGGGGGCCCCTGTCAAAACTTACACTGCCCCTTTGCCTTTATCCCTCTGCACCCTCTCTCCACGGGGGCGCCTCACCGGCCTCTCCCTTGCAGAATACCTTCCGGACCCCCGTCTACACCACCTCCATGAGAAGGAACGCCATGGGAGTCGGCTTGGTGTTTGAAGCTGATCTCTTTACCACGAGGCACATTTCTCACTGGGTGCTGCAAGGAGTATGCCTCACCCTGAATTCTGATTAACCTTTGGGTGAAGAAAACTGCTTAATGAATTCGGAGCCTCGGGCTGGTTGGGAAGAGTGATCAGGTCTGCTGTCATTTCTTGGGGCCTCTCAAGAGGCAGGAGGGGGACTGACACTGATTTTTCATTTGAAATCAGCCATTTAAATCTCTTTCCATACAAATTAACCTGAATGGTTTTATTTTTAATACTACTTTTTAAAAGGAATTTATATAATCAAAAAGTAAATATTGGAGAGTATTGTAAGGTGTGTGGAGTTTTCTTTTCCTTCTCAGAGAAAACACTTGATGAAGCAAAAGTGCCTGAAATACATAGCATTGGCACAAGTGAGAATCCTAATGTCATTTCCAAAAGTATGTTTTCGACGATCCAGGTCTGTTTCAGCAGATGCTCCTTTTTGGCAAGAAGGGCTGATGATGTCGGGCACACAGCAGAAGTGGCCAGAGTCACCTGGAGCCATTTCTCCCCCTTCCACAACTCTCTGGCCCTAGCTTCTTTGGCTCTGACCTGCTACAGTGACTGTGAGGTTGTTGAGCTTAGTGTTTAGTTCCTGCATGAGCTTCCACCCCCAGCCTGCCTGGGTCTGTGTGGGGTCAGGTGAGGACATGGAACCTCCAGGACCAGTGGTCACTGGGCACCCCTTCCCTCTGTGCACGACAAGGCTGGCCTGGAGCCCTGGCTGGCCACCTGGAGACGAGGGGTGGCTTCACTCCACGAGGGAGGGGAGGGGCTTGCAAGGGCAGCACAGTGGGCAGACGCCATCAGAGGCAAAAGCAGCTTCCCACAGAAGCTCAGGAGCGCAGCACATTCTAAGGACTAGCTCTGGGCAGGGAGGAAGCAGGAGTGGCTTCTGGGACCTGGGATTGCTCTCCCTCCTGCAGTCTCCTAGCCCTCCTTCAGGTGTTTAATAAAAGACACAAAACAGAAGGAAGGCGGGTTTAGAAAATAAAGTTTGTTGGGATCTTAAACATTTTGGATAAAACTAACAAAAAAAATATGAACACACATTCAGGTTGTAGTGCCATGAGGAGTAGCGTCATCTTATTTAGTTCCTTGAGATACACGCACGGCTGCTCGGTGATCGGTGCCGCCCTGGGAAAGGTTGGTCAGGAGGTGACGGGGTCTCCAGGAGGAAGTCGGGAGGTGACAGGGGTCTCCAGGAGGGAGCAGGGGCTGCTCGGCCAGGCTGCCCTGGAGCCTGAGGATAAGGTCAAGGATGGTATGTGTTGCTCCGACTTGAGAATTAATTAGGTGTGTGACTATGTGGCATTGTGAACATCAGGAGTGACGCAGCCGTGGCCGGGGCTTTGTCCGCAGCGCACTTAGGTTACACGGAGCGGGATCAGAAGCAAGCGATTCGGCACACAGGCGTTTGGCCACAGCAATTAGGAAATACATATTCTGCAGCAGGGACACAATCATATTTTGGTGTGAAGAAGAGGGCAAGAGGAGCAGGAGAATTGGTCGGTAGGTGTGAAAAGAGTTTGGCATGCATGGGAATTAAACAGAAAAGGTGTGGCTGAGATTTCCTAGTGGTGCTCACAGTGCATGGACAGCGCGGGGTGGGGCCCAGCGGGCTTCACACAGTTCTGTCCGTCCCTGAGTGCTTCCTCACCACCTTGCTTCCGTTCACCTGGTCAACCGCCAGGGTCTTCACCTCGGGCTGGGCCTGCGGCGGGGTGGCGTGGTGGATCCGATGCGCCACCCCAACGTGGGCCTTGTGCGGCTTTTCGCGGGCCGGGCTGTGCTGCTCGCTGCTTCGGTCAGAGGCGATGGGGGGGATGACGAGGGGCCTCTCTTTGATGAGGTGGACCTCGGCGGACTCCCTAGCCAGTAGAAATGGGGTAGGGTCGGGCATAGCATCCACTGGTTCCCGCAAAAGGAGTTTCCTGCTCTCTGCCCCGAATCTGTAGACCTCTTCAAATTCCGGGTGCAAGGGGGCTGAGAGGCTCTTTTTCATGCGGCGGCGAGGCGTTTCAGGTAGCTTGTCTTTGGGGGGCGCTGGCTTGTAGCTGGCCAGCACGGGGCTCCCTGACGGGCTGGCATCTGAGGTCCCGCTGGAGCTCATGAGCTTCTTCTTGGCGGCGTGCAGCTGGGAGGTCAGGTAGGCGATGGTGCTGGCCCGCTGCTCCAGCTCGCTAGATAGCAGGGTCAGCTTGTGACTCTTGGCCTTCAGCTCCTCCAGGTACTTCTTCTCCCGCTCCTTGATGGTGTTCTCCAGCACTGTGATCATCGCGTTTTTTTGCTCCAGTTCTTTCAACAACTCAGCATTTTCGTTCTCTTTCACTTTCAGTTGGGCTTCCAGCTCTTCACATCTTTTCTTTAATTCGCTGCTTCTAGAAGTCCCATCTCCTACAAGAATAAGCCGAGGAAGGAGGTGAAGAACTCATTAGACTGAGGCTGAGTGGTGAGGCCTACGGGGCAGGCGGACCTGTCTGGTGGGGGGCCCTGTCTAGGCTGTGGGGGCTCTGGAAAGACCCCTCCCCTCCCCAAGGTGGGGAGATCAGGGCATCTCAGAGGCCCTTTCCAGCTCTCAGTTCTCTGGCTTACTGCTTAACAGAATGTCTCTGAACCTTCAAGATGCTGAAGTTAAAAGAGGCAATTGCAGAGTATCAGACCTCAGCAAACACTTAGGATTAAACTGGCCGCAAATCCTTCTGTCTGCTCAGATGGCATTTATGAAATGCCTGCTACATTCAAAGCACTGTTTTAGGAAACTCAAATGTACAAAGAATTCTCCATGTCTACTGCATTAAAACTCTGATGTTTAGAGAAGAGGTGTGGTGCTGTCACTTTGCTCTGCCGCTGGCCTCCTCTCACCCCGCTCCCCGCACCACACACGCACAGAGAGACTCCTTCCCACTTCCTGCTCAGAGAGAGCTGCTTCATCTCTGTGGCTCCTGCCCTTGGCCCCTCGCTGCTGCCCTAACACTTCGAGCCTCTGCCTCCTGCTGTCCCCGGGTGCCTGCCCTCACCCAGTCCTTCAGCACATGCCAGCTGCCTCCTTCTCCTGCTCCGCTGGTGACCTGCAGTCCCTGGTCACCTCACACAGCGCCCTTGGCTCTCAACCCTGGGTAGCCATCCTGCTCCTCCTAACACTGGCTGGCTGGCTGGCCATCCTCCTTGATTGGCCCCTGGGAAGTTCTTTCTAGACTCTTCCTTCCTGGTCTGGAACTCACCTTGAGTGTCAACTCCCGATTCAGTGTCTCCTGAGCACCACTTCTCCAAGTGAGTCTCCATCAGACACACCCTCAAGTCCAGATAGCTACTCTGCTTCCTACATCTTGACTCTCCCAGGGAGACTGGATGCAGTCGCCATCCCCAGCCTCCCCTTCCTGACTGTGCCCTTCTGCCGGCTGCTCAGTGCTGCCACCTCCCTGCTCCTCCAGCCGGCTTTGGTTCCACCTCCTCTCTGGTCTTCCTTTCAGTCCATCCTGTATTTAGGAAGCTTGGTCACCCCTCTAAGTATTCTTGTCCTCTGTTCAAAATGGTTCCTCACTGCCTAATAAAACCCAAACTGCCAGATGCCTTCCAGTTCCACAATCTGTCCCGAATGTTATCTGCTTCCACATAAATCAAAGCTTCCATCACTCTCCCTAAGCCGCCACCTCTTGTTCTGTCTCTGTTGTACCCTCTATCCTTGACCTAACTCCAGACCTGCACACCCAGTTTCCCTGTACCAACTAGGCACTGGACGCCACTGGATGTCTTTCCCAGGCTTCTGTCTCACTTTGAATGTTCCCACCTGCCTGAGCCAGCAGCAGCTCTGCAGCGTGTCCCGCCAGCCAGACTCTGAGCTTTTGAGGGCCCACGGCTGACTGGACTGGTCTTGTGCAGGGCACTTGCATGTTACAAGCTCACTGCAGGTGATGTGCGCTCCTCGAGGTCCCAAAAAATCCAATGTAAGTTGAAAATACCATTAAGTCAAAAGTGTGCTTTTGATATTTTCAGCTTACCATGGGTTTATTTGGACATATCCGTGGTAAGTCGAGGAATGTACTGAATGTGTATTGCCCCATGCAGTTGAAAAATTTTAAGTTGAACCATTGCAAGTTTCTCTTTTTAAGAAACATGTGTCTGTGTGTATATATGCAGGTATAATGTCAGCAAATGACCTCCCTAAAAAGGATGCATGCAGTACTACCTTTCATGAGGTTTATTTTTTTGCCAAAAGGAAAATGGATCCTGAAACACAGTTTCAGAGGTAAAGAGAGGGACAGAGACACACACATATGACTCTATAGACACTGTAAGACCCAGGAGCCCAGCCACCTGGGCTGAACCCCTGCAACCTGAAATGCTGACCTGGGCATGGCACTGGGCCTGGTACCCACTGTCCTTCCCCCAGGGCCTGTGGGACAACAACCTATGCCTGTCGCAAGGCCTTTGCTTTCAGCCCACACGTGGCTGGACAGTGGGCCTTGGGCTCCTTCTGAGGAAGGGCTGCAACCTCAGGCCTTCAACCACATCCCTGGCCTGCTGTGACCATCCTGGGATTTTCTTTCCCCAGACAGTGCTGCAAAAGGTTGATGGACGTTTGGAACATTCAGGAACAAGGCTCTCCCTGGGCTTCTCTCATGTCCTATGAGGGGCAGCCCACAAAGGCAGAAGGCCCTGGCAGTCAGACTGGGGACCTGGATTTGTGGGGCACCTGTCAGATGAAGATGCAGGTTCAGAGATGTCAAAGAACTTGCCCAAGGCCACACAGCCCCTCTGAGTCAGAGCACAGGCCCGAATCTGGGGCTCACTAAGCATCACTCTGGTTCTTTTGGCCACAGCATCCTGACAGCAGCTTTTCCTGGACAGACATTCTCCTTATCATCCTTCCCTGAGAGTCATCTAGCTGTGCTGCCTTCTCCAGGGCGCGGCCTTGGCTCCGGGCTGATGTTTGCCGGCCCTGACTTGAGCGGGCCGTCCTATGGGAAGGCGCTGGTGCGACTCCTCCTCCATCCCCAGCTCTGGAGAGCTGCTTCGGTGACTGTCCTTCCTGGGAATCAGCACCTCCTGTTTTGCCAATTTCTTGCTCTTTATAGAAAGCTCCACTCTACCTCCTCCTCTGTACATACCCCCTTTCTGGAAATTTCAGTCTTCCCATGAAAGCTTGGTGCACACTGAGCTGACAACAGCAACTGATGCTGGTCTCCAAACACCACACTGCTGAGCCTGCCCAAGCGTTAGGGCACTGCAGTGCTTATAAACCTGTGCACTCCCAGGGCCAGCCCAGACTTCTGGGGTCACAGCCCCCAGGGGAGGGAAGCCAAGAGTCTATGCTGTACCCTGGGTCCCGGAGCTGCTTGGAATTGGGCAAGTTTTGGGTGCACTAATGTAAAACAATTTTCACCACTGGGAGGGGAGATACCCCACTGGAACCACCTGAGAGGCTTTTGAAACTGCCTCTTCTAAGACACAGCCCTTGCTGTGAGGACCCTGCTGCTGCTGGGAGCACTACATCAGGTGGGTGGGCAGGCAGGCGGGCGGCCTTGGGATCTGGGGCTGAGAACCTTGACTGGAGAGGCCACAGGGCAAAAGTATGCTTCTTCAGATTAGCCTGGGCCAGGAGGGGACAGGGAGCAAGGACGCCCTGGCTTCCGTGACACGGGTAGCTCCTTTCCCAAGGCTTCAGTGGTGGCAGATGTGGACGCTGGAGGTCTCCAACGTCAGGTTGAAACCCTGTTCCTCTGCATTCCCAGAGGCCCAGCTCCCGGTCCCAGGGCTTCGGGGGAGGTCCCTGGTGTCCCTCCGCAGGGAGACTTCTGAGGACAGCCTCCTGTTCTTCCACCCCAAGAAGCCCATGGCGCCTTCCCTACCACACACAGACAGAAAGACGTCTGGGCTCCTCAGAGGCACACTCAGGAGGCTGTAATATGAGCAATGCAAATGGAAAATATTAGTGCTCGGTAATCCGCTAAGGCTTGGTGGAAATGGTCCGTGTCTTTGACAAGGAACTGGACACTCTCAGGAATGATAACTGCCATTGTGAGGCCTGTTTAGAAAAAGGCATTGTGGGGATGGAGAAGTTCTTCTTCAAAGTTTCTTGAAACCATGAAGAGCTTGTCATTTCCTTGCTCTATGTATATCTCTATGTATGTTCCCATGCAGCTGCTCTGACTTGCCCCAGCATGCCTGGACAAGGCTAAATGAGCCCCGGACCATAGTACATGCTATTCCTTATTTGGAAACCCTCCTGACCCTCTCATGACTAGCTTCCTCTTTTCTTAGTCCTCTTTCCCCTTTGCCTATTTAGGAAAGTTTCAAGCTTTTAACCAATCGGGTTAAGCCGCGAGGTCCCATTCCGGCCAATGGAAACGGGACACAGTCATAGGGCAACTGCATCAGGTTATGAAGATTAGAAATGTCCTCGTCTCCTTTGTTCGAGTGTGCTCTTGTGGCGAGACTGCTGGCGAGTTGCACCCTTTCTGCAGAAAGTAAACTAGCCTTGCTGAGCCATCCATTGCCTTGGTGTGTTCTTCCCGACGCGATAAACCCGTTTCCAACAGGCGTCTCTGCACAAACATGGATTCAGCACTTTCCAAATTCCCACCCTGTTCTGGGGAGCAGGCTCTCTGCAGCAGGCACAGAGAGCCCTGGGAAGGCCTGGGTTTCTGTCTCTCCTCCGGCAGCCAGCAGGCGGATGCCCTTTGGGGTTCCCTGAGGTCCTGGAGGATTCTGGATGGGGGAAGGTTCTGGGGCTGTAGTCCAGAGAAAGCCCTGGATCCTCAGGGAGCTGTCTAGTAATGTGACCGCTCGCCCGCCAGCATTTAGCAAGCAGCTGCTCTGTGCCAGGCCCGTGCCAGGCCCATGCCAGGCGGCAGTGACACAGAGGAGCGGGGGCGGTTCTGCCCAATGCTGCTGCTGCTGTTCCTCCTCCTTTTGGGTTTAAGTCACATCTATTTTTATGTCCTGATTACACAAGGAACACATGTTCATTGTAGGAAAAATCAGAAAAACATATAATAGGCATTCCAAATATATGTGTCAGTCAAAAGAAAACAAAATCACTCATCCCCCTGCCCACTAATAACCATTTGCCACACGGAGGGATCCAAACATCCTTCTCATCTTCCCTTAGAGAGCTCAGGCCACACGCGTAATTCTTCCTAGCAAGTGTGTGACTAGTGAAAACGGCACTGACATGTACCACAAAGGGAAAGGTACTGTCATTTACTTCTGGGGAGGAGTTCTTACCTGTCTGTTCCGAACTTTTGACTGTCAGCTCATATGTTAAATCTAAAAGGGAAATGTTACACATTAATTCTGTTACCATACATTTCAAAATCTTCATCAGCTTTGAAAATGCAAAACCGATGCCCACGATTGGCCAGCAAGTCCTACCCAGACAGAGCAGGGTTTGGCAGCAGGAGAGGCGAGCATGAGAGCAGCAGAAAATACCAGGGGCTGCTGTGCTCCCTGGGGTCAGAGGGCACCCTCTGTTTCCCCAAACTCCCTTCCCCATTCCCCCACGACATAGCCCAACCATCCAAAACAAGCCAGCAGCTGGCTCTATGTATCACACAGGTTATATCTTGGTTATCAGTTCCAAAACGCATTGGAGATTCTAACCATTGTATTTTAATCTCTTAAGTCCTCAGTATGCCAAGAAAAGGCTTTGCAGCTTTATGCTCAGTGCATCTTGATTATGCAATGAGGATGATATAAGGCATTCAGATGGACTCCTGCAATGACGATGGGAGCTGGGGGCAGGGCAGGCCTAGCACGTTCTGGCGCTGGGCTCTGCCGTGCCCCATAGCTGCCCCCCGCCTGCTCGGGCCTGCTCCCCGATGTACCTGTGCAGTGCTGCTGCAGCCGCCTGATCTCGGAGTGCAGCCCCTTGAGTGTGCTGGCATGCTCCCGCTGAAGGAACAGGAGGTTCTTCTGTGCGCTGTGCAGCTGGTTCTCCAGGTTTGTGGCTGCCATGCTGACATCCAGGGGACCTGTGGGTAACACAGACCCTGGCTGCGGTCCCTGAAAAGGGTCCCAGGGCTGCCTGCCCTCCTTGGCTCTGGGTGCAGAAGGGTGTGCACTTCCCAGGAGAGAGCAGAAGGAAACCACACCGCCTGAAGGGCAGGGCACGGGGGCACCAGGGCTATACTCCCATCACTGCAGGCAGGCCCCAGGCCAGGGACAGCAGCCTCTGCTTCCTGAGCACCTCAGGGTGTGCCCTAGCACTTAGCACCATGCCTCACACACGAATGAGTGAGGCCCACTCCACCGTACAAAGTCACTTCCCTTTACTCATGAGGAAACAGATCAAGAGAGGCAGATTCGCGAGCCTGGGGTCACACAGCCAGTGAGGTATGGAGCAGGGATTCTAATCCAGGGACCCGTTTCCAAATCCTGTCCTCTCCATGCACCACCTCACCCCAACAGAGACCAAATCACTCCCAAAAGATTTCCCTGACCAGGAAGCACTGACAGCTTCCTCATGGGAAAAGTTGGCACCTGGGAAATGGGCCCAACATTTCCTCTAAATGGTATCTGGAGCCGGCCAAAGGAAGGCGGGAGAGCTGGGCTGAATTCCAGAGGGAAGCCCCCTGCACTTCACAGCACAGAGAGGAGCCACAGATCCTTCTTGGGAAGGTTTGAGAACATATCTCATGGGGCCAGGGGGTGGCACAGGTGTCTGGAGTCTGTCCCCAATGCTTGGCCCCTCCCAGCCCCAGCTTCCAGCATCTGATGCTTACTCAGGGCCCCAGACTCTACCTTCATCGTAACTCGAGAAATGTGGTGAAGTCATGGGTCTTTCTGGAAAAGCTACCAGAGTAATTCAAGACGCTTGTACAGCACTGAAAAATACTGAGGATGAAATGTGGGTTATTTGCTTATAAATTATTATTGTAAACACAGAGCCTCAGAATGCATTTTTCCTAATTTGCTATTCCAGAGAACCCTCCGTAAAGGAGGTACAACTTCTCAATGGCTCCTGGGACACAGCCCATTTGTAGGATGCCACAATGGGACCGTTTTGGAGACCCTGACACACCCAGGCTGTCACTGCTTCAGATGACACCAATTGCTTGTCAATGATCTGTACGACCAGTGATGTGTATGCACACTAGCTCTGGAGCTAGGACGAGTTCATAACGAACTTCAGACATACACTTTCATCACACGAAGACACTTCCCAGGCGCTGCTCAGGGGGAAAGCCACAGACTCCACTCCAAGGGCAACCTGAGAACGCAGAGAAGGAAATAAAACACGACGGAGCTCACTAAGGGGAATGAACGATGACACATCCTAAAAAGGACCAAGAAAAAGAGAAACAAGAGGCCCTTTCAGTTGGCGACAAAAACTGGCAGGAGAGGGCCGTGGCCCCAGAACACGGTGAGTAGTCTCGGGGGCACCTCGCCATGAGCAATGATTGGGCAGAGCTGATCAGAAGCCTTGAAATTGGTCATCTCTCTGAACTAGCAATTTATTTTTAGGAACCTGCCAAAGGAAAACTATTACTTTTGTGTGAAAAGAGGTAGCTGTGAGAATGGCCACTATAGTGCAGTTTGCAGTTGGAAAAGACTAGAAACAGACTCAAAACCGACAACAGGGAGTGGGTTAAAAACTGAAGGCGACCATTTCTAGGCATGTTTCTATGAAACAAAGCAGAGATCTCCCCGGCCTTTGACTCCCCTCGCACCAGGGTGCAGACGATGGCAGAGTTGAGTTTCCATCAAGCAGGGCTTTCCTCCGTGGAACTGTGGGCAGCCTTCCGGCAGGAGCGAGAACGGGTGTTTTCTGTCCCCAAAACCGTCTCGTGCTGTAACCGCAAACTCCTGTGTAGGCCGCTGGGCCAGACACTAGTTTCTAAGTGGAACCCCACAGTTCCTGAGATCCCAACACTGTCTGCACAGCACGTGGCCTTGGGGGCCGCTGACCTTAACAAAGGAGCCAGCTACGACAGGGCAGGTTCAGCATGTGGAACGTGTGCCGCGTGCTTGCTGTGGAAAGGGTGAGCACCTTCTGACCTTGCCCGTCCCTCACAAAGCAGAACGCTTGAAAGCGGAACAGCCTCAGCGTCAAAGGAAGGAAAATCCCAGGAGCGCCTGAGAGCTGTCAGTAGCGGTGCCTACGTCTTCCTTCGACTCAGCAATCTGGAGTCATTCACTCTGGCATCAATTCCAGCACCTCACCTGGAGGCTGAATCCCGAAGAGCTGAAAGGGGTTTGGAAGTGGGAACTCTAGCAGAGCTGCCTGACCACTACTTTCAAAGGACAGACTCAAATCCAGGATTCTGTTGGCTGATGGAAGAAGCAGAGCCCATGTGTTAGTGGCTTGCTGTCAAAGAGAAAGAACCATTTAAATGTGATCCAGAATTTAGTGGGTCTCAGATGACAGGAGAGCTGCCCTAGGCCTAGCGTCCTACCTCTCACAAACGCTGTCCCCAGCTACACAACCTGGGGGTGGTCTTGATGCTGGCATCCCCCGCCATCCACTTCCAGTTCATGATGATGTCGCTGGCATCCTGCTTTGAAAGCAGTTCTCAGATCCGTTCAACTGTACCCATCGCCACTGCTGAGGCCATCCGCACCCTCACCCGAATCCCTGCCAGGAAGCCTCCCCGTCCTCTCCTGCCTGCTCCATTCTGCTCTCCACGTGGCAGCAGAGTGGTTTGGTTGTTAAATCGAGACTGCTTAAAAACCTCCAACGGTTCCCGCTGCTCTGAGAATCGGACTGGTCTGTCCGGCCTTGCAACTGGCCCCACCACCCTCGCTTCTCCTACCCCAGGGCTCCTGGTGGCACCAGCTTTCCTCCGGGTGCCCTGCCGGGCTGTGCTTCTCCCACCCTGGTGCCCTCTCATGGCTCCTCCTCTGCCCAGAACACTCTTCTCGGGCCTGTCTCCTGCCCACCTCTCCTGGGTCTGCACTGTCTACTTATCCTTTAGGTCTCAGTAAAAGTTTACTTTCTCCTGGAAACCCTGGCCCCCAGACTCGGCACCTGGTGCATTACCACCCTGTCCCCAGTTCTAGTCTGTGTGTCTCTGTGAGGGTCTGTAAGTGTGAGTCTATTCCCCACCTCCTCGCACAGACTCCAGGCTGTTCACTGCTGCACCTTAAGCCCTAGCACAGTGCCTGGCACCCTGGAGGTCTGCAAATGGGCCCCTGCTGCCAGTCTGTGGAGTGCAGCTGTGGTGCCAGGGGAATGTAAGGGCTTCAGGGTTGAAAAGCCTTTGTTTCCATGGGCTTCCTATTTAGGTGCTTCCTTTACAGGCATACCTTGCGCAAAGAAAACAGGATATTCTAAAACACCCCGAAATGACACGACCACCTCACCCACCATGGTGGCACAAAATGGGATGCGCCTCTATGTAGAGGTCAGTATTTTCTTCTACACACCCCATGGGGGCAGAGGGGAATGGAGTAAAAGTGTTGCCAGCAGCCATCCCTATCATAGTGTGGTATTACATTTTATTTGTAACAAATTTAAATATGATTCAGTAAGTACTCATACTCTAACTGCCTTGGTCAGTCAGCAACTTTGAATTGTAACAATACTGTATTTCATTAATCCACTGTGTTAACTGCAGAAATACAAAAGCATCCTTAAAGTGTCCCATTATGATGGGTAGACAGCCTGGAGAAGAAAAGGCAGGCGAGCAGGGAGAGTGTGATCATGTAACGTGTGGAGCTCGCCAGCAAACGCTGGTGAACCGCTTGGAGCCCTCACAGTGGGGGACAAGGGTCTCCTGGCCTGGGGCATTTCACTGACTGTCACTCTCCCCTTCTTCCACACTCTGTGCTGACTTAAAAGGCCCTGACATGGAGACGCCATCTGTGCAGGGCATTCTACAGCTGTTAGGATATTCCTAAATAAGACAGGTCCACTTGGGGCCAGGGAAACAAAGCACATCTCCAAATGGCATCCAGATTACTCAATTATTTTCTCATCAGCTCAAAAGAATAACAATACCACTGACTTTCTGAGGGCAAAAGAGTTGCCACGGCTTAAAAGACAGTGGTGTTTTCCATTGTGGTCCTTCACTACTGAAGAGAGGTAATCATTGTGATGATGTCACGCTCCCAGTACTGTGGCATGACTGAAGCCACCGAGGCATCCTGTTTAGGCTGAGGAGACCCAGCCGAGAGATGCACATAATTCAGAGGGAGAAATGGAGTTGGTCCCAAGGGACTTAATTCAGTATCAGAGACACTTTAGAAACATGAAGGAACATTCATGACAGATCCGTAATAGGGTCGGCGTGGCGGATGACAGGAGAGACAGGGCGTCTGCTGCAGATGAATAACGCCGCCTGCTGAGTAAGGGCACTCACCCCATCTTAGCTGTGTGTCAGCCAGGAATGGAGGGCAGCTCATCCAGCCTGTCTGGCAAAATGCTTGCACTTTCTGTGTCAAAGGGGCATATGCTACAAATTGTGTGCTCTTTGTACTGCAGCGCTCCGTCCTGAGGCAATCCAACTTTGTTCCTCAGCGTTGCTGGGAGCCATCCACAATCTTACAGTTATTTGCTCAACGAAAGGCGGCAAGGCCAGGACACTGGTCCTCTTCCCTCCTTGAGGATGCTGCCCATGGCTGCAGATAATGGGGCTCCAACTGACTATCACTTCGGGGCTTAGTCACGGCCGCCAGGGGCCAGCCCCCCCAGGTGACTGTGCACAGCTCTGCTGGTTTCTCTCCCCAGAGAATGCCAGCAGAAGCAATGCAAATGGGTACTTCGAAGGTCAAAGTCCTGCAGAATAGGTGACCTTGATCAGGACTCAAAGGTTAAGCCACACGTACATCTTTTCCTATGGCAAATCCACCAGGTACTAAATTAATTTACTGTTCACTCTACATGTTCAGAAAGTTAATACTCAAAAAAGTCTTTTCATTCCAAATCCTATAGAGGTAGGCTCTGAAGACGTGGCAAGACAGCTTCCTGGGTGGGGGGGGTGCACTGCTGTCATTTCCTAGTGTCAACGTGTCTGAAGAAGGCCCGGCCTGGCCGAGTGCACTCTCCAGCAGCCTGAGGACAAGGGGCCCTGTGAACAGCTCAAGCCGAATTCCATTTTCCTTCCAAAGCGCTGTCCCTTCCTCTCAGGGCACTAATGTAACATGGCGACATAATTCTATCCACGGACCACGTGACTTGCCCTTGCACAGTGTTCTTTCACGTTACTTACGTCACTTGCTCTTGCAACCCACCGCTGGGGAAGAGAGGACGCTATCCCACAAAAAGAGAGAATACACACCAATAAATGCATCTAAGCCTTGCTGCTTCTCCTAGCCCACAGGTGATGTGGTGACAATCCCGAGGTCTGGGGCAGATTTAATTTCATGCAGAAATTCAGATGCTTTCCAAGTTGTGCACATCAAGTCTCTAATACGTTGAAACTGCAGAGGAAAAGCAAACACAGCCCACAGAAGTAGCCTTTTGGCATGGAAGGGAAGGCAGCATTCCTCCAGAGTCCAGAGCACAGGGCCAGGCCGTCAGAACAGCACTGCTCGCGCGGAGGCTGGATCCACTGGCTCTCCAGGGTCCACGTTAGAAAATCACACACCTGGCCGGGCGCGGTGGCTCACGCCTGTAATCCCAGCACTTTGGGAGGCCGAGACGGGCGGATCATTAGGTCAGGAGATTGAGACTATCCTGGCTAACACGGTGAAACCCCGTCTCTACTAAAAAATACAAAAAAACAAAAACAAAAACAAAACTAGCCGGGCGAGGTGGCGGGCGCCTGTGGTCCCAGCTACTCGGGAGGCTGAGGCAGGAGAATGGCGTAAACCCGGGAGGCGGAGCTTGCAGTGAGCTGAGATCCGGCCACTGCACTCCAGCCTGGGCGACAGAGCCAGACTCCGTCTCAAAAAAAAAAAAAAAGAAAATCACACAGCTATAAAGGCACTGCCGACCACCCAATACGGCAGAAAGACTCACTAATGACTCTTGCTCGTAATACCAGCAAAGGTTCCTAGGAAGCTGGGTGAGGGTGGGGCTTTCTGGGCCAGGCTAGCACCTCAACAAAGCAGCAAGGCTAGCTTAGGAAGAAAGCACAAGGTATTCCACCCTGTAGCAGGTGTGTCCTGGTTCCTGGGATCCCAGCAGGTGCCCAGTCCCAAGGCCAGGGGGCAGACTCATCCTCTTCCCCTGCAAGGCCAGGCGGATAGGAGTCCTCTGGAGGCTGAGTTAGCAATAGGCTATTCCTGGGAAAAAGCAGCACTCGGCTGCCAAAAACAGCTCTGGTGTTACCCGTGGGAGGAATCAAGGCCAGACTTATCTTCCCCCTTTTAAAAATATGCCTTTTCCTTTAGTGCCTCTCCTGTGTGCACACCTCCTTGCACAAATTTTCATGGTCAAGCACATTTCTGATCACGTTGCATCTCTCTGACTTTCTTGGGACCAAGCCCCACTTCTTCAGAGGCCCTCCTCAGTCTGCCCTTCCCAGCCGCACCCCACGGGGTCCCCTTGGGGCTGTGTGCTTGTCAACACTGGTGTCCTCTAGCCCCTGGCGTGGCCTGGACCCCTCCAACACAGGGCCTTTGCACACCTTGTTCCCTCTGTCTAGAACTCTCGTGGCAAATCATTCCCTGCCCCCTGCCTCATTAACTTCCATTCTTCCCACACATCTGAACTCACACATCACATACGTGCTGCAGATAATTTCCTACCGCTTCATAATGGCACCGAGTGGAGAGCTAAACCAGAACTACACTGCGTTTGCCAAAAAGCACCGCAGCAGCATGAATCTGAACACGACCTCACCCCACCATTTCTCAACATTCCAGAAGCAATATTCTAACGTATTCCTGAGACATTTCCTGGACAAAAAGAAATGGAGTATCTTTGGTAGGAAAGGGTCACACCATTTAAAAATGGGAGATTGTTTCTGGGCAATCAAGAACAAACTTATCTTTTAGCTGAACACAAAGCCTGTGGAAATAGGGTAATAATTTTAGAATCTAAAAAAAATAGCACACTACCACTTAGGTGGTAGCTGTGAATTAGTTATAACGAGCTCTTTTAGATTCTAGTCATGAATAAGTTATGACCATTCACATTTGGTTCTCTCCTGCCATGAACACCGGGAGCCCTGCCGCCCTCTCTGTGCACTTTTTGAAAGGCCCTGACCTGGCAGCACTGCTTGGCCTTTAACAGGGCACAGTGTCTCAGCGTTTGTGCACAAGGACCTCTGGGGGCTTTTCTGTGGGAACTTTCTGTACTGCTCTGGTGTCCTATAGCTTAAGCGTTGCCATCAAGAAAATGAAGGCTGGCCGGGGAACAAAGGCAGCAATTGCAGTGATTGAATGTAACAGGAGGATAAAATGATTCCTAGCAGGGAGGTGGTTTTCTAAGTAGATTCATGGAGTCAGAAAACATTGAGGGTAGAATAAATCTTCAATATCAGGCATCCAACACCCCTTTGTTTCAAGATTAAGAAACTAAGGCCCAAAGAAGATCTGCTTAACACAATGGGATGCAAGAGACTGGCGTGGACAAACTCTTGAGACATTAGACCACGCTTGGGGCGGTAACTGACCCCTATCTTGTTACCTCAGTCATCGTGATGTCTGACTCATGGGGTTGCTTTAAGTGCTAAAAGCAACCAGGACGGGCCTGGCATAGAGTAGTGCTCAATGAATGTTAGCTATATTATTTTTATGTAAACACTGGTCAATAGTCCTATAATTATACCTCAAGATTGTTTACTTAGCCAACTAGGGTATTTCCTGAATATTATCTAAGTATGGAAATGAGCTAGCAAAGAAATTCCAATTACTTCCAAAGAGGGAAGGATAAAAGCAAATAGAAGCATTTTCTGGGACCTCTATCCTCCATTTTCACTGGAGAAGAGCCATTCGGGGAGGCAACTAGAGAGGCAGGCAGAGCAAGGCGCCCCGAGGGACAGGAAAGCCTGCTTCCCCCTTTGGAACCATCTATAGTACTTCACGAGGCTAAAAAAACGGTCCATGGCTAATTAGGCCATCAACTCTCGATCCCAAATACCTGCTTTTAAGAAAGGCCACTCACTGTCTCTGAAAATGGATACTGATGTTACTTGAACTCATCATCACCTGGATAAACTGTTTTGCATGGTAGGACCCTATTATTCCTACTTGTACATGTATCTAAGAAATTCAACTAGTGAGCGAGCTGAAATCTCTAAAAGTTAAAGCAGCAATAAAAAGGGACAACATTTCAAGGAAGGGTAAGTACTCAACAATGACTCCAGGAATATTTTGGTAAAAAGAGTAAACACGATTACAAAGTGGAAGCAAAAAGCAGAAGGCAAAGGTGCAATTATGTTTTAAAAAGATAAAACATCTTGTTGATTAGTCATTCTTAAAGAATTAAGTTTTTTTAATCTGGCAAAAACAGGTGTGGTCGAGAGCTTAGCACAAGAGTCAGAATCTTGGGTTCCAATTCCGACCCTGCCATATCCGAGCTGCAGCCTCTCTGAGTCCTCACCTTTCTCTTCTATAACATGAGAAATAATCAAACTTACATGATACAGTGACTGGGTGGGTAAAATGAGAGTTTTTGTATAAAACATTTTGCAGTGTGTCTGGCTTACTGTGATAAAGTGGCAACTGAACTAAATTTGGACTCATCCAAATGTGGAAACTTTGGATGGGAATGTTTTGTGGGTTCCCCTACTCCCGGCTAAGCAGCAGACGTCTTTTAATAGGCACGTCTCTAAAAGCTGGAAGAGGAAAGAAAACTCCAATAGCAACCAGGAAAAAAAAAAAGATTTTTTTGCGAGATAATCACCACACAAAATAACCTGAATGTCTGTCAATAAAGGGCTAGCATGGCACATCTAAAGTATGCAATAATTAAAAACAGCATAGATCTGTATTTACCAACAAGGTAATATGTCTATGATAGGTTAAGTTTTTAAACAGTATGTTAAAAACTGTACGTATATTTTCACATTTTTGTATATGTGTAGAAGGATATACACCAAAGTGTTAAAAATCATTTGTCTCGGCCAGGCACAGCGGCTCATGCCTGTAATCCCAGCACTTTGGGAGGGCAAGGCGGGGGGATCATAAGGTCAGGAGATGGAAACCATCCTGGCTAACATGGTGAAACCCTGTCTCTACTAAAAATACAAAAAATTCGCTGGGTGTGGTGGCACATGCCTGTAGTCCTAGCTACTCAGGAGGCTGAGGCAGGAGAATTGATTGAACCTGAGAGGCGGAGGTTGCAGTGAGCTGAGATCATACCACTGCATGGCAGCCTGGGCGACAGAGCGAGACTCCATCTCAAAAACAAAAACAAAAATTAGCTGGGTGTCGTGGCATCCGCCTGTTATCCCAGCTACTGGGGAGCCTGAAGCAGGAGAAATGTTTGAACTCAGGAGGTGGAGGTTGCAGTGAGTTGAGATCACGCCACTGCACTCCAGCCTGGGCAACAAAAGGGGAAACTCCATCTCAAAAAAATAATAAAGAAAAATAAATAAATAAATAAATAAACATTTGTCTCTAGGTGGTGGACTCTGGGTGATTTTTACCTTTTAAAAATTCTATTTTAGTACTATCTATAAAGCTTCTTTAGTGATGAAAATATAGTCAGAAAAAAATTATAAAGTTTTCTCTTAAAAAAGATAATCACTAAATATCTACTAACAAAGTAGCATCATATGTTTTAACAGTATTGTTTCAGGGTAATCTTGGATTGCTAGAATTGTGATTGGTTTACCATCACCAAGAAGAATTAATGGGAAGGTAGTTGTTACAAATGTAACAATTTAGTGTCCCAAAGATATGCAGAAAAATGACAATGATGAGAACTTAGGTGCCTCCCGCCATGCATTATACATTCCTGTCATTCTCTGACATTGTCTTTCATATGTATTTTATTTTATTAAGGCTCATCGACAATTCTTTCGACATTAACAGCCATTTCCTTCTGAAAGAACGTGCAGCCTAACATTAAAGTTGTAATGGATGTGATTAGAGAGCCTGACAATTAGACATGGAAAGAGGGTACGCAGCCTGTCTGGGAAGGCTGCAGTCACTGGAGGCCTACAAGATGGATTTATTAACCGGGTTTCTCTGCACTCCGATTATCTCATACTTTAAGAGTTTCTATTTGGCTTCTATTTAAAAACCATGTCACGGGTCTGAACGCTGATGAGGGCTTGGTTTCTCTGTGTGAAAATGCCTCATGAAGAAAGCAAGTCTGTATTTCCGGTTGCTTACGCGTGTCTTTCAGTGGCCTGTGCAGGCCAAGATAGGCAAACACATGCGCTCCTACCATCTGTGTCATGTGGTGCCTTCTGGGAGTGTCCTGGGCTTCATGGAAGATTGGGTTCCTAACCGCCAGGAGCCCAGCAGCGGGTGGCAGACCCCACCCCAGGAGGAGGGAGCACCAGCACTCCATCTCCGGACCCTCAGAGCTGGAGGGGCGATGCCCATACAGTGTCAACTCTGCACTTTCTATTCCAAAGACACAGGCTCAGGGAGAAGCTGCTTTGGGGGAGAAGGTGGCTAGTGGGGCCATGGAAGTGCTGCTCAGGCCCTTCCCACCCTCCCTGCATCCTCCTCCTGCCCTTTCTCGGCAGCCCCCAATGTGACTGCCCTCTGGTGATCACCCAAATAGCCTTGTTTCAAGAGCTAGAGCTAGAATCGTTTTCAACTTAGTAGAAATGTCACTGGTGCACTTCTAACAAGCTTGTCATTTACCACGATGATCCTGAGTCAACAATTTAAGCACACAAATATCTCATAAGTTACCACACAAACAGTTCTACCTAGTGATACCTTCCTTTAATGGGAGGGCAAGTAAGCAGTTCACATCCAACTGGTCTTTCCATTTCCACCTCAGATTGAGATTACTGCCGATTTTGTCTACTAGTTGATAACTAAAAGATACAGTGATCCCAAATGCCAAATCATCGTTCATCCTAACGAAATAGGAAATACTTCATCTTAGTGCTTGATGATCACAATCTCAACTGTAGTTCCTAGGCCAAGAAGATGTGTTCCCTTACTTTAAAAATCTCAATCTCTATGGTTTGCCAAACAGATGGACCAATTCACCTGACTTAACTGATAGGCTTCTTTTATCCATTTGTGGGTCTGCCTAATTACAGTACAGGTTTTAAAGAAGGAAATATATTCATTAGCTGAAGCTCTATACACTTTTTTTTGGGTTGGGGGGGAGACAGGGTTTCTCTATGTTGCCCAGGCTTGACTCAAACTCCTGGCCTCAAGTGGTCCTCCTGCTTCAGCCTCCTATGTAGCTGGGATTATAAGTGCCAGATCCCTTACCTGGCTCTATACACTTTAATTTAGCCATATTTTTCCTTTATTACTTACAAAAAGTGAAAGCGTCCATGGTTTCATTAGCTATAATGGGCATCAGAGAAGATGCCTGTCACTTACAGAGGAAAGAGACGTTATCCTTGTAAGGTGGTAGAAAAGGCTCTGCCCAGTCCCAGCCATGTCATCTTGGACAGTGTAAGAATTTAGCTACGCATCAAGCAAAAGCAAGCCAACTCCTCCAACTTGCCTGTCTGTGAAAGGGGCCCACACTGATTCCTTCCGATCAGTTGAGACAGGGAGGACGTTAGAGATCCTAGATATTATTAAAATAGTCCAACAATAGTCACTTCAGTGGATAAAGTCACTATGACCAGGCATTTAATTTTAGTACTTACATAGCTTCTGGTGATCAATAATCAGATACTTGTTTTTATTGAACATTTATTCCTTTGGAAAAACATAGCTTAAGTATCAATATTTTTAAAAGACAAACTCATATTTTTAAGAAGGCATTTACCATTTCCCTAGATCGTTTCTTTTTTTTTTTTTTTTTTGATGGCTTCAGCATGTCTATTTAAGGGTGTTTGACCTCTGACTTTCCATCTAGTGATCTGAGAGCTCCAGCGTGGATTATTCAATTCTTTACAAGTATCCTTTCCGCAAACTTCCTGTGCTGTGCAGAATAGGTGAGGCATGCTTACTGATGGCATTTATGACTGACCCCCATAAAGTTCTTCCCACTCACAATCACTCATTATTATGTCAGGGAATAAGAGAATTCCCAGAATCATATGTTCCAGCTCTCTGGGAAATCATGCATTAAGTTCCAGGAGTAGGGAAAAGCTTCCCACAAAACAGCTATCCATTAAGAAGGTCTGTTGTTTAAAATGCACCAGCAATTCTAACATCCAGAGACCAGTGAGAGAATGGTACAAGGCAAATAGGTGTCACTTTAGGGTTGTCTTTGCAACCAAATTTTGATCATCATAGATAAATGAGCCATTAGTGCATTAACCCAGTCAAAATAAATGAAAACAAGTAATGGCAAGTAAAATAAGGGGCAGGACAACTATATTTCATAGATCACATATCAGCTGTGGGAGGAGAGTGAAAGAAATTGGGGAAGGTAGAAAATCACTACATCTGATATTCATTAGGAATTTTCAGAGAATGAGAGGCAATCCAGTATTTTCTTCCTGTCCTCGCCTTGTTAAAGGTCATCGTTTTTCATTTGCACTTTTTCCATTTGTACAACTGACTTTGTCTCTTCCTCTTATATTTGACCTTGTGCCCCCATAATGGGGTTAATTGTAATCCTTGGTTCATGACACACTCTTTAAGGGCTCACTTTCATTTAGATACTTTTACAAATAAGCACCCAATGTATCCAACATTTTTGGAACTTAGCAATTTTGGTTTTAGAGTGCCCAGATTTTCCATTTGAAGTCTGAAATTCTTAGGTTGGATGTTTCAGCTTCTTCTGGTTGATCCAGCTCTGGTGAAGCCTACTGGCCAGTCAGGAGCCTGGGAGTTTGACTTCCCAGTTTTCAGAATGGACAGGATGGTCACCTGAGGTCATACATGGCGGCCACTGTCCTTGCTGGCTGTGGGGGAGTGTGAGGCAGCTTCCATCTTCCCAGGCAGCTGCTATGGGGATGCCTTTCAGTTGGCTCTGCCTGGTTTCTTAAGGGTGTGATCAGCACACTGTAAAGGGTGGTAACAGCAATCATGTTTGAGGATAACTCTGTCCTAACGTATTCCCTGGGTTTAAAGCATCTGGGCAAGAAAATACTTAAGGGCCCACTTTCATTTAGATACTTTTACAAATAAGCACCCAATGTATACTCAAAGACATTTTTTAATAAGAAGTTGAAAATCATTAATCAAAATAGTAATTATGACTATTATTTACCAAATGTCTATGTATCAGGCTTATAGATGATCACTTAATTCTTTTTTTTTTTTTTTTGAGATGGGGGAGTCTCGCTTTGTCGCCCAGGCTGGAGTGCAATGGTGTGATCCTGGCTCATTACAACCTCCACCTCCCAGGTTAAAGTGATTCTTGTGCCTCAGCCCTCTGAGTAGCTGGGATTACAGGCATACACCACCACACCTGGCTAATTTTTGTATTTTTAGTACAGATGGGGTTTTGCCATGTTGGCCAGGCTGGTCTCAAATTCCTGACCTCAAGTGATCTGCCCACCTCGGCCTCCCAAAGTGCTGGGATTACAGATGTGAACCACCACTCTCGGCTGATTACTTAATTCTTAAAACAATCATGCAAGATACATGACTATACTCATTTTTTATTTTATTTTATTTTGAGACAGTTTCACTCTTGTTGCCCAGGCTGGAGTGCAATGGCGCGATCTCAGGTCACCACAATCTCTGTCTCTTGGGTTCAAGCGCTTCTCCTGCTTCAGCCTCCCGAGTAGCTGGGATTACAGGAACACACCACCATGCCCGGCTTTGTGTTTTTAGTAGAGATGGGGTTTCTCCATGTTGGTCAGGCTGCTTTCGAACCCCCAACCTCAGGTGATCTGCCTGCCTTGGCCTCCCAAAGTGCTGGGATTACAGGCATGAGCCACCGCGCCCAGCCGATTAAACCGATTTTTTAAAGAATGGAGGCTCAGACGAGTGAAGACACTTAACTAAACTTGCAAATCCTAAGTGCATGAGCCAAATGCAGATTCTTTCCAAAGGCTGCCACCTCCTCTGCCTCGTGCCTTCCTAAAGTGCTCTCCAATTCCAAACTCAGGCTGTTTGGAACCACAGGCTCTCATGGCAGCTCTGGGAGAGAAGGACAAGCTGTCTCCTCACATAAGTGGTCTGTTCTGCTGTTTCCTGTGCATTCTGGAACGTTCAACCCAAGTGTGGCCGCTTGAGTGCAGCGGTAATGCTGCTGCTGACCTCCCTGGCGTCACTGACTGTGACAGGTCCCGCTGAGGCTTTCCAGGTCTTGTCTCATTACATCCTCACACCGCTCTAGGACAGAGGAACTGAGGCGTAGAGAGCTTAATCTGCCTTATTGAGATCATACATAAACTTGGTATTTTTTTGGTGCTTTGTGGTTTCCTCTGCCCTTTTCAAGGAGGGGGAAATTGTGCCTATGATAGGCCTACATTTTTCCTGATCCTTTGGTCAGAACTCATGTTAGCTGAATTTAAAAGCATTCAATGACAAGATTTTCTGAAGAGGTAATGTTCTCTCCCTCAGATGCACTCTGGTTGAAAGTGGAGGCCGGGCGCGGTGGCTCAAGTCTGTAATCCCAGCACTTTGGGAGGCCGAGACGGGCGGATCACAAGGTCAGGAGATCGAGACCATCCTTGGCTAACACGATGAAACCCCGTCTCTACTAAAAGATACAAAAAATTAGCCGGGCGAGGTGGCGGGTGCCTGTAGTCCCAGCTACTCGGGAGGCTGAGGCAGGAGAATGGCGTAAACCCAGGAGGTGGAACTTGCAGTGAGTTGAGATCCGGTCACTGCACTCCAGCCTGGGCAACAGAGCGAGACTCCGTCTCAAAAATAAAAAAAAGAAAGTGGATCACACAGATGAGCTATACTGGATCTCTGCGCTACAGTGGAATAGCAGGGTAGGGATTAACCAGGCTGGATCCAGACCGCCAGGGTTTGCATTCTAGTTCCGCCCTTCGTTAATGATGCAACCTTGGGCAAGTCACGCATAACTCCCATGCCTTATTTCGTCATCTGCAAAATGAAAAAACAGTACCTACACCTCATGAGGATGTGGGGAAGACTGAGTTTATCTAAAGAGATACTGTCCAATGGAACTTTCTGTGATGATGTAAATATTCTATTCTCTGTTGTCCAACAAAGTAACCACACCAAGCGTCTGGCTGCCAGACTCTTTTTTTTTAGATGGAGTCTCACTTTGTTGACCAGGCTGGAGCACAGTGGCGCAATCGCAACCTTGACCTCTTGGGTTCAAATGATTCTCCTGCCTCAGTCTCCTGAGTAGCTGGGACTACAGGTGTGCACCACCACGCCCTGCTCATTTTTGTATTTTTAGTAGAGACGGGGATTCACCACGTTGGCCAGGCTGGTTTCAAACTCCTGACCTCAACTGATCCGCCTGCCTCAGCCTCTCAAAGTGCTGGGATTACAGGCACGAGCCACCGCGCCAGGCCTTAGGTGCCAGACTTACAGATGATCACTTAATTCTTGAAACAATCACGTAAAATAGGTATGGTTATGCCGCTTTTAAAGAACTGAGGCTCAGTGGAGTGACCACACTCTTCTGTAGTTATTGTGGCCACATGTAGCCATCAAACACTTGAAATGTGTGGCTAATGTGTCTGAGAAATTTTTCATTTTATTTTTTGTTTGAATTAAAATAAACTGTCCCCATGAGGCTAGTGTCTACCAAGTTGGGCAGCACAATCTAAAGCATTTAGAACCATGGCTAGAGCTATGTGTTTACTATCATTGCTCCAATACGGAGAGTCATCCAAGGGTTCATTTGCTCCCAGGTAAAATGTAACTGCTGTGGCCAGTGCTCACTTTGTCCTGCTGGAATAATTTAACTATTTTCTTCAACTGCCATCATCATTATGCCATTTTACATCTTCATAGCATTTATCACTCTCTAAAATTAGGTCGCTTATTTATCTTTCTTACCTTACTAGCTTTGTAAACTCCAGGAGAACAGGACTTTTCTGTCTTGTTCCCTGCTATTTTCCCGCCACCTACAATAATGGTGCCTCTGGAAACCTGGGCTGGCCCTTTAAGAAAGGCTTCTTTCCAGGAGTTGCACATTAGTGGTGATCTCACTCAGCATCCTCCCCGACCTCATCATTAGGTGCTATGCTGTATCTTGTATTAGTGAGCAGGAGAGGGCTTAGAACAATTTCTCTGATTGCCATAGATAGCTCAAAAATAAAAAGAGTAAAAAATTATCAAGCCACCTACAAATTAAAATTTCATTTCTGTGGAAAGGAAAATGTGGGCTTGTTCAGGACTTCCTAGAGTTTGTGACATACAGTATCTTCTCTGGTGCAGCTTACTGACACCTGGAAATTTCTCTTATGAGCCAAGTATGTGAATTGTCAATGCTAAGCCTGTGACATGGCACTGAAGCTGAGATGCGGCCATGGTGCGTGTAAGCTCATGATTCAGATCATGCTTCATGAGCTCCTCAGTGGCACTCAGCAGCTCAGAAACTCAGGAAACGCCTGTCATAAGCTTGGATGATGCTTTTCTTGGTCTGTGACACAGTGAGAAAAACGAGGACAATGCAGTGAGTTTTCCATAAAGCTAACTTTATTAGACTCAAAGGACAATTCTTCATTTTCATTTTAGAACTGCCAAATTCAAAAGCGCACTGCCCCATGAATTCCAAAGCCTAGGAGCCACTCTGATCACTAGGAGGTTATGGGGATCGCCAGGAGCTTAACGTCATCATTGATTTTGTTTTTTAATTTGCTTTTTGAAGTTTACAAGGCCTTTACAATAGGCTAGGCAATTGATTCTCCTTTTAAATATGCATCTGGAGGTGAAAGATCAAGCCAGCATACGTTTCTGAAGTGCTCACTGTGTACTCAGTCCTATGCTTACAATTTACTTGGGGATATGAGACTCAGCCACTGAAGTACAAAGAAAACAATATATAATTAAATCCTCACGAGGCATACACCAAGCACAGGAGCCAGAGGAGGGCTGTCCATTAAGGGTGAAGAGCTGCCCATCACAGCACTGGCAGCTCTCTCTTATCTACCTGTCTCTCCTGCCCCAGGCTGCATAAATCCCTGGAAGACAGGGGCCAGCCTCAATTATTTATTGTAGCATTCCTGACCTATCTGTTGCCAGACACACGGAGGTACCTAATAATGAGTGAATAAGGACTGGAGTGACAAAGGTTTTACTCTGAAGAGGTTGGAATTAAACTGAGCCTCAAAGGATGGGCAGAGTTGGGTCAGGAGGAAGCGTTTCTGGGGAAGTAAATACGAATGAAGCTTTAGAAGGAACATGAGACCATTAAACTATCTGATATGGAAAGAACATTCGGGGAATGGTGGAAAATAAGGTTAGATAGAAAAGTTAGTGTCAGATTTAAGTTGTATATTAAAAGCTGCTCAGAAAAGTTGAGATGGAAAAGGTAAGAAATGGGGAAAAGCTGAGTTTTTACTCAATAGAGGCAAAATCCCCACTTAAGGGAGTTTAGTCCGGCAGGGATGATGCAGGATGAAGCAGACAGAAACTGCAGTAGCAACACAGCCTTTAGCTCCAGGGAAGAAGAATGAACACGGAATCACCTTTTACCAAGGGCTCGGTGCCAGGCGCCATGCTACGTACTTGATCAACACTCTAAGGAGCAGATATTCTTACTCACTTCACACGTTAGCAAACAAGCTTGGAGGGTTAAATAACTTCCTTAAAGTCACACCTAGTAAGTGGCAGAGCTGGGGTCATCCCAAACCAGTCTGACTCCAAAGCCTATGCTCTTAACTAGATAATATACTGTCCCTAAATGAAGACAAAATGCTGCAACCCTCTTAAACGTAAAAGTGCATATGCTGCACAGCCTGAACACCATTTGGCCAACATTCCATTTGTTAAACATTCTCTTTTGCCCTTTTCTTTCCCCATATTTTAAGCTTTAAGCTTCTCAGGTCTACTCTTTTGTGCCAGATGCTAATATAATTCCAGGGCTTATTCTTGATGCTGCGGCTTGTGAAAAAAAACTTCACAGGAAGAGAAAATGCTTCTTCTCTCCTAAAGCTGCAGAAAAACGGACACCATTCTGGGTTAAAAAGCTAGTTCTCTTAAAGAGCTACAAGCTTACTCTGCTATTCTGTGTGGAAATGTGTAAAAATGTACAATTCTGTTTTGTTTGTACTACCGAACGAGTATTTTAAGACACCTGGGCTTTAGAGATTGTTGCTGAATCTTTTAAAATACAGCTCTGAACTTCTAAATGTCTGCTTTTTAAATTGGTTGCCTTATTTACTAATTTGTTAATAATACAATCTCATGTGGTATCTCTTTTTTGAAGACATAAACACTTTTAAGGTGTTCTGGTTAGCTGGATAAGTGGCTTGGAGTTTCTCTCGATACAGAAGACTACAACAAATGCAGATACTGACAAATTCTTTATTCAAATGTAGTTTGAGTTTTGCCTGCTTAAGTCAACAACTGATGCCGCGATTCAGAAGGCCGAACGGGATGGGGAGTAGAGAGAGGAAAGTGGCGACTCTGTGCTGAGACATAACATCATCTGGCAGTGGCAAGAGTAATCTTCACGTGGGGCCTCGAGAGGAGATGGCCTGCTTCTGCAACCTGACTCTAGCCTGCTAAGAACACCATCTACACAGGTTTTTTTTTTCCCCCTCAGAGAATCTACAGTCGTTGTTTTATGGCTGATGCAAGATACATTTTTTTTTTTTAATCCAAAGAACAGATGGAATTAGCGTGTAAGTTTTCTGATATGAGGCAAACTGTAAGCAGTCGGAATTAATGGAAGAACACAGGGTTCTCATCCTCCTGATGAGTCTTGAGTTTGATCAAGTTGGAGCAGTGGTTCTCAACTGGGACAACTGTGCCCCCAGGGAGCATTTGGCGATGTCTGGAGATGCTTTGGGTTGTCATGAGTGTGTGGGTGGGTGTTACCAGCATCCAGTGGGTAGGGGCCAGGAATGCTGCTAAATGGACCATAATGCACAGGACAGCCCCAGAGCAAGGATAATCTGACCCCAAAGGTCAAAAGAGTTTTGGATGAGAAACCCCCAGGGTTAGGGTCAACCTAATTTGAGGTAGGCCTTTTCTCCCCTTTGGACTTGAGGTTTATCCTGGTCTCTCTGGGTTTCCGGGATGGCTAGTAAACGCAGCGTATGGCACTCTTGGGAGGGCAAGCTCTCCCCACATGCAGCATCTTTCCTGTACCAGAGAACTGCTAACCCTGGAGGAAAAGGCAACCAGCAGGTGATGGAGCAATAGGAGCCTACTTGAGTGAGTTTCTTCCTTGTATCTTACACGCTTGGCGAAGCAGGAATGCAGAAAGGGACTACTTTACCTGTTTAGCTAAAATGGCTGGAACATTGGATCAGCATTTCCTTGCTTTCTTTTGCTTGGAAGAAAAAGGACTGCAAATAAACTCCAAATTGCCTAAGAATGTAATAATTTTCTTCCCATTTCTTAATAATGTGAGATTTTGCTTTTCTTGTATGAACGTTAACGTGACCCGAGAACTGAAGAGGGTGAGTGCAAGATAATTCTGAAATGCAATAGGGACTCCAGTGTTATGGTTATAAAGCTGCATATTTCTACAGAAATTAAGTGGACACATTGAAGCTGACCTAGGTGTACAGTTTCCACAGGTGTACTCTATCTAAGACAAGCAGGAAATCTCTAGGAAACTTTGATGTTTAAAGGCTTTAATATTTCTTCAATGCAAAGAGTTTTGTTTTTAAGGACTTCACTAAATATGTAAACCTTAGGAGAATTTTAAAGACTCCCAATAAATTTATGAAATCATGTCAAAACTCCTAATATTTTATATATACTAGCACTTTAAGAAAGCTTTCCAGGCTGGGAGAAATGAAAGTACAGGCTCCGTGGTCACCAGGAAACCCTGTGTACAACAGCCATAATTTGAACTTTGTAATTTGCACAAATATACTGGAGAAGTTGAAGTAATTAGTGTTGCGCTGGTAAATCTTAAAATGGTTTTCTACTTCGAAAAGGTCTCTTTCAAAATAAAAACAATTGCTCAAGTTATAAAAGCAGTTTAAAAATAAAGTTTAAACATAACAGGTACAAACTGAAAAGTTATTTATCTTTTTTTTATAAAGTGTCTGTATTAACAACAAGGTTATTCCAATATAACACAGAAGACTACATAAAGGAAATTATTCAAGTTCTTAGTACTTTTAAAGAAAATCCTTTCATATCTATTTTTGTGAATTTGGGGGTATAAGAGAAGGTTGTGTCTTCTATATGGGGGGTGATAGAAGGTATTACAGTTCATTCTTTCTATAAAGGAAGCACCTTTAAGCAGCTTTGAGCCAGACACTGCGGAGGACACGTGGAGCACACCAACAAACAAGAGACAAACACTCTCCCCCTGTGGAGCTAATATGTGGGAGCAGGGGCGGGGCACAGACAACCCTGTCCATATGGATTCATACAAAAAGCAGAATTTTTTCACAAAGGCTAAATTAAATGGAACTTCCTAAATTCTTGACACTTGCCTTACAGAATAGCTCAATGACTACCTAACACCATGATTTCAGAGTAGATGAATCTAAACATGAGAATACAAATTAAAGGGAGCTGTAACTTAAGAAACTATTATCGTTATAAATTGCTTTTTAAAAATCCCAGACAGTATTACATGTTATGACAACCAAGAGTCACTCTACTTCCATTAGCTGAATGTTTTAAGATGCCACATTTCTGACAATTTTAAATAACAACCGCATTATTTTTTAATGTAAATTTTGTTTTCTAAAGTTCCTAATTCCCTTTGGACCAACAGAATAGTGAGGCAATTAGTTAATAATATTTACCTAAAAATGAATAAAGAAATTAAAATTCAAATGGAAAAAACATCCCTTGTCACCTGATAATCCCCACGGATGAGCTGCTGGGTCTTTTTTTGAATACTTGTTATTAAAGCTCAAATTATGATGGTAAAATCAATCAATGTATTAGGACACCTGGTATGTTTGGTAACATTTAAAAACTACAATTTTAAATTGCTAAATATATTGCCAGTTAAATACACTGTTTGGAATGACATGTGTGCATGTACGTGTGCATCGAGATACAGTGAGGTGAATCCATAAACACTTGTGTATAATTGAAGAGACAAGACTACCCACTCACAGAAAAGTAAATTGGTCTTTGGGATGCAATCTCTTCTCAATAAAGAGGAATCTTGATTCATCTTGACCTCTGTATATTCTGTCCGGAAGTGAAAGCTTATTGCTCTCACTGGAGTATGAAGTCCTGCTTTTCTCACTTTTTCGTGACTCTGTTGACTACGGACAATTGTGAAAACAGTGAGGGCTGCATGCTCTTGGAGGAGCTTGCATTTCTCACGGCCCTCATGTAACCCATGTTGGGCTGTTTTGGAAATATACTTCCTTTGATGAATAACACGGTCAAGGTTATCTATGGTCAGTCATCTTTCTCAGAGTGAACAGTCCCTTATGGTGGCTCTTTCCCACACTGTCCTGTCCCAGATCAGGCCCCACATCGTAGAAGGGACTCTGAAGACTGTCAGGGTTTCAGAGAGCCCCTTGGTGGCTCCAAAGTGCCTTCATCTTGTTCCTGTGTCCCATGGCCTGGTACACACCAACAAGAAGGGATGCCAGGGAAAATTGTATGTGGGTAGCATGCTCCAAATTTACCAGTGTAGCTCATCACCACTGTGTGAGTTGTCTGACCTGTCCATTCATGTTGTGGGAAGTAGCCATAAAGACAAAGAGAGCAACTTATCTATGGATGGGGGTGTGGGGCGGGAGGCGGGCATTTATAAGCACATTCAGATTGGTTTTATTCAAATGAGAAAAACAGGTTTTCGTGTGAATGCTTTAGTAATTTCACTGGGTATAGAAGATACATGCAAAGGCTAACACAATGTCAAAAAGACTTCTGAAATATTTTATTTACAGATTTGGTACATTAAGTGTGTTTATTTGGAATAGGAGTCCATAATTTTCAGATTATAAATAAAGCTGTAAAGCCCTATACATTCATCAATGCCTTCACTGTCTTGTCCACAATCAGAAGAGGTGGTAAAATGTCCAAATGGAACTGTGAAAAATAACCTAGCCAGGAATTTTCAGAAACTGGACTGAAGTGGCTGGATTCCCTACCTATCAATGTAAACATGAGAGTTGTGACAAACAAAAATCTGGGATCTTCACCTAAAAAACTGAGTAGGCTTTGGAGGCTTCTGGTTACATCCCCAATGGTAGGACATTCCATGGGAGAGGAAGCTATGTTCTTTTGAGAAATAGTTGTCTTGCACACCAATGGAAAGCACTGATGAGGGTGTCTGTCAATATATCTCATTCCCAGGTTCACTCTGTGGTTCAGCAGTCCAAACATCACTTCAACCTTCCTCCAAGGGACTCCATAGTTCTGCTGGCTACTAACGTGCCGAGGATTCCCAGTTTCTTCAGTAGGAACATGCTGACCCCAACGACTTTGACACCTTCTAATTAAACTCAGTTTTCTCTAAACACAGGAATGGCTAATTTGCTGCTTTCCACTTAAATTTCAGACTCAAGATGGTCACTGCACAGGCAGGTCCCGCTGGCATCCTGAAACTACTAGGAAAGGCACTCTGCTCTAACCACAGCCTGCTAATGAGTAACATTCAGTGCAGTGTTCTAGAATTAGCCAATGGTCACCCAAAGCTCTGAGTTCCATCCTGCAACAAGGGATGAGACACAAGAACACCTCCAAATAGACAGCTCTCAACCTGTCTCCAAGGTCTCACTTCTGGCTCTGTTTCTACTTGGATATTTATTTTCTCTCTCCCCTAAAAACCTGCCTTTGCCCTCAAACAATATGGTTTCGCTTTGTTCATCTCTGAACTGGGTCCTGATACCACAGCCTTATTGTACTAATAAACTTGTCAAAAACTGACTTGACCCCTTTATTGATGGAAAACAATTCCTCACTTGAAATCTATCACATTGCAGAGGCTGAGGAGGATTACACATCCTTCCTCCCCCGAGAGCAATAGGGCATGTCAATGAACAAGTACCTTAATGCCACAAAGCTGCTGCTCTATTCCACTAGAACTTTCTGGTCTTGTCACAGGGACTCAACCAAAAGATAAAGATGATTCGGTATCAAGATACTGACCTTCCCTGAAAATGACAGGCCAAACCTAGTAACTTCTACTATGTTCTTATCTATGGGAACACAAAACTGAGCAAAAAACCCCAACCTTTCTCCATCTTTCTTATCAATGTGCAAGACTTGGCTATTTTAAAAATGCATATCTGCCCTAACACGCTACTAGCCACCGAGGCAGGAACACTAGCAGTGCCTTTCATCTGGGTTGATGTGTGTGACAGCTGAAGAGAAAGGAGTTACAAAAAGCCTCCTTCAATGTTTAGGGTATGGCATGAGCCTAACCTCTTATGTTCATTTATCATTAGAAAAATATGGCGATCCTAAGATAATTATGCTATGTATGATAGAGATGGAACTTTCTCTTGGGAACCCAGTGTTTTTACATGTCCTCTACATTATATCAAAGATGGCCTTTTCAGAGTATGATGCCACGGATTTCTAGGTAAAATGTGCAACTTTAAGAAAGAGAGTATTGCAGTAATATTGGGAACGACAATTTACATGTAGCATTAATGCTTAAACAATGTTACCTAAGAAAATGGGCTTTAACGACTTCTCATAAACTCTCTTACTTGCATAGTAAATGAGAAGGGCACAGGATGCATTTAGAAATAGATTGGGGAGGAAATCTGAAGAGCAAAGGATAATGGATTTTATGCAGACCTAAATTTAGTATCTGAAGTGTTGCCAAAGAGGCAACAAAAAGAAAATCTGTAGAAGCAGAGTATTATGTGCCTTATACTCCTTTATTAAAAGTTTTCTTCTGTCGTTTTTTCCCCTTATTATAAGCAGCTTTCTCAGGCTTGCTCTATTTGGTGCTAACCAATGGAAGTTCACTGCTCGGTCCTGAGAATTCAGCTAGAATAAAGAATTTCAGAAACAAGGAGAAAACTTACTCCTTCACAGAAGAGTAGACACTTCTTGCTTCGTAGTAAAGTTCTTTCTGATAAAGCAGTAAGCTGGGAATAATCGTGAAAGTATTGATCTCGGTCTGCTCTCCATTGTGGAAATTTGCATGTAAACTGTTTTCTGATTAACAAAGAAGTCTTTTAAGATGTTTGTGTGATCCCTTCAAAAGTCATGGCTAAAAGCTTTAAAATGCAATCTTTAACCTTGAAAATGCTGCTTTCTAACTGGTTGCCTTATTTGCTAATTTGTTGTCCTGGTAATAATATTTAAGTAGTATCTGTGATTTTTTTTCCTGGAAAAATAAGTATTTTTAAGGTTTCATTTTATTTCTTGGTTGGCCAGAAAATCTTGATAATCGTCTCTTTTCCCTTCATGCATACAGCATAAATAAATGGTATATTCCTTGTTCAAAGTTTGAGGACTCTTAGTCACTTATCACACCCAAAGTCAGCTAATGGGTAAGAGACACAAACGCATGAGACAAACTCATCTGCTACAGAACAAGAGAGAGAAACTACTTTAAAAGACGTTTAAAAAGTCCAGTCCAAGCAGACATTAATTCAGAATCGTTTTTTCCTCTTCTTCCTAAACTGGAGAGGTCAGACCTTGGTTTAACTCAATTGGCCTCATTACCGTCTTGCTGCACTTCAATCCTTGTGTATTGGGCACTCGTGTTCACAGGTAACTCTGCTCTGCTTCTTAGCCACAGACTGGAGTCCCAACCTCATTGACCCACTTAATACATGTATTAGATTGACACTCAGTAGCTGAATCTTTGTTATAATAGATAAATTATTATTCCCATTTTTGATAAAACCATCATTCTCAAGATTGGTTTCATACAAACAGGGCACATGTTTTTCTTCTTCAAACACAAAGCTCCAATTCCCCTAAGCTTTTCAGCTTGCTGTAATTCTACTTCTTGGCTTTGTTTTACCTTCAGCTGCCAGCATATTTTAAAAACCATGCAGACATACTGAAAAAACATCCAATGCAACTTAATGTAGGTGGATATGACTGGACTTTTTGCTGTGAAACTTGAGTCATGTTTGAGTAATGAAATAAACAAACTAAAATGCGGAGCAAGCACAAGAATCATCTCTTATTCAGTCTTTTTTTTCTTCTTCTTCTTCTTTTTTTCTTTTTTGAGACGGAGTCTTGCTCTGTCGCCAGGCTGGAGTGCAGTGGCATGACCTCAGCTTACTGCAACCTCCGCCTCCTGGGTTCAAGCGATTCTCCTGCCTCAGCCTCCCGAGTAGCTGGGAATACTGTGCCACCATGACCAGCTAATTTTTGTATTTTTAGTAGAGATGGGGTTTCACCATGTTGGTCAGGATGGTCTCGATTAAGACCTCGTGATCTGCCCGCCTCGCCCTAGCAAAGTGCCGGGATTACAGGAGTGAGCCACTGCACCCAGCCTTATTCAATATCTTTAAAAAAATGTTTTCAGCCAAGTAAAAGAACGATTCACCTTCACAACTTGCTGGCTCTCCAAAGAATGGCACCATCCTATTTTTTAATAAGAGCTTTAAAAAAAGACTTTTGTGCTTGCCTTCCTAGAAAAGGGTAATTTTCCTCTTGATTCAATGTTTATTGTAGAAAATAAAAGTCAAAGAAAGAAATACAAATCATGTATAATTAAAAAGAGTCTTTTAAAACACACTGAATTTGAGAGTGCTTTATTCCTGTAATGTGCCATACAAACGCAAAGCAGGACTAAGAACCATCTTTGATAGCAGGTGGGTCTTTAATCTACTAAAAATCTTCCCAGGGTTTGTGTAGGTGTTTGGGGATGTTGCTATGTCCACAACTGTAGAAGCCAGCGTAAGAAAACAAAAAACAAAAGCCACAGTGCTAAAAGTGAAGTACGGAAGTCCTCGAATATAGTTGCCATCGGAATACCTAGGAGTCCCTCTCAGAAAGACCGCCCTATACCTGTGATACCTCCTAACAGACATTCAGGCCAAGTGGGGAACCAGCTGATCCCAAAAGCCCCTAGGGAAGGAGCAGCCCCTTCTTTCCACTGCTAGTTCTCACCATAAACAACTTTTGCCTTTACGTGAAAGTGAAATCTGTTTTTCTGTACTAATTACTCAAAATAAATGAAATCCCTTGCTGCATGACAGACCTCCACATATCTGAAGACAATTAGGACACAGCCACTTCCCTGCCCAAATCCTTCTGCAGGTTGAAACATCAGAGCTGAAGATGTGGAAACCGGTGTCATTAGGTTAGCACCTACCTAGCCGGGATGAAACTTCAATCTGACTCAAACGTTTACTGCAACATTGGTGTGTGAAGACACAAAGTCACCTAGTCACTGCCCTTGAAGGATATGGAATTCAGTAAATCCAGTAGATATAATTAATCTTAGTTACCAAATGTGTGCCCACTATGTATTAGAAACTATTTATGGCTGACCTGGTTCCAGATAGAAGGAAAAAAGTTCCATGACTTTTCTTGCTAGAAATACGAGAAAATGCTTTTTCAACATAAGTATTTTTTAAAAGCATCAACACTTTATTAACGTTAGTGTCACTGCAAAGGCATCCTACCAATGAGGTAATTATATTGAGCTCAATTTATCCAAAGATAATTGGGTAAGTTGAGATCAATTTATCCAATTTGGCAATTTATGCAACATGGCAGATGAAAGAGTTATATACCCAAGATGAATGATTCTTTTTTTTAAAGAGTTAATAAAAATTTCTAATTTCCAAAAAAACCTATTTGTCAGACTGATGTATTTAAAATGTTAGAGTAAAAATCTCACACAAATAATTGTCTTGTACCTTAGATCTTAAATGTGCCTAAACTAAATTTACTGCGTAATTATAATATGCAGAGGAGTAACAAAACTATTTCAAGATTTTTCAGTGATAAGTATAGGTACGCATACCCGTAAATATAATCACGAGTTTTAAAGCCTTCTTCCAAGCATATTTCACGTAAGATGAACAGTTAGCCAAAAGAATTACATACATTTCAAAACATCTTTGGAGGTAAAAGTCACTTCAAACGTTAGCATCTTTTTCCTTACAATGCAACGGCGAGAAAATGCATGGGAATTCTTAATGTGAAAAAAAAAATCATTTTATCAATACCAATGCTCTTTAATTTCAAATGTAAAAGTTTTAAAATGGCAATCCTAGCTTTAATACTCTTACAGGTTTCTGGAAATGCGTAATATGTTAAAGTATTACAGCCTGGTAGCTTGTATTTTGTTACAAAACCAACTACTGCAACCTAAACTACAGAGTACGGTTATATTTTCTCTCTGGCCGCCTAATTTTCATTAGTGGACTAGATCGTACTGCTAAATATCAAAGCTTGAAATGAAACAATACAGGCCAGCATGAAAACCTAAGTTAGAGAAACTCACTCGCGGTAGCAGACGGCAGCCCAGGAGCCAAACCTGGAGCTCTGCTGCGTTTGTGCCTTCTGCTCCGTTTCACGAATCACAGACAAACGTCAGAGTAAACTAAAGCGCATCAAAGCTTCAGGAAGGGGCTGGCAGGTAGCGTACTTATGGAAAGGCTACCAGGACAGGAGGCGATACAACTTGTCAGGGAGGGTCTCTAAGGTCCCCTAGGTGGTAACATGCATTTAAAAAGGAAATGTGGATTCAAGCCGCCGCCTCCCCACAGCATCCCAGACAAAGCCGGGCTAGGCCCCGGGGCGCTCCTGGTGCACCTGCAATGCGGATCCCTCGCCCTGCGATCCCACCCCGGGGCTAGCAGGAGCGCCCCGGGACCGGCCTCTCCGCCCCCTTGCCACTGGCGTGGGCGCGCGCCGCGGCCGGTCCGCACCCTGGACTAGAGCCCGGGCCGGGGCGCCCCCTCCCCAAAAAGGGCCGGCGGATCCTGCGGGGGCGGGCGCGGCCCGCGCCTCAGGGACCCTCTTCCCCCGATTCCGCCGTCCCCCGAGTTGCCTTCGTCCGGGGCCACCCCTGCCCCTCGCGGAGCTAGCGCGGCTCCCAAGCCCCGGGGGTGGGGCGGGAGGACCCCGTCCCGCATCTCCCCGCGGGGAGGGTTTTTAAAGTCTTCGCCACGAACTCCCGTCCCTGCCCGGCCCCTCCGCCCCCGCCGGCGCTGCCAGGTGAGCGGGGCCGGACTCGGCACACCCCGGGCCCCGCCTCACCTGCGGGCGCCGCCGTCGCGTTCCTTCAGGCGGCTGCCCTCTTAGGCTCGGTCCTCCCGACGGGCGACGGCGGGGGCTCGCGGCCCATGGGCTGGGCGGGGCGCGGCGGGCGGGGCTGCCTGGGCTCGGGCGCTGCCCGGAGCCGGGCCGCCGAGGGAGGTCAGTGGGCGCCGCCCGCCCGGCACATCTCGCCTGCTCCCACCCGAGCGCTCGCCGCGGTGCACCCTGGGAGTGGGGCCGGCGGCGAGGCCTGGCCGCGCTGACCCGACGGGCGAGGCGCCGACGCGGCGGCGGGTCTGTGTCTGCCGGGCTGGGCGGGGGCGGCGGGCAGATATTCGCTTGGCGAGGCGGGGCGACGCCCCCTTCCGCCCGGCTGTGGCCGGGCAGGGGCGAGGGCCGAGGGGAAGGGAGGGTCGGGCCCGCGGGACGCAGGCGCACAGCTCAGGTGCGGCCGCACTGCGGTTGCCCTGGGTAACGCGGCCCGGGCGGGGGCGCGGGGAGGAGCGAGGGAAGCGAGCGGGAGCGCGCGCGCCGCGCGCGGGGATTGGGGATGGCCGGGCCCGGCAGTGCCGGGGCTGGGGGGGCGGGGGCGGAGGCGGGCAGTGGGGGCGCGGGCCGGGCGGCCGCGCATGCGTGCGGTCCCCGCTCCCCCGGGGCTCCCCGGCCTCGTGCGTGCGCACGCGCGCTGTCCCCCGGAGGCGTCTGGGTGTGCGGAGCGCGCGCGCGCGCGGCTCGGAGGCGCACCTGTGAGGTGTCCCTGAGGAGAGGGAGGTGGGTGCGCGGCGCCCGCGGCCTGGGGCGCTGACTCCCCTCACTTGGAGTGAGTTCTCGGCGGCCGGGCTGCAGTCTTTCTTTCTTTCCCGGAGGGGGCTAGGGGCCAGGGGCCGGGGAGCGGGCTGGGGGTGGGAAGGAGGTGGAGTGGATTAAAGAAAAGAAAAACAGCCCATCCCGGAGGATGGGCCTCGGGCCGGCC